>NC_045701.1:38594031-39258406 GCF_009834535.1 Camelus ferus | reverse complement strand
TATTTGGACTACAATTTTACATTTTGACTCTTTAAGAGTTTCAGGACAGTCTTTCCACCAAGGAATTTGTACTCTCTGGTTCTGCACAGCCAGGGTCAAAGGGTGCATGAATGACAGTGACTAGTGCTGAAGTATCTCTTGTGCTGATGGAGACTGAAAGCAGCATCAATCACATCAAACAAAATTTTTTGCCCTGTGAAGTTCTAATGTGGTCATTCACAGCTACACATGCAATGAAACAGGGATTGTGGTGTTTTTAAAATAGCAAGGTAGTTTTTCAAAGAGGAAAAAAGTGACTATAAGTACTAATATATCAAATTTAATGGCACTACGGTTAAGACTTCCAACTCTATGACCAGAGCATTTGAGGTTGGTGGATACAAGCTCCAGCACCTAGCTGGTGACATTTGGGCAAGTTACTTTCTCTCTTTAAACCTCAATTTCCTCATGTGAAAGCGGGAATAATAAAAACGTCTACTTCACAACATGCTCAGGAGAATTCAAAGAGATAATTGCACAAAGTGCTTGGCCCAGAACTTAAGCATAGAGAGAACACAGTAAATGTGCTTTCAACAACAATATTTATCCTCCTAGGTGTCAAGGTTAGCAAACCTCTTCTGGGTCAAATATTTCTATAAAGTAAAGCCTTAAGATGGAAAACTGCAGATTTCAATGTCTCTTGCCCTGTAATCTTAAGACTTTTACTGTGACATCTTAATTCTCGTAGATAGGCTTGTTCTTGATACACTTTTGTTTCATGATGATCTATCAGCTCTAATTATGATTTAATTAGTATAACATTTATCAAAATGCATTTGCTTAATAAGTGATTTTTTATCATTAGCAATAATATGTTAAATTCTAGGGCTTCCCCTTTAGAAGGCAGGTAGATAAGCTGGAGAAGAACTAGGGACGAGGGAAAACAGTGAGAGAACAGCACCCAGGCAGATGGTGATCCTCTGAGGGAACCAAGTCCTCCAGGGAGAAGACTGAAGGGAAGATCACTTTGAACATCTGAAATGCTGGACTGGAAAAGATACCTGCTTGTTATGAGCCCACAGAGAGGGCTTGGGTCCAATGGATTGAAGACATAAGGAGACAGATTCAAACTTAATATGAGAAAAAATTCATAATGGTCAAATCTAATCAGGGATGAAATGAGCTGCACTCAGGACTGGTGACTTCCCTGTCACTGATAGTGTTTTGAACAAGGGTAGACACCCACTCAGCCAAATTCTAGAAAAAAGAGCTCAAGCACCAAACTGATGATTGGAATTGCTGACTTTTAACAAAGTCTGAGAGTCTGTGTCTCCAATTAGACTTTTCCCCCTGGATCATAACATACCTACAGAACTCTCTCAGTGCTAACTGAAGTATGCCTGTAGTTCCTATTAATTCTGAAAATCCAACAAGTTTTTTACCTCAAGGTAAAACAAACAAAAAACCCAAGAGGATAACTTGGAAAATACTTGAACATCTAGTGCAATTACACTCCAGTGAATCAGACACAAGAGAAGTAATTAGGTGGGCTCGCCTTCCTACTCCTGTCCTCTATCCTCCCTGATGTGTGAGGATTCCCGAGTTTGTCCATCTGTTGGGAGACACGTAGAAGCAGTCTTTAGGAGTCCAAGCTTTGAAACCACGCAGACCTGAATGCAAATTTGAGCTCTGCCACACACTAGCTATGTGACACTGAAAAAGGAGTGGTGCCTCTCTGAGCCTCACTTCCCTCACCTTAATGAAGATAAATTATATTTCATGCAGATTAGAGACGATGATATAAAGCATTTATCACAATGCCTGGAATAAAATAAAGTACAGTAACCATTATAACTATGACTTTACTCATTTAACAAACATGTACTGAGAGCTATCCGTGTCAGGCAATGTGCAAGTGTATCAAGAGGTGCTGTCTAAACTCTGCAGAAGTTTGATACCCATGAAGCCCACAGACACCACTGCTAATTGGGACCATAGGTTTTAACTTCAGTGGACCTGGGAGATTTACAATCAGAGAAACATAACCTCTAGAACAGCTCTGACCTACATTTTGCAGATCAGTGCCTTGAAATGAGCTGAAATCCCTCCATCAAAAGCCTTCCTTCCCAAAAATGTATACACACATCATCTTCCTTCACATAGGGTGTTATGTACCCTCCTGGCAAATAAGAGCAAGGATGCCAGCCATACTTGTAACTTCCAGTCAGTAACTGTTAGAATACCACATTGCAGAACCTCTTAGCCATCAGTGGCCTCAGTCCCATTCAGAGATGAGTACGCTCAGCAGAATGGGCTATCTACCACTCTGACCTCTCTTTCTCCATTAATTTTGGGTTCTGGGAAATAGTTCTCAACCACAATGGCTGAAAAAATTATGCCAGTGCTATACCTGGAACTAGACAAAGAAACAAAAGACATTAAAATGCAAGCTCTACATGGCTTGAGGCACTGTTGTGTTAATGGTGGTAAAGGATGGGTAGAGATCAGCAGGCACATAGGGATTGGTGGGAGTCCTCCCAAGGTCAAGGCAGCTCAGGAGGCTGGGCCAAGAACTGCAGCAACAAGGGTTGGGAGAAAAGCTGTGCCTGAAGGCATGGCCTGACTTCAGGGATGTGAAGAGAAGGGAAGAGCAATTTCCAATGTAAAATGCCGGCCATTTGTCCTGAAGAGCTATACCATAGTGGGTCCCCATGATGCTGATCGCACTAGAGTCCATTTCCAAGAACCAGTCACCAACACTAATAGAAGTATATGCGTATGTATTAGGTTAGGATGACTGTCTTCTTTGAGCAAGAATAACTTACATGTATACAATACCTTACAGCCTTCAAAATGATCAGTACAAATAGCCTTGGTTTAATTTTAAAACAAGGAAACTGAGACTTAAAGCATTTGAGTCACACAACTAATAAATGAGCAGAGCCTGTCCCAAAGAAACTCTTCTGACCCCAAGTCCAGTATTTCTTTCACCAGACAACAGCCAATTTTCTAAAAAGGGCTGTTCTATCAGCAAATTCTGCTATAAATAGGCCAATCCATCTGCAATGCAAATAATCATCTCTAAATTATTGTGATTTAATAAACCTTTTTGTCCCCATTAACACAGAGGACCCTATACAGTGAATCCCAGGTGGACAGCTTTCAGACCTAGAAGAAACACCTAGCACAAATCTGTATTTTCACTGAGGAGACCGAGACCCAGAAAGACCAAGAAGCATGACAGGGAGAAATACTAACAGAGTAACAGAGCTGGATACTCAGATGCAGTATGAGTTCCAGAGCAAGAGTCTTTACTTTTGATGACAGTGCCAAAAAGCCTTCAAAAAAAGTAAAAAAAAAAAAAAAAAATTCTGTGCTTAAGAAACTCCAGCATTCACACATAGCCAGGTTTTCCTGATCACCCTCTACTGAATCTGTCTACATTCTTGTGGATCTGTTTTGAAGTAGTTGGAGACTTATGTTCCTGTCTACCAATGTTTTACTTTCTGCTTTTCATCTTATTTTGAGGCCAGTCATGTGTCCAAGACTCATAAGAAATAGGTGCACATGATTAAACAGTTCCCAATGCATTAGTTAAGACTCACCCAAATTCTATTCCGTTATTAGGGCCTCTGGTTTCCACCTGATTTCTTTACCGCTCTTGGTTGGGTGGGAGAGGACAGCAGCATGCAGTGTGGGGATATGGGTTTCGGGGGAGCGGTTGTCCCATCTCAATTCTCTTACTGATTACCGAGCAACTTCACTGCTGATTAACCTTGCATATGCCTGAAGAAATATTTCAGTCAATGATATTGTTTGGCTTGGGGAAATTATTAAAGTATCAATGGAAAGATAAGAGCTACTTAAGCGTTGCTTTAACTAATAACCACTATACTGTTCTCAGGCTAATTTTAACCAAACTTTGGATTTCAACTTTTACCTATATGTTAACAATTCCCAATTCTCTATCCTCAACTCTCATCTTAATCCCAAACCTATCTATTGGACATTTCTACTTAGAGCTTCCATGTGTTTTTTTTTTTTTTTTACAGAACCCATCACCTTTCCTCCCTTACTGGCTCTTATATCCCCTGCTGGAATTACCTCAGGGATCAGCCCCACACCTTCTCCTGGGTACCACATACTGGCCCTTTACTCTTTCCTCCCCTCATCCTCCATTTGCAGGGAGTCACCAAGCCATTTCTCATTTTTCTCTTACATTTCTCTGTGAAGTCACTTCTCAATTCACAGTGCCCTATTCGTAGCTCAGGTAGGTCACTGTCTCTGGATCACTGCAATGTTCTCCTCTAACTTCTCCTGGCTTAGACTCACCTTCCTTCACTCCACCTGCGATATTGTCAGAAACAGGCTTTCTAAATGCAAGTCTGATTGGATCACTGCCCTAAAGAGTCTCTCCAGCATCACAGCTCATCTTGATCTGACCCCAGCCCTACCTCTACAGCTTCACCCATCACTATCCCCCCACCATATCTAGCCTTTGCTTATCACTAGCCCATACCAGTTCCACATTCTTCATGTACCTACACGCCTTTGGGCAAGTGCCCTTTCCTTTCCTCCAATGACCTTGCCTCTGATTTCCCTGGCTAACTTCCATGTATCTTTCAGGACTTAACTAGTTCATGACTTTAACTTGACCAAAAACAGGAAGCAGAGCACATATTTCAGCTTCTACAAAATCTCCTCTACAGAACCTTTTGTTGTTTTGTTTTGTTTTGTTAAAAATACGGACTCTAGTTGAGAATATGCTTTACATTTTAGAATTCCAATTTTTAAAATTGTCAGAAAGCCAAAGAAGCCAGTGGGTATGAACAGGGCAGTAGTTCTGTGCTGGTAACCTTACAGTCCAGATCCTATACATCTAAAACCACCTCAGGAAAGACTAACAAGAGGATAAAGACAAAGCATGTCCATAGGCTATGAATATCCACCCCCAACTCAGCCCTGCTTCCCTCTTGTATATAGTCTAACGGCTCTAGAAATGTTTCTTCGTAAGGCAATTACTCTCATCTTTTCCTACGCAGCCTTAAGATCTAATTACAGGCTCTTTGTTGGCCTTACTCAAACTATTTTTAGCTGAAAAAAATTCATCCACTCATAAAAGAACTGCTCATGGGACCCTTCTCTGCAGCCCTTCTGCCCAACTGAATGAGGCTGAACAAAATTCTTGACTAGAACAAAAATGAAAACCTGAAACTAGAATGAATCAAGCTCATCTCTACAAGATATGACCACAACCTGGGGTAAAGGTAGATATTCTACCACTGGCAGGAATATTTACTACCCAGCATGGTTAAGAGACAGATAGTATCTAGGCTTTTGGTCACTTGTAAAATGAATTAAATCAATTTATTCAAGTGACCAAAAATAAAATCAGAAATGTTAAGTCCTCCGAGATTGACATAAAGGAAAATACTTCATAACGAGTCTCAATTTAAAGGCTAAGATTTAAAAGATGGAGAGGGGGCAGCAAAATACTAAGATTTCTCCAGTAAATCTCTTAAATAAGCACTCACATGGAAAAAAGCAACCTATGAAGTCTTTTTCCTAGTTGAGGATGAGATATGGAGCTGTTGGTAATCTGTTCTCTGTCTACTAGAAGCCACTGTAAAAGAATTACAACTAGACAGTCAGCCTCCCTTGCAGCTGGGTATGGCCCTAGCACTATGTTCTCACCAGCAGAATAGAAGAGGAAGTAATGAGCACCACACTTCCAGGTCTGGGCCTTAAGCTACTAGGTATGTGCTCCTCCATACCTTTGTCCTCTTTCAAACTATATCAAAGTAACAAACATCTAGCTTTGACCATTTAGACAAGAATAAGGCTGATGGTGCAGTAATAAAAGAGAAGGACCTGGGACCCTGAATGACGCTGTGGAGCAGAGGCACCCCCTCAACTGGGCCACTCACCTTGGGCTATTCAATACATGAGAAATAAACCTCATAGTTCTTTCAGCTACTATATTTTATAGTCTGTTACAACCTCTTAGCTTTTACCCAACTAATAACACCTATCCAACTTTTTCCACTCCTCCTCACTCTGCAAAAAATAAGCTTTTCTGTGGTTCTTTCTGAGACAACCATAGCATATTTACCCCTCTTCTGAGTCACCATTGTTCTCTGTTCTCATCTCTGTTACAGCTGTCATCACAGTTTATTTCAATGATCTGTTTACCCTTCTGCCTCCCCTAAAGAACTAATTCTTAGAATTCTGGAGGCAAGAATTTATCATATGCTATGTTTTGCACAATGTTTGGCAGAAGTTTATGGCATAATGAACCCTAAATGAACAAATCAGGTTGGAAACCACATAGACTTTCCTAGATTGACTGAAAGTAAATAATAGTTGTTGATATACACTTCTGCCAGCTCACACTCAACAGTAATCATGCTGCTAAGCATTGGAAGAAATGCTCAAGTCTTTCAAGGGGCACGGCCTTGCTCTCTAAAAGAAATATTAGTAAATATAATGGTTGCCTTATCTAAAACCATGGTTCAAATATATGAATAAGGACAATTTAAAAATAACTAAATTAAACAAAGGAAAGAAATGCCAAAAAAGGTCCTTGGAATAAATTACTCTATATTAGCAACATGTATTTAATGCTGATCATTTTTAATTAAATTAATATGATTATCCATGGTTATGAGGTATAGAAGTTTTGGCCTCTTCCCCAATTATCTTTCCAGTTTTTGAAATAAATGGCAAAAAGAAGTAATGTGAACTTTACCTCTGTCTGACTTCTGGCATGAATGCCAGTGAAACCAAATACAAGTTTGAGTCAAGCATAACACTGGATTTCACTGTCTATGAAAAACTACTGCACCAAAGTCAAATATAAGAAATCTATCATGTTCGCAGACATATGGAAGGAAACTAAAGATGAGGCAATGTGACTAAATACTATGGAGTTAAGAGTATTAGAAGATACTCCCCTGCATATGCAAGTATTTTTATCTGAATATTTCGTGTCTTATTGACAAATAATTGTGGAATTTTTTTAACTTCCCTCAGTGTATTTTATTGTGGCGTAACAATAGATTTTTAAATTTGAATTGTTCTGAAATTAACTGGAATTGGACCTTTAAAATTAGTGTATATTTAACAATCATGCACTGTATTAAGCAGTCTTTTTTTTTCAAGCTCCAGTAAGAGTTAATAGCCTTTGTCGTGTTGCTCTTTCTGTCTTAGGAAAAGAAGTAAACAGGTAAAATCACAAGTAATCTTGACACATGTATTCTATTCATTATAACAATTAAATTTACAGAGTTAGGGAAATACTCTGGAGAATCTGCTTCCTCAAGTTTGATTTGGGCTGAAGCCAAAACATTTCAGCTTTAGTACTCGGGAGTATTATTTAGAAGATAAACTGCCTGATATCAGATTTTGAAAAAGGTAGAATTACCATCAAGTCTTGTTACACAACAATTCATCGGAGGGAACATACCCTGTATTATTCAGTTTTGCTTATCATAAAAAAGGATTACTACTAAGGAGAATTTAATTGGAATAAAATATCACTGAACTATAGTTTAGTGTAGCATTTCAATAATAAATAGACCTCCTCCTCCTGAAAAAGATGAGTTTTATGTTGAGGTTTTCCGGTACCACTGGTATGTAATATATATTTAGAAATGTGTTCTTATCATAAATCTTTTAACACTAACGTAGACTATACCAACTAATAGGAGAGCCTCAGTATTGATCTTCCACTTCTTTTGAATGACAAAAACTGTTTCAACGTTCAGCGCGGCAATTTCTCAAAAATAAATTTGAGTGGAGGAGATTACATTCAACTAAAACTACATTATGAAGCAGCAGCAGCAAGGTAATATAAAGTGCTTTTTGTTGGTATATTTGAGGTCTGTACATATTTTTCAGTTTCTTTCAAGGTCTTGATTCAACAAGATTTATTAGCACTGTCTTCCTTAAAAGAAAAAAAAAGGCTCTGTATAAAAGTTTGTATTTTTCTGTCTCTAGAACCCACATTTCTGTACTCAACTGTCTCAAAATAACCACTGTGAATAAAAGGCTTTTCTTAACTTGGTTAAGCTGAAATACCACTGAATTCTAGCTAAGATTTACACTTTTCATGGAAAAACTCTTAATAAGGATAGCAGACCTTCAAATGGGGACTTTAAAGCTGAAACGCTAAGTGTGATGATCAAGGATAGTATTAATGCTTGAGACCAGGTTCACAATGGCTCAGTAAAGTGGCATGTTGAAAAGGAAGGAAAATAATGCATATAAATAACTAGGATGGGGTGGAGAACAAGAAATATGTCTCGATTCTATTGATATTTTGGTAAATAATGGTTTTGTTTTGGCAGAGATTTTCCACATCACTTTGAATAGACAGTTTTATGTCAGTAAGACTTTCACAATATGACCTGAAAATTCCTTATATGCATGGCGAGTGGGGAGGTTCCTGTTGAACACATCTGTCCTCTCATCATGGAACATATTCATGCACGGTCAGCACAGGGGCTTCTAAACAGAGAATCCTCCACCCAGGATACAAACACCCATTTCATCACCAATCTCTTTTCCTCACCATGTGTGATTTCTAATTACTTAGGCAATCCATCTAGTCGGAATAGCCCCACAGGTGCCATGAAGAAGTCTCAGTACAACGGGAATTGTATTGCATGGAGGAATAATGGGAAGTTCCCACAGTCAAAAGTTTCCCAGGACACAGGACCCAAAGTTCTAATTTCAAAGATGTAGAAATAGATGATAGCACAAGTTCTATGTTTGGTATTTCTTTCTTTTGGGCTGATATATAACCTCAGACACACTGTCATTTTTATTTACACTTTAAAAAGCACTTTTTAATGTGCCCACAAGAAGAAAGTATGACATATTTGGAAAGTGAACATAACAGTTTGTTGAGACCTTTCAATTTGCTAATTGAAATGATCCAAGTTACATCCTGCTGTGAAGAAACCATCATCATGACAAAATCACTGGGTCTTAGAAGAATCTTAGTCATGCTTTGATTGTATGTCCCTACATTCGTACATATCTCCCTGTGTTCAGTACCAGTGCACTGAAGTGTATATTCTCATGAGTTTATAAACAAAATTTGTCTCGTAAATAACTGACCTGGAGCCGGTCCCAAGACAGCACATTACTGTCAATAGATATTTAGATAGAACAATGAACAAACCATTGGAAACTGTCTTCTTAGTATTATTAAATTTCAAAGGAATTACTTCACTTGAGCAAGAAATACAGAGAGTCTATGACTAAGTCTGTACCTTTCAATTTCTGATATTAGTAAAATATCCTCACCCCCTCTCCTCCAACCCAGTAAGCTCTGGGTTAGCAGCTGACTCAGTTCTACTTAAGTTCTGCCCTTACTACCTGGGCAGCCTTGACAGACTTAAACTGTTTTGTGCCTTGGTTTCCTGTTCAAGCAACAGGGAACAGTAACAAGCCCTGGCTGCCTAACAGAGTGCTTGAGAAGGTCAGCTGTGCAAGGAAAATCACTGGAAAATGTAAGCTCTGCACAAATGTGAAGTTTTGTTACTAGTGTTTACTGGGAAGAACGTTAAAGATCACCTCTTTCACTAACCCCATTTTACAAGTGAGAAAACCCAGTCAGAAGATGTAGGTAAGGCAGATTGTATTAAGAACACCACCTTAGGACTCTAATGTTCTTTCCATGATTACACTCAACGCATGGAATAATGTAATAAACAAACCCATACATCAATTAATGCCTCTTCGTATGTAGGGGGTGTGTGTGTTTGCATGTGTGTGCTGCTAAAGTATCGATGGTTATATAATTGCCGTTATATGGAATATTTTGTGGAGAGTATGAACCCTTCATGATTAGACAAATTTTATTTCAATAGCACTAACCAAAAACAAATAAGAATGACTCATATTATGTATGACTGTTTTACAAAGTACCCCCAAAATCTCTTGTTATCCTTATCTCACACCAAGTTATTTGGAAAACCGCTCCAACCCAGCACTTACTCATGCCTTTGATTTCTAGTCTGGCAAAGCCAAGTAAAGCAACTCAGCTAATTACACATCCATTTTCTTAGTACAAGTGGAAACGCCTATTGTTTCCTTGATACAATACATCCCCCCATTCAATAGCCTGCTGAAAATGGCTAAAATGCCATCATAAGATACTTGTACTTCCCCCAATTCAGTTACAGAGTGACCAGAAGGAGGAATATCCCTGCAGGTGACTGCCACTCCTGCCAGTAAGTCAGAATCCTAAGAACTGAACCCTGGAATTTCGTTAGTAAAATCTCCTTAATCAAAAAACAGATATTTGCCAATAAGTCCTTTATGGTGCAAGATCTTAGAATACACTATGTAAAAACGTTTCCTTAAGTATGAAATAGAGCCTCAAGTGGGAAAAAAAAAAAAAAAGAATGTATCACCAAATAGAAGTCTACCAAGGAAATGACTGACACGTATAAATATACCTTGTGTCTCTTCCCCATTCTTGATCAATCCAAACTTAGCCAGAGGAATGTAAAGGCCTGATTTCCAGGCCCCAAACCCTTATGTGCAGCCTGCATATGTCCCGTGCCTGCTGTTGAAAGTGTTTAATAATAGAGGACCTTGCACTTCCATGTAATTCATAATTAGAAGACTACTACCACGGCACTATTTAAAATCAAGCCTTTGTTATCAGCACCAGTTTTAGACAGAAGCTGAGAATCATTTGTGAGCTGTGGCAGACCCAGACTGTTCAAAGCAATTGCTGTTCAGCATGAAAGCTGCAATGGAGGTCATGGAACAGGTCAGGAGGAAAGATAGTGTATCGATTTCACACCAGGAATAGAGGCAAAGCGAGGGCCCACTGTTGATGCATGTGATGTATTTCACTTCAGTTTAAGGCACATTTCATTCCAGTCTGAGAGGGGGTGGGGAGCAAAGGGCAGTGGATTTCACACTGAATCATGATGAATTCTGGACTCATGGATTCCAGTAAATATGTCCTTCCTGGCATTAAGTATTTCTGTAGCAGAGTGAATATAATGGAAATTAGGCTTCCATCGGTAGCAAGAATGTACCTTAAAAAAAGGTACCCACGTTGTGAAGGAAGTTCATTTCCTTCTCTTATTAAAATGCAACAAAAGCAGACTTGAATGTAAAAGCATAAAATGTATACAAGTGACAAGCTCTGCAGAATGGCCTCACAATAAGCATCATTTATGTGGTCAAAATGATGCTACCCATCACTCAATGAAAGAAGTCGATTAATAATAAACCTCTCAAAAAAGAATTCTGGGTCATGGCCTCATGGGTGAATCTCTGAAGTCACACGTGGGATACTGATGACATCCAAAAGCGCCATTTTTTTTGTTCCCACATTGCACATGGGCTTTTCTTCTTCCTCATCTCTGAAGAGCCATTCATACTGAATAAGATCTAGGAATCCATTTATGTATAACAAACTTCATCATGCTTCAAGTTGTCCTAAGATAATTGCTAAACTCTAATGCCTGTTTCCAATAAATGCCATTCACTTACAACAACAACGTTACATTCTGCCTTGACTGTGACCATCAGCATTTTTCTACCTTTAAAAACTTAGATCAGTTAGGTGAGCTTAGGAAAATAAAATAGCCGTGGAATGTTGACGATTAGCAACAAACGGAAACAGGGCAGCCTGGTTATCTGTCTTCCCATTGGAGAACATGGATGTTTCCATGTATGTAGTCGCCACCTTAGTACAGCTAACCCAAAATGCTACCCAGCTAGTGTGGAAAAATAATTTACTTGTAATGATAATAGCATTATTCCTTTTAAGAAATACTAACTTTGCTATTCATACATATGTATTTTAAACATTTTTTGGAATGTTTGTTTTCCCTGTTTAGAAACATAACTGTTTCCTCTTTTCAGAGAATCGAGTGTATTAGAAAGAGCACAGAGACATCCTCCTAAAATATTTATACCACTTCTCCACCTAATCATCATTTCTGTTTAGACCTTTCCATTGCCATTCTTCCTGCATGCCTCTTCTTTGTTATTTTATAAGTAAGGAGGATCAATTTGCTCTTTGCCCCAGAAATAAAGATATGGCAATTAAGGCATGTATCTTGATAGATTTTTTAAAATTATTTCATTAATTCCTAAGCCTCTTTCCCTGAGGGGTTTAAAAGCTGGGAGGAAATTAGCACATTTCCTTTTTATCCTACAAAGGAAAACTAAAAAGCTCAGACAGGTAGAAATATTAAAATAGAGAAGAAGAAGAAATAAGCAGATTTCTCTCACAAGCAAAGCTGACAAGTAAGAAGAAACTACACAAGGGTAGGGAGAAGTTACACAGAAATCAGGTGACATGATACTTTTCTAGACCAAGTTGCCTCTAATTTGAACCCAAAGTAACAAAGAAGTCCAAGCATCCACAGGAATCTAGAAGGATAATCCATCCAATCAGCCATCTAGGAGGACAATCAGTCTAACAGAGAAAACCACCAAAGCAAAGGACAATATGGAAACTTCCTGTTAAACTATTTATGCAATATGGGTGACGTATCACCATTCCTTCAATTGGTTTCAAGGCATCAATCAAACTTCTCTAGGCATTTCATTGAATCTTTTGTCACTGGCAGTATGTCTTTAGAGAATTTTGAATATATACAGTAGGTATCACTGCTCCAAGAAATATTTTGGCTAGCATAGTAATTTTGAGAAGTTTGGCAAAGTCCCAACCACCTATCTTAATACAGAATGTGAATTTAGAAAGAATTGATGGTACTCCAGTATGTACTCGAACTCACAAATATATTGCTAACACTTTTTAAACCTAATTAAGGTAGCTAGTTCTCATCTTCATTCCTGAGATGATCATTCTTGGCTTCTGTTTTGATATTCTCCCCACTCCATACACACTTTCAGTCAAGAGCCATGGTATCAAAGTACGTTCTAAGTAAAAGCACAACAGTTCGATCTCCATACAAAAACAAAAAACCCCAAAAAACTCCAAAGCTAAAAAGATGATACTTAGTCAGAAGTACAGTTTAAAACTGCATCTCCAGTTCAAAAGATGGCTGTGGCTTTTCTGCAACATAACATGCTTTGAATAAGATGCCTGGATAACATATGCATGTAGCCCCTTATCAGTCTAAAACAGAGCAAGTCAGTAGTATTTTTTCATGTCATTTGTTCAACTAAGGTACCTGAAAATATTTATTCTTTCTGCATCTTTCAAAGAGTCTCTACTGATATCTTGATAAAGGTTTGATTTTTTTTTTTTTACTGTTTTTAATCTGGAAGTAGACAAAAACATTTCCTTCCATGCTATATGACAATCTTAGGAGTAAATCTGCTATACAGACAGTTTTATTTCACTTTACAAATCTTCAAGTTACCTTTAAGAAAACCTCTGCTTCAGGGGTTACCTACCACAGTAATAAATGCTACACCACCTCACCGTCACATGTTTTAATCTGGCCCCAACAAAATTACAGGGTCCAGGAACTCTGCTGCCTGTACTGCTTCCGTTGGCTTTGTTTCCTTATAACCCCTTTAGACTTCCAGTCCCTCTTTTTGGCCAAAGGGTTTTGCAGTATCAACCCTGTCATGCCTCAAGCAGTGATACTGTCCTTCCTCCTTCCTGGTGGACCTCCTCCATCACCTTGATCACAATTCTCTGTGAGCACCTTGTTCTTATCAAGCTACCACCATTATTACATACTGTAATAATATAACTCTCCAGCTTCAGAGAATTGGCCCAGAACTTGTGGGCCCTGGGCCCCCTATCATTACTGAAGCCATTGCTAGAAATGTAAGGATTCCAGCACCCTCCCCTCTCCCACCCTCATCCTTAGCTCCAGAACTCTGACTCCTCTGCCTTCTAGAGCTCTCTGCCTTAGAAGTAGACTCGGGGAAAGATGGTGAATATGGCTAGGGAATTGCACAGGGATCTTTCCTGCCAAACACCAGGAAAGGCCAACAGAACGGCTAGAGGTTGTACATAAACTCGACAGATTGAAAAAGAAGTGGCTTCCAGGGCAGTTTCAAAAACAAATTAGGAAAGCATAAGGTGCTTTTGCTTTTGTTACACTATTTTCTGTTCCTCCTTCAGACCAAGAAACTATACAGGAAAACCACATATACATTAGGAAGTGACCAAACAGCATGGAGGAACCTCCATAGAACCAAAAGCGTCCCTCTGACTTCCTGAAGCCCAGGAGTGCAGGGATGATGTTAAGGAGGCAGACACACAAACGGTGCAAAGAAAAGAGCTCCTGTCAATGAAAAGTCTGTTTATCCTTAAAGCCATCTTGGTAACCCAGACAATTCTAAAACATCCCAACTTGGCAGTCTCTTTAGCAAAGTAATTGAAAAATGCTGCACCAACTGATTAAAAAGCATTTCAAGTTTCTGCCTAATGTCTGTCATATATATTTTCAAAGACTTGAATTAAAACCAGTTCTGAAATAAGCAACAAATATTTATTGAGCAGCAACTATGAGGCACTCTGCTGGGACTTCAGGGGATTTAAAGATGCATAAGACTGAGCTTACGATTTAGTTGGAGAGATCAGACATGTGCACAGTAGAGGTTAAGCTCTAATACAACATGAAAATACTTGAAATGTCAAAAAATACCAGCAAGTCTTTCCATCTCACGGTGTAAGGCTGTTATTCTTTCAAGGCAAGTCCTAGCCCCATGAAAACAGACGAAAGTCTGCCTTCTGGTAATAATAAGACAGATAAAATTAGTCAAAGACATCACTGACAATTTAGTAAATGTCCTCTAAAAGGCCCTTGATTTTTGCTTGCCCATTTAGTGAATATCATGTATGTATTAAATAGATACTTTGCTAGGCTTATTTTATATGCAAAATTCACTCAATACATTCAGAAAATAAGACTAACTTTTAAATGATGCCCTTTCATTAGGTGTCTGCAAAATATCAAAATAACTGATCAGTTCAGTCATTAAGTAAGAGAAATTCATCTGATCGATGTGATTGGCATTGGTTAAACACAGCAACAAGCCTGACGGATTTTTTTTTCACTTTTCTATTGAAATTGGCTCCTTAAAAACTGACATATGACTCCTTACTCAAGTCATTATTTTCTCCTCACCTTAGTTTTCTCATTCATGAAATGAGGCCATGTAGAAAGATGTTTTCTGAGGGCCCTATCTGCAACTGCTCCAGGAAAGGACTACCTGGGATTACCAAATTAAATATAATTACTTTAATATTTATAGTCAAAAACTTTCTTTCAAATATACATACCATGATCAACAGTGCTTTTACCTTTCTTTAAAAATTTTGTATATATATTTATATATATATATGTCTGTGTGTGTGTTCCATAGGCAAATACATCTACATTTTAAATACCTAAAGCAACAGCTACATATTAACAACTCCATTAATATATCGTTTTACAAGTTAAAATACCATCTTTAATCTTATTTTCCAGCTGGGTATATACCAAGTGTACCACCAAGCGTAGATGAGGTTAATCATATTCTAATAGAATGAGTATAAAAGACTCCAGGTTTTATTTACTATGTTATATAACCTTTTTAAAAATAATATTTTAAGATAAAATGTTTTTAAAAATTCAAGTTGATAGTCCTACTTTAGAAACACCATTGTAATTTGACTCCTGATTTCATATAATAATGTATATTTTCATAGCCTAATTCTATAATATCTTTAAAGTGAAAAAAGCAAATCAGAAATAAATTTGAACCCTCCATAAGAAACAGCCCTTCACTCAAAATTGAAGAAAAAACTCCATAAACCTAGCACAAAAAGTGCAGTGATTAAAAACCATTATTTTTATCCTCAGAGTGATTGATTATCTGATTTATACAGTTATCATTACTTCAGTATATAATAAATTACTTTTGATATTTTGTTTTCAAATAAGGTCTTTAAACATCATTAAATAAATGCAGTTGTACAGTATGCATAAAGTTCAAAGGCTAAGGGCCAGTGGACAAGTGTACCTACAATGACAATTTTGTTTTTAATTTAACAGTTTACTACATGTTCTTTACACATTAAAGGAGTGTCAGTATACCAGCTATGGGGACAAAGGAGTAAATATAAGCAAGGCTTGACATTTGGTCAATGTTAGGATGTGATTGAGAGGTAACTGGTATAGCTGTAGACTGTAAATATGGAAGGTACCATTAATCTATGATATATGATAGCTCTTAATGGGAGAGAGTGGTCATCAGTTAAGAAAATAAACCATTGGGCAGAGAATAGATATGACACTGTGGGCATGATCTACTAATTTTCCGATAGGCAATGGACATTAACTGGCTCACAGATTTTAACAAGGACATATACAATATGTAGTACATATGCATATACAAATAGGTCTACGTATTTAAGCAAAATGAAGATACTAAGATACCACAATTCAAAACCTAAGTTTATTTATACTTTCTATTGACATATTTTCAAATCTACATTCATCTGTCTACACAAAGAGATTGGGCCAGATCATTGTTCTGAGTTTCTATTTAATGTGATAATCTAACTTGGGTATCATGAGAAAATTACAGATATGCTAAAACTATTTTTGGATTATGAATGAAACAAATTATAATTTCCAGTCTAAACCAAAGTTCAGACTTGGTGCCAGTGAACGTTTCTGACACAAAAAGTATATATTAAATATATTATATATATTATATTATATTATATTATATTATATTATATTATATTATATTATAAAATTTAGGCTCACAAGATCAGATTGGAACTGGAGTTTGACTTCATTTAGGACCTCCCAAAAGCAGACCAAGAGATAAAGATTTGAGTGCAAATAATTTTTTGGAGGTGAAGGAAATACTGGCAGGGTGCTGGGAAGTGAAACAAGGAAAAGGACGTAGTCAATAAGGATATGAAATCAACACGACCACCATAGGTCACTGGAGCTTAATCCCACCAAGACACCCTGGGAGCCAGTGTAAACTGCACCCCAAGAATCCTAGACAAGGGGAAAAGAAGCTAATGTACTAAATACTATCTCCATCAGTCACTGGGGACTGGGTCAATTCTCTGGCAAGGGCTTCAGAACCCAGAGAAAGCCCTGGAGCAAGAAAGCCCTGAAAGTCAAGTCGTAGGCATTAATCATGTGCTGTGGTGTTCAGAACCACACAGAAACCCGCAGATGTGCTGCCACCCTCGTGGGCGGCCTTCATTTCCTTTTGCCTTGAATTTTGTAAGCACCTTCTAACTGGTCTTCTCGTGTACCTGCTCTCTCCATTTCAATCTCTCCTATGCACTTTCAAATTAATCTTCCTAAAACATGATTCCAATCTGTCATTGCCTTGCTCAAAACTTTCCAATGGTCCCTGTTTGTCTGAGAATTAAGTCAAATGTTTCAGTCGATCTTTTTTCCAGTTGCATTATATAATATTCTCCTGCACTTATCTTGTATTCTGGTCAATGTGAGCAGTCACTATTCATCCAAATATACTTTTGTCCTTGCTCACATCTCACTCTTCACCTGGGAAAATCTAGACTTCATCACCGTCTATTTCAAAGGATGCCTCCAGTTGTCTAGGGAGATGAGTCTCCTTCATGTGGGCTTTCCTTACATGTGTCCCTTTCTGTACTTTTGCAGCATCTGATTCCTTTCTCTACTCTGACATTTATCAGGCTTGGATAATGTCTATGCAATAATTGTCTTCACTCTCCTTCTACATTCTCAGTTCTATGAGATCAAGATCTTTATTTAACTCACTTTGGTTCACCTACAACATCTAGAACAATACTTGGGAGCCAGTAGATGTTCACAGAACATGTGCTGAGTTGAAACTATGACTGTAGAAAGGTGCCACTGTGTCATAAAAAGGGAATTAAACTTGGAGTCTGACACCTAAGCTGCAGTCGTAAGTAGGTGTGTGACCATGGCTTTCACTTAACCATTCTGCATCTCAGTTGCCTCACCCACAAAGCTGGAAAATAAACTGCTCTCTGCTACACATTTCACATAACTAACTCAAGAATTAAATAAGTTAATATCCATGAATTTGCTTTGAAATTTTTAGCGACAGAACATCACAAATTATTGGTTTTATCCTAGTGAGGCGCTGTCCTTCAGGTGATGATGGCAATGACACCGACCTGTGCCATCTGCTGTGATGCGGTGAGTAGTTTTACCAGAAATTGCCCTGATTGTGCTGCCCTTGGTTTCAGCTCCCCTTTAAAATCAATGCCTGTTCGTGTAAGTGGAGTAGCTGGGGAGAGGGATCAGTATTTGAATTTAGTTGAGAACAGGGTTAACTAGCCTCATATGGTAACTGAATGAAGGGCTTTGACCTCATTAACACCATGCGTCAACCAACAGTCAAGCAGGCATTTGTGTGTGTGTGTGTGTGTGTGTACGTGTTTAATAAATAAGAAAGTCTACTGAAAGAAAGAAGAAGTATATAAGGCTCTCCTGCTTGTCGATAGTACATCATAGATGATTTTCACAGGATACACTTGAATAAGTGTACAAATAAGATACAGGCATGTCCTGGTCTTCCTCTTTTTTAAATGGCATACTCCCACTTTGCACTGTACTCATACACTGACATTGGCACACCTTTTAAATATTACTAAAAGGCTGCCTTTCTACAGTGTATTAAGCAGCTGCTTGCATATGAGTATCTTGTTGTCCAGAGTGACAGCTGTATTTTTGCCTGTTTTGACATTGAGTCTGATCTGGGTGAATAGCTCATATCCATTAAAGTGCTATTACAACACTGAATGACTGCCAGAATACTTCCTGATCAATTTTAAAAGCCAGCTAGCTGTCATCATCTAATCGCAACAGCAAAAAACAAATCTTTGGGGAATAAAATGCGATTTTTAAACATTTTTAAGGCAGTGTATTAAATATAATCCCTAAAAACTATTTGAATAAGAATTATAAGCTACAGAAATGGGAAGGTAGAAATAATATTTTCTACACTTTGAAACCCCTTATACTTGCATATTGGCAGGCAATCTCAAATACTCCTTAAATTTACCATTTCGACAATCACTGAGTTTGAACTCCTGCCATTACATAACTTAATAAAGCAGCACTGAAAACAATCACCACAGAGTGCGACTGTGCTCACCATTAAATTTAGTTCTATAAAATTTAAGACTGAATTCAATCATCTTTCTGTCTTTGCTTCAATGGTCGAAATCCAAGTGTTCAGGTTTACTTTTTGGTTTTCTCAACAGCCAGAAAATATGCATAATTTTAAAGCTACAATGCCAGCATTTTAGATTTGCATTTATTAAGCCAAAGGGAGGTAGAACTCACTGAGACAGTTAAGACCACTTGAATCATCAGTTTAATCAGGAAAGTCCAATTCAAAGTTTAATTCCACCACCATTATCCTGATAATATCAACAAATACATAATGTATAAACCGGCATAATCTATTTGGAAGGCAAACAGTTAGAAGATGTAGGGGTTTTGTTTTTGTTTTTGTTTTGTACAATTAATCATCTGGGATGGTTTCTTAAGGGGCAGCACTCAGTTCTTCTCTTTTTGGTTTTGGTAGTCTGTATTTGCATGCCACGATCATGCCAGGAACACTCACTCACAATTGGAGTGGGCTTTCCCAACTGCAGAAAAGAAATGACCCAACTGCATTTCATCAGGAGGTTCAGTGGTCCTCAGTTCCTTCCAGGACCACACTGTCAAGAGAGTCTGAACAAAAGGCTAGAAATGCTACTTTTCCTGCTCATATTCCACAGAGTGATAAATAATGAATCATATATCATATTTTAAATCCTTAAATATAAGTCTCCTTAATAAAAGAGAATCATTAGTGGAAATACTGGGCTGATAAAAATCATTATTCATTTTTGAAGATTCAAGAGCTCTCCTAAGAATCTGGAAAACAAATCGTTTTCTCCAGAATGTGAGAGGATCTCCTTCACTTGGATCAAGGTCTCCCTTCATTTTTACTTTAAAAGATTCTCTTCACCTTTCGATTCATTTTCAAATATTAAAATCAATGTTATTCTAAGAAACTGACTCCATCATCTTAGTTCACTGCTCATTAAAAAAGGCAATGCTCCCCACTGCATATCAAAGTCCTAGTCACATCACCTGGCATACCAGTCTTTCAAGCACTGCTTTGCCAAACTCATGTCCACCCCTCAGTCCTAAGGACCCCTCTGCCCAGCCCTGCCAAGCATTTCCCTGTTCTCCCCTATTCTTCCGTCACTCCAGGCCCTTCCTCAGTTCTGCCCTTGCACATTTGTGCTCCTTGGCTAAATGATTTTCTGATCACTTCCACCTAGTCAAACTTATTTCTTCATAATATCGCCCCCATCACCTCCTCTGTGAAGTCTTTGATTCTCCCAGGCAAATGTATTTATTCTTTCCTAGGTGTTCCCACAGTACCTGCACACAATTCCAGGCCAGAACACATAAAAGACTATCAGTTATTTCTTTATCTGTCTGCCTACGTTAACTAGGTTCTGATGGGAACAAAATAAAGAACATTCCACAGAATCCAAGTATACCCCAAATGACAAAAATTATCTCAAATTGAGACCCCAGCATGAAAAGAAGGAAAACGCAGCAGCAGAATGGTGTTTCCATTATCAACAAACAAGTTCCATTTGTGTTTACTTTATGGTGGCCTTCATTCATTTATTCTTTTTTACTTTATCATTCCCACCATGGTGCAAGCTTTTTCCTTGCACCATGAATTATCAAAATCCATCCATCACACTTTAAAAATAGGGAATAGCTGGGATCTAGTCTCAGTACACAAGCCAGAAATGACAAAATAAAAATGTCAATGAATTTGGGATTGAACTGCAGAAAATATCTCAATTTTTTTCAAAATGATACGTTATTATTTAAGGTAAACTCACGTTTATGAGGTATAAATGTATTTTACCCCTTGCAAGTAAAAAGTAAGTGTTCAAAAAGCAGAGAGTAACTAAGATTTACCACAGTCACTGAAGTGTCACCTACCTGATGGTCCAAGCTGTGAGCCACTGATGGTTACCCCCAATAAACTTCTTAAATTTGTAAAAGAACAAGTGACATTTTATGAGCAACTATGCATCAAGTCAAAGTAGCCTAGATCATATTAGATTGAAAACACTACCATATATGTGATTTTCTTTTTTCTATCATAGATTTTACTATACTTTGGACACAGCACCATGTGGTAGAGAAAAAAAGGTACAGGGAAAGGTCACAACTGAGGTCAGCTGTTTGTGCCAATCCCCATTTCCTTCATAGCCAGTCCATTACTCTCAGCACAAGTTAGTTCAGCCTCCCCTCGTACTGTTAAAAATATGTATATTGCTTCTGGGAGATCTACTGCCCCTTGTAAATTCACATATTAAAGGGTAGCGTAGAAGGGAAAGGAATCTGTAATAGAGTCATTTATAGCCAAGCACTAAATCATATAATACAGAAAACAAATGTAGATGGCTTGGAGGGTGGGGGCATATATATTACCTCTCTTCTATGAACATTCATAAAATAAAATGGGGTCTCCAAGCTGCCAAAATTAAGTGGAAGCTGGGCTACTAGAATATCAAAGACAAGGAAAGAGAAAAAGGGAGAATGAGATTTAACCCAGTCTGAATAAATAGTTAACCAGGTGCTAAGTATTTGAGAGTTTTTAAAAATAAAAATGATTTAACAATTTTGAAATTCATTATATACCAATACATATTTCCAGAGAGCGAGGAGGAGAAAGAGAGAGAGAGAAAGACTTTATTTTTTTTAAAGGCTGGAAAATCAGGGAGGAGAAAAATGAATAGGCTACAACTTTTCCAGTTCTTCCAATGATTCCTATTCCTCCTGACTCAGTGCCCAAACACGTCTTTCTCTGAACTACCTTGCTATTTTGCCAAATGAGAAAACTTATTTTCCATCTATGTAAACTCCTAGAAGAGGAGGGAGCAGGAAGACTACTCAATTCAGCCCAAGAAAAATAGAGCCCTTGTGCGTATCTCCAAGTGTCTGGCAGTGACCCAAGCCCTGCCAACGTTGGTGGTCCAGCCTGGAGGCTATGCTCTGACCTAGGAATTAGAAGCGTTTTGCTAACCTTCCTTTACTGGGTCAACTGGAGAAAATGATACACTTAACGGCAGGAAGGAAGGGCATGAAGCACATCACATTTAACACCACCCCTTCCCCTGAGCTGGCAGGTCCGAAATAGTCCTTGGAATTTAGCTGCAAAGGATTAAGGCTTGCTAGATTC
The DNA here is from genome assembly GCF_009834535.1 of Camelus ferus. Lineage (NCBI taxonomy): Eukaryota > Metazoa > Chordata > Mammalia > Artiodactyla > Camelidae > Camelus > Camelus ferus. The sequence goes on along the minus strand of NC_045701.1, from coordinate 39,236,218 downwards.
TTGCAGCTTCCGCCGTATAGAGGAAGAAAAGAGAAAGGACGAGGAACTGGAGGAGTTCTGGATTCAAGAAGACAAATCCCTTTTTTATTTACATGGAATGTTAATTAACAGAATCAATCAAAAAGGTGTAAGAGAGACTAAAAATATATTTAAACCAGCTGTCTGATAAACCTGCACACCACAGCTAAGAGGGAGATGGCGAAGCAGAAGACTGACCTGGAAGTGACAGGATCAAGAGAGAGAAATCCATTGTGAGGAAGAGCTAAATGGGAACATGTAAGATTATAAACTTAGAGTCCTCCCTAGCTCTTCTGAAAAATGTGCAAAACCCAGCAAGAAGAGTGAGGTGAGCAGGGAGGAACCAAAAAAAGGGGAAAACATTCAGACCACTGTTGGTATATATAACATACAAGAGTCACATGTGTTCATTAGGAAGCCTTTGAAAACTACCGATAAATATAAACAAAGACTATCCATAATCACAGTATTTGGAATTAGTCCATGTGAACATTTTAGTATACTTCTATACTCCTACATGTGAATCAATATATGTGTATTACAATATATAAGTAATTTTTAACTAAGATCAAAATGGTGAATAATGTTTTGTAACCACCTTTATTCATTTAACATTTTATAGTATTTCTTTACATCCCTATAGTATTCAAAAACAAGATTTTCAATGAATGAAAGGTATTCTTATCCTGTAGATTTCTGCTGACTAACATGGTAGTCACTAACCACATGTGACTATTTAAATAAGGACTCGAATGTGTCTTACCATACTGTCCTGTCCAAAAGACATATCGAGTTACTCTCCTTTCAAAACCATTTTAAATATCTGCTTTCCCTGTGATTTATCTATATTGTGAATACCTAAGAGCAAAACCAGTGTTATTCATCTTTTTACTCCTGCTTTTGTGTCTGATATATAATAAACGTTCAATAAATGTTTGCTGATTGATCTGAATGCATGCCTATCTGAGACTTACTGGGAAATAAAGGCAAGGCTACATATATTCATAAATATATGCAATACACAATATTTACTAACAATAAACAAATCTAACCTCTCAACTTTAATATGAATACTATAAATAAACACAAAATAGTATTCAAGACAAAAGCTCATATTTGACCAGGAAAAGATGTTTTCCTAAAACCCCAAAACCACTGAGATTTAAATGTCTAATGTGGAAAGGATAAATTCTGAATACTCTTCCCATACACTTTGCCAGTGCCACATTCAGGTTATTATAAAACTACAGAATCAATCCACCTTTATAATGCATTTTTAGAATGTATTAGGAACGACAATAATTGTTAACAGCCTACAGATCTATTTCCAGCAGCAGAAAGCATCAACACATGTATGAAAAAAGGTGATTCTGACTCAAACTCAAATTAGGAAATAAGATACATAGAAGAAATATGGAGATTAGGTCACACCTTCCAATGAAAAGAAATATTCATTCCAAAAGTGATGTCATGGGTCAGCTTTGAATCCAAGTGTAAGGTTAACATTTTGTCTCAGTGGAAAAAAATGAATTTGACCTTGTAATATTTATATCACACAAGAACCACCACAGACAGATTTCTTTCTGAAAGCCTTCAGATTGCTTCTTGTCAGAGTGTCTGTGTCAGAGATGTGAAATGTGATCGTAGCTGGGGGTCATATTTGATAGTGACAACCAGAAGATAGGGCTGAAAAAAAGTTTCAGTGTTGCCTCTTTTATTTTTTTAACTTGGGTTTGCCACTGTTTTTGTTATGTCTACCTGGAAGAGTACAGATGTCACTGAGGGCAGCCCTTGGATAGAATTGCTTCTTTTTACAAAACTGTTAACAGTCTTGGATTAAAAACTTAAAGGCAATGAATGGATGGTCAGCACTCAGAAGGCAAAGTCACCTACCCCAACTTTTGACTAAAACAGGGCAGCTCACCGCAAAGCAACTACAGAACAAAAGAGGGTGAACAAATCTGGCAAACAAAATAAACTGCCACAAGCCTATTTTGATGAATATTAATAATAGTAAAATATATGATTATCTCTTTAAAATTTATAATGAATCAGGAGAGGGAACTATTACAAAGTTTACAGTTACACACTGATTAAACCATGACTAGAGTTTTCTAGACAAAAGTAACATTTTTCAAATCTCCAAAAATGTGTAATTTCTAGCGACTTCAGTGGAAACGCCTTGCTGGGTGACATTTAAGTGGCTTGTATCTACTTCTGTCTCATCTTCAAACCATACGCTCCGAGATGTGCTCTGCGAGTTATTTTGTACTGACTCGTAATCTCTACCTTCAACGTTTTCCTATAGACATTAGAAGGCTTATGCTTTGTATTTTGTGAACTAATGTGAATATACCTGTCAAAGGCCCAAGTCGTGATTCTTCTAACATGTTTTAAAATCTGGTGAGTGAGTGGCACCCTGGTGAATGAGGTGGGGGAAGTACAGGAGTTGAGTCTGAAAGACCCCTAGATTGGATGTCAGTCAGCTTCCTGTGACTTCAGGCTTATCACATACCCTGCTTAGTCCTCATCAGTGCACTAGGTATAATGATACTTACCTTGATAAGTGGTTTCTCAAAAACAGTATTTATATGTGCCAAATATGTGTTCTTAGTAAGTGCTAATTATCATTATCTATGACCAGTCCTCCTACTATTGTTATATTGTCCCTTGCCACAAGAACCTAAGTGGATAAGGATTGTCACACAGTCTATAGCACAAAATATTATATATGTCATTATATTTATTATGTAATTTAATGCTAAATGTGTGTAAAGACTAAAAGTACTGGAGGAGCTCAGGGGAAAAAAGATAACACTAAGGTATAAATAATTAGGGTCCATTTCAGTAAGGGATTTGAGCTTTGCTTTAAAAAAAAAAAAGTAGGATTTGGGGAGATTAGAAGGATGAGAGGGTGGGAGCACATGTGTGAAAGGCATCTTTATGTGAAAATTCCTGGTTACTAAAGTCTTGTATCTGTGTCCATGGCCTGGTTTTGACCCTTGGTCCATCATTTGTGACTCCTGACACTCAAGAAATGTGCCATTTGGAGAAAACCAGAAAACTACTCAAACACTGGTGAAGTTAAGAGCATAAATAACCACCACTTTCTGAGCAACTGCTAAGTGCCAATTACTCTTTATGTCTTGACGCCTCTTCTGCAAAATGGGGGTAATAGCTCTTAATTCACAAAAAGCACTTAGGACATTACCTCAAAGGAGTAAGCCCTCAAACCTTGGCTTTGATTTTGGTGGTGGTGATGAGGAGGAGGATGTAGCAACAAGCCCCATGTGATATACTTTCCTTTCCCAGCATCATCTACTCCTCACAGTAACCCTGTAACCATCCAGGCAACATCTTGGAGATGGAGGGTAGCACAGGGTTGAATAGGAGCATGCTGAACTTGTTATAAGTAAAAGTAATCACTATGAACTGTTTTGGATGGACCAATATTTTAAAAGGATTGGTCTGGTAGGAGCAGTACCACTGGGAAGCAAAGTGGGCACTGAGATTCTTGTGCAGGCAGTGAGGGGCTGGGGGGCACTTTGAAGGTGGTAGAAATGGGATGGAGAGAAAAGAATTCCGACCAAAAAAGGAGGGGCATGACTCATTGTCCTTCTAAGTCCACTAACATTTATCAAGTGCTTAAAATGTGCCAAGAAATGTGTTAAGTGGTTTTCATGCTAATTATTTTATTTAATTATCCTAGTGTTTCTCTCAGGTAATTACGATTATCATTTGCATCTTGCAGATGAGTAAACCTGGGCTAAAGCTTAGGTCACTTGTCCAAGGTCACAGAGCTGGTCAGCAGTAGGGCCAGGATTTGAACCCAGATTTATCTGACCTCTGAATCATCACTCTTGACCTCCAAACTATACTGACTCTCACACGGCTATACTTAAAATGACAAATATCCTATCTGATTGTAAGAATTAATTGATATTGATTTCTTTATTCAGGATGCATCTCTTTGGTATTTGAAGTTTTAGTCTGTACTAGATACTGTCAAAGCATAACCATTTTTTAACAAAGAATGTAAATCCAATTGCCAAGCTTCAATATTTTCAAAGGGATAAGACTACATACAAGACATTTAAACAAATCTGTCAAGGTATATAAACAATATCCATGAAGATATTCATGAAAATCAACTTATTTATGAAACAATTATTATTCCTTCTTTCCACTGGGTCCAGGTTAGTAATCGGACAGAAGAGAGACTCATATAAAGGAAAAGCAAAAGGAGTTTCTATAGCAGCAAAATCAAAAAGTTAATTTCGTGAAACCAGCTGTTTTAAACAGGGTTGTTTTGAAGACATTGTTCATATTTATTCAAAAAGACCCCAGCCTGACCAAAATGTTAATCTGTCACTCCTAACTGATCCTTTACAAAGCCTTAGACCACTGCTTACAAAAGGAATGTAGTTTATTACAGTTGTTGCACTCCAAATGAATATTGATTTCAATCTCAGAATGCTATGAAAGGACTTGCATCAATTACACAGTACATCAGAGTCATAATGCAAGTTACCTAGTTCCAATGATGCACACAGCAAATCAATCATTCACTTTCACACACCTTTGAAGAGACACCAGCCACCATGAGCTTCCTTTATCTAAACCTTAAAATAAGCCATGCAGTGCAAAGTGCTGATAGAAAAGGAAACCACCCCCAGATTTTAAAAAGCACAGGCTACCGTCAGAAAGCCATTATAATTACTCCTTTTCAAGTGGGCTGTGTGTTAATACAAATACAAATGAGGGGGTAAAAAAATGAAGCCTTAATGACAGCATTATGAGGGGAGGTTTCTCCTTTACATTATTTATTTATTCAATGGAAAATTATTTGGCAATTATGATAAAGCAACTAGACGACAATGACTTTCCTTTGAATCACTAATTAAAATGCTGATTGCCTGTGGAGTGAGATGTGCAGTTATGGTCAAACAAGAACTTTCATTGTGCTAAACAGCTTGGGCTGGCCTGACACCTGGGTGGGGAGGGGAGGGTATGAATCAAGCACACTTCACCACTAAAATCAGACCCATTTTTATTCAGAAAAATTCTAACAATGTTATAAATCTAGGCAAGATAATACTACACTCAGTAATCTTAAGATTTTTTTAAAAGAAAGAAAAACTAAGTTCTAAAAATGAGTAACTTTTTGAAGTCTAAGAGTATATTTAATATATTTCAAATGGTTTTGCATGTTAAAGGTATTTTTTTTACAAGTTTGCACTCCTAGTGTTCTTACATTTCTCTACAAGCTACCTTTATGTACACACAAACATCAAAGAAATGTCACCTTCTTAACTCAACATAAATGCTCTTCAAACACAGACGACTTCTCTTCAATAATGGAAGAAATGTCTTACAATTAATCGTGAAGAGGAAATTGCCTTTCTTGTAATGAAATTCAGTGCTTTGAATTTTACTAACTAAAATTATGGTTTCCCCAATAACACTGAAATAGTCATCATTTTCCAAATTGAAAAATACATTTCTTATATTTGCAACTTATTTATGTTCTCAAAAATCAATTAAATGCATAAAGTTAAAGGTGAGTAGGTGCCTTAAACCAGTAACATTCATGGCTAGGACGTGCATTATTTTGAAAGATTCAGTCTCTTACAGAACAATAACTTCTTAGATTTGGAAGAGAACTGAGAGGTCATCTTCCCTCAACCAAACTGAAAATTCCCTCCACAGTATCTCTCAGGGAGTCCTGCCTTTGCCACAACCTGGAGAAGACGGTGCTTACCACCTTGAAAGGCAGACCATCCCACTTCGGAATGGTTGCAAAGGTCAGAAAAAATCTAAAGGATCAAACAGGCCTTCCCATAACTCCTACCACTGGAGCCCACTCTGGAATAAGTCGATCCCTCCTCCAATTGATCCCTTCCAAATATCTTAAGACAGCTATCACACTTCCACCACAGATTCCACTCTCCCAGACTTACTAACTCTGGCCCTTCTAGTTAGTCCCCAGGAGTGCGCGCATCCTCAACAATCTGTCCCTCTTAACAAATGCTTGGAGGGGAGAAAAAATATATCTACTTCAGCTGTAGTCAAATTATCTAAGTGTAGCTGGACCAGTTTTTTTCCTGCTCCTAATTCTTAAAGCCATGAATGACATACTAATGGACCATATTTATCTCACAGTCAATTAATTTTATACAAATGATTTTAACAAAGGTACAAATTTTATGAACTTTACATTTATTGCTCTTAGATTTCACTTTCTTAGTCCATTATTAACCCTGAAAAAATTCACTCCCATCCACTTGATGCTATAATCTCTCTAAGCCTCAGTTTCCTTGTGTACAAGATGCTTAGCCTAGTAAATTCCAAACAGGCACCAACTACCATTTATGAAGTGGTTGTCCAGTGCCAGGCACAGCGCCTCAGGTTCCTGTGTGCACCACACACAAGCAAGTACCATTATTTCCATTTCACAAATGAAAAAACTAAGGCTCAGAAAGGGTCCATAATTTATTCAAGTTCACTCAGCCAGTGATAGGGCCAAGGTTTGAGTTCAGGCCACCCTTAACCAACACAATGTCAATGACCATTCTTCTTAATTTCTTATCTTATAAAGCATAAATAAATGGGCATATGATAAAATTACTGAAAAGAACCAGATTAAAGCAGCCTCTCTTTAAAGATCAGCCTCCAGTTTGATTAAGTTCTCTTTGGGGGACCATTTACTCAAAAACCCTGAATCCCTCACCACATGATGTATGTATCTGCACAAAGCCCACAGCCATAACAAGGCACTTTCTCAGTGACTGGCACAAACTAAGACACACTATGTCTTGGGAATCTCCCTAATCTACAGTTGTAGCAGTCATATTTTTCAAAAAGGAAGTGAGGTTAGCTTGGCATCCTCACTGCTGTCTAACGACCACCATTTTTCCCTAAGTGGTGTAGAATCATCCACTTAATAGCTCTCATCCCAGAACAAGTCTAAGTTGAGGCATCCACTTTATTCAGGATATCAGAATGTTGTCTCATCTCTCCTCTGTCCTAGTTTTTCTAAAGATTTCCAAAAGTAGTTTCCAATCCCAACTGAAAATTCCTTCAGTGCAATGGATGAAGCTGTACCAATTTAAAGCAACGAGGAGCTCATCTAGACTCTACGTCTACTTGGGGTTTCCAGGTTCTTTTAGTTATGGTTGTGCTGCCCTTTACAATTTGAACAATCATTATCCTTTACAGAGAAAACAGAAGTTAAATAGAATTTAGTAGTGTGTCTTTCTCTTTCATTGTCTTTTTACATTATACCATCTGTTCCAAACAATGCAAATTGGCAAATATTTATGGAGCACCTAGAATATGCAAGAATTTTTGACAAGAAGGAAGGGGACACAACAAAGACACATTGTGCTTAAAAAAACCCGGGAAGGAGAGTCACAGGGACAGAAAACGGGCAAGTTAACCCAAAACAGAACTGAATACACAGAGAGCGAACAAGCTTTTTATTAGCTTCCTAATAATAAGATGCCTGTCAAGAGCATTCTTCCCAGTCCTGAAAACTGGAAAAATAGATGAAGACACTACCTGTATCTCAAGCCATGCCAAGTACACACCCAGAACTCTGAAGATACCTTCTCAGGCCCTTCTAACCATTTCCCCTCTTTATGCATCTATCAGCCCTCGGGTTCAATGTGACTTAAAAACAGACCCGCCATCAATTCTAACATGCTCACTCCAAGAATGTGGTGTATTTCTCATTAAGCCATTTCAGGTCTACGTACAGCCTCTTCCACTTCTCAAGAGAGACCACCTCAGCAGCCGGAGTCCCTGTGTGAGACTTCTCTGAGCGCTGCTCACTGTCAAGTGCAGAACGGAGCAGCACTTCCTGGGGAGCCTCAGCCTCGGCCTCCAGGGGACTGTCCCACACCTGCTGCACAGCTCTGCAGTGGCAGAGCTGCCTCTTCTCTTTCTGTGTGGAATCAAGTTCCTACACCCACCAATGTCTGATGCTGGTTTATAATGGCTCTCTGATGCTCCTTTCCTCTCTGAATATTTGTTCCATTCAGTTTACCCTGACCAAAAAAAATAATCTGGGAACCAACATTATCACTCAGATATTTAAAACAAGCAAATCTCTCTACAGCCCAGTAAGTTCACTTACTAAAAGAAGAGATATGATTTTTTACTTTAATATACTGAGCTTTGACTACATGTCATTTGGTCATTTAAGATGTGTTATGTATCACATTACAGACACTACATTAACACAGACTTTCTTATCAGTATATGATTATTTTTAGATTAGCTCAAAAGAATGGTATATAATATTTAGTTATAACTTTTGGTTACAATTTTGGTATCTGAGTAGTTTATTTTATATTGAGGGCATTAATTACAAACATATCAACCTAAACAGAAACAAACAGCAAACATATTTCTCCACAACTATTATTTCTATCTTTTCTTAGTACTAAAATCAGGATGTTACAAAATACAGTCCTTAAACAAATAATCTACCCTAGAAATATGCAATTTCCTCAGTCCCTTATCTTCATCTCTGCCATAAAATGTATATTCACCCTCCCCAAAATCACATGACATTGTATATTTTTAAATTATCCAAAAATTAACATTTTTCTTTTTGCCTATCCTAAACAAAATTATAGGGTTGTTTTTTTTTTAAATATTTGCTTTTCTGATCTGAGTAACGGCTCACAGGAAGTAAGCAGTAAGATCAACTCTACTGATCCTGCTCTGAAGACATTTCAGATTGATTTCATGTGCGTGTACATTACTTGAATGTATGCAGGAAAGTGAAAATGGTTTTATTTCTTATTTCGGCTTATTGTGACATCTCCATGTTATTATTAACATGAAAAGAAAATGATAAAAATTCTGGAGGACAGTTTGACAATACTTATCAAAATTTAAATGCATATTCTATTTCTTTGAATTTATCCTAAGCAAATCTAGTAATTGAACAAATACACACACAAACGCTAAAAGATAGCTACAGGTTTGTTTATAAAAACAAAATGTAGTTTAAACACCCATTAATAAGGAACTGCTTACATGAAACACTATGCAATCAAATACTGTGCAAGCATAGAGAGAGTTATATCATCTTGTGTGATTTCCACAATATATTCATTTTAAAAAGCAGGATAAGGTCAGTGCCTGATAATAAAATACAAATTTTAAAAATATATACATATAAATGCAACAAAAGTCTACAAGACTATCACCAAAATATTTCAAATGGTTCAATTTGTAAAGTGGGATCACAGGTAACTCTGTCTTTATATTTATCTGTGCATTATGTGGCATACATGAGCATGTATTATATTTATGATCAAAAAATGAAAACAATGAAACTACCAGAATATAAAATTTGCCTTTACACTCATTATCTTAAATCTAAACTAATTAATGATCCAAACACATGATTCTGAATTCCATTTAAAACATTTTCCATAAGAATGCCAAGTCTGACTAATTTTAAAACATTTATAGGAAACCTACTGTAAACATTTCATATCTAGGCAACCCTGAGGGATAAAGAGATCCAAATGTTTATGATGTAACAGCAAACAATTTCATTTGCTGTAAGAAGAAACAATGTAATCTGATCTGCAAGAATTCTTTAAGTATGGGGAACCTGACTGAAGGATACAACACTTTTCCTGACTTCTTTTCCTCATTTAATATGTATTTTATCAGCAAGGAGGCAGAAACACAATGGAGGAGACTGCTAGAATTCTCTACCCCTTAAGGGTAGTGAACACCTTAAGTCAGAAAACCCCGTCATCCTGACTGCTTTCTTGGTCTCCAAGAACACAGAGATGGATACTATCACTTATAATACTAATCAACAAATTTGGACTCTGAGTTCTGTCATGCTTTGCCACTGTTTATACATAAACATGTTGATCTAAAGACATGGCTTTGAGGCTGAAAATACATTATTTTTCCAGACAGAATTCAGTTTGAAGATTTTCATAGGATCTAAATTTGAAAAGTGAAACTCTCACTTAAAAGACAAATTTATATTATCTTCTAAAAAATATGTTTCCTAGTATTTAGTGAGTTATTAATTCTCATTAAACCTTAGTTACTGTGTACCAGTATGGCACACCTTTACTGAAACAATGATGCAATGTGAGAAATGAAATACTTAGAGCAGATAGCAACTAAAGACTTTGTTTCATGCAAGAAGAGACCTCAATTCTCTTCCATGCTATATCCCTACTGAAGTTAACTACTGAGGAGATAAAAACATTAAGCCCTAAATCAGGCCTTAAAACTCACAGTGCCTCTATATAATCAATGAAATTGTAAGGAACAGAGTGATGGTCTATACAGTCGTCCTGTGCAGAAACCTGAATGGTTGATGAAGGACCATGGGATGGAAAGGACAAGGGAGGGAGCAGCGGCACAGCCCTAGGCTCCACTCAGCCTGAGCAGCACCACTCCCACCTATTGTACATCCTGGGCATAAGAGTTCACTTGGAGAAATCAGCCTATTGCTTGGAGGGGAAAAAGGAAAAGAAGAAAAAAGAATGAAAAGAAAAACATTTGAGAAAGAAGCACATGACCCCAGGCCCTTCTAACCTGGAATCCTAAATTCTTGATCGATCCCTGCCACAAACCTAAAGTACACCTTGGGCAGGCTGCCTCAGCTGTCCAGCCTGCAACAAACGTAACATTAAAGTGAAGGTAAGATACCAAAAAACAAAGACCAAAAAAAGGGGAAAAAAAGAAGACCATAACTGGTTTATAATTCAATACTTTTCCATGCATAAGTAGGATACAAAGATTAAAAGCTACTGGAAAAACAAGTAGGAAAAGCAGAACTCTGGTTTCTTGTTATTTATAAACATAAACCCTTACATAAATCAGCTCAAAGTTCATCTGAAGGAGAACTGGCTTGTGCGCTTCTCATTGTGACTCCTGAAACCTTACAGATGTTACTACTTTTAGAAAACCATTGCCACTTAGCCAAACTATACATATATGCAGTTAGGTTTCACCAAAGTTAAGGAGGGTCTCCCACAAGCTCTCTCCCCTGGTTATGACCCACTTCTTAGGGCAGTTCTCCACCCTGCAAGTAAACAGAAAGGTCCGTGCTAACCCTGCAACATCTCCGTCAGCCACAGTGTAGGATGTACCTAGTAGAACAAATGCTGAAGAAATTATCTAGACTGACTGCTTGATGATTAGATGATGATAGCAACATTTTATTTATTGGAATCTAAAACTTTACTGAGTATCTACTATTTGCCAGACACTGCTCCATGTATTTTCTCATGGTCTTACCTGCACAGTACAATTATAACCCCATTTTCTGATGAGGCAACTAAATCACAAGATGAGAGTAATGAATCTTAGAGACTGTGTTGTCTGGTGTCTTTATTTCATGATGGAGGAAAACGAGTCGGGGGTTACTTAGTGTCGGAACCAGTAGTAGACTATGGCCATCCTCTGGGTCAGCTTGGCCCTGGGTGGTCAGGGACTTTAATGCCAGGCAACCAAAATAGTACTGGCTTTTGCACCCACCAGGTAATGTTCTGTTACCTCTCTAAACCTTAATTCCTCACCTGTATGATAAGGAGAAAGAGCTGTACAACGGCCTTCGGCTCAGTGAGAGTTGAATAAGGTAAGTGAAATACTTAGCACTTTGCCTGGCAAAAAAAACCTCTTAATTAAGAGAAAAATGGAGCCCTATTTTGTTATGTTTGTTCATTTGTTTTTATATTCCACATGTAGGTTGAATCAAATTCACAGACACAGAGGACAAATGGGTGGTTGCCAGAGGGGAAGAGGGTGAAGGGACAGGTGAAACAGGTCAAGGGGATTAAGAGGTTCAAAATTCCAGTTATAAAACAAGTCACAGGGATATAATGTACACAAAGGTAATATTGTCAACAATATTGTAGGAGGCTTGTATGGTGACAGATGGTGACTTGGCTTTACCATGGTGAACGTTTCATGATGTATAAAATTACTGAACTACTATGTTGTACACCTGAAACTAATATAATATTCTAAGTCAATTACACTTCAGTAAAAAAGTAACCTTAGTATTATTAGTACTACTGTAAATGCTACTACTGATACATCCATCACCAGCAGCAACAGCAGTGTGTCACGGCTGCCACCACCATCCTTGTTCCTACATCACGCTCCTCTTCAGAAGAGGTGCCTGAAGTTGCTCTCCTACTCACGGTCATTGCTCACAGCTCCCTCCTTCTTAAAATCTGCCTTTCCATCTCCCCTATCTATCCAAACTTTACCCTGAGGCCCAAAACAAGACACAACTCTCCTAAGAAGCTGACCCTCAACAGTTCCAGCCCACATCAGTCCCTTAATTTGATACATATACTACTGGATCCTCAAGATGGCATTTTAAAATGTATTTTTTGATGACATCCATTTTCTTCTTACTCCTCAGTGAGGTGGTCTGTATTTTCAGGAAAGAAGCTACTTACATTTTTTATACCACCTACTGTTTCAATAGTGAGAAGTTCATAATAGCTCTGCAATAAATACCCACGAAATTGACAACGCAGCCTCTTCTCAACCATAAATAAGCATCTTCCACCTTTATATCATCCGCACCACGTCTAGCCTCACATACTATATTTGTTTGTAACAACCACATTTAAAAAAAATTGTGACTGAGCTAAACTGAGGTACACTAGCATCAAATCCTCACAGATTTCACTTGAGAAGGTAGCATGTTACAAAATAAGTTTCCCTGTCAAAGTGTGACACTAGCACAGGTGTAAATTCCTAAGGCCAGACTGACCATAACGTTGACATACAGCTCATAAATTGCTGACCACTGCGGCCAGTCTACTACCTTTGCAAAGTTATTGAGCTTCTCAAATTTCATAATGTTCAAAGATTTTTCTGTAGATCCAAGGCCTACGCAATAAATAAATCACATGCCCATTTTATTGGAAGTAGAATTCTTACCTAACATTCATTTCCTATAGGACCCTCAAAATTATAAAGACTATAAATTTCATGTGCTATAATTTTAAACTTAAAAATGACAAGCCCTCATTCTTCATCCTGTTTCATAACGTAAATGTCTGTCTAGCATTTTTGTGTATGTCATTCTCTAATGTCTTTTTAAAATGTGTGGTTTTGCATTCTGTTTTACTAACACCTCTAAACTCAGTTCCTCCCCAGAGATAATCACTGTTATCAGGTTAGTATGTATTCCCCTAGAGCTTCTTCCATAAATGTACAAACATACATCTGCATCCACAGAGAATATGCCCTAGTCCTCTGTGACTTGTTTGCTTCGCATAAATGGTATCATATTGTACATCATTCTATAACTTCCATTTTCTCTCTCAAGATAATGATGTTGGGGTGAAAATTCCTTGTCAGTAAAAATATTTGTAGTTCATTCTTTTTAACTGTGCAGATTTCCACAGTTTGTTTAACCAGTTCTTTATCAATGAATAGTTAGGTTGTTTGCCTTTATTGCTATTACAGATAATATTGCACTGATAAACCTTGCTAGCGCTCCTCTACTGTTCTCTATGATATTTTATCAGAAATCTTTTTAATTAAGCATGCATCCTAAAAATATAAAATCCCTCAATAAATGATATGATAAAGGTTTTTTTTTCTTTATTACTTAACTAGAATAAGCTTAAAATATAGCCTTCATCTATGTTACTAATTAGAGACCTACCATCACAAAAGAAAAGGAGTTAGCAAACGACAGCCCCCAGTGCCTGTTTTAATCCCATCCACTGCCTGTTTTGTAAATAAAGTTTTAATGGGACGCAGCCATGCTCATTCTTTACACATTGTCTATGACCACTTCTGCACTCCAACAGCAGAGCTCAGTAGTTGTGACAAAGACCATATGGGCCACAATGCCAGAAATACTTACTATCTGTTCCTTTACCAAAAAAGTTTGCTGTTCCCTACACCAGAATATGAAATTGTCTTTCTCTTGCCAGCTTTTTCTGTTTCTACAAATTGCAAGATACAGGGTCAGTATCTATGTTTTAAGTCTAAGACATTTGTAGTGGCACTTGCTACTGAAAAAAAAAAAAAAAAAGTCCATATCTGCTGAATGAAATGGTATTGCTTTGGAATTCCACAATTGAAAATACACAGTATAAAGCCACAACTGCTCCAGTCCTTCATAACTTTGGAAGATAATGAGTGAACTAATTAAATTAGGTCTTCCACCTAAAAATAGCAGGTTGTTCCTACGCTTTACTGATGATTTAGGTTGCCACTTTGAAGCAAATTCCAAAATTTTCCAATAATTTACCTGCTACAGCCTAGAAGTATTTGCAAATACTCGAAACGAGGAACAAGATTCAGAGTGAGGCAATTAGTGATGTAAGCCAAGTGACGTACGCTTCCGGGCTTCCCTGCACCCTCAGCATCCGGGTTGGTTGCACTAGCTGATGTCTGAGCTCACTCCCGGCTCTCCCATTCTCTGGAAACTGCAAGTCACACTTAGAAGGAGGCACTTATAATAGGAACTTCATTTATTCAAATTAATACTTAAAATTATCACAACATTCACTGAAACGTTACTATTTTATGTTGTCACTGACTATAAAATTTAGGCTAAAGTTGGAAAATAGATCCTAACAGATAACAGAAAAGTAATAATTTGAATCTATTTACTCTATGCTCATGTACAATAAACTGGTGTTTACAGAGTTAAGCACTAATAGAATCTACCACTTATTTAAACAATACTAGGAGACCCAAAGCATGTACAGATTATTTTGCTTTCATTAGAAATATGAATGTTTTCATTGTGTTCAACTCAAATTTCCAGGTTGTGCCACACTTGCAGAAAAAAGGAACCATGCTTCCAATCCTTGTCCTGTGTTGTAAATGTTGAAGGCTTTTCCAGCATTCCTCATTATGGAACTTTATAGAGGCTATAAAAAGGGGTCCCAACAATTATAAAAGGACTGAATTCCCATTTTGTTCTCCCCTACAGAGAGAAAAAATGGAGAAATGAGTCTTCTGGTTTTGTTTGGTCAAAAATAATAGTGATGATAATTACTTCCCAATTATTTGTAGATTGACATTTGGCAGACTTTTTAGAGACCTCTGTTGGTGACATGATTGCTTAGGCTCTTAAATGACCATTGTGGTAACGCACAGCTGCCCCTCCCCACAGCAACTACTTAACAACAACAACAAAAAAATCAGTGCATTCATCTGTTGGTAGCACTATTGTTGAGTGGAAAGAATAAGGAAAGGGGAAATAACTGCTTTTCCCCACAGTCTTAGGCCCAGGATGGACCAGGGACCTGATTTGCCTAGGACACCATGGTTCCATGGTTAACATCAAGTTGTCCCAGTGTAATTATTAATAGCCCCCACACTCCCCTCAAAATCTTCCTGGGTGAATTATAAATAATGTGGCTGCCCTCTTTAGGCTCAGCCTTTCCCCCTCATCTTTGCCTCCTCGGGGTCTCTTCTCCATCTCTTCTTTGAGAGTCCTGATCAGGCAAGTTCTGAAGGGAGAAAGGGGAAACACTAGGTTGGAAAAAGCAATATACAGAGTCAGAGACAAGGAAGGCTCCTGAAATCCAGAGGGGAAGAGGAGGTAAGGGAAGTAATAAATGACAAGAGTCGGGAGAAGTCAATGTCAGTGGCTTCCTGCCTTCTGGTCACTCAGACAGGCGCCTGGGAGGGAACTGTGTGCTTCCAAGGTTGGCTGTCTCGGCTGGAGGGTTAAGTGTTACAGGCAGGGTTCCTGTGGGAAGACTGCTGCCAGGGCCACAGGTCAGTACCATGAGGACAGATTACAGGGAAAACTGAAAGGACTTGTGCAAAAAGCTGAAGTGACTGCGGAGATGTTTCAGTGCTGCCATGGAAACTGATGTTTTAAAAACTGAGGAAAAGCTCTATGAATCCTGAAGACCCAACAGCCAAGTAATGTCCAAGGAGCAGTTACGTGAACAGTTCTGAGAAGATTCCCATCCCCACTGTCTTTAGAGCTACAACAACTTCCCCTTGGCTGACCCTCTCCTCTAGATGAAAAGCTTCTATTTTCTGACACACATGACTCCAGTGAGTTTACTCTCTAAAAGTGCCTTCCCTAGTTGGAAAACATTGTCTCATAGGGGTTCCAACACTCTGAGGGGCTGGAGATCCAACTCTCGAACCTACCTCTCATGTTAATTGTCACAAGCTGTGTACTGGGCAGCTGGAGGACTGAGATGCTACATGACTCATACTCCTGAGAAGCCGCATTAGATTTTCTGCGTGATCATAGAATAACACTCCTAAAAATGATTATTACAGTCACTGTTGCACAGCTGACACGTACTGAGTGCTATGTGTCAAGCTCTATTTTAAATGCTTCACTGTTAATTCACTTAATCTTCACGCAATGCTAAGACCGATGAAAGTATTCTCATTTTACAGATTAGAAAACTGAGGTTAACTAATTTGCCCTGAGCCACACGTTAGCAGGTGTTACAACTGGGATTCAAACCAAGGTAGTCAGGCCCCAGACCCTTCCCACTCAACAAGAGTAACTCTCTTATGCTAAACTTTTCTGAAATTCTGGGGTGGGTGGGATGGTCAACTTTAAGAGACCACAAAATCTAACTGACATAACCCACAGTAATTCCAGGAAATCACATACACTATTGTTGAATTTTCTCCTTGAAAATTAAAATTAAAATGTAAGTGAAAATGCTTTGTATGTTCCCATATTCCTATGAAGCAAATCATAATCTAAAATCTTTCAACTGTCACAAAGCTTACCCTGTGTAAATCTTACTTGGATTTCTTCTAAACCAAAATAACCCACAAAAATATTCAGGGTAGAGAGCTCATGATGGTGATATATTCCTTTCTGAAAGCTTCATTTAGGCACCTACCAGAGATCCCTTCATGGACACAGAAAAATCTTACTGTCTCTTATTTGATTGTGCTTGCCTAAGGCATTAAGTCCAATCCACCATGTCGCACCTCAGTAACTCCACACAGACTAGAAAATTCTTACAGTCAGCTTCCCCAAGGGATTTGTTAAGTTTCACATGCATTTAGTTGTGCAGTTGGTCTGCTCAAATTGATAAACTTGTAGCTAAATTTCTTCTGCAGCAATGGGCTGTTGGGCTTATTTTTTTTTATCACCAAGAGAATAAATATTGCAAAAGAAGCTGTTACTGTGTGTTAGTGCTACCCATTAGTTTTTAACATAATTGAGCTTACATTCCAATTTCTCGGTAACTGATAAGTATTTATTCTGTGGATGTGGTTAAAAGGTGAAGGGGATTTAAAAGGGCTAATACTGAAATATATTTATACTAAAAAAAAGAACAAGGAAGGAAAGAAATTTTGATGTCTTAAATTGGGCAAAGAAATGAAACAAATATTATGAATAAAGTTATTACTTTTATTAGAATCCCCAAGTTGCCATAATACATGCCTATAGAGGGGAACTCTTCCACCTCTGCTCAATAAAGCCAATACCTGAAAGCAAACTGGCTTGGCTCAACGAAAACACAGCAAGGCTAGTCAGAACTCAAATTGTCAATTACTGACTTAGAAAAACGTGGGGGTTTTCTCCTAGATTTTAATACTCCTCTGGTTGTGCTTCTCAATTCCTAGACTTGAGTATCAACTCACTTCATTCCAGCTTTCACCAGCAGGAGATTTTCTATCATGCCTGACCAAGGTTTGCCCCACACTATCTTCTTACTCACAGAATGCAGGTGGGGAAAAGCCATGGACAAATTCAGTAGCATTTTAAAAATTTACTCTCATGTTATACCTGGGGACTCTGTTATTTTGACAACATCAGTATGAATAAACTCAGAAAGTTTACTTGTATTAATTTTGAAAGTTACCACATCAGTGCAGTGTCTGTTACTTATCTTCTATGGCCTCTATGTCTGTATCATTTACCTCCAATTCATTTATATGTTCAATAAATACATGTTAAGTATCTACTGTGGGCCAATTATTATTCTCTACCCCTGGAATAGATAGTGATCATATCTGTCCCCATGGAGAAAAAAAAGAACAAATAAATATGCATGCACTGAAGAAAAGAAAAATAAGATAAGGAAATGAAGAGTGACAAAGAAATATATTATAGATAAGGTGATCAAGAAAGCCCTCATGATAAGATGACATTAGAACAGAAATCTAAAGGAGCTCAGTGTGGGAATCATAAATTATCTAAATTATCTAAAAGAGGGTTTTAGGCAAGTGCAAAGGACCTGAGGTAGGAACTTGTGGACACAACTGAATAAGCAAGAGAAAGCATGTCATCAAAGTGTGAACCAGGGAACAAATCATACAGGGCCTAATGGGCCACACTAATGTGACCCAAAGATTTTGAGCAAAATAGTGACTTGCTCTGATTTTTACTTTGAAAGAATAATTTTGATTTCTTTGCAAGTGAGAAACTGTGGATAAGCAAAAGTGAAAATAGGGGAATAGGTATCCAAAGTGGGGAAAACAGTGGCTTGACAAAGGGTAGTAGTGAAGATGATGAGAAATAAATGAATTTGGGATGTATTTTGAAAAACAGAGTTGAAGAGATATACAGAATGTGGAGTATAAAATATATGATCCAAGAATAAAGATGATGGACTAGATGTGGGATATAAGAAAATGTTTAAAGATGACCCCAAGGATTCAGATCTAAGCAATCTAAATCCTTTACAAGTCATAAGCACATCTGTCACTCTATAGTTCATTATCACTGTGCTTTCTCTGTGTGACCAGCAATATAAATAATAACAACAGGAGGACAAGGAGAAGGGGGAAGACGAGGAGGAGGAAGAAGATGAAAACAACAACAAAATGATAAATGGATAAAGCCAGGCCAGATGAACAGATATATAATAAAGCAAGTACAATAAAATGTTCACTGTCAAATCTAAGAGATGGGTATATGGGTTTTACTGTGAAAGTATTTTAACTATTCTGTATATTTGAAATCTTCATTAAAAATGTTGAAAAATACACAGCATTTCTAAAATTTACTGAATACAGAATCCTTTTTTAGCAGAACCACCCCATGAAAATGCCTAACCCACTTACATCATATAGAAAGCTTGAATGACTGCCACAAGATTACAAACCCCAGTGACAACAAAGTCCTGACTACCTGGCGGGTCTCCTAACTCTGCAATCAGAGCTCTTTCAAACATACGATCCTGCCAGTGTCTGTACAAAGGTCTCTGGCAACCTGAAACTGAACTTATATCAAATCAACACATTATATTCATTCAAATCATCAATCATTCCCAGTTTACTACCATCAACAGGACTTTGCTGTCAGGTTTCGTGAGAGCCATCTCTCTCCCTTGCTCTCCAGGTGTCAGCAAGTCTTATCAAGTACTTTTATGTCTTGTGTTTCACAACTAGAGAGCCTAGCAGGAATCTTCTCTGGCTTCAGACTTCCACCTTCTCCAGTCCTGCAGGCAACAGGGCCCCTACGTCGTTTATATGAACAAAACAGGCTCTCTTTTTTGACTCCATCGCTAACATTTTTGTACTTGTCTATTTTCTTCTTGAGAAGATCCTAAATACAACTGTAAGAATCCTCTTCCCCGAGTAACTTTTGATCCCTGTTCTCAGAAGCCAAAAATGGCTCCCAAATGCCTCTTGAATCAAATGAAAACTCCCATCCAAATGATTATCTTCACACCTAAGTGCCTTCATCTCCATTCAATACATTTATTCAACAAGGAGTTGTCCAGTAATCACTTTGTGCCCAGTAGTATTTATGCCCTGTGGGAAATTATAAGACATATGACATCATCCCTGCCCTTATGGATCTTGACAATCAATGTGAAGAGACAAAACATGCCCATGTTAAACATTTTCATAGCAAAACGAGGCTGTATATGACTAAGCACCCACAGGAGTGAGTGGAAGATTCAAGGACTACTAGGAGCCAACGGGTCTATGTGAGGCTTCTTGAGTTTTATGCGACATGAGCCAGGGCTTGCTCCAAGAAGGTGCGGAACAGCAGGTCTTCCAGGGGAAGCACTCATCTCGAGGGTGAGAATTAGCATCCTCAGCATCCAGAGACTAATGTGAACAGCCTGCCTGGAGTAGAGCCTTGGTGTGCTCAGTGGTCAGAAATGAGGCTGGAAAGGAGGGAGGAGCAAGATAACAGTGATTCTTTAAGTGAACTAGGGATTTGAAATTTATCTTCATGCAAAAGGAAGTCAAAAGGATTACTAAGTGAGGATACAGCAAGATGAAAGTGATTATTTCTCTAGTAGCAATATTCCAAGTGGAATACTACATAGGAAATTATTATACCAGTGCAATCCTTCAGACATGAGGTCACTGACAAGAGTGTGCAGAAGATGGACGAAAGAAGACAGAACAGATAGAACAGGCATTCTGAAGGAACACAGTTAAATAGATAAAGTAGAGAACAAGGTTAACAGTGACTCTGACGTATGCTGAGGCAATGAAAGAATAAAGAAATGGTTGATTAAAAAATAACAATGAACCTAGAAAAGGAGGGAGTGACGGGTTTGAGGTGATGGCAGGGCATCTAAGCTCAACAGGCAAATTGGAGAGAACAAAGTAAACTTCAGGAGGAAAAAAAGGATGTGTTCTAGATTCAGAGGACACTGGCATAAAAATGATAGCAAGAGACCACTATGCATTTCCCAAAACTCACGCCTTTTTCTTCCTGAGCTCCCGCCTAGATTTCCCTTCCCAGTCGTCTGCATAAAGGTGTGGCCACGTGCCTGAGTGCTGCTCAGTGGGATGTGAGGAGGCTTACTGCCATGCTGGGCCCATGGATACTTCCCACCGACCAGCCTCCATGTCCTGTCCCCTTCACTGAGTGAATGAAACACTCTCAAAACCTAGAAGATGATCCCTGGAACCTAAAATTTAACTGGAAGGAATCTGGGACCTTGAATAACTGCTTAGACTACAGATCCACACACACAGATTCCCAATGGATCTGATTTAAGAAATAGCCTTTGAACATACTAAGTCACCAATATTTTGGCTTCTTTGTTACAGCAATGAGCCTACTCTCACTGCTTTTTTTTTTTTTCAAAATAAATCTGTATCCTACAAAACCCCAGATGTTCAAGCAAACCTTGCTGCCATCTACAAATGGCCTGCCCACTCCCTGTTTTTATTACGTTTACTCATTTTCATTCATACTTCCTAGAATGATTTCCCCCACACTAATCCTCATCCTTCCTGTCCTTAACATTTTTGCCTAAGTTTTACATCCTGTACCAAAACAATTCCTGACTTACCCCAGCTGACGATAGTCACTGCAATCATTTTCCCAGCCCCACAGCATTTGTGCAAATATCTCTATCCATCTGAAACTGGTTATGACTGTGCTTTTATGTTTATTTTATCTGTTATCATGTATCTCCATTTATATTTGTTCCATTAGATTATAAACTCAATATGAACAAAGATTGTGTTTCCTGTTTCCTTTGTAATTTCCTACATGCCTCATATATTGCCCTACACCGTCAGTGCTTCATAAACTCAACTAATTGAAGTTTGAACTTCTACTCATGTACTTGCACCAGATGTATGACAACTCACAAAATCTGCATCTATAACGTAAATACACACCCCACCTTGCAGTGGCACCCTCGTTTATCCAGCCTCACCGAGAAATGAGCTGGCCCACAGAGTCAGTCTTAGCAGTCGAATATAATGCAGCATGGAGGAACACAGAGGCTGAACAACATAGCACATTTAGCTGGCGTCTCAGCCTGAAATGCTCTCTAGTAAATCGCATTTTGGCAACAGTCATTAAAACAGGTCTCTAATAGACATGTGGTACCAAACAAGTTCAAACTGATCAAAATTGGTTTACATATGTCTGACCTGGCAACAACTGGTAAAAATATTTTAAGTCAGAGGCTGTTGACACTCTCCAGACCCCATTAGACCCTGCTGCCACCAACTCATTCTTTAAGACTCGACTCCATAATCCAGCACCTGCGCCATCTCCTCTGTTTCCCCAGCAGAGTGAGGGGCTCCCTCCTTCGTGACAGTAGGTCCTTTTGTATAAACATCAATGAAAAACTAGGTGGTAACTGTGGACTCTCCTATCTGCTTCATCCAAACCCACTGCAAACACCTGAAGACAAGGACTGATTCTTACTCCTGTTCACAGCCCCAGGGCTGATGCAGCACTTGTAGCATACTAACTCACATTATCCAGGGTATTTTTCACTACAAGCCAGGGAAACCCAATCTAAACAAGCTTAAGGGGAAAAAAAGGAACCAAGTAGCAATAAAGATAACTGGGCCTAGGAAAATACAACATTAACAGACTTTTTCCCAATATATAATTTTTGGAGTATTTTTACCAAAGGTAAGAAACAAGTTATAATTGTTTATTCTCCAAAATATCAAAGGAAAAGATTTTTTAAATGTATTTGTAATAGGTTAGGGATTTTTCTTAATGTATCTGTAATAGGTTAGGGAAATTAAAAGGAACGCACTTCCAATTACAATATAAATGAGTCACAGGGATGAAATGTACAGTGTGGGGAAGATGGTCAATAATGATGCCGTATCTTTGTACAGTGGCAGATGGTTGCTAGACTTATTGTGGTGATCATTTTGAAATACACAGAAATACTGAATCACTATGTTGGGTACTGGGAACTAATATAGAGTTGTGTGTCAATTATACTTCAAAATTAAACAAGCTCATTGAAAAAGAGATCAGATTTGTGGTTACCAGAAGTGGGGCATGGAGGGAGGGGGAACCGCATGGAGGTAGTTGAAAGGTAAGAACTTCTAGTTTTAAGATAACTAAGTACTAGGGATGTAACGTACAACATGACAAATATAATGAACATAACAGCAGCATGTCACATATTAAGGCTGTTAAGAGTAAATCCTAAGATTTCTCATTACAAGGAAAACATTTTTTTTCCTTTTTTTCGTTTTGTACCTATAGGAGATGATGGATGTTCACTACACTTACTGTGATCATCACTTCATGATGTGTGTAAGTCAAATCGTTATGCTGTACCCCTTAAACTTGCACAGTGCCACAGGTCAATTATATCTCATTAAAACTGGAAGAAAAAGAATTTTTTTAAATATATATATATATCTGTAATTACTAGAAATAAAAACAAGTCACGATGGAGACACACACTGGATAATCATTTACAAAATGCAACTGTGTTTGACAAGAAACAGAACATTCACAATAATCCTCATCTAATTCCTCACAGTACTCTTCTTAAAAATCAAGGGATAGAAAAGAAGTTCAACTGGATTTTTTTTTTTTTTACCACAGTCAATAACTGAAATTAAAGCAGCAAAAATTACTCTATAGAAATAAAACTTGAAGGCCAACTTTGAGTACCCACTGTGTTCCTCACACTGTACTGGGCACAAGGAATCCAAACATGCACTGTATGAAGTGTCAGCCCCGAAGGAGCGGACAGTCTAGTGATGGAGAGAGAAAGGGCCCTGCTTGCCTCGATGCAGCAGGATGCAAATGCAGCCTGTGATGAGGGCCTAGGAGAGCAAGGACAGGGAGAGAGAACAGTTCTCTCCCAGGTAGGTGGTATGGGTCAGAAGCATCTCACAGAGGAGCTGGGATTTCTGTTCTTTCTCAAAGGACACAGTTGGGCTTTATCAAGGAGACAGAACAGCATAAGCCAAAGCAGAGAATGGTGAAAAAATACAAAGTGTTTAGGGAACAGCAACTCTCCCCATGTGGGTAGGAGAGAGACTTGGAAGAAGGACGAGCAGGCCAAGAAATGGGAAATTTAGGTGGCAGCCAGGTTGTGTAGGGTCTCATAGAGAAAGCTGGGGAACCTATAGCTTCTTTCTGTACACAAGAGGGAGCCAGTGAAAGTTAGTTGGATTTTCTAATGTTGAAATAGACTGCATATAATATAAAATTAATCATTTTAAAGTGAACAATTCAATGGCTTGTAGTGAATGAAGCATGCAACTACCACATTTGTCCAGTTTGAAAATATTTTCATCACCCCAACAGGAGAACCTATACCCATTAAGCAATTGCTCCTGCCGCTAAGTCCTGACAACCATCAATCCGTGCTCTGCCTCTATGAATGTACTTCTTTATATAAGTAGAATCATACAGTATGTGAGTTTTTGTGCCTGGCTTCTTTCACTGAGTACATTTTTGAGGTTCACCCACCTGGCACATGTATCCCTACTTCATTCATTTTAACGGCTAAATAATATTCCATTCTCTGTGTAAAACAAAAATTCCTTATCCATCCATCTGTTGATGGGCATTTGGGCTATTTCCACCTTTTGGTTATTGCAAATAGTGCTGCCATGAACATGCGTGTACTTAGAATGGTTTGTGTACCCGTTTTCAAACCTTTCAGGTAGCTATCTAGTAGTGGAATTGCTGGGTAACTTTGTGATGAACTGTCAGACTGTTTTCCACAGTGGCTGATACATTCCCATCAGTGATAGTTTTTAAACAGACTGTGACATAGAAAGAACAAAGGCAGTTAAGAGTCTATTCAGTTATCTAGGTGCAAGATGGCAATGTCTGAGCTGGGACCACAGTGACTTCAGGAGGTAGAACTGCCTTATAAGGAACGATGACTCCTGTTTCTAGCTTCAGTAACTAGACAGATGTTTCAACCAGTAACTAGGTTACACGAGAAGGGGAAAGCCCTCCGTGAAGGGAAAGAGGTAGAAGGGCTGACTTAGAGAAGTTGAGCATCCACCAAAAATGTCCAATGGACCAAGAGGAATTCTGGTCACAGGATGAGACTGAGTTTCACTGTAAGTTTACAATAATTACAGAGAGAATAGTTGAAAGAGATACGCAGAACATGGAAGATCAAGGAGCGATTTCAAACAAGAAGAGAAGAGGGCCAAGGAAAGCAGTTTGGAAAATGCTCACATTTGAATGCAAGAACTGAGACCATGAATGTGAAAAGGAAGCAGAGGAAGAGGACAAAACTGAACTCTGGCTGAGATTACAAGAGCCAAAAATTAGATTTAGAGGTTCCTTATTGGTGGGGAGGGTATAACTCAAGTGGTAGAGCACATGCTTAGCATGCACAAGGTTCTGGGTTCAATCCCCAATATCTCCTCTAAAAAAATAATAAATAAACCAAATTACCCTCCCCCCTAAAAAAAAGGTTCCTTACTGGTATCTCCTCCAGAAAGATTGGCTCTTAATTCATGGTTGGTTTCTCTATGAGTAAGTACTCAACAGGCACCCTCTTATTCAGAATCATCGTACACTGCCTGCCTCCTGTGTCTGGCATACTTACATTTACCATTTGGTTTTAGTCTACCAAAGCCCTGTATGAATATTACTTCCAATTTGCAAACAATGACCTGAGGCTTGGAAGAGTTAAATGATTTCCCCCAAAACACACAGCTAGTGTCAGAAACAGGGCTTGAAATCATACTCCTTCTACTATGCTTAGCTGCCCCTACTTCAGTTTCCTATCAAAACAATCACCTTTCTTTCTTGTCTTCTTTATAAGATTTTTCCCAAAGGTTACTTGCTTCTTTAGTAAATGATGATTGTTCCAAGTAGAGAATCTTGATTTGAGGAATTCAAAGTGCTTAAATATTTAAAACATAAACAGTAAAATAACCATTAATTTTTTTTAACTTAAGTTCCCAGTAACAAATAGTTATCTTGCAAACTTCATCAAAGATTAGCTTTCCTTTATATGAAATCACTGTCATTCATTTAAATTTAAATTTTTATGGTGGAAAACTATTTTGTGCTCTAATCTGTAAACTTGCAAGAGTTTAGTAGATTTAGTTACTATAGTTTTGATGTATTATTTTTGTCTTTTGCTGAAGGAAGAGATATAAGTAGTATTAACCAATCTAAAGTCTTTAACAGGATATTAATTTAATATTAATATCAGTTTAATATCAGGAGTCAGTTTGCCAAGTGTCTGTTGTAACAAAATTGTGAAATACTATGGAATCCCAACAGTATTTACACTTAAGTACAAATACAAGTCCTTGCATATTTATGGTATTCATAACATTGCAATTCAAACAAAATAATAACTACTATCCCAGTCCATCAACCATACCTCCTTCTCCTCCCTTCCCAGAGAGCACCCAGCCTCTCTATCACCTCTTTAACTTGGAAAACTCAAAGAAGGGTATCTCTGCAAACTTGCTGGTTCCCTTTCCCTGGGGCAGAAGGTAATTAAATGGACTTAAAAATCCTCCTCTTCAAATTCCTTCTGGGTTGTGATAAGCTAAGATCCTGTTTATGTAAACAAAAGTGCTTAATTAAACAGCGCATCAGATAATGTCAGAAAGAACTGGGAAGACTCTCATGCTACTATTTTATTAATCAAAATTTGACTATATCTATGAAGCCAGGAAGACACATCAGTCTTCAAAAGGTAACAGTATTTTAATTTTCTAAAGCTTTTATTTCTTTTTTTGATCCTAACTTCATCTTCATTCAAAATTTAAATCTAGTTCTTTGAAAATTAGTTGGAAAGAATGATTAATTGACAGGAGGAAATAAAGACCACAATCTGACAGTGAAGTCCAGCACTGCTGCCTGTCAAATGGAAAGTAACCCAGAACTGAACTAATAAAAAGTACAAAATGGCTAATAAATGAATCTTTTATCATATGTGATATTGTTATCAAATTCAGTGGACATTTTTAGGTCCACAATCTTCTTTCCCCTTTGTGTATTTGCTTATAATTTTCTCTTCAATTTCTCATCTCCTCGCTCTTCTGACACTACACAAATCAGGGCATTTGATTACATTTTCCTTTTAGAATTTCTCACCTCCCTGCACTTCCTGACCCTACTCTTCAGCCACCTCCATGAATGTTTAATTTTTTGGAGACTCTGATCATCCTACTCTCAAACCTCTAAAACTGATCACTCACAAACCTGCATCTGCATCCCTGTGTTCTCATATAATTCTTACTCGGCACAGTCCCAAGAGGATTATCAGTTTCTTTGCCAAACTAGCTCCATTTCTCAGTTTACCTATTTTGATTAATTGGTACCACCAATCTTCTGGTTATGCAAAACTTTGTAGTCATCTTTGACTCTTTCCTCTCCTTCATTCTGAATTTAATCATGATATTATGTATATTTCACACAACTTTTCCAATAAAGATAATTCATTAATACTTAGTGCCTTCATATAAACGTACAAAATGGCTTGTGCCTTGTTATTGGGCTCAGAAAACATGGTCACTGCACTCCCCGGCTCCCTACTTTCTCCTATACTCCTAAAACAACAATAACCATAGCAACTTACTTGCTGACAGCCCCATGTCAGGCTCTCAGACAGGTGTGGTCCCAAGGCCAGGGACAGGCAATGAGTTGGCCTTTGCTGTCATCTCCCCTCCTGCTACCTTGGTTCTAGACACTGCTTGTACCAGGAGGCTAAACAGTGACATCTTCTATACAGAAATTAAACTGACCTGTGGGATTTCTACCATAATAATGAACAATAGAGCACAAAAAGGCAAAGTCATCATAAAGGAACAGAATGAATTCTAAGTCACATCAAGATTTGATTACTGTCTGATGACCTAAAGAAAGAATATGACACTCAGAAAGGGATTCCTTAATCACAGGTACCACTTAGAAAATGAGCCACAGAGACAAATGCTGGACGCCCTTTCCCTGCACTACACCGGGAGAAGCAGCCGGGGTTAGCAGACTTGGAGGAGTCCTGTCCTCCAGGCCCGTCTACAGTCAGCAGGCAGCACCAGGCTGCTAGGCTGGTTCCTCTCACTCCCTTGTTCTGGTTCCATGCTCACTAGGGGCTTATGAATGTGATCCTCTCTCCACGTTGGAAAGAATGTTAGGGTCTTGCTGACAAGCATTCCCTATGTGATCGTGTTCCTCACTGTGAATGAATAATTTGGCTTTCTGGTTTTACTGGCCTTATAAATGTGGTTAAGGTGAATCCACCAGAGATGGATCTGCCCTCTGAGTGCTGACACCAACTTCCAAGTTGGCCAACTGAGTGGCAGACCCTGTGGCAGACACAATCAAATAACCAAGGCAGCGAATGCCTTACTGTGAGGTCTAAAGAGGGTGCAACAGTAAGTGTTTTTAACTAACCCTGAATGATATTGTGTAAATTTTGTATAGCATTTACAAGCCAATCAAATTGTTTTGAATCAGTCATGGATTATAATCTGAATGATGCAAATTAAGAGATGGAAAATGTCATTCAATTTTTTTTTTGTCATCTAGTCATTAAATGAATAATGTGTGTTATTTTAATATCTTTGGAGGGCCAGGGGGAAGAATTCTACCTGCATTCAGCCACCACTGCCCTTGCAAGGGTACAAACCAGTACCTTGTACAGATTCAAAGGAAGATGCAACTAGTGTGGTTGGGGAATCTATGGCAGAGGGACAGAAAGCTAGAAACTAAGGCTATGTTTTACAAAAGGGCCAGGTATCCCCCGGTCTGAGAATCTTGATTCTCCCAGAGGGAAGGCTTCCAAGGTAGCCTGAAGAGAAGACATTATCCCTCATGTCCAGAATACACCTGACATGGGACTTAATTCTTCTGGAATTACGGCCCATTAATCAGGTTGGCTTTCCAGGGAGAATATCAAGAATATCAATCCTTATCACAAAATGATCACAAATATACCTCTATAGGGCAATTTATAATCACCTGCACTTAACTCATTGATCCCGACAAGCCTCTGGTAATCAATCTCACCAAAAACAAACCTTGAGTCCAAAAGGATTAATCCGTTGTTAACTTTTAAAAAACTATACTCACTCCTAGTATTCAAGTTTCTAAATGGTTACTTCTCTTCAAGTTTATTCTTCCACCTGCTGGATTCCACCACTAGAAACCTTCCATTGTTATTAAGAAATTCCAAAAACAGACTATCAGGGAAGGGGAAAATGGTAGACTAACCAACTTTAAATGCAGGGTTATGTACAGTCACATTAATCTACGTGGAAATATTTATGCAACAAAAAGAACTGTTTCTGCTACTTATTCTTTTTGCTTTTATGAAAATCAGAATGCTTCCTATTGTGTTGTATGGTTTTAAAATAATTACAAGTCAATAATAGTCACTTAACATGTAATGAAGAAACATAGCAAAACAGAAACAGAGTCATAGATACTGAGAACAAACAGGTGGTTGCCAGAGGGGTGGGTGGAAGGAGGAAAGAAATAGGTGAGGGAGATTAAGAGGTACAAACCTCCAGTTGCAAAATAAATGAGTCACAAGTATGAAATGTACAGTGGCGAGGAATACAGTCAATAATTATGTAATGTCTTTGTATGGTGACAGAGTGTGACTATACAATGTTGCAGGTCAATTATACCTCAAAACAAACAAGGTCATAGAAAAAGCGATCAGATTTGTGGTTAATAGAGGTGAGGGCTAGATGGAGGGGGAACTGGATGAAGGCAGTTGAAAGGTACACACTTCGAGTCATAAAATAATTACTAGGGATGTAATGTATAATATAGTAAAAATAATTAAATATAATAACTAGTGTATGTTATATATGAAAGTTATGAGAGCAAATCCTAAGCATTCTCATCACAAGGAAAACATTTTTCTATTTTTTTAGTTTTTAATCTACATGAGATGATGAATGTTCACTAAACTTATTGTGATAATCATTTCATGCTATATGAAAGTCAAATCATTAGGCTGTATGCCTTAAACTTATACAGTGCTTTATGTCAGTTATATCTCAATAAAACTGGAAGAAAATGCAATGGCTAATCTCCACATCCATTCAATCATTCAACAACCATACTTATCAAATACATTCAGCTGTATTCATATTCTGGATTAGTCTGCAAATATTTGTATTTCTGCCATATCACTTTTTAATGGAAGTCCTCAGCCCCCAAAATATCCAAAATGAGACTCATCGTCTTCCAGCATAAGTCTGCTCTTTTTCCTACATTTCCTGTTTCAGGGAATAAGAACACAACCCACTGAGTAAGAAACCTTTCTTATCATGACTCTCTCATTCTCCCTCACCCCTCCCATCCATTCAGTTATGAATTTCTGTAGATTTTTCCTCCTGTAATTTTCCTATAATTTTTCAAGCCCATCCCTAGTCACACTGCCTTTGACCAGGGTGCCATCTCTTCCTGGAGGACTACACAGCCTCACGCTGGCATCTCCTCCCTCTAACCTCACCTCCCTCTTCTCGGTCCTCCACATCACCACCAAAAAGTTAGCCTTTTAAATTCAGATCTAACCAGCTCATTCTCAAATTGACCCCATGTAGCTCTTCCAGTTTAATTCAGTTTGCAGGCACTGTGATGGAAAGTATAAAATAAAGTTCAAAACCCACTGCACAAAATACAAGTTTTAGTGATTTCCCAAACTACAGCTTTCCAGCCTTGTTTCCCATCATGTGACTACATGTGTCCAGTCACAACAGACTACACAGATTTCCCCATGGCTTTTCTGCCTCATGCATAGAATATTCGTCTCCACTTTCTCATCCTCCAAGACTTAAAGAGTTCCCCTGCCCATGACATTCACTCCTGAGCCGCTACAATGGGTCTGATGTCTGATTCTATGGCAGCAAAACATTCTGTCACTGCCTCTCCCACAGCATACATCACAGTAGTTGTAACTGTTGCTTTGACCCATGTCTGTCTCCACTCTTGCCCTTCCCCACACTCAGACTGGGAGATTCTAGATGGCAAGTGCCATGAGCAGTTCATGGTTCATCTGCGATTTCTAGCACCCTGCTCAGTAGCAATTATACAGTAGACAATCCATAAATACATGCTGAGTGATAACATTATGGGAAAGACTTCCATCAGAGTTGGGCCATGGGTTTCACAATTCGAAATATAGAAAAAATAAACTAGTGGAAAACAGAAGCTGAAAGGTCTTCTTGAATGATACAAACTAGGTATTTGAGAGATTAAGTAAACCCTAGAAAAGTTTCAGAGAACAAAGTCAAGGGACAGCAGTGGTATAACAATGAAGACAACAAAAGAGATAGGTGTCCAATCTACCTAGTTACTGGTGATGTTACTGTGGTTGGTGACACAAAGAAGACATACTCCACCAGCAGTGTAAACCAAATTCAACCTCTAGGGGCCCCATAAGAAAGACATTATACAAACATAAGATTTTCTCATGCTTCTCATGCAATTACAGAACAGTCAAAAGCTTGAATCCTAAACATGTTTATAAAGTAGTCAGATCGTTATTCATTACTATATCTTAATCAATCATTGTCAACATGTGGGATGTGTCTGTTTCTATACTACTGACACAAACCGAAAGAAATTACCTGTACAATTTTTTAGCTGAGACTATGAAAGATTGCAGAAAACTGCCCTATTGAGTCTTTTCTTTGACAAAAGTCTGCTATGGGCATGGAGAAAAACACAGTCTTATAGAATAAAAAAGAATCCTTTTTTCAATTAAATTATCACCAGACTAACTATGCCAAATGCTCAACTAGAAATTTTATCTGTTGTTCCCAAAGTATTTTGAGTGACGTAAACATCTATAACATCCCCAAATGCTTCACAATGTACCTACAAAAAATGCAAGCACAACTTATTGTAGAGAAATTGATTTCTAGAAAAATCTATTAGGATTTTTAGGAAAGTCAGAGAGGCAGCAACTACTGAGGAGTAAATGTCTTCAAACTATAGTTCAATTGGAAAACTTATCCAGAAGTTTAAGTTATTTGCTTTATCTTCTGTATGTATAAACCTTACCCCATTCTGTTCTAATATTAAGGAAGCAATGATATTGCCCAAGAACAGCCCTTAGCAAGCATAAAGTCAAGACATGAAGCAGAAGTGAAAGGTCTGTTCAGTCCCATCACTTTCGTGTATTTCTAAAAGCTCAATTTCTGGAAAGAACATAGAAAAAGTAAACAGAACTTGCCTTTTGCCAGCCTCGGTCAACTCTGAGACTTCAAGGCCTTGATAAGTGAGCAAGCCCTCTCCTCCCCTTTCCCGCTCAAGAGGAGCACACACTGCGAACTGCCACAGGACAGTCAGGCGCTCACTGGCCTCGCCCTATTCAGCTTCTAGGCCGCAGCCACCTCCTTCCTCAGTTTCTCCTTCCCGTTTAACGTTTGTTTCTCCTTTCTGTGCAGGCTGAAATAATCTGACCCATGAACATCTTTCTTGGTGCAAACAGCTTTAGCATCTCTTACATAATGATTATTAAAATAATTAAACAAGGAAGCCATCAGACTGGGTGTTTCTAGGGCCTTGGCAGCACCGAAAGCAATCGAAACCTGAGCCAGGTCCACGTGCCTGAACCCAGGAAAGTGAAGCTTGGGGACAGCCAATCGCCAACAGCCAACTGGGCCTCCCAGATTAGATGATCCCTTAAGCCACAGCCAATCAGATCATCTTTTTGCTTTGTTTCAGTATCTAACCTACAAAACCCTTGCCCCTCGCTCCTGTGGGTGGAACCCTCCTAACCACCTTGGGCTCAAGACTGCCAGATTCGAATCAATTCATGCTCAAATAAACTCTCGAAAAATTTTTATGTGACTCAGTTTACTTTTTAACATGATTAATACTTTAGGCTATAATTTAACTGAGAATTGTAATATTTAGAAATTCATAATTCTTAAATATTAGACAATAAACCACCAAACCAGTGACTTCTTCAATCTGATTTGAATATTTTATATTTTGATTTAATTTATTGAAATTGTATTTGTTACATATTTCTCCAGAACTTCCATTTTCTTCTATTTATATAGATAGAACTAAGAATGGAAATGAATCATGATAACTAACTTCATCTATCAGGCTACTGATAGTTTAAAAAAAAAAAAAGAAATATGCTCCCTTCATATGTTGAACTGTGACAAAATTTTTAGTTGCTATTTTAATAGGCACTTTACCCAAATGTTGGGAATTTCATGAAAATGCTCTAAGTTAAGTTATGGTAATCTCTAAGAAGAACAAATAGAAATTTTTTAAAAATGTGTGCCCAAACCTGAATTGAACCAGAAATTGAAATTATTTTGACATATAATCATTTAATAATTAGTCTTTCAAATTCATAAAATACATATTGTTTAAAATCAAAGATTCAGTACCTAAAATTCATAATTTTAAGTTTGTATATTTTACAAAATTGACAGTCTTTGCTGTGCTATTATTGTTTTTGTCATTTGTTTTATAAAGACCACAGGACATCTTCTCTTTGAGGAAAAACACTGTATTACTAACATTCAAAATCTACTTCCAATTTTAGTATGCCTCTGATCACTAGAAATAATAATAAAAACCCTCTGTAAAAGTCTGAACCTAACTCCCCCCTCTCAGGGGTCATCTTAATTTTTTTTTAATCCATCCTGGAAAAAGTAACATTTTTTTTTTTTCAAGCAGCTGATGCTTTTAAACATGCTGGACTGGGCTGAGCATTCCTTCCTCCTGATGTCATGCACCAGCATTTGTCTCAGAAGACATCTTTTGTAGTTGTAACTAAAAGGCAAAAGAAATCAGAGCTTGAACAAGGAGAGAGGGAGAGAGGAGGAAAATTGCTTAGACCAATCCACTAAAAAGAATTTGGACACGAATCTGTATATTTTTAGTCACTCAACATGCACACTTTAAAATAAAGCCTTCTGACTTCTGTAAGGTATTGTGCTTATTTTCACACTATTGGTTTTAAAAACGCTGTCTGCTTTATGGTAATGTGTCACAGGGAAGTTAGCTATAGTTTCATGAAAGACGTTTTCATCCCTGACTGGCATCTTCTCAATAGCTGGGGCCCAGGCACACCGCTCTCTTCCCGGCAAGGCCCTCTGCGCTCAAACAGTGCAGCATTCATAACTTATTCTCAGCACCGCGGGGCAGCTCCACAGAAAAGCTTCTCCAACCTAATAGGTTACATCACTGAAAAGTCTTCCATTTGGCCTAGGTGAAAAACATGAATGCATGCCTCATTCATTTCTCCACCTTAAAAAAAAATAAAGTAAAATCATATCCACCCTAAGCTAAAGACCTGCATTCCCACAGCCCAGCGCCATGAAAGCTACAACACTGCTCCGACTGAATCTCAGGCAGCAGTGCTGCAAACTTTCTAAACGGCCACGAACTAATTTTCACAACTGGTGCCGCTATTTAAAATGCCCACTGAGAAACCAAAAATAACTCAGAATTTTAACAGAGAAATCTTTGATTGGTGCTTACATTGTCTTTAGGTTTAGCTCACATTTTAAAAATATACTTGACATACAGTCATGGAACCAAAAACCTCACCCTCCCCACTGACATCAACACACATAAACCAAGGCACACAGAGGTTTCCCTATTTCCTTTTTCCACACTTTCCCTGATGGTCAAAGGAAATCAACTGCACCCAAGTCTTTTCAGAGTGGGTCAAATACCCATGATTCTTTGGAAGGTAGGCACCCAATAGTCCAAAATATTTTATGTTGAAAAGAATACACTTTTTTTTAAACCTGTCTCCTCATTAGAATATGCCTTATAAGGCTGAATCATAATGAATTGCAGGAGAACACTTCCATCTTAGTCTCAAAACACAGGTATATATTCACACTTCGGGAGAAAAACCCCATTGCTCATATTCCTTCTCTAAATCATACAGATGAGAGAGGGCAGGTAGAACTAATGCTCCAGCCACGATGTTTAAAATGCTACACAACTTCCCAAACCACAGCTGCACACAGACTGCCCAGGAGGCACGTAGGGCTCTGCAAGGGGTTCTGAACCCTCACGGCGGCATCCCTGCGGGCTTTCAGGGCTGCTGTGACAACAAGAGCAGCTCCACGTTCTCACTACCTTACTGCTGTCTGTCTGAACGACAAGGGAAAGCCACGTCAATTATGAAGAATCGAGGACCTATGACTAATGACTCACACAAAGCCATTTATATCCTGGGTCGTGTACATCCATCCTCGCTCACCAAACCATGATGTGATAGAACTTTATAGCTTCTTCTAAGCTATTTCTGTGCATTATGGAGACTCAACCTGCTATCCACGTTCAGAATCGAATCCTAAACATCCTTGTGAAATGCTCACACAAATCAACTGCTGCACTCCTATAAGCTGAGAGCTTTTTTCATGCCTCCTTTTCCTTTCCATGATGTGTCTTCTTATGAGTTTGTTGACTTTGTTGTTTCATTTGTTTTTCAAATATATTCCCTAACTGACATACACAGGGAAAAAAAGAGATCTTCCCCAGAAAGTCAACATGAAGAATCCTAAGAGAGCCTCAACTCCTTTATGAAATATAACATACAATTTGGGCATTAAACACTTTACAAGAAAACAAGCATAAACATTAATTCTTGAAGTACTAAAAGTCCCAATTTGCATAGGAACAGCGTAACATCAACACAGTAGACTTTTAATAACGAAAGATCCCCTCTCTGTGCTATTTGTGTAATATCGTTTTTTATGTACTGTAGATTTCTGGCTTTTCAAAAATGTTCACTAGCCTCTGGACTATGTAGCTATACCTCTCTCCTCCAAGACATATCACTGAAGCCCTCCCTAAACTAAGTGAAAAAAGACACTGGCATATATAAAAACCACTGTTACCAAGCGCATCTATAGGATTCCTTTCTTTGTTCTCCATTTTCTTTATCAATATATATTATTTGCTTGTTTATTTGAATCTGATTATAAGCATATCTTGCTGAGACAGTATTCTGGCATGTCATGCCCAGATGGCCCTCATAAATATCAAGTAATAATCATTACCATAATTTAAAGAATTCCCTTTATGAGAGAACAGATACAATTTGGCCCTCAAATTCTTTACATCTTTATGCAAATTACAGCCAGGACTTAATTGGTTGGCAAGGTAGATGTCAAGTCAGAAAATCTCCCTTAATGTAATCGGCCTTAACAATTAAATCTGCACTTTTAGAACATGGGAATGACTACATTGGAACTGTAGACTTGGTGGCCATTCCTCCAGAAACTCTTTTAGAAGACAGGGCAGAAATTCACAGAATATTCACATGACTAAGGATAATTAACGTCAACCATTTCCACCCTACAAAAGAAAATAGAGCTTCTGTTAAGAATGAACAATAAAGACATTATTTTAGTTTCATTGTTTTTTTTTTTGAAGCAGTTCCTATCTCTAAAAAATATATGCAAACAAAACAGCATTCCAGCTATCCCAGTGTTACCCAATTTGCTGATAATGGTGTTGGAATAAATTTTGTAAATACTAGAATAAAATTAAAAACTGATTAAATATTATTTCCATTCAAAATGCAGAACAAGAAAGGCTTAAAGAGAATGGAAACGTAAGTATTTGGATAGTTACTCAACTTATGTGCCACATCTACAAAGACGGATGAAGACAACATGGTAGAAGAACACCAAATTTCTGTTATAATTCATCTCTTTCCTTTTCTGTATTTACTTAACCCTTTTTGAGCATTTTCACCTTACATAAGCACTAAGAAAGTGGCAAGATTTACATAAGGATATCACCCACTCAATCTAAGCAGAAGATCTCTAAAGAGCAGTATGAGGAAGAATCCTCACTTGACTCCTAACTCCATGCAAAATTCTAAAATATAGCAGGGATTACAGCCAAACAAAACTAAGACTGAGCCACTATTATCCAGGTCAGGGTTACATCTAAACAATCCTCACGGCGGGACAACACAGAATGTGTTACATATACTGAATCTAGTCACTCAGGCTTCATTTTAAACCATATTGTTTTAAACAATCTTTCTTCTGAATGAGTTTTCCTGTGCAACATTTAATAATTCTATTTCATTCAATAAGCTTTGATAAATTACATAAACAAAGCACATCACTAATTTATAGCCATTATTGGAGAAGAAGGAAACCCAAAAAACATATAACACAGTTTCAGCCAAAGATTTGAATTTATAGTGTTTGGCAAGGACTTTTGGAATGAATATCGGTGTATATTATTTTTTCATTTATAAAGGGAAATTTTCCATTCAAGATTATTGTTGAAAGAACTAAATTAAGTAAAAACCTACAACGTCAGATAAAAGAGTTCATCTCAAAAATGAATGATTTAAAATGAGTGCCCTGACCCCTATATACTGGGAATGTAAACAGGTCATTCTAATAAATCATTCCATCAATAAAGTACGCACGCGCGCGCGCACACACACACACACTATTTGGTGGAGTAAGGAATGGGAGAACTTCCATAGCCTAAAGAAAAATACAAAATTTCACAAAGAAAAATTTTGCAGGTTTTTAAACTCTACACAATATTCTAAGAAACACAGAACTTGAGGAATGTCTTTGTCTTTGATGGAGAACATATTCACTATAACAACTAGTTGAAGACAATGAAAACCCCCTCAATATCTCTGTGTAATAGCAAAATGCTATTCAAACATCTACGTTTCTGGATGTTGAAATTTGTGTTTCTTCTCTAATTACACCTAAAACACCAACTGTCCTTTCATCGTCACTTAAGAAAACTTGTAGTTACACACCATGCTGCAAACTGCCACAAACAGCCAAATCAGACACATATCATTTCCGGTACAGCCTCAAACTTTTAAATGACTCCTGCCACTATAGAACAATAAATGAAAGCTGTAAGTTACTCAAAGCTTTATTTCAGCCAAGAGTTTTAGCTCTGCCTCCACCATCTGAGTGATATCAGCAGGTGGGAAATTGAGTGATTTTGGTTTCACTTTCTTTTTTTTCCTTTATCCTTCCGTTGGCAGTAAAATGTCCATGGACGAGTGCATGTAATGTAGTGGACAGATGCAAGGGACCATGCAGAAGATAAGTGTACAGAATTTAGGAACTAATTGGATTTGAGAAGGAGGGGTTGTCTAAAATTCTGCCAAGTACTGAGCAAATATAACAGAAGTAAAAGCCTGAGGTGAGAGGTTAACTTTTTTAAGGAGTACATACAGATAGAGGCATTACTAAGGGGTATCCTATTTTGGAATTTGAGATGCTGGGTCGATACCTCAAGAGAGGAGAATGTTAGAAAAATAAAGTAGAAACATGGGAGACACAGGAAGCAGAGATGCAACGTAATGAGCCATGGGCATAGAGCTCCTATTTGACACCCTAGGAAGAAACGACCTCATTTAGGGAGAAAGTGTAAGCAGACGAGAAACTGGCCTGACATTATCTGCATTTGTGCAGTTAGGAGTTGAGTGTGCTTCGGTTGTGCCCATCGAGACCGTCTGCTGCTGAAGCTCTTCCTACCACCCCAAGGAGATGGTGAAATAAGATACATGCTGCTGTAAGTACACCTGAGAAACATCTATGTGACACTTTAAGGGAATCCTTTATGGCTTCAAAAAAAAAAGCTCGACAAGATTTATTTTTAAATGGTCAACTTTCTGAGTATTTTTCAAATCAAAAGAACACATTATTTTTCAGCAAGAATAAAAATAATGTCTGAAAATTTTAATGTAACATATAATTTACGTAGTTTCTCATCAAAACATGGACAGCACAGAGACATAAGTGTGCTTAATATGTATCCATTAAAAATAACTAAATGACCACCACAGTTCACCTCCGGGGTGGATCACTTCCACACTGGGCTCAAAGATCACCTTCTAAAAAGCAGTCTCAAGATGCATGTTCCATTTACAAAAGCCCTTCAGATGAAAGATGTTTTTGCAAATGCAAAATATGAATTATTGTCATCATCATTTTTATTGTGCTAGGCATGTGAATGGATTTTGCATCTGGTGGCTCTAAGGTTTTACCACAGCAGGGTGGCTGGGTTAAAAATCTGAATTCCTAAAGCAATACTGTAATACTTTGAACCATAGTGACATCCAAGAGGGATAATGACTTTCTGATGAAGTGAGCAGCTCCTCTGTGGTAAGAGGAGAAACGCCAAACCTGGAACCTGGTGCAAACTCACTGCTAACTCCTGGCTGGAAGTGGATAATAAATGGCTGCAGGCATTTCTTAGTTCTCCTGTGTGAACCTCTAATAGCAAGAACCACTCCAGGCCACAGAGCTGAGGAGCCTAAACATTTGAAAAATATATGTGTGTTTATATATATATATATATGTATGTATATATGTGTATATAGCTAAAAAATTAAATTGAAATGCTATTTTCTAAATACTTTCCACAACATAAGTGGCCTGTATCTTCTTTCAAGACAGAGTATCAGTTTATTTCAAATTTAGAGATACTGGCCTCGATTCAAATTCATGGCAGTTATAGAAACCAATGTTCCGTGCCTTGATTCAGGTGGCAAGCATTAAATCTTTTTCCGGCTGTCATGCAACAACAACTTTAATACAAATTAGCACTGCCAAACTCAGCTTCCTGGGCTCAGAGGTCCTTGATGCTACTCCCTGAATTTTATTCACACTTTCACATGAACTGTTCTCTTCTCGGAAATGGTAGCATCCGAGAAGAAAAACCTAAACAAAAACACAATTTAATTATTCTCAATGTATTCTAATTTACAACTCACTCCAAAAAAATTAATATCCTCCTTTTCACTTTGATTAATGTGAAACAACCATTACATCATACAGGAGAATGTTCTTAACCGTAAATTCCGTTCCTATCACTGCAGCTCTCCCTGCAAACTGTTTACATTGAATAGAGACCTGTCAATCAATACTAAATCAAAAATACAGTGCTTGTGTTAGTATCTTGTGGTTCCTGAGTCAAACCTTTCCAAAGCTCACAACCAGGGGAACAACAGACCAAAAATAAAAGAGCCACCTCTTCTCACTAGATAGGAAAACCCAATTAACTCTGAACCTGACACTCCAAACAACTTTGGGATGACTTCCAGCAAGGAAAGGCCTGTCAGAGACACAATATTTCAAGCAAGAAATGGATTCTTCTTATTTCTCAAATTGGTTTTTAATTAAGACACTCCCGGGAAAAACATGGTGATAAAGCAGCTAGTCTTCACTTCCAGGTCTCTGGATATGTGATATGTCCAAAACCATGATCCTCCAGCAAAATTCTAACACTCACAGAAACTCTACTTAGCTGCTTTAGAATTGACATAATAGTATGTCATTTCTTCTTTAAAAAAAAAGTTTCTGACAAGTCAATTGGCATGATTCTAAAACTAAACTCACCTCCTGGTTTAGTAGCAGTTTTCACTAAATCATCACTTCAAAGCCCACAAAATGGGCAATATAACACTGAAGGGACCTCATTCCAAGATTTCGCTATGTATTTTTACTCTTTTTACTCTTTCCTGACCTGAGAAATTCAGGAACCAGTATTTTTAG
Source organism: Camelus ferus (assembly GCF_009834535.1). Classification (NCBI taxonomy): domain Eukaryota; kingdom Metazoa; phylum Chordata; class Mammalia; order Artiodactyla; family Camelidae; genus Camelus; species Camelus ferus. The sequence goes on along the minus strand of NC_045701.1, from coordinate 39,196,024 downwards.
GCTGGGGGAAAAAAGTCTAAACAATGAGAATGGCGCGGGGGGGGGGGGGGGGGATGTGAGTCCCTCAACGTTATATTTAAATACCTAAACAGAGCAATTGAGGCTAGGGAGTCCTGATACACTGCAGCCCTCAGACCCGAAGAAAGATGTCACAAATCATGGCCTGCAGACATGTATGGGCCTTCTAAACGGCTTAAAAGAGTGTGAATGTCTGAAGCACAGGAGATGGCGAAGACAGGAGGGTGGCATCAGACAGACAATGGCTCCTTACTGCTTATGTGGCCTTCCACTGGAACTTTTATTCTCTGAGCCCTAGCGTTCTAAATTTTAAAATGAAAACAACAGTATCTCCCTCAAGAGATTTTTGCAAGGATTAAATGAGAAAACATGTCTAATTCACTGATGCACATAACAGGCACTAAATAACTGTTAGTTCTGAATCTTTGAACTTCACAGCGATCAGTGGAGTGAACATTAGTATCCCCATTTTACAGATTAAGAAACTGGGACTCAGCTCAACTAGTCTGTTGGAGGGCACACAGGTTTTAAGTGGCAGAGCCAGATGTTCTAGAGAAAAACAGTAATAAGCAGAATAACAACAATATTAAAAGCAAACATTTATTGTGTGCCTACAACATAGCAGGCACTCTCCTAAACTCTTTAAGATGTTATCCAGTGTAATCGCCTAGGGACCCTATGAGATTCACACTATTACCCCATTTTATAGATAAGGAAAAAACTGAGGCTCACAAGAGTTGAGCAATTGTAAATCTCTCAGCAATTGTTCATTAAATTCTTATGATATTCCAGGGATGGCTGGATACAAACAGAAGACAGATAGGATTCTTGACCCCTGAACTCAACAAAAATCACACCTATACCGTCTTGAAAGGTAGTCACCTTAGAAACTGAGGAAAATATTAATCTAAAACTGAATGCAGTAACTACCTGCTACTTTATCTTTGGGAAAAAAAAATAATAACCAACCACTTACAGATCTTTTCTCACTAATCCAGCCAACAGTTGTCTAGTACACAAAATAATTACCATTTCCACTTTGTTGCGGAAAGATGTCTTACAGCTTGGTGTTGCAGCTCACCTGTGACAGCAACCTGGATCCCGGGAAGAGACCAAGCAGCACTGGAAGAGTTGGAGAACTCAGGCTTCTTACACCAGGGGGCCCAGCGGACTTAACACTTCAAGCTCTGGACCCCAACTGTCGGTTTACACAGGCCTTTTATAGGCTGCCAGTTTTACACTTTGCAACATCATATGCAAATAAAGTATAACAGAAGTTGACCAACCAGGAACAAGCTTTGTAGAAATAGACCAATCAGGAGTGAGCTCCATGCAAATGAAGTACTACAAATGGACCAATCAGAAGTTAGGGAAGTGGACCAATCAGAGGTGAGAGTAATAACCAATCAGGAGTGAAGGAAATATCCAATCAGAAGTGAGCTCAGGGAACCAATAGAATTCTAGGTGAAAGTTAGCTGCTTTAGAGTCAAAAAGTGAGATAAAGCCTCTAGCCCAGGGAACTAGATGGTGCTGGGAGGAGAGCAGCGGCCCTGCCTAGGGGTCCTGCCAGTCTTTTTATGAGGCTTCCCGCCTCACTTTACAGAGTAGTAAAGTTACATAGAGAAATACTAAGAGTCTTGGATCTGTGGATTAAAAACTGGTTTCAAAAGTGAAAACAGAACATTTCTGAAGGAATTCTGAAGGATTAGACATCTAGTGAGCCCCTCCAATGCCAGAGACCCAGTTTCCCCCGTGAAATCTGGGAGCTCTCCTGTACCCCACATCTAGCGCCCAGATCTATACACAGCTACGGTTTAGATACACAAACTCCACTACCCCTTCCAAGTTCCTGTATCTGAGACAGAAGCTCCCAGCAGTGCCACCACTTTGCACAACTTGGCGGGGGGGACGGGACGGGACGGACATCATTCACTTCAACTATAAGTAAAGTCATGCTCTGTGAGTTGTAGAAGGCATGGCCCTGCCCCCAGCTGTGTCTCTGGGCTTTTCCCTTGGGGTAGGTAACACATGTTTTACTTTCCCAAAAGTAGCCTGTCCCCACCTCAACTCCCAGCTCTCAATCTTACAAAAAAGTCAAAGCACGATGTATACACCCTGCGAAAGAACAGAGCTTTGCACATCTGGAATCCAGCCTCTTCTGCAGCATACTAGCTCAGTGACTCAGCAAGTTTTATCACCTCCCCAATTCTCCATTTCCTCCTCTATAAATGGGATAATAACAATAGCACCCAACTCAAATGGTCATTGTAAAGGCTGACTGATACAACAAAGCACCTAGCACAGTGCCTGGCACATGAGGCTGCAATAAATATTATTAGTGGTTAATTATATTAACATTATAACTCCATTTTACCATTCCTCTCCAATTTAACCAGACCCATCCAATAAAACTTGTGAGAAATACCAGGAAAAAGTAGCACTAAAAGAAGAAATAAATTTTTTAAATGAGACCCCAAAATAGATTTCAGCTCTGCAGACACTCCCTGTGCTGTGTGGCTACTAAAAGAATGACGATATTGACAGAAACTGCTGAAATTTTTCAAACCAGCAATTTTATGTGTTTTTTTCCCCCTCTACTGACAATTCAATTGAATAAATAGGGGTGTATGTGTGTGTGCATCAGAGACAAAACTTATTAAAAAATTACCATTGTCTTATGTCTAGAAATAGCAACTAGAGGAACCAGTTAGAAAAATTATGGCATCTTTGGAGCCTGCAATCTGTTTTAAATCACAGAAAATATGAGGAGGCAAAATCTTGATGCTGCCAGCTCCAAACAAGGGAAATGAAAAGTTTACCTAATAGACTATATTTATAATGATGGTGATAACTGGAGTTTTTATAGCTGGTGTAATCTAAACATATCTTTTCAAATGTAATTGTAATGCAGTGAAAATAGTGACTTTTTTTTTTAACCTTGGAGAGATATACTTGATGGGAAAGAGTCCTCTGAGAACAGAAGAGAAGGGGCTAACTCAAGGTGTAAAGACAAGGAATGAGTTACGGCTGCAGAAAATCCACATTTGCACTCATCCACTCTCTGGGTGGCTGTGACTAGACAGCTAGGTTTGCACATGCTTGACAAGATGGCCATAATCCGACAGCTGGAACTTACCTTGATTCTTTCTTCTAACTTGTCAGTAGGGGTTTTTTAAATAAAGGTCTCAGATCAGATAATTAACCTTAGTTCACAGGTACTGCCACCTGAGATAAACTGTAAAGCGCTTTCCTCTAATCTTCAGGGATGCTCTGTGTGTATGTATATGCTAATAACAGAGGCATTAACTAATGTCCACTCCTAAGTGAGAAACAATTAAGGAACAATAAATTCTTGGGAAGAGCAGGAAAGAGGTATGGATTTGTGCCTGGTAAATCATTTAAAGCAGCAATCTTCAAACATCTTTGATTGTACACCACTATCAGTAAAACATTTTCTAGAATCGGCCTTTAAGCATCAATATACCATTCATAAACATGTACAACTGTACTAATACTGCATGCGTATTATGAAACACAAACAAGAACTAAATTTTAAGAGGCAAAGTTAAAAAGTGAACATAAGTCCAAGTTTCATTATTTGTTTCCTGAACCAAAACAAGTCTTCCTGCAAATCCCCCAGAGTGAGCACATCCCACTTGGAAACCCTGATTTTAGAGATCAGGAGCAGGTGAGACACACAAAGACCTGGCTTGAGAGCTGTCTCCTGACCTGCCCCTACCAGGTCACTTTCTGTCTACATGAATGTTTCTTACAGTGGAGTCCAGGGGCCACCTACATCAGAACTGTCTGAAGTACTGGAGATTCCCAGTCTCCATTCCTGCCTGACTTAACCAGAAGGACTGTAAGCCTCCCCAAAGAATTTTTATGTACCCTGATGTCTGAAAGCCCTGATGTACATCAATCCCCAGGAGCTGATTGCTTTTGCTCCTTCCTGGTTGTAACCCCCAACGTGGTCAGAAGAAGGAAAAGTCTAAGGTTAGAGTGGTTCTGGCAAAGCTCATAAATACACACACCCACACCCACACCCCGCCTCCTCAACCACCACCACCACAATAGCAACAAAAAACCTCCAATGAAGAAGGTCACTTCTAAGAGGTAGAAATGCTGTCAAAACTGCAGAGCTGTTTGTTGGTATTTTGTTCTATTAACTACCCATCCTCCACGATCTGCTGCATTTTTAGTCTTCCTTTCCTATAAAGGACTTCACACTCCTCCACTAAAAAGATTACAAATATTTAACAATTTAAAAAATAAAAACTGATATGATACAAATATACTAAGAAATGGTGTGCACCTTTTGCTCCAACTCACTGGTCCAGTGATTTAAAGACAGCAAAGAGGCTTCTTATAAATCTCCTCTGTTGACAACATCAACAAAGGTGACCATGACCATTTGAAAGAAATAATGGAAACAAGACCCTTCTAGAAACTGAAAGAAAAAAACAACCATATTTTCTCAAAAGAAGACAAGGAATCACACAGCTGTTAATACCTGTTCTCTACACTGGTGGTATTAAAATACTTGACATAGAGGCAAAAGTTTCTTTATTCAAATAGCTCCATCTATTAGAAATTTTTAATCTTTCAAGTGCTTGTTACAGAACTTAATATTAAATTTTGCTAGTATGGAACAGTAGAAAACTACTCTACCAATATCATGTAACAACAGACAAATCTAGAGATCATGATTGATTATCTACTGATTTCTAACATTGTTGATCAAACACCTTTCTATATTTATTCTCATTAGTAACACTAAAAAAAACTTATTTAGTTTGTTTGTTAGTGTTATTTTTGGTTTTAACTTTTTTAAAAAATAATTTTCTGGCATAGTTTGGATGATACCATGATGAATAAGGGTGACCGTGTTGTACTGATCTGATCACTGAGATGTAAGCTGAGGGTTTCTGGAAAAGCCCTTCTATGCTTTCCTGACACAAAGCATGAAAGCGGCTGTCCCTCCACCAGTCCTCACCAATCCTCACTGAGACCAGACATGGTAGAGCTGGAGTAGCTACCTTCTAATTAAGGAGAAGAAACCAAAAGAAGCAGCTCTGTCTTTGTTAGGTTGTTAAACCAACACCAATAATCACCTACTTCTGTATGTTTCATTACTGAAAAAAAAAACTAACTGATCTTTGTTGAAGCCATTATTAGCTAATTTTCCTGTTGTCTGCAGTGGAAAAATATCCCTTACTGATACGTACCTTCCTTTTCTTCATCACATTTCCAAACGCATTCAAATGTCACCAAATATCTGAATTATTCTTATTCTTCTGAACTAGCAAAGCATTTTATCTGTATAAAGTCTTATTACGTTTTTATGTATGATTATTATTACTTTTTTCCTACTGGAAGGTGAACTCCTTGAGGGTGGAGGTCCTGTTTCATTTATCTTGGCTCCCTACAAAGCTCTTAGCAGAGTGACTAACAATCTTAAGTGTTTAGTTTAATAATTATTGAATGAATTTACTGATAATGAATGATAACCTCCTTTGTCTCTTAGACAACAATAATCAAACTCACAGATTTCCCTATGGAAATGGCTCCTGTGTAGATTCTATTTATACATTCTACCTGTATAGAACCATTCACTCATTCATTCCTCAACATTAATCTATTAATCTATGTGCAAGGCAACATATTATGTGCCAAAGGAGCAGAAATCCATTTGATATAGTTTGCGACTTCAGATAATGTAATTTATTGTAGAAAATAGATATATATTCACTTAAATTATACCCTCTGGCCTACTTCAGATGTCAGCACTTGAAAGGGTTACTTAATCTAGGTATCCCTGCTATAGAAATGACATTCAAAATTCAAGATACGCTTGTAGAACTGAAACAGATCTTTGTTTACAAGCAGTTTCAAACTTACAAACAAATGAAATTCTAAAAGTACATTTTTGTAGGAAACTTGGAACCCTTTTTCAAACAAATAGCTTTTAAGATTGCGATCTAGTCAGCCTCAGATACCTGTGTAACCTTCATGTGGCAGAATTAAGGACCAAATATTCCCAAATGAACGCTAAGTCAGTGAAAAAGGAAATTAAAAAAAAAATTTAAGTCAACCTCGTGCTACCCCTCTCCTTGTTTGGGTTTGGAGTTAGCTCAAGGCAAAAACTCCAAATAGACGAGTATGTTCTCAGAATCTTTCCTTGATACTAAGCTGAAAGTGTCTTATTCAAATGTTCATAACCACTCCCCTTCCTACATAACAGGAGGGTCCCTCACCATCATCAAAATCATGACCTTTCCCACCCTAACCCCCCAAGCAAAACTCTCTTCACCTCAGAAGAAAGAGAGCAACGTGATCGCACTCATTTGTAAGGGTGGTTTCCAGAAGTATCAGCCTTGTAAAAAGAGAGTGTGCACCACCCCAATGTACCTGACTGCCGAGTCCCGTCACCCCTCAACGCGAGGTGAGCATTTCAAGTAAAGCAGGGCAGCAGCTTCCATCTGAGGGGGAGGCTTTCTGAAGCCAGTCTGAAGTGAGCGGACTTTGGGGGTAAGCGTCCCTACCCCAGTCCTTCCACCACTCCTCTTTATTCCCGAACTCACAATTCTCAAGGGCCCCTCTAAAAATGCATTTCGTTCAGCAAAGAAATATGAAGGATCTACCACGTGGCAAAGTGTTGCTTTTTTACCTCTTTTCTTACAGTAGACAGAGCAGGGATTTAAATGAGAGAGCAATGGGTGAAGAGCGGCAACCTGCTGGATTTATTATGGGTCATTTGAAATTTGGCAACCATCTGCACTTAAGGGATTGACGACTTCGATTAAAACACCAATGTGACTGCAAGGAATTTAATTGTTCTTTCCTGCTGCAGACTTAGGCAAAGACTCTGTGTGCCTGCGTGCGTGCAACACTGCGTAACCGCGACACTGCGTACGTAACCTTGATCTTTAGGAATCTTCAAAGGCAATAATGGGTATAAACTATCCCCAATTTTTTAAGCTGACAGAAGTCCTAGATTTGTTTTAAATAAGGCTGAACAAGGTAACTAAAACATCAAGTTTCTTTGATTTTAAATAGTGTTACACTGGCAGTGTTTTACTACAGAGACTATATCTCAGGCTGACCAAGGGTCCCACTGGTAGACATCTATCACTAACTAGTAAGAAATGGCAAGATGTGAATATATTTTAGTAAGTGCTGTTTACTAGATTAAAATATTTCAAAATGGGTCTAGAAGGAATGTAATACTTTGAGTAACGAAAAGTCTGGAAAACATGATCATGGATTTCATTAAAATATGAACAAACTTGGGAAATAAAATATACTCCAGAAAAGTTTACATAAATATTAGTCATCAACTGATGAGGCAGTCTACATTAAAAAGTTAAAATGTGATCTAAAATGGAGCTCATTTTAATGAAGCAACAAATATTACTGCTTCTGTTTTTCCTGCTGAAAGTTCTAAGTATTTTTAAGGTATTTACTTTCACCTGTAAAAGTAGGCATTTTTAATAAACTTTGCCCCTAGGGAATTGAAGATAACAGTATACCTGGCAAATCATTCTCAGGCCTACTTTTTAAAACTTATTAGTTTCCTAAAATAAACCTTAAACAAAAGCCATATATTTTGTTAGAGATGATACACAAATGGTTAAGTCTATAAAGGAAAAGATGGAAACCATTTTCACAAAAGCCCAAATCGTCACCACCACAGGGAGGAGAGGCCTTGCACACTTCTGGGTGGTCGCTTCTGTGCCGGTGCTGTCCGTCTCACCCCAGGTGGGTAATATGCGGAAGCCCTAACCCCCTAGCACCTCAGGTGTGAACTTATTTGGAAACAGGGTCTTTACGGATGCATTTATGGTCGTTAGGGTGGGCCATAATCCAATATGACCAGTGTACTTATAAAAAGGGAAAACTTCAGAGGCCATGTGAAGACCAAGGCAGAGACGCGGGTGATACATCCAAGGAATACCTAAGATTTCCAGCAAACCACCAGGAAAAAGCTGGGAGACAGGCATGAAATGCATTCTCTGGCAGAGTCCTCAGAAGGAGCCAACCTTGCCTACACCTTGATCTTGGAACGTCTGACCTCTAAGAATGGTCAGACAATAAAGCTCTAATGTTTAACCCCCTAGCTTGTTGTGCTTTGTTACAACAGCCCTAAAAAACAACTCCAGCAAGGTAATCATTTTTATCACTGTTTTTAAATTGTGTGTGTGTGTGTGTGTGTGTGTGTTGTAATGGACTCTTATGAATATAGATATTTTATTAACAATAAAAAGTAAAAATAAAATCCATTCATTATTCAGAGGTTAGGAAAAGTCACGAAACTGCACAGGATTCAAAACGGACACATTTGGTTAAGTCTCTGGGCCAGAAAATTAATGAAGTCATGGAGCTTGAGGGCCAGAGAAGCAACTGAAGGCAGCAACAAGACTGTGAGGACCAACATTTTGCCTCTCTTCAAAAAGTGAAAATTTTCAGATGTTCATTTAATCCACCTAGTTCTAGCCTAGGACAAACTGATAGCAGAGAATCAAAACAAGTTTGTCTGTTTTACCATAAATGGCTTTTGATTCTTTTTATCCTGTGTTTAAAATGTCCTTCCCAGTTTTACAAAATTACTTTTATTAATAGCCAGATATCTAAATGTGCTTTAAAATTTTAGTCTCCACTATTGCAAATGCCCTTTAAAAACAGTTTTAATTTCATGTCTCATTCAACCTGCAGACTTGTGTCTTTTTGCTCCTTTCAATTAGCCTCATTATATTAAGTTATTAGTAACATGAATTCCCTTTTACTTATTTAGTTATAGGAAGCAAACCCGGCTGATAATCTTTTTGAATTATGGCAGAGTGCAACAATTAATGAATTTCTAATGCATTTTTTCTTTAAAAATGTTCTTGAAAACAAATTTTATTTTTTCTGTCCATGCACCTACCAATTCCACTATCTACCATTGATTTTTCATCACCAGACTAAGATTTTTGCAACTAGGATCTGCAAGTCTACAAGGCTAATATTAATCTTATTTTACAGATAAGAAAGCTGAGATTCAGAAGTGGCACAGTGGGAAATGAGAAAGCAGATATTCAAATCCAGCACCTATAGTTTTTTTCATTATAAAATTGGTTTTTAGTCTGACGTAACAAATTCTATCTAAACCTACACATTCAATTCAACAAAATCTCCAAGGTAGGAAGAGAATTTGGTTCAGACCTTTTTTTAACCACAGTTTTTGGAACACAACATGAGCCATATCTCCTCATAAAAACTGTAGGACAAACACTGTCTGATATCACTTATATGTGGAAACTGAAAAATACTACTAGTGGTTATGACAAAAAAAAAAGAAAGAGATTCACAAATACAGAGAACAAACTAGTGGTTACCAGTGGAGAAAGGGAAGGGGAGGGACTAATATAGGAGAAGGGCATTAAGAGGTACAAACTATTAGGTATGAAATAAAGTACAAGGATATACTGTACGACATGGGGAATACAGCCAATATGTTATAATAACTATAAATGGAGTATAACCTTTAAAAACTGTGAATCACAGTATTGTACACCTGTAACATATAATATTGTACATCAACTACACTTCAACTAAAAGAAAAAATTTTAGGACAGTATTGGTAATTTTTTTCCCTAAAGAAATGGTTGCTGTGGCAATCAGCCTCCAGCATGATTCCCTGTAATCCCTCACCTCCTAGCATTTCACACTCTTGTGCAGTTCCAGGCCCCACTGTAGCAGGACTGGTCTCTCTGACCAACGGAACCTGATATGACACTTCCAAGTTTAGGTTCTAAAAGACTGCAGCTTCCATTAAGGTTCCCTCCTCTGCTCCCCAACCCTCCTCCTGTCTCTCCTCACTCCACCTGATGTAAGCCAGCTGCCACTATAAGGACACTAGGCAGCTGGAGGAGAGGTCTATAAGGCGAGGAAATGAGACTTCGAGCCAACATCCAACAAGGAACTGAGGTTTGTCAACAACCACGTGAGCTGAGCCATCTTGGGAGCAAGACTCCAGCCAGCATTTGACTGTAGTCTCATCAGAGACCCTGAGCCAGAACTACCCAGGGAGATGCTCCAAGATCCCTGCCCCTCAGAAACTGTTAGACAATAAGCACTGCTGTGTAAATGTGCTGGTTGTGAAAAGTAATGTGATTTAAAACTTGAAAAGGTACCATTAATATACTTTAGTATTGGATTTAGGAAACATGTCAGCCAGTAATTATATTCCAAGTATAAAACTGGTAAATTCCTTGACATAATATAGCTTAATACATATACAGGACACCAACCTGTCTCATCTTGGGAATTTTAATACCAATGATTCAAATAAAAATATTTTATGTGCATTTACATTATATGGCATGTATACTAAGAATTTTTTAAAATACTCTGTTTTGTTATATTTTCACAACTGCCATTTCTTTATGCTTCTCTAATTACACCTTTTAAAATATAGAGAAACCCTTGCTCTGGCAGAATAAGTAGGCTACCTGATTTACAGTAGATGCTTCCATTAAACCTTCAGAATTTCCTCTACTCATATGGAATTTTAAATGTCTTCACTGAGATACATTTTTCTCCACTATTTACAGCACAATATATGTGCATATGTAACAACTGCATGTTTTAACTTAAATACATGGTCAAAACAATGGGGGAGGGAGTTCAGCCTATTTACTATATCTAGTATATCAGATACGAACCTGGAATCTGGAGTCCAGGAGATCTGGGCTAGAATCCTGACTATAAAATTTACTAGCTGTGTGACCTTAAGCAATTTACTTAACTTCTCTGTTCTACTGCAGCCTCATTTATAAAATGGCAACAATAACACCTATCCCATAGGGCTGAAAAGGAATGAATAATGCATAAGATATTCTTAGCACAGAGTCTAACATACAGTAACCACTAAATCAATGAATATTTGTCACTTTTTTAGTGTCGTAAAAAGTAAAACAGAGCTACAGAAAATTTCCCAGTTGGAGACGATAATGTTTTGGAGATGAGTAGTCATTTTGTCCATAGTCCATCATTATCTTCATAAGTGTGATGAGTTTGGAACTCACATTTTAGTGAAAGCAAAATAATTATTCTTTGAATATAATTTTCAGGTATATCGAGGAAGAACAGTGAAAAACTGCATCTTCCATTAATTAATGGCATCTCAGGCCTCCCAAACCACAGCTCCTCCCCAGTCTATTTTTCTTTTTTCTGTAACAATAACAAAAATCCTAAATACTAAGCACTAGGATTTTTATACCACACAATTGTCATTTTATTTGGTATTTATATAAAATTTTATAATCTATAAAGCATTTTTCATGTCTTATCTCACTGAATCACATACTAAGTTCTAACTAAATAGTGAATATTAATTTCAAGTGTAAAATCAATTTAAACATTAAAATGGAGAGAGCTCTATTCTAACTTCAGAGTTGATCTTAGCACTGCTTCTGTCTCTTAAATGGCTCTTAAATGGGAAGGAGATGGGCTCGCTGGAAGGTGCCAGCCACCATATGGGTAGGAACTCAGTACACCCTCCTCAGTGTCAACTGTGTAGGTCACACCCACTCCATGCCCTCTCCCTGCAGCCAGCACTCAGGTAAAAGGTGACCATTCTTCAAAAAAGCTTGAAGAACCCAGACTCAAAGTTTCTCTCTTCTCCCCCAACCCCTACAAACTGCTGTGGAACAGCCTGAACCATTATCTTTTTTAGCAGCTCTTTATTTCAATTTAATGTCCTTATCTGTTGTCTTCTTTCCACTTGGCAAAGCTCCTCTTATCAAATGTTACTCTGAATTTAAAATCTAAAAGATAGCTAATATGGGGCTTCTTACAGAAAACACAGAAAAGACCTTTTTTGCCATTATTTATTTGCATTCAGAACCACTTGCATTTTTAAAGCAACTTCTTTAGCCCCAAAAAGTGTCATTTTTATCATTAAATTCTATCTAGACTTTCTTCAGGATCGTCACTAATCACCATAACAATGAGAAAAGCCACTGGATAGTTCCCATTTAAACAATAAACAGCTTTCAGAAGAGAAGGAGATGAAGGAATCTTGAATTAGAAGTAAATATGTGCCTTAACATTGTGATATAAATACCTAAACTTTTGTATATTCTTAGATTTCATATAATGCTAGTAACCTATCTCTTGTTAATGCTTGTGCTTAAAACAGTTCCACTTGTAAGTACAAACTCTTCCTATTAAGATAACATTTTTCATCATTTATTAATCATTTATTAAATGGTTTGCCTAGTTCTGACTTTATGCTGACTTTATACTTGCAGTCTGAAATAAGTCAGGAGTGCTTAATAGTTTCAAAATTCATTTTTAACAACTTAAAAAATAAACATCAGTCTTGTATTTTTCAATTCAAATCAATATTAATCAACTAACTCATTTTGGGGGGCATTCTCCTTTACAGGTAGGAAGACATTCTTCAAAATATTTCATTACCATCCTGTCCTCTTTCTCCCCTTAACACAGTAAGGCCTTACCTCAAACAGAAACACAGTTTCTCACTGACTGCAAGAAGCAACACACCTCTGTACCAAAATATTTGTTAAAAAAAAAAAAAAAGCTTTATTTTCCTCTAATTGCTTTTTTTGACTCCATAACTGCAAATGAAAATTATGTGAGGGCTTTATACTTGTGTTTGATTATTTACTTAAAAGGATTTTAACTTATGGTAACACTTAGATAATGACTATCACATGCTGCTCTGTATCTGAACTTCTAGCCACTCTCTTTACTCTTTTACTTTTTATTTATTAAATGTAGCTTTTTTGAAGAATTTAAATAAGACTACAACTGATTAGCGGAGAGGACTTAGTTCCTCACCTGTGAAATGGGTATATGATTTCCTCCTCAGAAGGTTTCTGTGGAAATGAAAAGAGATACGACGTTTAATGCTCTCAGTACATGGCCTGAGACACAAAAAGCATTCAACACATGGTGCCTTTTCATGGTGATGATGACAATGATGATGAAGACAGGAGGGCGTGGCCATGTAGGAGATCAGACAGTAAGGACACTAGGAATAATCCAGCCACATCCTCAATTTGAGATATGGAGCAGTTTATTACAACATGTGATATGGATTAAGTGTGAAAGGCAGCAGAACCAACATAAGATGGCATCACTACAATCAGATATGAATTCACATACTTCAGAGAAATGTTATTAGGCTTCAAATTACTGGTAAAGTATTACTTTGGGTTTTAAATATTTGTTTCTGTAATAGAAACAGTAACAAAATATTTTCAAGTTTAAAAATGTTTATTTCAAGAACTGCCATGAAATTACCATTTATGTGGGGAATTACGCAGCACAAACACTTCTCTAAATACTTCCAGAGGTTGGTGAATATGTTTAAACACATATGCTGGGGAAACACAACACACTGCTGTCAGGGTTCCTAGGATTAAATGAAGCTGTTTTACTGCAGGTTTTCATCTCCTACTATTTCTTAAAAGATCACTATTAAGTTTTATATATGCCCTTTGCTTGTTCCTAATTCCTTCTTAAACATATAACTATACATTTTGTGTAGACAAAATTCATGGATAAGAAAAGATTATATTCTATAGTAAAGGACCAAATTAATGTTTAAAACCCCAAACAAATATATGGCTACATTTGATGAGCTGGTAGAGTAATGAGGAAAATCATTCTTATTATTTCTGAGTTAGTAAAAGCTATGATGGTACATAAAATAACTGCTTCCCCCAAAAAAGAAAAATTCTATAATTTGGCATTACACTGGGGTGTTCGCAGTGATTTGTCTGAGAAGCTAGCTCTGTCAGCCAACTACCTTTAGGGCACAGGAAGAGATATCTGTCTTCAGTTTCTATTTGTATTTGAACAGATTCTTTTTATATTAATGCCGGATTTTACTTTTACTTTTCTCCTGTTCCAAGAAATATTCAAGGATACAAACATACAATAAGGCATGGCTTTTCCATGGCTACTGTAATAAATACTGTCTTTCCTGCTTCTCTCCCAGACTCATTACATGAGTTTGTTAATGACTGTAAAGAATATTTAAATCAGTGGGAAAAAAGCTATTTAAACACATACAAAAAAAATAAAAGTAAGGAAATGCCCCTGGATAATCTCCATTTTAAAGGTCTTCCATGTGTTTTGATTAATATCTTATAACCAATACATCCCCTTCCTTTCCAAAGCTCCCTGCCACATAATCGGAAGGACAGAAGAGCTCCAGATTCTACAGAATTCAACAGCTAATCATTACTCACACAAGATGTAAATGGAAGCTCAAATAAAACATTAGAAGAGGCGTGTCCCTTACATACCCGGGGTATCCTTTCCATAAGCCACCTGACTTCAGTCAGCATGTCCCCTTCTGTGGAGTATACTTGAGCTGAGAAACACGATAGATAATACCACCACATTCATACTTAACTACTTGATAAATTCAGGAAACAGGATGTTTTCCTCTGAAAACCTGAAGATGCTCAGGAAGTTCAGCACAAAGTGGTGATGGTGTTATTGAGGAATTGAAGCATGCCTGAGGCTTCTAAAGCCAGCACCACATGCATGTGCACGGGTCTCTCACTGACCGGTTCCCTCCTTCACTATCACCATCGTAATTAAGTCTGTGTCCACCAAAGACTAGAACACAATTCCGGCCAACTGGAGATGCCATGAAAGAAAAGAAGTCTAAAAAGGGCAAAATGACAATGGAATTATAGTACGTGAAGTATTTACTCCTGTAAACATAAAACATAATTTTCTGAACAGTTAGCTTATTTCCATTGTTCAAACTTAACATGACTAGACTCATTACTCATCTTTGGAGTCTTTATGTGATTTACAGTTAAAGCATGAACACACAGACACACACACAGACACACACACACACACACACACACACACACACACACACACACACACACACACAGAGTAAATACCAGGCATCTCCTGTCGAAAGTCAGGCCAGATCTAGAAATGAAGAATTTGTAGATTCTGGGGAATAAGAAGTAAAGCAGAAGTTTAGAAACAGAAACATCAAAGCATAAGGAGACAAGTTTAAGAATCAATCAAAATAAGTACTGTGTCCAGACACCAGGAGGTCAAAAGAGGTATTAGAAAGACAGGCCAGATTTCGACGGTCAAGGTAGACAAGCATATATGTGCAAAAAGTTTGATAGAACAAAACAACAGTATCACCATCAACACATAGTCATGAGTCTGTTCTGGGGCTACATTTCCTGCCCATCTACTTACGTACCACTCACTCATTTAACATATGACATGCTGAGCACATACTGTGGACCAAGCATTGTACAGTTAAATTTTGGGTCCCTTTGATTTTTGAGGTGCCCAAGGAACATCTGACTGGCTATGGCCAGTACAGAACTGTGCATGTGGGTTTAGAGATCAGGAAAGATCCTGACCAAAAATGAACAAGTGTGGTGTTGTCAGCATCTTTTTCTCTTTATGAGCCTTGGGAATGAACGGCAGACTCCTGTAGGGAGTAGAGAATGAGGTGAGTAGAAAATCAGGCCAGAACTCTGAACAACAAACAGAAAGCTGGGAGGAATGCCACAAAAGCACGGTATCACGGAAGTCAGGGGGATAGGGTGTCTCAAAAAGGAAGGAGTGATCAGAAAGGTCAAATGCCGCCTAGAGATTATGGAGATAAAGACTGCAAGTGTCTGCTGGTGTTAGGTCACCTCTGGTGGGAGGTGAACAGTTGGCTAAGGAAAAACTGAAGCTCAGGGTAGGTTCATGGGATGAGAAAAAGGGTATTAACACTTCTGGAAGAATTTGGTTTTGGGGTGGAGGGGAGCTTTCGTTTTAAAGAATTTACAAGATAACAAAAATTAAAATCAATGTAGAGAATAAGGGTCACACGTTTCTTCAAGAAGAAAAACAAAACTTTAGGTGGCACCTGACAACAGAAAGTGCCAAATTTCAATGAACTGATGATGAAATATTTAAGGAAATACGGAGTGAGTCTGAGATAAACAAGCACAGGAAGAGTGGTCAAACGTGAAAGCTACACGGAAGCTTTCCTGTACTGAGTTGGGGTGGGGAGCAGTGACTGTAACTGCAATGATTCAAAAGCTAGAGTTTCTATATTTAGGTTACAAAATGTCCTAACCTATAAAACTCAGAGAAAATGAGAACTTCCATAAGTCTATAATGCTGACTTTGATTTTACCACCAAATTTGGGATTGAGAAGTGCACATTCCTCAAACTGACAGACAGAAGGGTAAGAGAGTGACTCAGTTAAACAAAACTGAAAATTTTATAGCTTTCATAATTTCTAAAAGACAATTCAAATGTAAAATAAATACCTGGAATAGAAAATAAATTCTTTTAATGAGTAATGCTTAAAGATATCAAAGGTAAGTTACAAATTAACAAATTAAAATGCTGAGAAAGTCAAGATAACGTGCAAAAGAGCTTATAACTGTGTCTGACACATAATAATGCAATAAGCAGTAATTGTTAAAATATTATTAAAACTGTAAGACATATGTATAGTTGCTGAAATTTTCCAGGTAGAAAAGCACAGTCCAGAGATGGTCTGTGTTTTTCAGAAAGAGAGCAATCTTCCCAAATAGATATTGGATAGAGGAGACCACTTTTACCCGGAGTTGGGAAGCCAGAGTAGATCAGAACAAAATAAATAAAATCATCACCACACTGGGGCATCAGACCCAACAGCCACACATGGTTATATTTGTTTCTTGAACTTGGTGCTCTCACTGAGCAAACAGAAAGCTTTTGCCCATTAGACTGAGTTTTCATTGTTAACACTGGTTAAAATTTCCAACTGTGTATATAGGGCAAGAGTTCTGTTACTATCTGTACTGTGTGTGTGTGTGTGTGTGTACGCGTGCGTACATATTTGGGTATATACATCAACATGTCAGATGTCATTTCGGTTTCAGGGAATTAGATGTGCTTCTTTACCCATAGATTAATAAATTTGTAGTTAAATTTTATTCCTAAAGTTATTCAAGATACACATCAATATATCCGAATATGGCTGATAAGCCCTGAAGATAAAATTTAGTGACTACAGATAATGAACTTTGGGGAAAGTGAGCAATGTTCAGAGTAAAGAGAAAAAGGAATAAGTATATTTGAACTGCTGATCCACTCTTTCCCTAGAGTCATTAATTATTTCATTTCTTTATATATATTAAGTTCAAGAAAGTTTATCAAATATTATCCCTCCACTGGCTTGTATGAAAGCCACAATCTTCACCACTATTAATTAATCATGGTAAAAAGCTAAATGAATCATAGTTTTTCAGTGTATCCTTATATGTGATTTTCTGTACAAAGATTTGTGTTATAGGTACTATGTACAAGTGGCCGTGTGATGACTGAGCTGTGCTATTACAGAAGAGATCCCTAGGAAGATGTCAGCTCTCTTTGTAACCGGTTTTATTTTACATGATTGAATTTTTAATTTTGGTCTAATCAACTTAAATTATTATAGGTACAATTTTGTGAAATATGGAATTAATGGAATTTAAGTTTTATGGAACTATAATTGACTATAAAATAGGTTTAAATAGGGTTCTAATTGGAAATATTCCATTGCTCCAGAATTCATCTATTTGGTGTTACCATTTGGAGGTAAACTATCAATGGTATATTTGCTTCTAGTTGATTTTTTGGATTCCTTGCTTAACAGAGAGGCCTGACACACCTTGAACCTAAAACTATTCTCTGCAGAGTTATAGGAATATAATCTTCACGGAATCCAGAACAGATAATGTAAATAATTCAGCTCTGAAACCCAGAATACAGTAGAAATATCAAAGCATTGGTAAAAATTTTATCGTTATGAAATGCTTAATTTTCCCTATTAATTTCTTTTTTAGATCAGTGGTCATAAGAGTACACAAAGGATGGTTGTAGATTTCTGACAGATATGGGGGATTTTTGGAATGAAATGTAAATATGAAATAGGCATAATTAGAACTGGAATTCATTCATTCATTCCTTCATTCACCAACTCTGTTCCAGGAACGTGTTTCATCACTGGGCTTGCAAAATAAAGGAGACTAATTTCTTCCCTTGCAAAGGGGTTACAATCTATACAGAAAGACAAGTACAAAAGAAACTATAACTTATCTCTTCATCATCCATTATTTTGGTTAATGGTCCTCTGTACTGGCTGTGGACATCTAGAATTGTAACAACAGCTTCTGATGATGAACTACGATCTGCTTATCAACAGACGGACAATTTCTGTATCCCACTGTCACCTTCTCAAGAGCATGTTCCAGTCTGATATTTTAGCATGCTCTCCAGATATATGATTGGCATTTATGTAAACATCCCCATTGCAGAGAATAATTATGGAATATATCCAGTAGAGAATATTTCAGTCTGAGTGGTCTCATTGGTTATTAGACTATGTTTTGATCATTCATTTTCATTAAGTTATATTAGGATGGTATTGTTAAAACCTTTTGGGATAAAAATTGGGCTAAAAGACTGGAAAGGGGGAAAGCAAAGTGTCAAGTCATTGCGCATTGATTGGAGGTAAACACCTAATTTATAGTTGGATCTGAACTGACCAGAAGCCATGGGTTATTTTAACCAAGCCTTGTAAGTGGGCTGCATCAACAAATTACGGTATAGCCAAAGTTCCATGCTGTGCAAAATATAGGAATGCATTATGACCCATGCTGCCATAACTCACAAAATGTAAATCTATTTACAATTAAATGTTATAAAAACTATGCAGAAAATAGGACTACAGACTATAACTTGCTAAACAAGATCATAATCTCTTCATAGCAATCTTTAACGTAATACCTTAGCATAATGCTAGGTGTGATCTGCAAACTTTTGGTTGATCTATTTATGTAATTGTAATCATTAGCTTTATAGAGATAGTTATTATGAAATCATTATATAAGAAAGGTTATGACTTACCATAATTTGGGGATGCAAAAAGACTCAATACTTACAAGTCCATGGAAGGTATTAAAGGCAGTATATCAACTGGGCCCATATGTGTTGGCATCGAAAAGAGAAAAACATTATGGTGAAGGAAGGTGATGTAGGAAAGTGGAGAAGCCCCAGAATAAAGACTGAAAATAGAGAACAAATCTACAAGAGTCAGAGGGAAGCTAGTATGGTAAAAGGATGTCATCTCTACCATACAGTAAGTCAATACAGACAGGTTTGAGTGCAGTTTCGAATCCTTACTAACTGCGACCTTATCTATAAATTGTAGATACTGATAGAACCTGTCTAATTAAATGATGGAGAAACTTGAATGATATAATTCAAATGCACAAAATGAACTCTCAGCAAGTGAAAACTTATGGATAAATAGAGCAAACCAGGAAGATAGCATGCTTACAAAACAGGACAGATATCCATTGTGATATGTCATGAGAACGTGAATGTATTAACATCTAAGGATGCATCCACTACTGAATCAGCTAAACCTACATAAGCTTGAGGTCCTGCATCATATGCAATTTTGGGAAGATTATGTTTGGAACCTTTGTCATTTTCTCTCCAAATAGTTGACCTCATTGCATTGGGCTTAAAGAAGCTCTAAATTATAGAACTATTTCACCACTATATCCTCTCATCCCTTCTATAATAACCTCCATAACAGTGGTTCAGAGTGTTGACAGACAAGCCTCTATGGGTCTCTTGCATTTCTGCACATTTTGCAGGCAAGGCACTAACTGTCCTTTATTCCAAACTATCTGCTCAAGTTTGTTTGTATAGAGAACAGCCTTTGAGGATATAGCCAGTGCTTCTCCCTCCAGAGGAAAGGGAAGACATATCCAAAAGATTCAGGTTCCCTAAGCCCCTCTTGTAACACAAGCTACAACTGCACGTGCAGGTATTCCCTGGTCCTCTTTGCATCACCCCGTAGGAACAGGGGCTCAGAGAATTGAACGTTGTTACCCTGACTACTACTAATGCTGTACGGAACTTTTCTTCATCTCTGAACCAGGGGATTTGCATCTTCTACCAGCATCCATTAAACTGTGGCAGGGCAACTTAACAGCTTGCAAGCAGGGTAAAATCTCAGACCCTTCAAAATTCTTGACACAGAGTTTCATGGAAAATATACCCCTTTGAGTAACTGATGAAAATGTATGAATATGCCATTTCAGGAGATTCCTGGATGCCCTTGAAGCCCATACACCGACTGCTATAACACTGATGGACCAGGGTAAAAAATTCCTGCTGAAGTTAGGAGAGGCCATACTCATTCAGGGCCTATCAAAAGTCTTCATGACTACGTACAGAATAGATGCTGCCGGCAAGAGAATAAGTGCAAAATATAGCTAGATGGTAATGTCTGCCCTTGGAACAAGACTTGGTAAATGATCCTAACTTCCGAAGAAGTGGGAATGCGATGGATCTTGTGAAGTCTACTGTGGTTTGGTTCAACCTAAGTCTAAACACCTGCTGTGGATGCCTTTCTACAAAGAACCCTATAGCCAACAATAAATTCCACAAGTAAATTCTATTTCAGCACTGAGTGAACACTTCCAACCTTGGTGTCACAACATACCATCCAATTCTACATCTCTTCTGTTGGTGGTAGCTTTTTACCACAGTGAGAGATTTTCAACTAGACAGAAAAAAAAAAAAAAGTTACCAATAAAGATACGTACAACGCATGTATTTAACTCAGCCCATGAAATTTATCCATTTTTATACTCAATAATGTAAGAAAATTAACATACTATTTTAAAAACAATGTCACAATGAAATGTTAAACTTTCAGAAGAAGTATTTCAAAGCATTACTAATACATCTCTTGGGAAGCGGTATATATGTGTGATGTGGTAAGGCAGGCAAGAGCACACTAAAGATTCTCTGTGCTCTAGTCATTAAAAACGTTGGTTATTACTGGTCTCTTTTTTTAAAAAAACTGAAAAAAGCTTCACTCCTAACTATAAATCGTTCTAATCAGATTATCTCCTAACACCTAGCCAAAATTAGCTTTGGGAAAACAGGGTTCTGACAAGGGAAGTGGGAGGCAAAGGAGTTACAGAAGTCCAGTCTACACTACAGCATGCTTTTTTCCCTTCCTAAGTGTTTTCATAATAGAAAAATGGAAAAAGTACCTTTTGAGGAACAGAGTGTTTTCAGGGGGAAATATTTTTATCAGTGGTGTTAAATTATCACTGACAATTAAGCACAAAATCAGTTTAGGGGATAAAATACTCTTCATCTACAGATAATATATAGAAGATAGGACTAGATAATCTACATATGTATAAATTAGGCAAAAAAATTAATTATCTCCTCGCAGTACCTATTAATATCATTAATTGGAATTTTTCAAAGAAAACAATAAGTGACTGATACATCTATTTAAAAAGTCATTAATCTAATAAAAGCAAGAAATCTTATCCAATCATAAATATTTCAATCTGTCTACACTACAAACACTAAATCAGTTCAACTTTACAAGTAAGGGAGAGGAATTAGAAGAAAGCTCCTCTGAAAAGCAAGGTTGAAAAGAAATAAATAATTGTTTAGTTTGGGCAAATATCTCACTACAGAAATTCATTCCTTTATAAATGTTTTAGCAACACACAAAATTTTCAGGGATTAGTTATTCCCCTAAGCACTTGCCTGTCCATCAGATATTACATTAACTTCCTTCTCTGTGGTGTATCATCTGGTTTTCAAATATTTCCAAGGTTGTTCTACTGTCTTGATTGAATTTAACCAACAAATGTATTTATCGCTGAACATTTTTAGTGTTTTCCTTTCATGCTACCCTGAGTCATGTGCATAATACGTTCCTTTACAACATAACTTAATACAGCCTATTGCTTCACTGCAATGTCCCTCTGGACACTCTCTCAATAAGAAGTTTCCTTTCAAAGATGTTTTCACAGAAGAAAAATACTCAAGTGTCCTATACTGCATTGACTGAAACCTGCTTGACAAGCAGCACATTTGACCAAAAACTTAGTTTAATAGTTTTATAAACAAGGAATATTTGTAAATGTTAATACTATTAGGAAAAAAATCCACACATACTTCAACTCATTACTTTGTATCATATAGCCACGTAATTCAAATCATGTAGTCACATAATTTGTCTGGAAAGAAATGTTAACAATTCAGTATGCAAATGAAGAAACTGAGGCTCTCAACGGTTAAGGGACCTGTGCAGAGCATAACCTCCTATAAAGATAATGAGAGACTGACACTGCTAAGAAACCAGGATTTACGCCACTACCGGCTGTTCTACTAGCACCCAACAAGCAAGGAACCACTGGTAATTCATAACCATGGCCCTGACAATCTCGATATCCATGGGCTCCTGCCTTAAGCACACCTTTATTATTGAGTAATAGAACGCTTCCGGCTTCCTGCCTGCCCGCCCTTTATTGTATACAAAACCTGACATCCCTTGGTACAGCTTGACTTCTAAGGTTCTCTACTGACTGACACCCTAGCATATTTTAACATCAGGTTAAATATCCTGATCAAGGGACGTTGTACCAGTCCTATCATAGTTACCTTTTACAATATACAAAACCACATTAGCTGGAGGATGCTGCTACTGTCATAAAAAGGGCTATGTCCCAAATCGTTTGTTTAAGATGCCTTACAGCTGCATCTATACTACACAGAAACAGGCCTTGGGAAATTCTTAATATTCTGAAGAGAAATGCAAAGGTGTGGGCAGTTCTTTCTTTTTGCTAAGAACATTCGATCTTGTTAGTAGTTGTTTGTATCAAATATAAACTGACCTAAAAGACATGCCTAACTATTTATAGCTATAAGCTTCCCTATATTAATGGGAAGAAACCCATTTTATTTTTTAAATGCCCCCAACTCCTTGTCCTAAAAACAAAAAATAATGTATGAGATTAAACCCTATGGATGAAACCATGGCAAGAGCAGTACGGGTTATGGGAAAACACCCGTTCCTAATGTCTTCTGCCATCTCTGCCACTGACTATAACTCTTGCATATATAATTCCATTATACTTTTATAATTCAGGGTTTTGAAAATGCTTTTGAACCATTAATATATTTTCCTGGTTAAAATTCTTTGAGATGTTCTTAACAAGAGTCTTAGATAATGAATTTGGGCAAACTCTGGAACAGTCTTTACAGTATTATCATTCTCATTAATTTTCAGAACTACCCACTGTGTTGAGATGATTGTCATGGGCCTAAGACTTCAATTTGGCTAAATATTTTTGCATATATTTCAACATATAAGTAACTAACAGATGTCTAAATGTTAAGTTCATACGAAAGAAATGGTTAAATGTGTTTACTCTTACCTTGTGATTTCTTTGCAACACTAATTCTTATTTGACTATTTTTTTTATGTATTTCACAGTTTCCTCTGTGCTTTGGCCTTCAATGGACCAAAAATTCCAAAATCTCTTCAAAGATAAAACAATCATTTAAAACATTTCGGAATTTAAACCATTTACGCATGCATATTATTTAAAGTATGTAGCATCACTAGCTTTTTAAAAGAGAAAACCTTAAATAGTAATGCAAACATTCTTATAAAATATACAGAGTTTATATAAAGCATAGAACTATACTTTTTTTTACCAAAAAGAGAGTTTTCCATTTATATTCTTATTTGGCTTTAGCAACCTGATATCTAGATACTGCTCTAACCTGCCAGAAAAAAGATGGGTAGGAGGCTAAAAACAATGCTACTTTTAAGAGCGTTAACGCAGTGCATAGTTCCATACTTTCACCCAGTTTATTCTTTTTCCTTTGCCTTTTTGGTTATCTCTGAAGACTGCTTCTGTTTCCATTGTTTCATCCTTTAGCATTCACATATCAGAGCAATAAGTATTTCATTACTGGTTTATCTGTCCAGAGGCTTGAGAAGCGGTAACAATTAACCCTCCCTTCACAGTGATTGATACAGGCTTTGCTTTCAATTTGTTCCACTACACAGATCATGAAATTCTGAATGCAATCATCCTCATTGACCTACACTTTCAAACACACGGCTACAATGAGACGAAAGTAATTATTAAAAGGAACACAGGACTACTGAGATCTGAAACAAAGTCTTTTAAAAATCTGTTAGATGACCTTCTGGTAAAATTGGCAAATTTTGATGTTAAGGAAAATGATAGCTTTGTGTCCCTGTCTGGAAATATTCAATGCAAGCCGATCAATGTATACTGTGGTGATTGAACTGACTGCAGTATGTACTTCCAAAATACAGAAAGCCATTTTAGAACTGTTACAAACTAGAGGTAAACTGTTACCATTGTAGCTTAATCTGCCTAAATTTTTTCAAGGAAACTAAACTAACTGATTTGTGTATAAAGAACAAATAATGACCAAAGTAAAGAATGAAGGCTGGAAAAGCAATAGCTTTACTCTGTAAAGAAGAGTTGCATACTTAGGTCCGACATCTTCCCTCTCCCCCTCCCTTTAGGTGAAGATTCACAGTAAGAAATGAATACATTTTTCACAAAGTCTGAAAAATAGCTTCAAATAAATATTAATCTACTGCAATCGATATAGATGAGGAATGGAGAGGGGTGAGTAGGAGACTGGTGACTACAGAACTATATTAAAACAAGGGTTGCAGTTAAAGAAAATCAGGGCAGAAAGCAAGGCAGCAGGCCCGAGGCTCTAATCACAGCACAGAGTGATGGAGATGAACCAATACTGCATGGATTAGCGATGAATTATTCTGAACTGTAATCATATGCCTGCACAGAAGAGAGGCAAAAACTAGCCATTACTCATAAACTGATCTGCTTATTTCTTAGAGAGGTGGGGGGGGAAGGGAGGAATGAGAATAAATTCATATGCTAAACTAATTCAGAATAATGAAAACCTAAAGATGTGGTTACACTTCAAGTAACATTCTATTTTTAATGTCTGCCACATACTACATAATATGGGGTGTTTACAGTATAAACTGTAAAGTGCTTGGATCCAAGTATGATTAATCCAACCATTTGTTCTAAGATTAGGATGTGAGATATCTACTCCACTCTCCATTTTTCCTTGTCCAATAAAACCATTTCTGAATAACTTCAATACTCCAAAACATAAAATATAGAAGTATTTAGTTATAAAGAAGAAAGAGCATTCAAGGAATTACCTTCCTTTGGATAATCTGAAAAATTCTTGCCAAATGAAGATTCAATTGTTAGAACTAATTTTGTTTGGAAGGAAAAAAAATCAAAACTGCTGGTAGCAAGAGATTCCTGAGATTCTTATGAACAGACTGTTTAAATGAAGAGCACTTTAATCAGTAGAGGAATCCTCACGTTTCTAATGTCTTGCTGTGCATTCTGCAGGTTATAGTAGCAGCTGGTAGAGGTCATATATCTTTTGTGAGCATCCCAAAAAGGCTCACTGCCAGACTGTTAAATTATGAATAAGCAATGAACAAAAGAATGCAGATACGGTGGTGACAAGATAATCCAAGCAAATTTATCTATGACAAATTCCACAGGATTAACAAATTACATTTACACAGAACAATAAAAATGTGCAAAAAAAAAAAAATGATGAGCCTACTTTTCCTTAAAGCATTAGGAAAACAAAAAAGTCACCAATCCACTGCATATATTTAAATTTAACTTGACCTAAAGTAAGACATTTATAATATGTTTAAGATCTTTGTAACATTCTCCCATTTTAGGTAGACATAGACAAACATTGTATGTCTGGCTTATATTTTATATATAAATTACATTGTAAGCATTATATATATGGCTTTTATATGAACCATGTGTACAATATAGAGAAATCTCATATGATAAATAAAATCATCCCATTCATATATATGAATAGAATGTATAGGTTTTTAAAAAACAAACTCTTAGAAATGAATTATTTTTGTAGGAAAAAATACTCCTTCCAATCAGTGGAATACATATTAGTTACTAAAATATCCTTATTCACTGATGTCTCCATTTTCCAGAACCAGAGAGAGAGATTCTGCAAACAGCTTCAATCATTCCACTTGCTCCTATGAAAATACTGCAATCTTTCTGAGTAAAGAGCTTTTGAATGAAGTTTAGAACCAGTATCCTTTTCTGCAGTGTTAAAATTGCAGAAAGGAAAATTCACAGTTTGCAAGCATGGTGGGAGTGGGACAAGGTATTGATTTCAACTACATTCACTAAAGATGACCCTTAAACCAATAGTAAATTTTTCTTTATAATAAAATTCTTTTCATAAATCTTACAAGTGAAAAAAGCCCCAGTCCATCAGAAGTAATGAACTATCACTGAAATGACCTGTGATTCCATAAAGGGGTCTTAAAATGCTATGTGGCACTGCTTTCCAAAATATGTGACAAATATTTAAGTTTTAATGTTATATACAACCTCAGTACCCAAGTCAGAGCCCTTTAATTCTGCATTAGCATGCTGATGATAATAAAATACTATAATCAGATATAATTTCTTTTAAGATGATCTGAATTATGTTTTGTTTTGTAGCCCATTTTTCACTTACACTTCCTATTGACTGCTGCTTTTTATCGTCAATATTAAGAAAACATCTCTCTAAGTGAGCCCTTTCCAACATTTCACAAGGCAACCTGTTCTTTATGTAAACAGGAAATTTTCTGAGTGTAAAGGTGAATACACAAGTTACACAAGTGCAATAGCTCTTTCAACCACAAATACTCAAGTGTTGCCTACCTAGTCCTTTCAAGCCCAGAAACTCCACTATACATTTTTTTTTTAAGAAGCTGTTTGGTTGACAGTATTACATCTAAAGACATAAAGATAAATGTGACATGCTTGTCAACTACCTCAAATCTAGCATACATTCTACAATGAGAAGTGATGGCGTCAGATGCTACAAAGTTTCCTAAAGCATAGCTTTTGTCAAAGAACTCTTACATACCAGACAAACCCCCATTATCCCTGGCATTAAAAAAATTAAAATGTTACCAAGACTTTCCCTTCTTGAAGATGCCACAAGTGTGTGAGTGTCTGGCAGTGGGATGGGGGTACTGAATAATGATTGCTCATCATTTATGTATTTATTGTGGTCCATTTTTAACATGTTCTTATTTAACTGAGTTAATTAATATATGTAAAGCTCTGAGAACAGTACCTGGCACACAGTACTATATACATGCTAGCTATCGTTATTACAATGCCAGATAATTTGGCAAGAAGCCAACTTCCATGAGTCCTTACATGTCTCAAAAGACAATATCCAGAAATACAGTTAGGTACTAAAGTGTGTTTTTCAAAAAGTATCTATGAGGTTGTTTCTACCCACTCAGTGGCAAAACTAGCTCAAAATAAAAATGTCTTGACTGTAATCTTTAGACAAACTCTGGCACTCTCTGAGGCACAGATAACACGAGTGGAAGAGGTCGCTGAATCCTTCACAGTCTATAACCAAAGAGCCCAATGTACATGGCAAACTGATTCTTCTGAAACCATTCATTAAAAATATCTGCCCCAAAGTCTATGTAGCCTTGGAGCTTCCCCACAGAACTACTGTAATGTTAAAGGGGAGAATGAGAATAATTTAAATACTGATTCTCCCTGTAACTTTATAAATGCTATAGTTCTGAACTTCTCCAAATGTCTGAGGAAGGACCAAGAAGCAGAGATCTAGTTCACCACCCACAGCACACACGATCCTTCTGTCATAGCAACTCTCTGGCATCGGCTCAGAAATCCCTCACTCCAGAAAGTCCAAAAATGCAGGCCCTTCCACACTGCAGTTAAGACATTTTCTACAGACACAAACCTGATTTCAATCTCTAACTCCACCACCTTCTTTGGGAAAAATAGCTTCTGTTTTCTCATCCATAAATGGGGATATTAGCACTTCCCTCATAAGGCAGTGAGGAAACTAATGAGGAAATGACTGTGAAGTATTTAATACAGGGCCTGAAATATGGTAATAGCCAATAAATCTTTATTATTATCATATGTGATCTATTTTTATTTTAAAATCCAATCAAAGATCTTTTCAAATTTTTGCCATAACTTCATTTACATTGATATAGCATCTTTTCTTTCTTTCCCCCAAGAACCTCTAATCATTTTATAGTTATCAGTTACTATATTTTACAAGCTTAATACCTGTCCCCTCCCAGAACTCTAAGCTAACAGAAGACAAAAGGAGATAAGGAGCCTTATTTCTATTTCAATGAATTCTGTACTTGTTACTCTTCCAGAAAAGTGTTTTTTGGCCCTCAGTATATTCTGTATAGCCAATATAAGAGCAAGTGTGTCACCAGAGCAACTGCTCTCACAGGGCCTATTACTCCCTACTGTCCCCAGCACAAGTCATGACGGTCCATAGCAGAGGCTCAATAAATAAAGCTGAATGAACGAACCAGTCAATAATTATAGTCAAGAACCACGCATACTTTGGACAACGACAGTATGCGATTTGCATCTTACCTCTCACATTTTGTACACAAGACCACAAATATTTCAATTAATTTACCAAAACATTTTGTGTTGGACATGTATACAGACAACTTCAAGTGCTGTTTAATCCTGTCACTGCCCTAGTAATTTCAGATCTAGTAGCAGTCACTCTATTCCTCTTACTAAGCCATGTTCTGCTTATGCAGTGTACTAATATTACTACAAATTATTCTAACTATGCAAGGTTCTATCGAACTTAATAGTGCAAACATCCTATTCACATTAATGGGGCCAGCGCAGTAAAAATACCATTCAATTACAGTTGGTTTATTACACTGCCCAATGAGGAAAAAAAAGGGGGACACTATTTACTGTGAAAATACTAACATCATTAAATGCAAAGCGACATAACTGAATTTTCCCATAAGTTCAAGAATTTCTTAGCTAATCATAGTACAGATTTAAATATTTAAAGTTTCACATACTCCATTACGTGCAACTTTGGTAGCATTTAATTTTTTTAATTAATATTGAATCAAATGATCAACTAAAATTTTCAACATACTAACCCTGCCATTAAGTTTCAGCCTTATCCATTGCAAGCAATTAAGAAATGTCTATAAAACACTTGAAGTTAGATTACAAGCCAATAGCAATGCAGAAGTTTTTAAAAATTAATTCAGACTATGAATCACTACAAAAGTAGAAAAACTAACCATTAAACATAACAGGGGAGGGGCTAGTTCTGCTCTCAGGTATCCTTAATTTTCTTTAACTTTAGTGTCATTCTGCATAGGAAAGAGGATCACTAAAAATGCAGGAAAAAAATAAGAAAACAAAAATAGATCATCTAAGGTTCACATTGGGGTCATTATTAATTGTAAAGCACTTAAGGAAGTTTTAGAGTAAAACATTACTAGGAGTGATTTAGAAATCTTTATGATATATCCCCTGCAATATCCCACAAAGCATAAAACTCGACAGCTTAAAACAATAACTAAATAAAAGCTACACTGCCTAAATCCTCCCCTGCTGCTTGACAAAAGCATATATAGATACATCCTAGCATTAAAAAAGCTCGCGACAGAGCAGGGGACCCTGGACATGGGGTTCTGTTTCAAACGGATGCAATTTTAACATGCCAGTGGATTCCAGACTAAGATTTGGGCCAGAGCAAAAGAGTTGAGGGGTTTGTGTAAATTCTGGCATTCCCATTAAATAGATCTATTGTTGGTAGGGGCAACAACTCTGTAGAAGAATTTCAGGGGAAATTCAAACCTCATATTGGTAAAAATACCAAGATGTTCCAATTCGTAGATTATATTTGAATTGCAGTATAATTCTTATCACTTCATTGCTGAGAGAGACATTAATTTCACATAACTTATAGTGAAAAATAAAAGTCATATTTTTAACAATATGTAAATACATGGGGAACCAAAACTTTACCCATAACACCACTAGGTGTGGAACTTGATGTAACTTTTTTTTTTAAACCAA
This sequence comes from Camelus ferus, assembly GCF_009834535.1. Classification (NCBI taxonomy): domain Eukaryota; kingdom Metazoa; phylum Chordata; class Mammalia; order Artiodactyla; family Camelidae; genus Camelus; species Camelus ferus. The sequence goes on along the minus strand of NC_045701.1, from coordinate 39,166,132 downwards.
AGGCATCAAATAATGTTGGATTCAAGTTTGCTGACTGTAACAAATCAAACCTAGTAATTGGCACATTACAGATTTGAAGTAGCCATGTGTCTCTCAATTCATAAACCGAAATTGGAACTATGAAAGAATGTTGTCATGTGGGAGGGTCCTATGTAATAAAGGTCATTATAACTCCTGGCTCCAGAGCTATACGATCTAATATCCTCTGTGGTGGTTCCATGATACACCCATGCGTCACAGTTCTTGTTGACAGTCTGTTGCCTTGGAAATATTTCATTATTTCAGTTTTTCCATTTGTAGACCCTTGGCCTTGTGATATGAAGGCCATCCTATTTCATATTTTCGATTATCATTTAAGCAATCTTGTGGAGCTATTTATGTATAAGCAACTGTTAGACAACGCATATCATCATTTATCACTCTGTTTATGCAGAAAGAAATGCCTCCAAAAAAGTCTCCACCACCTTTACTTTTTAAACCAAAAGCCTCGTGCTACTGGAATATGCTTTGCAAACCAGCATGGGCATATCACATGCTTGACACTTCTGTCTAATTTCCTAGGTTATATACCCTCATAGTGAAAAAACTCTGTGGTAGTGCTACATAATTTGCAGCCTACTGGAGTTGTGTTTTTGTTTTTGTTTTTTAAAGCAAACGAGTTTAAATACACAAGGTTTTCAACTTGTTCTTTCAGGCTCTAAAAAGACACTTTCTGTGTGTACGAGTCAAGGAAATTTAAGGAGTCAGATAAATAACGTAAGACATTATCAAGCAAGAGCTTCCTTTTCCAAAATTTACTCTGTAAACATTATTAGAAGAAAATGACTTTCGTACTGTATTACTAAACTCAGGTCAGATACGTCATAAATAACCAACAAGACAATTAAAAAGATACACATTGTTTTCTATCAGTTTTTGATTACTAGTCTATCTGAAAAGCACTAAAGAATAGTGTCCATAAATGCCTTTAGGAAATCAATGATTTGGAAAGCATTTTTTAAGTAAATTGGAGGATATCACTTAAATCATGTCCACAGAAAGCCATCTTTTTATAAACATATTTGTGTTCAACCATTACAGAGAAATACTACTACTAACCAACAAGTTCCAGACACAAAGCGCACATAAAGGTAAACTGACTACTTAGTTGACACAAGTAACTATGGAAAACACCCACTCCTGAACCAACCATCCGACTTCCCATTTCTCATTATAAAACCAAATCAACTAACACGTGTAATGTTTACACTTAAAGTGTTAAGAGCATTTAAAACTCTAATAACAAAGTGAACCCTCAAGGCATAAAACAACTGTTTGGATAACGGGCCAACTTTGTGGTTATTACTGTTTGAAACACTTCGTTTATAACTAGTTCCTTCCTTTCCTCCATATCGCTCCTTAGGCCCTCTACCTCCTTATTACTCCTCCCTCTCCCTACAGGTTAAACCTTCTGAGATCCAACCTTTAAAATGACAGCATCCGAGCTGAACAAGAAGATGCTATTAAAGGGCATTAAATTAAGTACAGTATATCCTCCTACAACTTCAATCAGAATTTCAGACCAAGTGTTATTTAGTTCAGCTCTCAAGTGGAGCAGAATAACAAATCTTGCACTTTGATTTACCTTCTTCGAATGCCAAATGGAGACAGGTGATAAAGAACGCGCTCATGCACAGGCTATGAAGTTTCCTCTAGAAATTAATTCTATCTTCAAGATTCCTATCTCAGAGAAATTCCCAAAATGGCACACAAATAGGCCTCTGCTAGAGAGATTACTGGGGCCATCCCAGTAAATACATTTACTACCAGCAGATGTGGAGAAGGAAGGAAGGAAGGAAGGAAGGAAGGAAGGAAGGAAGGAAGGAAGGAAGGAAGGAAGGAAGGAAAGAAATTGCAAACTTCTGATTTCAAAAAGTATTCATCAGCATGTTCAATAAGAAGTAATTATTAAAAGCCCTGCATAATGCTCTGAGAAATAATTTTCTACCTACAAGAGTAAAGCACTTAATATGTGAATTCTCATAAAACACTAATACTAAATGTTCGTTTTAGCTTTATGAGTTGTCAGATAGTTAAGGCTATACACATTTAACATCTTTAAAAACTGGATTATGAATGATTTAGTTTCAGGTACATGATTTATAAAGAAATTATCTAGAGTTTAGAATGAGTCACTTAAGTACCTACTTTAAAGTATTTCCTTAATCCTGACAATTCTGTAGTCCCTATTGTATGACGGAAACAAGCAATAGTGCAACTGAAGCTTTTTAAAGGAATATCTTGTTTAGATATCTCCCTACCTCCTCGTGATGTAAGCTATGGGTTAAAGGCTCTGTTGCATCAAAAATAACAGTGCCCAAGTAATAATAATTAAATCATGCAACTACGGACTTCCCTCATCTCCTTTTCAAGTTCACTTAAGCCTGTGAGGAAAGTAAACAACGCGGCGGGAGGGGGCGGGGGGATGCATATATCTAACCGCATTTGTTTTCCTCACAAATCAATGGGTAACATTTCATACTGCCTACTGAGCATTTCCTCTTCGGAGACAGAGAAATATTCACTTTTCTCAAACCAATATGCTATATGCAATTAATGTCATTAACGCTGCCAATTAATAGCAAATAGGATTCCAAACAAAGTAGGCTGGGTGGACAGCAGGAGGGAAAACCACGTGGGGCGGAGGGGTGCTTAGTTACTCCGAAATCTAACAATGCCATTCACTTAGGACGGTTAAGGAAATTCTGAATACAAACTCCCTTTCCCTTTGGCTTTGGTTTAACTAACTTCAAACAGACATGCTTGGCTGAGCTCCTTGCCTGGATATGCAATTCTCACCAGGAACTTTTTAAAACACGGATCCCCAAACAGTAACTAACGGGGCATAGATGCTCCAACTGTTGGCACATTTTGGAGCTCGCTGTCGGCTTGCTGATTTGGATTGGAGGATTTTTCTTCTTTATTTTTCTTTTTTCTCGGGGGGGGGGGGTTTAGAGGAGGGCAGATGAGAGCAGAGGGCAAAGCAGGAGACCCACGAGTTGCCGAGGCTGAGGGCGCAGCCTGGGCGGCGGGGAGGCGGCGGCCGCGCGCCTCTCTCTGCCCGGCCGGCCCGGCCTAGCTGCTCCGCGCGGAGACAGCCCCTCCGCGACACAGTCCGGGCCTGGCGCGAGCTCCACGCTCCCCGCCCCCGGCCTCCTCCTCCTCCTCCTTCTCTCCTCCTCCCCCTTCTCGCCTGCCTTCCCTCCCCCTCCCCAGCCTCATTCCTTCCTAGAGAGCAGCTGCCAAGGGACCTGCGGCGGCCCCGGGGATCCCCCGGCCCCCCACCCGCACCGCTGCTCCCCCTCACACAGCAGCCCCTTCTTTTTTGTTTGTTTCTTTTTCTTTTCTTTTTTTTTTTTCTTTTTCATTCTTTCTTTTTTTTTTTTTTTTTTTTTTTCTGTCAGCGAGTCACTCCATTCGCCGAGCCGAGGAGGTGCGACCGCTCGGAGAGCCTGGCGCCGCCGCCGCCGCCACCGCCGGAGCCCGCTCGCTGCCGCAGCCGCCGCGGGCGGACAATGCGCGCGGGGACCGCGGACGAGCGCGGGGCCGCCAGCCCGCAGACGAGGTCTCCGCGGGCTCGCGGCCCAGGAGGCGGGCTGCGGAGCGGGCCCCGCCACACTGGCGGCGGCGGCAGCGGCGGCGGCGGCGGCGGGAGCAGCCGCCCCGGCGGCAGGTTCAATAAACAGAAAAGTGTTACCGTTCTCGCCTGGAAGGATCCTGCTGAAAGCTGGGCTTGGTGGGCGCCATCTTCCTGCTATTTTTTTTCCTCTCTTACTTTTTGCCTCTCTCCCCCCTCCCGGGGTGGGGGGCGTGGGGAGGGCGGGGGGTGTGCGTGTGCGTGGGGTGGCGGGAGTGAGTGCGGGCGTGCGCGGCGCTCAGCGGCGGCCCAGCGGGCGGCGCCGTGGCCGTGGCGGCGGCGGCGGCGGCCGTGCTGCTGAGGCGAGGAGGCTACGGAAAAGTAGTAGGGCCGGAGCCTCGCCGGCGGCCGGCCGTCCCCTCGCGCCGCCGGTGCCTCTCGCCGCAGGTCGCCGCCTCCTCCGCCGCCTGCGCCTTCTCCTCCCCCTGCTCGCCTGGCGCCGCTGCCGTCCATGCGCCGCAGAGCCCCCGCGGCCCGGGCCGCTCCGGCTCCCGAGACATGCCCAGCGCGGAGACAGGCGACCGGCGGCGGAGGAGGAGGAGGAGGGGGGAGGCGGCGGCGGGGGGAGGCGGCCTCGCGGCCCCGCGGGCAGCCCGGCCCAGGGCCCCGCCGCCTCCGGGTTCTCGCCCTTGCGCGCCGCCACACCCCCCGCAGTCTCCCCCACCGCAGCCACCCAAGGCTGGCCTGGTGGCAGGTGGGGCACACACCCTCCTGGCGGGGGGCGGAGGGGCTTAGGCCAGGAGGGGCGGGGAGGGGAGGACGCGCAGGGGGTTCCCAGCTTGACCGCTGTGAAAGTATTTCTGGGCATTTTCCAGCTGCTTTGCTCCAGAGCGCTCTCTTGCACGCAGACACACCCCCCCTTCTCTCTCTCTCCCTTCATGTCTCTCTCCTCTCCCCCCCCCCCGTGTTTCTCTCTCTCTCTCTTTGCGCCTCTCTCCCTCTCTCTCCCTCCCTCTCTCCCTCTCTCTCTCCCTCTCTCTCTCCCTCTCTCTCTCTCTCTCTCCCTCTCCCTCTCTCTCTCTCTCTCTCTCTCTCTCGTTGAGGGACTGGGAAGCTCGGCTGCCGGCGCAACAACGCCACTCAGTTGCAGTTTCGAACACTTCTCTCGAGTATCGCAGCCAGGAGGAAAGGAACACAGAGGAACTGGGAGGCCACGGGAGCGGGCTCGGGCAGGACCGCGTCCCGGGCGCGCCTTCGGGGACAGCGTGTCGGGGTGCGCTGGCGGAGCGGCCCTTAGAGCCCAGGGGGCGGGCGCAGCGGCAGCACAGGCACCTTGTGGCTCGGGTGCTCTCAGCAGCTTTTCAAAGCCGGTGTTTCTGCGTTATTCACGCACATACAAGTCTGCAGACTTCGGGGTTCACGGGTGAATCCCCAGGACTTTAAACGTGGTTAGATAAAAATGCCTCTCCCGACTCCGCTCTTAGGACCTGGGACCGGACCGGACTGCGGGCCTCTGGGATCTAGCCCAGAGACCTCTGTATTTACAGCTCAGCGAGGCCTAGAGAAAAGGCCACTTAGTGCAGGGCCAGTGCTGGAATCCTGTTGCCTGGGGAGCCCCTGGTCAGAGCGTTTTCTCCGCTAAACCACTCTGCCGGCTGTGGGCTGCTTTTTAGGGAGAAACTTGGGTTGGTCATGTGTCACCCAAGAAAGTCGAAAGGACTCCCAAAGCATTTCCACTTTGAATAAATAAAAGGTTTCCAGAGGGAAGCATCAGTCCTATCAAAGGCTTTGCATTGTACTTTAAACAAGAAAAAATAGACCTGCAAAGGAATCTCCTTCAATTCTACCATTCCAATACAGTAGGGCTGAGAGTTGAAAACTTGGAAAACAGGTGTTTTTCGTGGCAGAGGTGTTTAATCTACGTGACAGTGTTTGAGTTCTCTTTGGACTACACTCTACAGGTAGGAGAAGATGAGAGTGACTGAAAAATGAGCTGAAGTGGAGAGTGTTGAGTACAAGATATACGTGGGCTGGAAAGGAGGGGGAAAAGTTGCCTGCTAGAAGTTTTGGCTCCAGGACAGCCAGCCTAGGGCGTTTCTACCCAAAGATGACAAATGAGAGAAGCTTGTGTTCTCCCTACAGGCCACTTTTTGCTTGAAACCGCCCCCCGCCCCCCTACCCTGTCACTCTGTCATCAAACTTCCCAAAAGAATTTAATGAAAAAAGGGAGGAAAAAGGGTAAAATTATGTCACCATTCACTTTAGCAAACATATCCAGGTCTTGAGGTGGAAACTATGTCTGCCCTTTGCAACCCAGCAGCCTAACATGTAGGTGGTCACATTCCTAATAAAATGCCAGAGGATAGGATAGGGGACTCTTGACTCAGACCCTGCCAATAATCTTCCTGCCCCACATGACCCACTCCCCTCTCCCAAATTAACTGAAATCAAAGGCAGTAACAGGTGTCATCATATCTAAGTAACAAAACCAAAGAAGGGATACATTTTTCACACCTTCTCTTCTGTCAATATGACAGAAAAATGAGAAGGAAATAATACTTCCTAAAGGCTAAAGTTTAGAGCTGATTATTTTTTAAAGCTTTAGTCTTTAGAACTGCAGTGGGAGTCAGAGACCTGATAAAGTGGCCCAAATTCAAAGATGAAGGCAGAAGCATCAGTGTAGCTTTCAGTATTGGAGTGGGGGACCACAGAGGATTACCCATGGGTGCTCCTGACTTGCAGGGAAATTGGCCCTGGGGAGATCTTTATGGTGAAGGACACCAACACTCTGAGAGTAAACCTAAAGGCTGAAAATTTATGACCACTTCTTACACCCAATTCATATCTTCAGGGTTAGTTGAAGTTCCCCGGAGGTTCCTGAAATCGTCCAAAGGCCATCTGACATTTCTGACCCCTGACTACGTACTTCACAGACCATACTATTGTGACTATTGCCTGCACTTCCTAGTTAAAGTGACCGCTGGATTCTATTGTCATTTAAATGTTTTACAAGTGACAAAAAAAAAAAAACCCCATATCTGAACCATGAAAAGGAAAAATCTAATTCTTTTCTAGTTCTTTATGTTTGAAAGATTCCCAGATCTTTTGTATTAAAGGTTCTTGTAATCACTGAAGTAAAACAAGACTAAAATAATTTAAATAAAAAAATCTCTTTGACAAGGAATAGCCTCTTTTTGAGTTATTTTCAAGACTCTCTTTTTAAAACTTCCGACAGTACTCAGAGCATATAATGAAGTCTTCTGCAGAATATTTGCAATAGTGAGCATCAACTTGGAAAACACTCAGTGCATTATGCAAAATCTGCTCTGGTCGCTGGGCCATTGGTTAGAAGGCACAAAATATGGCAGTGATAGATTATCTTAACCTTTTCAGTTTAAACACTGTTGGTTCAAATCAAAGGTTCTCAAATCAATGAAGTTTGAAATACAAGGTAAAAATAGGAGCTGTTATTTGAATTATGCATTGTGTATATTTTAAGTTAAATGCCATTGGCAAATCTCTCAGATGTTTAATCGTGTGCAATCTGGGAAACACAAATATTTAATTTCACACTTTCGTGTGTTCTTTTTTTCCTCATCGTCTGTAAAACTGATCCCCACAAATGGGAAGCTTACCTTCCATGCTACATTGTTAGTTTTTCTCAGCACATTTTTGTGGTTTACATTTTTGATAAAATCTTGGAACATCGCAAGTTGTTCTTAAGGAAAAACTTCAGGGTTCTAGGGCTGTTGGTGGTACTAAATTTTTTCCTCTTTCTTTCCTAACTGCATCAAAGCATGTTTACTATTTAAATGTCACAACCATATTTTTTAAATCCATAAATGTTTGGAAGAAATGCAAACAAGAAATACCTTAAAACTTCCTTTTTACCACCTAAGCTAACTTTGTAAAATTTGCTCCCTAACTTGCATCTCTGAATCTTACGCATTTGCATTATAATACGTTTAAGATGAATACTTAACAGCGCCGAGGAGACTCGGATTTCATGCTGTATTTCCCTGTAGTAACAGGTGACATGATAACACTATTATGTAGAATTGCAAGTCTACAGCTACACGTGAAAATCGTTCCTATTCTGTTTGGAAACAAATGATCAATCAGCCTCCGGTTGATCAATTGCCCCCCTGGCTGCCCGTCAGCGCGAGTCCGCACCAAGCAGAGGCATTGAGAAAATTCCGCTGAAGGGGACGGGGATCCCAAACTTTGCAAAAGCACCTTGTGCGGTGTCTCAGACTTCGCTGTAACTCCTTGGCTATGCGGGGTTGAGGCTGTGGATTTGGGGCCAGGCAGAAGGCAAAGGATGACTTGACTTCTCCAGTACACTACAGTGCCTTTCAATCCGAATTGTGAATTATTTTTTTCTGTCTTATCTGTAGAACAAGGGGCAAGCAAAGTAAGCCCTGGCGATGTGCATGTGTGTTGTAACGCATAAAACAGGAGGCAAAGTGAGTCCCACCCCAGGACCCCGGGGCAGGGGGACTATCCCAGCCCAGGCGAGACTACTCACCGCTGCTGGTAGGAGGTGATGCCCTGGACGTTCTGCGGGGTGCCGTTGGCCGCGGCGCCGGCCCTCCCCATGCCCGCGCCGGCCGGCACCCCTGCGGCCGCCCCGCCGGCCGCCGCGGCCGTCACCTGCACGCTGAAATCCGGAAAGATTCGGATCATCGCCGCGGCTTCGGCCCCCGGGCGCGGCGGCTCTGGGCGAGGGCTGGCGGGGGCTCGGGCTGGGGCTCGGGCGGCGGCGGCAGCAGCAGCGCGAGCAGCGGCGGCGGCAGCAGCGGAGCCAGGCACCAGCCTGCAATCCCATTAGTGAGCCGCGGCCACTGTGCGCGGCGGAGAGGCGCTTTGATGTGCGCGCAGCGGGCTGGGGGGGCCACAAGCGCGAGGAGGAGGTGCGGGGGGAGTGCGAGGGACTTGCAAACAGCAAAACGTGTCAGGGTGGGGCCTTTTTTCCCTTTTGGGGGGCGGTGGTGCTCCCCCCTCTTTCCAGGATGTTGCTCTCACTGGCTGCTCCGGCTGCGCCGCGAGAGCCCAGCTGAGGGAAGAAGGGGAGGGGGTGGCGGAGGAAGGATGCACCGGGAGGCTTGGAGAGGACTTGGCCGGTGCAAGGGAATGACGGGCAGCGGAGGGTGCCTTTCTTTCCCGCCCCCTCAGCGCACACGCGCGCGCACACACACACACACACACACACACACACACACCGCGCACTTCCAACCCAAAGTGTAAGACAGGCGCACTCTCCCCTCTGTTCTCTAGAGAAATAACTAGCATCAAGGCTGGCTCGCGCCTCCTACGGCTTCCAGCAACCTGGACTCCAGCCCGCGTGTGCAGGAATGGGGGCACAGAGCTTCCCCTCCCGGCCGGGACCCCTCTCTGCCCGTCTTCTGTACACCAAGCAGTGCGAGGTTTGCCAACTGCAAGTTGGACTACTGAGAACTTGATGCTTATCGAAGAGGAATGGTGTGCAAAGGAGAAAGGGAGGGGGGAGCTGCTTTTGTGCAACGGAGAGTTTGTTCCTTTTATAAGAAGGGACTCTCCTCGCTCCTGGTGGGCGGGCGTGTTGGTCTTGGACAAACTTGCGAGGTGGAGATTGTAGGTCCAGCTGGAGCGATCCGGGTGAGCCCCTAATGATCCATGTTCGTACGCCCCTTTCGAATGAGGAAACGAATAACTAGCAGCCACAACTGGGGCTAATTCTGCAAATTCCAACCACCAGGGAAACAAAAAGAGAAAACACGTGCATTTATTTCCTTGTGTCTTCCAGTTACTTCTTTACATTGTTACATCGATGTTTCTTTAGGGGGCAAGAAGGGATGCTGTGGTTTGGGCGCTCCTTTTTATGACAACTTGCACTCCTCGCCTGCATAGTGGGTGGGGACAGCGGGAGGATGATTACCCCCACCTCCTGCCCAGGACCACCCCGTTGCCCCACTTCCTCCCTCTTTCTTCTCGGTCGCTAGTCGGGACCTGAGTTGCCGGGCGAAGGGTGCAGCCCCTACGCAAAGCGGTGCTCGGGCTCCCCTCTTCTTGCGGTCTCCCACACGCGACACGCTTTGCTGGTGTTGCTGTTGGTTGCCCCATCTCGTTTTCTTCTCTTTTCCTCTCCCCGCACACCGAGGCCCGGGCCTGGCAGCTGAGGAACGAGTGGCCGCCGCGCCCGCCGCGCAAACCCAAGTTGGGCTCGGTGGAGCTTGGTGGCCGCGGCCGCATCGCCCGACCCTCGGCCAATAGTGCCTCTCCGGGCCAGGCACCTGCTTAACCCTTTGAGCTTGGGGCGCAGCCGGCCGCTGGGACCCAGAGGGGCAGGGCCGATTGGTCAGAAGTTGCCAAGGATGAGAGCCGTACAGATTGCCCAGCCCGCCGTCCCCGCACAAGGTCTGGAGGCCAGACGCCTGCCCTCGCAGCAGACCTGGGCGTCCCCTTCTACCCCCTCGTGGCTCCGGGAGAATAGCCAAGCCTCACAAAGGACGGTCCGCGCCCCAGCGGCGTCCCGCGCTGGCGGAGCAACCTCTGCGCTCCCCTAACCCGAGTCAGTTTCCGGAGAAGCCGCCCGCGCCCGGCAGCCACTGGGAGACAGGGGAGGCAGCCCCAGCTTTGGCTGGCCGGGCCCACGGCGCAGCTGCGTTTCCATTTTCCTCTCAAAGAAAATGCTTTGGACGGCAGATAATGCCAGGAGATATGAAACTGCTTCGTCCCCCACATGTTGCACGTAAAAAGAATCGTAATGAGCATCTGTGGCGTGTACTAGGGATCCCAGGAGTTAGCTAAGATCTAACTGAGGCCCTGACTACCTCCTTCCTGGGAAGGGGTCATTTTCTAGTTTAAAAATATTTCATTCAGGGATACCTGTTCAGTGGCCAAATGCAAAGTCACTGAACCGGCGGGGGTGAGGGGTGTTGAGAGGGTAGGGGTACCTGGGTAGGTGCAAAGCCGCCTTCTAGTGATCAGATCACAGATGTGGGTCCTCTTCCCAGTAGTCCCTGCAGGTCGACTCTGGTCTCTGCGCTCTCCCCTCTCCACCTCTCATCCTCAGGAATGGGTCTGAACAGGAGATCTCAAATGCTACCCCTTGGATCTGGACAGGCTTTCCTGTTGAAAGAAATGGGAGTTCGTGCCAGTTATAGAGAGGTCAAGAATGTTCTAGGGGTTGGGAAAAGGTCGCATTCTCTGACTGATTTGGTCAGGCCAGTAGTACTGTAGGCCAAAGGAAGCCCAGTTACCGGCTGACAAAGTAAGCTACAAATGAACATATATGCAGGCAGTGGCTTTCTCTACAATAGCATTTGTCTGAATTATTGGCTCATTGTGGGGTGGTGCCCGTGCCTGGCATCTCATAACCAGGCCAACCAGTTGGTGGAGGTTTCCAGCAAGTGGCTCTTGTTCCCCTGTATACATGCGATGTTCCAAGCCAGAGCCCGTTGATCCAGAGGCAGTCCCTAATGTGCGAAATGATGCCAAAGGGGGTTAAAATCAGCTTTGGCCAAAAAAGCAGGATTTTTAGAAAATTTCTTTCTCTGTTAAAGCATTCTCTGCATAATCAACAATGAGTTATATTTATACAGTATCACCCTTCTCCTTCAATTGTTTTTAATACTGATTTGATGAATAGAAAAGACCAGCAATTATATTTTATTAACTATTTATTTTGCAGAATAGTTGGTCTGGAAATACGTGGTTCTGCTTCCCTTCTCTTCTGGAAGGCAAGTTTTTCTTGGAAGCCCAAAGGGCAAACATCCCACTGGAAAGAATATATGAGCTCTATTGTAAGACGTTTAAAATTAGATATGCTGAAGCTACTTCAATTGTATTTGATACTATTAAAATAGAGTTTAATAAGCACATTCAAATGCAAAGTTTCAAGCTGTCAACTATACGTATTTAAGAGAATTAGTATGGCTCCTGCCCTCCAGAAACTTCTTTTCTAAAATAGAAATACACAGAACACTCAAAGAAGACTTAGACAGTAGGTTACATTAGGATGCCTAAGTCTGCTTCAGTATTTTGTCCTTACATGTAAAATTTTGGAAGTTTGGTTTGCATGCATGAAAGACAAATTCCTTATTGGATCTGCTTATCTCCATGTTCATTTAGGACCTTAAGGAAAATATAAGTTTATTCCCTCATTAGTAATTCAGATTTCATTAGTCTACTCTTTCAGTTAAAATCTTTACATGCCAGCAGCTGTTTTGAAATATTTTGAAAGTTGCTTTGGCACTCATCCAACCAAAGGGCTCCAGTTAGCATTACACTGTATACTTTCTCATATAATAACCTCCTCTCCCCCACAAATCTACGTATTAGGGTATGTAGAGATATAGAAAAGGATTTTATGATGTTTTAACTCTGAGTACATACATATAATATATACACAGCTACCACAATTACATATTTACATCTTCATCCTCGTTGTCAGTGTACAACTGTGCCTTTTGTTCATCTGATAAAAATATCTATTCTTTGGATATTCATTTCCATTTACTTAGAGGTAAGTGGTTTGACTTCAAATTTTCATGATTGGCTGTCAGAAACTGCCAATGACAGGTTAGGAGAGAGGTGTCACAAAGCTTGATTGTATCTAATTTTTGCTTTACTTTGGTCAGCTATTTAAGAGGAAAATAAAATAGTACACAGAGTTCAGAATAAGAAAAAGCAAAACAAAATAAATAGAATGAAAATACTTTATGTAATGAATAAGGTAAGAAATGCTTTACTCTGAAACAGTGTTTTATTGAAGTGATCATGCTTCAGTGGGAGGTATTTTTTTTTCCATTAAAAAAAAAATAAAAATGTGAGATAATTTACAACAATCTGAGAGGTGAGTCTTCATTGTAGGAAGAGCCCTGAGCTAAAATCAAGGTCCCTCCACATCCTGGGAAGGAGATTTTACATTCTGTAGAGGGGTTAAAATTTTTATTTAAATAATTTTCTCTTTTCTCCTTAATCCAAATTGAATTCAAGCTCTTACTGCTAAGTTTACCATGCTATTAATATGTCCCCTAGTCCATCCGAAAGCAAAACTATAATGTCATGGGAGAAAAAAAATAACATAAACTTAGCAATAATGTCTTACTTGAAATTCCAGAAGAGAAACTAAGGAATTAAGAGAGAATATCTAATAAATCATTATTTATAATATATGTGTGTCCATATATAATATATAAGGAGAGTACTGGGGATTTTTTCATATTAATACTACCTATATCAAATACTAAATATCTCAAGCTATTATGCTAAACTAATTCTCAGAGGACTTTATAAATATACAGCTAGAAAGAGAAGAGCTTTAGTTAAAAGAGAAGAAAATCCTATAGCTGTTTTTTAAATTCAGCAGCAGGCAGTAGGGGAGGAGGAACTGTTTTTAAAAAAATCAGTGAGTGGGGATGGGTCTCAAATCCAGTTTTTTTTTTAAGTTAAAATATTCACACATTGTGGTAATCTTATTCCAAAGCATGTGCCAATCAATAGAATCTAACTAAAGCTAAACTTAGACTTACACACAAAATAACTAAATTCTCTCAACATACTTAAAAGACTAATTTGTCTTTAAACATCAGTCTCAAAAACATTTTGTTGCTTATTTTTTTCATGAAAGAGGACTTGATTCTGGAGTTGAAATTTTCTAATTTTTAGGAGACAATTTAAAATCTACCTCTTGTGATAAAGGAGTCCCAGATGTTGGTTCTATATGAGTTGGGACTTGTGCCACAAATCTAAAGGCCCATGCTCCTTTTTGTTTCAATGAAAAATACACTTAGTGCAAACTGGAAATTTTATTTCTGCTGGGCTTGATTCCTCCAGGTAGGCATACTTAAATAGCCAATGGACTCTTTCCTTCACTTAATTTTCTTATTAATTATAAAATTATTAATTCAGTGCCTGGTTGATTGAAGGAGTGACTAATTGCTTTGGACTGGTTTTTTTTCTCAAAATGAAAACAACCATACTAGATGAATTTTTTACTTGAATTTTTCATTTTCAGTAGGATAGGATATTTTATAAATCTAATCACATAGCAAATCAGCAACTGGTTTTATTAGGCTCCATGCTGTGTCCACCATTCTGTTTTTATTAAAGTGTTATATCTCTCCACCTAGAGGAGTGATTCTCAAACTTTAGCATGCCTCAGAACCACAAGAAGGGCTTATTAAAGCAGATTTCTGGGCCTTACCTTTACAGTATCTTATTCAGTAGGGCTGGGGTGGGGCTAATAATTTGCATTTCTAACAAATTCCTAGATGATATTGATATGCTTCAGGCACCATATTTGAGAATCACTGACCTGCAGTGCTTGTGATGGAGGGTTGTGTTGGGAGGTCAGATCCCAAGTTTGCTACACACACTTGAGTGGTCAAGGGCAAGTTCTTTAGGCTCTCTCGGCTTCCACAACCTAACTTAGTATTAATTCAGGCCAGCACAAATGGATTTGTCCTGCATGCTGGGGATTCAGGCACAGTTCCTTCCTTCAGGGAGCCAAGAGTTTCTTAGCAGAAGTAAATATGTAAAGAAATAAATTGCAATAAATTGTCCTAAAGGCAACAACACATTTATGTAAAAAGTGCAAAAGTGGCATGGGGTGCTGGGAGTTGAAGCAGATGAGAAGAGTAATAAAACATGGCTAGGAGCCTGGGGTGAGCATCGTGCATTCTGGGTTTGAATACAGCTCTACCATGTACAAGCTGGGTGACTTCAAGCAACTTGTTTGTCTTCACCAAGCCTCAGGTCCTTTTTTTTGTAAAGCTCAAAGGATTGTTGCAGGGTTTAATTGATATAAAGTGTATCAAGTACTTAGTACAGTGCCTGACTCATGTTAATTATTCAGTGAAAGGTAATCATCACCATGAGGAAAATCTCTTAATTTCTCTTCTAAGTTCTCTTCTGTAAAGATGGGAAAGTATTCGATGGTTACCCAGGTAAGTTTAGAAATATTTATATGCTCTATGTATGAATGTTGTCAAGTTTAAAGAGTTACTTATTTTAAACTCTACAATGATATACCTGAAATTATACATGACTAATTCTTTTGATCAAAGTCAAGAAAGACACCAGACAAAAACACTGTAAGTGTTCCCTAAAGTCCTGAGCACTTTCCTAGAGGCTTGAAGTTCTGCTTTACACAAAGGGCAGTAAACTTCTGACATTAATCCTATGCAAGAAATGTAAAGGCATAAAATAACATAGCTTCACAAAGTGTAAATACAATTCAGATAGCAGATCCACTACTGTATTGGTTATTAATGGAAATGAAGATATTTGAGTTTTATTTCCAATCTATTATAGTTAATGAGGGTAAGGATAACTGTGATCTTTCACCAGAGTATTCTTTAGTGCAATGATTCACTAGCATTTTTGTCTCAAGTCCTATTTAACTCTTAAACATTTGGGGGCCACTCAAGAGTTTTGGATTATGTAGCTCACATTTCTCAAAATTTAAGGCAGTCAAAATTAACACACATATATAAAAAGTTCTTATTCATTAGTTCATTTAAAAACTAACAATAAATTCTTTACCTGTTAACCTAAATAACGTCTTTTATTTTAAAAATTAACTGTTTTTCCCAAATGAAAAATTAGAAGAGTAATAATTGTTTTATATGTTTTCGTTTTCTTTACTGTCTGGCTTAATAGAAGACAACCAGAGTCCCGTATCTTTTCTATATTCAGTCTGTTACAATAAATTGTTTTGGTGAAGAAAATCCAGCTTCACCTAGACACGTGGTTAGAAAAGAGATAAGTTAAATTTTAACAGCTTTTACATTTACTTGTGGATATTCTTCTTTGCTGTTGTTAAGCCAACACTCAACAAGTAGTAATTTCTTAAAAGTTACCTGTAATGTGGAATCTGGAATCATATTAAGAAAATTTTCACACTCTAATCATTGAAATCCATTGGACTGTAGATTTTTTTGTCCATGCATTACTTTGTATCATCATGCAGGGATCATTTTTAAAACATTAACTAACTGGATTATGCAGATCTTCCAAAGATCATTTCATTTTACAATATTAAAAAAATCACATTTGCTAGTGTCACTACCACTCTGCTCAGTAAAGTCTTTATGTATTGGGAAGCTATCAAGCTTACAGTGGCAGGCACAAGTTTCCTAAAATTCTAATTTTCACTTGAAATCTCCAATATTATTATTGATAATCAAGTACTGTCAGTTGTATCTTCAAAGTGACAGATGCATTTTATTCATTTTCAAGAAAATGTCTGCCAGATACCTACAGCTGAATGCTCATTGTTTGTTAGTTATTCTTTCAAGCATCAATAGTGTTCCACGAAAAAATTGGCTAGTTCAGCTTGCAATGAAAATGATGGCACAAGTATTTTTTTGAGATACATATAGGTATGTAGCACACATGCTTTAGAGGTACTTCCCATTTCATCACAAAAGGATATTTAAAACATATGTATTCAAGGGTCCACATTTAATAAAGTTAATAATTCTTACTGCTTCATCAATGATGTTCTTAAATGAAACTTGTAGTTTTTGACTGTGAATGTGAGACAGGAGAGAATACAGTGACTATTAGTAGAGTTTAATGTTACCGCCTTGATTCACACTAATGCCCGAGCAGTTTTTCTCACCATTGACTTTGTACCATCAGCATCCACAGTGAGAAAGGCAAATAATATCTCAGAATTATTATATTATTAGTATTATTATAGTATATTAAAATAGTTCTGACTTCATGGATATCCTGAAAATGTCCTCAGCTCACACCTTGAGAACTGCTATCTTCAAAGTAAGTCTCAAGTAGTTATTATGACCAATAAGTAAAAGGAAAAGTATAAACTCTCTTTTTTCCTGGAGGAGTGGGTATAGGTCAGTGGTAGAGCGCATGTTTGGCATGCATGAGGGCATGAGGTTCTGGATTCAATCCCCAGTACCTCAATTAAAAAAAAAAAAAAACCCTCTTTTTGCTGTGTTTATTTTCAAGAGTGAAAATACGCTTTGCAAATTATGTATTGCTTTGCTATCAAATCATTAATGGATTATTATAAATATTGTACTTAGGATTTTGATTTCATGTGGACTCAGAAATAGGCATTTTGTTTTCTTATACTGTCATCCAGGAAGTGGGTATAGTTTTGAGCAAAGCAATTCCAACATTTAATGTTGAAGATCTGGGACCAGGAATTTAATTTTCCCTCTGTTCTCTAAGAAAAAAATGGGAATCAAGAAATCAGAATGATACATCAGAAGGATGGAAAGATGAAACACAGGAAGAGTTAGATTACGTTCCATAGCAGGAAGACATTTTACATTATTCAGAACCTCTGGAGGGGCTGAGCCTCCCTTACTTGGGACATATTTTAGCAGAAAAAAATGCCCACCTTCTAGGAAATCTGATAAAGAATTTTTTTTCACTGTTAGAGTCAATGACCTTTAAGTTCATAATCTATGTAGACATAATATTTAATCATATTATATCTGTACCATAAGTAAAACACCTTAATGCTGTTTTCAAAGTGTTGTACAATCTTTCCAACACAGTTTCACAGGCAGCCGCAAATATTTTCTGTATTGTTTATCATTATTCTCAAGCCGGAGGATGTTTAAATCTTGTTCAAAATGAAAAAACAAACTGACTTACTGTACAAAGCATCTTCAGTTTCTCAAAACCCACAATCCAAAAGAAAAAAGAAAAGATCTGTAATTTAAGTATTTACGCTAATTAATTTGTTTAAGTACCCTGGACAGCTGCTCAAGACACAAACCAAATAGGAGGGTAGTAACAACCTTTTGAAGTTAAATCACTACTTGTTATTAGTGACTCATATCAAAGGCATATCTCAAAGAGATGATAAGCTACTGAAGAATTAATCATTTATTATAGAATGTAAAGTAATCTTGTCTAAGAGTTATATCCCAACTGTGAGATATATTTTTGATGGAAGTCACTGAAGAAGCAGCTTCTTGGCTGACTTATTTACGGAGACAGCTTTTCAGAGCTTTTGACTCAGGGGAATCAAGAAAGGATGCGTATCAGAGAAATGTCATCTGTGTACCTTTGCACAATGTAAAACACTAACATAACTCTGTTTTAATTTTACTTGTTTTGACTGAAAAATAATCCCTCCTAAAAAGTGATTTGTGCGGTCATAGTCAAAGAAAATTATAAATTTGAGGAAGATTTATTGAGAATTATAAGTTATTATGTATGAGGGAAACCATTTAAACCAACTGCTCAGATTTCAAAGTTTTGCCAATCTTATTTTGTTTTACTTTGGAGAATGATAGAAAGTATTTTCACTTGGAAATTGCTTTGTTGCCAAAGATCTTGGTTTATTATAGTTTTTTTAATCTTTTTCTAAAAAGAAATACTGAATATTAAAGAAGTAAAATATACTGTATATGCAGTCACTCCAGCGTTGTGTAACAAAAAAAAATGCAAATTAATAATTGCTAATGTAGGATAGAAGTTTCTCTCTCTCTTGTATAAATGTTTGGGATATAAGAGTCAAATGTGATTATATATATTTTTTCTTTTGTTAAAATGAAGAAAATGACAACATTTTAGACTTTTAGTGTAATAAGGAGTCTTGTATTGTGAGGTGTATGTTCAATTTGATTGATAACATAGAATTAAATCCAGGCAGACTTATTCAATAGTAATGTGGTCAACTATTGTTCCTTTGGCCCATATTCAGACTGTGAGGCATCAGCAACAAGAATCAGGATTATCCCACTGCTGTGTTTATAGTGGGAACATGGACCCTGGGAAACCCTACACCTTTCAGTAAGGGATTGACTGCAGGTATTCAGCAGTTTGAGAATGAGAGATCCTCCTGCTGGTGATCTTAGGTGTCTTAACATTTACAATCTGGTTCTGCACAAGGACAAGTTACGTCTCTAGAATGACTCACTGCCTCCAACCATTCCCTACCAAAGACTCTCCTCCCTTCAACTTGAGCGTCTCTTAACCTTCTAACTCCAGGTCTCTTTTCAAGCACATTCAGTACCATACACACTGTTGTATTTGAAAAGTTATGTTGCATTTGAAAGTTATAGAGAAACTCAGATATTTTAACAACAGCTTAGAAAACTCCATATTCTATTGTGTATGTTAGGGGGTCGGGAGAGGGAAAACTTGAAATCCAGTGCCTGGGTTTTAACCTGGCCAAGGACTTGAGGCAAATTATTTAATTGCTCAGGGAAGAGTTGCTTCTATTAATCTCCTTTTAATGATGCATGAATTTATTTCAACAAATACTCCTTGAGCACCTATTATATGCCAAGTATTCTTTTAGGCAGCAGGACATAAAACAAAGCTGCTGCTCATGTGAAAGTTCCACTATAGGTAAGAGAAGCAGCAATGAACTAACATCCGTAAAAGTTGGAAAAGACAGCATCATAGAGTTGTTATAAGGCTGAAATAAAGTAAATAATACAAAGTGTTTAGCCCAGTGCCTGACATGCAAACACTCTTCTAGGTGGAAGCTATCACTGATGGTATTATATGGATTTAGCAATAGCATTAATCAAAAAGCTGAAGTTTGCAATAATAGTCTAAAATAATATGCCTAGTCTACATGGAAGGTGCTATTCCTGTTTTGAAAAAAAATCTATATAATAGCTAATGGAAAATAATCCCACATTAAAATAACTTGTACTCTTTTATTTCTCTGAGTTTTCAGAGTAGAATATATATATTATTTAAATACCCACAAAGGATTAATGGTGTTAAAGTGGGTAAAGAAACAAAAATGAAAAATTAATATTAGGCATTGTATACACCTTCTCTCCTTTAAACATCACAACAACACCACAAAGTACATAGTATCAGCCCCACATTTACAGATGGAAAAACTTCATAAATTGCAACAGACTCCACTAAATATTTGGAAAAACTAAAGAAAAATAAAAATAAAGACAACTAAAATGGCTGATATTTTTTAGTTGTTGGTTATTGTTTTACAAATAATTGGCCATCCATATTTTTCCTGTAAGAATCAAAGGAATGTAATACCACCAATCAGATTGAGAAGATAAATGACAGTTTTCATATTAAGAGTTAAGAATTAATTGTCCCGAAATAAATCAGGCTTCTTTACTTTCCATTCTAAGTGCATTCAGCAATGATATAAAATGGTCATAACATTCTAGTTCAATTAGGAATCCTCATAGAAATTGTGGGGTGGGGGTCGGTCCATATTGGGTCATGGTAGCAATGGCATAGATCAATGGTTCTCAGTGTATGGTTCCCAGACTGGCATCATCATCTTGGGAACTTGGGAGAAATGCAAATTTTTGATTCTCATCTATTGAATAAAAAATTCTGGGATTGGGGCCCACACCCTCCAGGTGACTATGACGTACCCTACAGTTTGAGGGCCACTGGCATGGGTAATTATTGGTAACCAATAAGCAACATTGTAACAGGTAAGTATAACACAATTTTTTCTGAGGCAAAAGTCTCTCTCCTTAGCATAAAAAATTTATGTCATCAGTTTCTTTATGTGAAAAAGAGAAAATATAAAACAAAACATTCCTTTGAAGACTCAATATTTCAAAACAGTTCCAAAAATCACCATTTTGGGAGCTGGACAAATAGTAAAACTGGAACAAATATTTCAAAGGCAACCAAAGTCTAATTCCCTTTCTAAATTCTTCCGCTTCTAAAAGAGAAGGGAATATCTTGCAAAAACTCACGATCCTGAAAGTACAGAAGAGAAAACCAAAAGAAAGAGTGAACACAGAGCCCTCATAGAAGTGCTTTCGAGGCTTACTTTTGTACCTGGAGGGCCAGAAAGAGCAGGTCCTGTTCAATATGTAGGAGGCCAGAGAGTGGGATTGGTTTGTTAAAGCTGTCACTGAGATTAGAGCTTCCCGAAGCTCCTGTCCTAACATCAAGTCAGTTTCTCGCTAAACTCTTTCTCATTTTAAATGGGAAAAAGATTAGACTGTTGAGTGCTTGGGGAAAAATATAAAACTGCCTGGTAGGCAAGCTTTCCTTTTTAAAAGAAAAATTCTCTCAGCCTTCTGAACTCAAAGATAGCTTAATAAAAGTTACGGAAAAGACTAAAACCAGTGGGAAAAATAAGAGGGTAAGAAAAAGGAAACCAGATCCTTCTTAAAATCAGTGTTCCTTAAATATCAGTGAAAGAAAACATCTTCAAAGTCCTTACAAAGGTACTGTTGAAACAGAGGAAGAGAAACAATTTGAAATAATATTTGGAGATTTAACTCCAGAATAATATGGGAAACACATGACCTAAGGATGCAAAACTATGCTTAACATTCAAAGTATTCACATTTCTTCCATGGACACACATCGTTCTGTGGTATGGATGTCCTCCTCACCACGTAATCAGAAACATCTTTGACGGAGACCTGTGGCAGGATATAACAGGAAGGGAGCAAAGAAGTAATTTTATTTTCATTCAAATGTAAAAAGTAGTTAAAAAAAGCAAAGGACTCCTGAAGGTTAAATCATCACCCCAGTCTGCTGACCACAAACCTATGGTTTGCACTATAGTTTTGAGAAATGAGGCTAAAGTAGAAGTGATTGTAGCAAAATTTCCGGTGTAATAGGGCACTGGTGAACAGTTTCCATGAACTAAGTTGAAGGAGGATTCAACTGCTCTTTAGCCAAAAAACAGAATCAAGTTATTTAGTTACCGTGACTGGGAAGTAAATGCAAAGATGAAGATAGGAGTGCAAGAGGTTTTAGGGTGTGTGTGGGATGGAGACGGGTAACAACGCCCACAGAAGATAAAGAGAGAGGAAGGAGGGTGTGGCAAAGTCTTTAGATCAGGATACAAATCTGAGATTTGTGAAAAGAAAGTTGGAGGCAGAATCAGGCAGGGAGGGATCTCAGACTATGAAACCCAGGGGAGTCGGGTCATGTGTCAGAAGAATTCCACGTTGGGCAGAAGGGGGCGGGCCCTGGCAACCCCACCATGCTCAGTCGTTGTGTGAGGACCACGAGAAAGAGCGTGGCTTTGGCTCTGAAGCTGTGACAGACTGTGAAGGCACTGCCCCCGGAGTGTGTCGGCTGTCTCACAGCTGAATGGCAAGTTCTTTCTTGAAGGAAGATCCAAGCAGCACACGTCTGTGGTGGCCACAGGCCACCCCGGTCCCACACAGATCCATGTCTCCATTCAGGAGCAGCTCTCCAGGACCCCAGCGGGTCTCTTCCTAAAATGAACTACAGCCCTTCCTGCAGCTGGCCTGCCTCATGGCCCTTCTTCCCACTCTCCACTCTCAATTTCCCTTACCTTAGTCATCACCTGGACTGCTCCTGATGGGTTTTCAAAAGTGTATCATTCTTTGCTGCAGACAGCTTGGATTTCTTTCAGAACCCCTGGGGCCTGCATTGAGATTCACCAACAGGGGTATTCCTTAAATTCCACTGTATCTTTTCCACCACTGACATCTTCAAAATCATAGAACATGCCTGATATATGGTCCGCCCAGCTTGGCTGCTTGCACACGCAGTCTGGACCAGCCCTTGGTACTTGGGCCAAAGCAGTGTTCCCAAGTGTGGGATGTGTTGCTTCTGGAACCCAAAGAAACTTCCTAGGCTTTGCGCTCCTTTCTTTGCTGTAGGTTATACACGATGCAGCAATTTGTCTTGTTTTGTTTTGTTTTAATCTTTTTGTACTTTGGAGGGGATGTCTCAGCATGTCTATGATTCTATAATTCCTGGGTCTCTAAAATTTTATTGATATAACAGAAGCTTCATATGGTTTATTTCCTGTCCTCTGGAGGACATGTGTCTTACCAAGGCTTTCAGGATGCTAGCCACTTCTTACTCAACCTGCCTGATCTGCATAATATCATCAGTGCAATGGATAAATGTGATATTCTGAAGGACACTGGGTGGTTCAGATATCTTAGGACTATTTTATGACAGAGTTTACATAGCCCACGGGCAAAACTGTATAGGTATAGAGTTAGCCATAATACGTGGACAAGGAGAACTGTTTTTGTTCACCTTTCCTGATTAGGATAGAAAGTAACAAACACATTTGCCAAATCAAAAGATGTATACCATGTATTGATGTCCTTGCCAAGGTGAAATCCTATATTTCAAGAGAGTACCCGTAAGTCAATAAAGTGTCCTTTATCCAGTCTTATGTTCTAGACTTCTTTGTCAAGCACACTCAAAATCTAATCCCAGGGGCACTTCCCCAGCTTATGCTGGAATATGCTGGCTAATTTTTGTAGCAAATTTAGGATATGATTGATTTCTCTATTATCAGGCTCTGCACATCTCTAACTGTGTTATGCTGAGACTTGATTTTAGTAGCCAACATGGCAGCCAGAAAGTGGTAGAGGCAGACCTTGAGGGGAAGCCCCCATTGCCTTTCTGGGAAGAAGCCCCTGCTGTGTCTTTCCAGAAGAAAGAAAATTTCTACCTCTTAATAGGGATGAACAGGCCCCCTACACAGGCTCTGAAGGTTTAGAGGAGTCTGGGGAGCCAAAATCTTTAGGGGTATTTACTCTGATGCCTCCTAACCTCCTAATTTTCCCAATTAGTCCTGCCTCCACTGAGCATTCAGTCATCTGAAGCTGAATAATTTGTTACTGGCTTTTTCTGCTTTACCCCTGCAGAAGATAAAGACTGCTTTTGAAGCTGCCAAAGTGGTCCCCTGGATTTCTTACTTAATTTTCAGTTTGTTAATTGCCCTTAGCCTTTCATTATTTTCCTCTACTGTTTCAATTCAATCTAATAACAGCCAGCAAAACGCACTGTCCTTCTATGTATAAGTACCCACCTATCTCCTGCTCAGCACTTTTCAAAGTCCTGAATCCTACTGCAGTCAGGGTGTTCCCCTCCACAGCAGCAATGTCCTAGGTCATTACCTGTGAAGGTTTTAGCAAGGGAGTCACCACCTGTGACCATAGGTACCCTGCTTACCACCAAGATGGGGGTCCTTACTGCCAGAGGAGTGAAAGATAATCCAAGCCCAAAAGCTCTCTTATCATCAGTTTGGGTCCCGCAGAAGACAGATGCTGAGACAGTGTTGGGAATGCACAAGGTCTACTGGGAGAAGCAACCCTTGAGAAAGATAAAGGGAAGCAGGATTAGACAGGGGAAACTTTCAGATGAGTTGCAGATCTGTGAGCGAGAAAGAAAGTGGGAGAAAGCAAACTAGGAGAGCCTCAGACTGCCATACTGACCTAACAAAGCATTGGCTAACCCAGTGGGAAGCTCCACATCAAAAACTGCCCATAGAGGAGTATAGCATGAAGCAGAAATGGCCAGGCCCTAGAACCCTGCCATGTTCAGTCATTGGCGAAGAGTCCCCCAGGGAACAGCCTGGCCTGGGCTCAAATGCTGTGGTCAGTCCTCAAGTCCCTGCAGCTGGAAGCTGGCTGTCAGCTAACGCTATCTGAGTGCCCCCTTCCATAGCTGCCATGGTTATTACATTAACAAACATTTCTTCTCATTTCAAAGAACAATGGTAGGTTTGAGAGGAAATCCAGAGTGAACAAACGTGGTTCTTGCTATCCGAGGAGCTGGCAGTGCAGAGAGGGAAAAAGCCATGCACATCATAAAGCAGTAGCCCCAGCTGCAAAGTCGCCAGGGAATACCTATTATTTTTGTCTGTTCAGCAGCCATTTCCCTTGTTATGCAAACTTCATCCCAGTTTTCCTTTGAGGAACCACTCCTCTCTGTTCATGGGGAAATTCCCCACCACCCCCATCACCTCCAAGAGACAGCATGACTCAGACCCAGCCACTCAGGGCATTCGTGGCAATATGCTTTTTTCTGTGCTGGTAGAGATGCTGTAGAGATGAGGTGAGTCTGGAGTTGCCAGAGAAAACCACATGAAGAGAGCCTGCCTATGAGGGAAGCCAAGGAAAGGAAAGCAGAGCTGAGAAAAAGAATTTGAGAAATTGGATTTTGATGACACATTTGGAGCCCTTGAATGGATCCCTCCAGACTTCAAGACCTAGATCTACTCCTAGACTTTCCAGTTTTATGAGCCAATAAAATGTCTCTTTGGCTTCAGGCTGTTTGAGATAAAGGACTGAACTGTGGCATGTTATAATCCTCCTTAATATGGGCCCGAGAAGGGTCACTTAGTGTTAGAATTAGAAACAACCTCACGCAGAGTCCAGTTCCAATCCGATGTCTTTAAAAGAGAGTCAGCGAAAGTTGAGTGACTCATCTAAGGTCACGGAACCACTTAGTGGCCAATCACATGTTGACTCTAAGTCTTCAGTTTCTAGACCACAGTTATTTTCACTGTAACACCTTATGTCCCCTGAGAAAGGGAGATTACACAGTGTAATTCACAGAACTCACAGGAATAGAAAAAAATTAATTTATAAACAATAACAGCTAATGCTTCGTATTTAATGCCAGTAATCCTGGATAATGTGGCTGCTGAAGAGTAGTTACTAATGTGGGCTTCATACCATAATTTAGCATTACTTAAGTGAGAACAAATTCAAAATATGCACTTTTGAACAAAGTGTGAAAAATGTTTAATCCTTATTAATTTTTCTTTTTGTCCCTTGCCTGAAAATGCTCCTTTCCTTTGTTCAGCACTTTTTTTTTTTAATTTACTTAAAACTTGCTGAAAATCTAGAATGTCATAAGAGGAAAACCGTTTTGGAAAATTCAAATGAACGTTTCCTAATGCACTGTTATTTACCTAATGACTGTAAAAGAACATCAGGAAGACTTCTGTCCAGAGAGCGCCACTACCTTGTTGCAATAATGTATTTTCTTAATTGAAATACAGCCAATTTACAATATGTCAATAGTATATTCTTACAGCATTTTTAAAAGTCATCATTCTTTGGTTTTAAAGGTTAAATTAAAAGCTAAATTTTTGAGTGATGACTGAGTACACATAAAACATCTTAAGGAAAAGGTGGAGCATTTATATATTTGAGTAATTGGTTCTTTTATAATTTCTTTATTTTTTAGAAAAGGGCTTATAAACAATCTGGGGCTTACTATCTCAGAGATCCATTTGTAGGTTTTCATTTGTTTTACCTAGGCCATATGTTATTTTAATTTTAAAATGTTTGGATTTTTTTCATATGCCAGACTTTGTGAAACATTGTCCAGATTTTTAAAAAAGTGATATTATGATCAATCACAGGCTCACCATCATGAATTAACTTAGTGTATCAGTTTTACCCACTGCAAACTGGAAGCAGAGGGGAGCAGACCACACCTGCAGATGACAATGAAGAGAGTGCATGCTATTATACGCACTCCACTTGCCAGCTCTCTGGGCTTCTATTTTTTAAGATAAATTTGATTTCAAGAAATTCATCTATAATATTCAATTTAAAGCCTCAAAGAGTCCCATGCAAATCTTCAAATTCAAGATGTCATAATTGCAAATAAATGCACTTAACGTGTACACAAAAGTGCCATCCTAGCAAACACCTAGTTAAAAAAAAGAAAAGAAAAACATTGATGACAAGAAAAGCAAAGGAAAAAACTCAAGCGTATTGACAAGAAAAGGGAAACGTTACATCTTGGTATTTTGCTACTAAGGAAAGCCTGGTTTTTTGTCCCCTCAGATTCAATAAACTCATTTATACATTCACGTAATATTCACTGAGCATCTTTGTTCACACAGCACAGGAGATACGGAGATGGATGGACCCAATCCTCATGCTTGTGATATTTCAAAAGCCGGGAAGATGAATGCGTACACAAATGACTAGGGCGCCATGTGAGGAATGTTGCAGTACAGCTTTGATGACTGAGGTAAAAACAGAGATGAGAAGGTGAAGGTGACCTGGGCAAGTGACAGGCAGGGTAAAAGAAGTCTCACAGGTGAGGAAATTGATAGGAATTTAACGAGCATGGAAGAAAAGGGCATTCTGGGTCAGCAGGTTCTAGTAGGTGAAGGGGAGCACGCTCATCTCATGCAGGGCATGGAGCACAGCTGGAGAGGAGACCGGGTCTGAGGCAGGACACAGAGGTGATGCAGCAAAGCAAAATGAGCAATGAGAAATTAAACTCAGGTGTGCAAGGTAGGCAGGTGACAGATTTTAAAGACCTGGAGGGCCAATAATTTGGATTTCACCTCATTGTTCACAGAGAGTCACCAAAGATATTTTTATTTTATTTTATCAAGATTATGGCATGATCATCTGATAGTAGAGAAAGATAAAGACTGCAAGACTGTGGAGGGTAGATTAGTGGGGAAAGATACTGGAGCTCTGGACCCTTTTAGAAAACTGTTCCAATAGAAAGAGGCATAATGATGAGTGCTTGATGAGGGCTAACAGAGTGGAGAAGGAGACAGGAACATAGTTTAGATAGAAAATGGAGGTCAGTGATACTGATTTTAACTAAGTTAAGAAATAGGGAAGAGAAACAGGTTTACAAGTAGGATGGGAGACGGGAGTTGGTGAAGGGGAGAAGGGGGACATATCGGGGTTGGGACATGTTAAGTTGAGGTGTCTGTGGGTCTTTGGGTGGAGCTACCCAGCAGACCACTGGAATACGGGTCAAAAACTGAGGACAGCATCCAGCTGCTGAGCTCAGCGGAAGACCAGCAATCATGGCACAGAGGGAGGACAGGCCACCGAGGACCACTCCAGTCCTGTGCCAGCCGTGAACCACAGAAAGCTACTGTTTTTATCCTAATTGTCTTCTGGGTGACTATAAACACACAAGAGAACATTTTTGAGCCCAAAGAGTTCTCATTAAAGAATAGATGCCCAGAGAAGGTACATGACTTGTCTCCAACCTAGAATTGAATCCAGACCTCTAGGCCAGCATATCCCACCAGGCAAAACCCCCCAAAGTATAATTGAATCTCTGAAGTAATTAACACATCCAACTCTCTGGACCTTGACTTCATGTGAAACATTTTTGGGTGGGATAATCTCAAAATTCTCTTCTGACTCTGGAGGTCTATTGTTATGTGCCTCTCTAATGAGCAAAACCTAGTGTTTCAATCCTGGTTTACCACATGCAACCTGAGTGAATCTGAGTAAATCACAAATCTGCTGAAGATATTTCCTCATCAGTACAAACTGTTATGATGATTTGATTATTGTGGCAATGTAGTTTTACATTTCTCACAGTGGCCATTAGGAAAATGCAAATTAAAACAGCCTGAGCTACTATATGTTTGCTAGAATGGCTACAATGTAAGTAAGAAACCAAAAAGACAAAGGCATCTGTATGGAACAGCTCTCAACTGCTGCCAGTGGGGCTGCAGATCGGCCAGCCGTGTTGGAAACCTAGCACTGTCCAATACCCCATGATCAGTACACCCTGTGACCCAGCAGCTCCTCCTTAAGGAAGTACCCAACGGAAACACATCTACTAATTAAAAGTCATACACAAGCATGTTCATGCAATACTATTCATATGAACCCATGAGATAGTAGAAAATGTATTTATTGGTCTTTGCCCCTGGTTCCTGGCAAGAGCTCCTAAAACCCCTGTAATTTCCTAAGTAGTAAGAGCACTGGGAGTATCTTATGTTTTAATGAGGCCACTCTGGGTGGGCTCCTTGATGGCTTCTGGATGGGAGCTGGTCACCAGGAAGACCAAGCCATGATTAGAAGCTTGAAATTTTCAACCCTGCCCCCCATTTCTCTAGAGAGGGGAGAGGGACTGGAAATGGACGGGATTAATGATTGATCATGACTATGTGGTGAAGCCTCCATAAAAATCCCAACAGTACAGGTTTTGGAGAGCTTTCAGATGGGTGAACATGTCCACTAATGTGGAGGGGGACATATCCCTACTCCACGGGGACAGGAGCTTCTGTGCTTGGGACCTTCCTAGACCTATAATATCATTTCATTTGGCTGTTTATCAATATCCTGAATCATATCCTTTCATAAACTGGTGAGTGGTTCCCTGAGTTCTATGAGCTATTCTAACAAATGATCAAATCCCAAGGGAAGGAAGTGATGGGAACCTCTCATTTGTAGCCACGGTGGACAAAAGCTGGGTAACCTAGGGACTTAGAACTTGTGATTGGCATTTGGATTGGAAAGCAGCCTTATGGGACAGAGCCCTTAACCTGTGGGATCTTATGCTACCTCCAAGTAGATAGTGTTAGAATTGAGCTAAATTGTAGGATACCCTGCTGGTGTCATAGAGAATTGCTTGGTGTGGGAAAAAATCCCACACATTTGGCGACCAGACACGTCAGAAGTGAAAGAAAAAGAGAAAGATACAGGAGGAGAAACACAGATTTTTCCAAAGCATAACCCCAAACTAGGAGTTTCCCCCAAACCCTTCAACAGAACAGACAGATAAATCGAGGCTTACGCAAGACAGAATGAGAATGAAAGAACTACAACTGCATACAACGTGGCTAGATCTCACCAACAAAAAGCTGAGCAAAAGTCAGATACAAAATAGCACATACAGAATGTTTCAATTTATACAGAGTTCCAAAACAAGCAAAACTACTCTGTGCTGTTACCTGACAGGAAGGGGTTACCCTCCAGGTGGAAGATGAGTAGTTTCAGGAATGCTGCAAATATTCTGTTCCTTGATCTGGGTGCTGATTATACAAGTATAGTTTGTAAAAATTGTAGGCGTTCTATGCTTACAATTTTTGCATATACATTATACTTCAGTAAAAGTTCTAAAACGCTTCCCAGTACCTAACAATTGTTAGCATCCTCTATATGTAAATATTTCCTTCTAGATATACCTATGTATTTACTGACCTTCTAAAAATCCATCTACCTCTCTCTATATCTTTCTGATTAGGTCACTCCTTTCCGTACGATAAATGTCTGTTGCAATGCGGGAGAGCATCCGGGTTTCTCCTCACTGGTTGTGACCAGCAGTGTTTCCCAGTGGAAACAGTGCCCAGCTCCATTTGGCATTTCCAGTTAACTACATGAAAACACTCTGTGCAGCGCCCTGCACATGGGACTTACTGAATAAAGGGACATGGAATATTTGTTCCTGAACACAAAAATATAAAAACCTTAATCAACTAGCTTCTTGAATGAATTGGCTAGTAAATCATTTTTATAAAAGAGTTGATTTGAAAACACCATATAAAAACATCTCATGGTCTGATCTCCTGGTACACAGTGTTCTATTTTCATCATGACGTATTATAGAAAATTAATGTTGATTCTTCTGTAAATGATGCTTTCTAATTGTTGTAATCTGGTAAAAGTATGTCCTATTGATTAGATTACCATGCTAAAAATAACACACAGTTTTATTAATTAAAGCACTGAGACAAGAAAACTAATACTAAAAACTAGATAATTTTTCAATGTAACAAATTTAAAGCCATGGGAGCTATGGAAAAAAAAAAACTTTGAAAAATTTGTGACACCTTCAGATACTGGATATTTGTGATGATATAAAACAAATTCAAGTTTTTAATTAACATTTTCAGAGATATTTAGCATGTTTTTTCAACTGTAGTTTGTGAAAAATTAGAGAACTAAGATTGGAATTATTGTTTGTTACTCTTGAAAGAATGCTTAAATTATCCTAAGTAAATTCAAATTTGTGGATTGACTATAATGGTACCTAATTCTTCTAATTTGCTAGTCCATTTTCTTTCTCAAAATTAAAATTAAAAAGAATTTGGGTTTGAAATCCCATATGATTTATTTCCCAATACTGCTTTATATTTACAAACCCTCTCTAGGTGAGGGAACCCTCCTCCAAAATACCATTTTAAGTTTCTTTTGGGTGATAAACAATTTAACCACAATGCATTCAAGATGATCCAGCAAACCCACTCCTGGGCATATATATACACAAAAGATGAAAATTCTAATTCAAAAAGATACATTCACCCCAATGTTCATAGCAGCACTGTTTACAATAGCCAAGACATGGAAGCAACCTAAATGTCCATCCACAGATGACTGGATAAAGAAGCTGTGAGATATATATACTCAGCTATTACTCAGTTATATTACTGAGTTACTCAGTTATAAAAATGAATGAAATAACGTCATTTGCAGCAACATGGATGGACCTAGAGATCATCATTCTAAGTGAAGTAAATCAGACAGAGAAAGATAAGTATCTATTACAGCACTTATATTTGGAATCTTAAAAAGTGATACAAAAGAACTTATTTGAAAACAGAAACAGACTCACAGGCATAGAAACAAATTTATGGTTACCAAAGGGGAAAAGGGGGAAGGGATAAATTAGGTATCTGGGATAAAGGGAGACAAACTACTATATATGAAATAGATAAACTAGGACCTACTGTATAGCACAGGGAATTATATTCAATATCATGTACTAACCTATAAAGTAAAAGAATCTGAAGAATATATATGTCTATAACCGAATCACTTTGCTATGCACCTGAAACTTTGTAAATCGACTATACTTCAACTTAAAAAATTATAGTAATAAAAAAGAAGAATGTACAATGAATGGTGACAGAGGTAGCCTCAGAGTAGCCCACTGAGAGGTAAACCAGCAAAAGATAAGAAGAAATCTTGAGTACTTGTTTGCCTAAATGAGTTTGAACATGATCACTTTATCTTCGCTATGGATTTTCCTCTTGAATGTGCATCACACACACATGTTGAAGGAAACATTGTGTTTATTTAGCTGTCTGCCTGCTCGGTGGCCACTGGGCTGGCGGGCAGGTGGGGTGGGAATTTTTAGCAACTTGGATCTGTACGGGCCAGGACATGGCTTTATACTTAAACTTGAAGAAATCCGTTGGTTACCTGTTTCTGACTGGCTTCTACTTCCTGAATTGATGGCAATTTCAGTGCTGTACCCACTCCCTGTCATACTTCGCCCTCTCTCTCTTCCTTTCTTTTTATTTACTCTGTCACAGGCCTTGAGGAGTATTTTCATTTCAAGCCTTTACTTCAGGACAGCTTCACTGAAGCAGGATTCTCCAAATAAATAACAGCCATCACCAGCCCCCTACCATCATCCAATTAAAAGAAGAAACAAGATTAATGTAAAAATTATAGCTTTTAGAAAACCGATCACTAGTTTTCAGTTTTAGAGAAAACATGGAGGGAAGGCAAGTCTTGGTGAATAGAAAACTGCAGCATTAAAGAAGAAAATGAATAGCAGCTTAAAGCTGCAAGTCCCATAACCACCAGCACCGGAGGGTAATGGCAAAATCAAGGTGAAAAAGGAAGGCGACAGATACGCTGATTAAAAACGATCTTAAAAATGAGCTTCCTTTGAACATTAAATGGAAAAATCCAGAGTTTGGATTGCCAACTGTTTACAAAGAAAAGATTATTCAGAAGAACTACGTGACTTAAACAGTAACATCTTTCAGATTCTTCTGGGAAGATTGGTAGATAATATGAAATTTAGACTAACACTTGGACTTTGTCCATTTTGTGCACAGGGAAGACATTTTTGGCATGCTATTTAAAATATTTTCATATCAGTTTATCATTCCACAATCTAGTGGAAACATACACATCTGCAGTTGCACACTGTGGTATAAAGAAAAAAAAATGGAAAAGGCTGAGGCCACTTCACCTTATATAGAAATAAATCGCAATGCCCTGTATCCATTTTGTACTAATTTCCACCCTTTAATGTATGTAGGATACAATTTTAAGAACTTCTTTGTAAGAGAAACATCGGCATGAAAACTTGGGCAAGTTATTTAACCCCGCTATGATTTGATTTCCCAACCTAAGCCACAGAGACAACAGGCGAGCCTATTTCCCTGGGTTATTGTGAGGACCTAAAAACTACTAACGAACTGAAAGTGCTTAGGGCAGTGTATGCACATAGCACCAAAAATACAGAGAAAAGGCCACAGTAAAGTAGTGAGGTAACACTCACTGTTGATTAAATTACCAGCTATTAAAACATTTGTAACTACTAGAAAAGATGAAAAGAATATGTGACAAAGTCCACATGTGCCCTGCAATGCCTAAAATATTTGCTACCTGACCCTTTACAGAAGGATTCATCCATCCCTGTGCAAACCGATCATCATGACTACAATAGACATGCTTTTTAAGTGTGAGTCAGTAATATATACGAAATGCCAGAGATATTTAGATCTTCTCTGGGGTTATATAGTGTTTACTAAGATTAAAAATTGACTATATAAGCAAATTATAATTTCTTGTACAAATTCAAATGTTACCAAAATATTTATCGGAGGAAAGTATACTGAAGTGTGTCTGAAGCCAGCAAATTATTAATCAGTTTTTTTAAGACTTGTTTTTGTTATTTTTAAAAGCCTGGCCCATGAACAGGATCACCAGGAGCTAGCATATATGCATAGGTATCTCAAGGGTATTATTACCAAATTCACCTCATTGAGGGCTATGGTGAATGCACAACTCCAGGGGGCACCAGCCACACTGTGTTCTATGAGTCATGCTTAGGGTTCCCTTTTGAGCAAAAGGCATTATGAATGAAGCCCTTTCACCATGTCCTCAAGTTGTGCAACACTGTTTAGGCTCCTTTTTCAGCGGAATTTGAACTGGCAAATAGGAAAATAATATATACTATGTATTTTTAAATTTTAATAGAATATTTGATAAACTCCATCTTAATGTCTTAAAAAGGGTTATTACTTATTCCCAGAGATTTAAAGATCATTGAATGATGTCTGCCAGCTAGTTGGGGGACAGGGCAGTGAGACTAGTGACCTATCATAAGACAGTTATCTTGGTCCAAGAAAGCTCAACTCAGTTTTAATCAATGCTCTAAATGAGGTCATCAAAACTACGCTTATCTAATTTGCTTATGACATAAAGTAGGGAGGCCAAGAGAATACTAGGCCTGGTTTCCAAGTGAAAATTTAACAGTGGACCCAAACTAAGCAAAACAATCATAATAGAAATCGATATTTTGCATTAAGGAACCCTCTAAATCATGGCTCTCTCAGTACAGATACATGTCATTGATTTTTGAACCTAAATGTATTTTGAGTTCTAAAGACTCAAGGAATTTTAAAAAGACTGCGGTAACTACGGAGAACAATTGTTGTTCTTAAATATCTGACTTTTTTTCTTCTTTTTTTAAGTAAGAGGGTATAAATTTAACACATTTTTTTTCCAGAGGTGAAAATGTAAGACAGTACTTAGAAGTTAAAAAAAAACAAAAACAACTAAAGGGCTTCAAGCCAGGTTTAGCCCTGTTGTTTTACTTACCACCCTCCTCCAGAGTATTTTATCTAACATTTTGAATTAGTTCCTTGTGTTAAAAAGCCACAAGATTTCATATAAATACCTTGATTTTCAGCATCTCTTGAGTTACAGGAAGATCTGGCCCCATCCAGCTGGAGCAGGGTAGCACCACTTCTCACTGTCACACTCGGCCTGCCGTACCACACATGCCCGGCCACCAGGTATCAGAACTGTGTAATGCCTGTAAAATAAAGTGGTGACGAAATTCTGAAAAAAATGACATCTGTCTCCAAATGTAGTGGGTTGCCTTAAGAGATGTTGACCTTCCTATGAAGGAAGGCAGTGATGTTGGAGCATAGACTGACATGGATGTTGCAGAGAAATCTTGCATGGGGCTGCAAGTTAGGGTAGATCAAAGTTTGTCAAATTTCTTTTTAAAAGAACAGAGATGGGCAGTATTGTTTGCTTAAATTATTTTTTAATTCTAATGACTTAACATCCACAAACATAAAACTTGTGAATTAAGTTCTTATGTTTAAGCTCTGATTTATACAAATTCCAAACAAATATTTAAATTTCAAAATTACTGCTGTCAATATCTCTACAAAAACATTTAAAAGAACAGTCAAACTTTTATGTTTCCAGATCTTATATTTTCATATTTTAATGTAATTGTTTATGATGTGTAGACACAAACTGTATTTATATTTCATCATCCACATAGTTTGGGGTTAACACTTAGGCACTGTGCTTAGTAGGAAACGTAAATTTAGGGATGGTTCCCATGGTTCAGTATTGCCATGAAGCTAGGTCATTCACAACCAACATTCGGAGAAAAATAAGATGATCTTAATTATGCCAATTCATTCCACTTATGAACGTTGGAGAGCTAGTGTATACTATTTGAGATTCAACTGCACATGTGTAGGTTCCTTTTTCAAACGAAAAGCTCTGACTCACTGAAATGAAGTCAACAGATATTTGCAGTAAGCACTTAATGGGTGGCTACCGCTGTCAGGACAAGAGGTGAATAAGATAAAATCCCTGCTCGTAAGGAGCATGCTCCCTTGTTAAAGACAAGTCCTAAACAGAAAAAAATAGTTAAAAATGATGAAAACAATGTATAACCAAATATACTGTAGGCTACATATACAATAGGCATTTGGGGAGAGGAAAGATTAACACGCATCAATGTAATCTGTAGAAAATGAGTAGAACGTGGATGGTCCTAAAAAAGGGGGAATGATATTCTAAGTAATAGATTCCTCTTACATGTGCTAAGAAACATACTCCACCTACATTAGGGAAAAATTTGAGGCATGTGTGGGGATGTGAGAAGCTTGATTATAGAGGACCTGTACACTACCCAAGATCGAAGCCTTGTGCGCTCCTTTAGGTACTGATGAAAGGGACAATTGAGGTAATGAGTGTGACAGCATCTTGAAGACTGGCCAGGAGACTAGTGCTCTGATCCAGGTGGGATGTGAAGAGGACTCCTCTAAGAGGCAAAAGAAAAGAAATACAATTTGTATCAAAAGATGAATGCATTGCAGTTGGTCACGGGTTAGTGTAGCAGGATGGTGACAAATTAAAGAGAAATGCTATTTAAATTTGAGGGCTTTGTGCTGTTGGTGTGCTGGCAGAAATAGCTGAGTGAGCTCAGGTTAAAGCCTGTTGCATTTCTTTTGATATCATACCCTTATAGGGTAGAATTAGCCCCACAGGGAAGTGGGCTAGTTTTTCCTCAGAGACCAAAACAAAGAGGGAGGTTGGGTTAGGGTACAATTTGGAGGTGGAAATAAGACAAGTTGAAGGGACTTATCTTGCAATGTCTTTATTTATTTATTAATTTTTTTCAGTGAAGTAGGAAGCAAGGGCTTCTACTGAGAATAAATACATGAGATTAGGGATGGAAGCATGGGGAATGGGGAAAAGGCTCATAAGCAATGCAGTAGTCTATGGATTCAAAAATACAAAAATACATAAATAGAATAAGATTGCTATTTCAGCAGAGATGAAGTAGTATGAATTTGTAGCTGAGTCTGGTATCATGGCCTTGAGAATTTTCTCCAGCAATCTTTGATATGAAACAAGCATACAGAAAGGAATAAGCCACAATTAGAAATAATAAAGTTATGAAGTGGTAAAGCTCACTGGTAAAGACAAGCATACAATAAAGGAAATCATCCACACACAAAGCTAGATGGGAGATTAATTAGACAAAAAGTAGTCAAATCATCTGTGTCCACAACAAGCAGTTAAGGGACAAGCTAAACAATTAGATGTTAAATATAATATCAAAAAGAGTAATCAAGAAAAGAGGAAAGAATAAATGCAGGGTATCTAAAATGCATTTGAAATTAAGATATCAGCAACTTAAAACAAGCACGTATATATATATAGAATGCTATACCAAAACCTATGGTACTCACAAAACAAAAATCTATAATAGATATACACACAAGAAAGAAAAAAGGAATCCAAACAACAGGGTTTCCATGAAAATGGAAATTTAAAAAAAGCCTGAGTATCAATACTTTTATCAGACAAAATAGATTTTTAAATAAAGACTGTTACAAGAGACAAAGAAGGACACTACATAATGATCAAAGGATCAAACCAAGAAGATATAACAATTATAAAAACATATGCACCCAACACAGGAGCACCTCAATATATAAGGCAAATGTCAACAGAATAAAAGGAGAAATTGACAGTAACACAATAATAGTAAGGTAGCAACCTAATAACCTAATAATAATAATAGTAATAAGTATAATAATTAATAAGTATAAGTAAAATAATAATATAGTAAGTATAATTATAATATATAATATATAATAAATTACATAACATATTATATAAGTATAATAATAATTAGTATAATAATTACAAGTAACCTAGTAATACGTAAACAACCTAAGCTTACACCCAAAGCAACTAGACAAAGAAGAACAAACAAAACCCAGTTAGTAGAAAGAAAGAAATCATAAAGATCAGAGCAGAAATAAACAAAATAAAGACAAAACAAAAGAAAGAAAAATAGAAAAGATCAATGAAACTAAAGTTGGTTCTTTGAAAAGATAACAAAATTGACAAACCTTTAGTGAGATTCATCAAGAAAAAAAGGGAGAGGGCCTAAATCAATAAAATCAGAAATGAAAAAGGAGAAGTTACAAGTGACGCCATAGAAATACAAAGGATCGTGAGACATTACTATGAGTAACTATATGCTGATAAAATTGACAACCTAGAAGAAATGGACAACTTCTTAGAAAGACACTGAACTAGCAAGAAATAGAAAATAAGAACAGATCAATTATTAGTACTGAAACTGAATCAGCAATTTTAAAATTTCCGATGAACAAAAGTCCAGGACTGGATGGCTTCACAGGTTAATTTTACCAAACACTTAGAGAAGGGTTAACAACTAGTTTTCTGAAACTATTTCCAAAAATTGCAGAGAAAGGAACACCTCTGAACTCATTCTATGAGGCCACCATCACCCTGATACCAAAACCAAAGATATTACACACACAAAAAGAAAATTACAGGCCAGTATCACTGATGAGCATAGATGCAAAAATCCTCAACAAAATACTAGCAAATTGACTCCAACAATACATTAAAAGGATCATACACCATGATCAAGTGGGATTTATCCCAGGGGTGCAAAGATTTTTCAATATCTGCAAATCAATCATTGTGACACACCAAATTAATGAATAAAAACCATATGGTCATCCCAATAGATACAGAAAAAGCTTTTGATAAAATTCAACATCCATTTATGATTAAAAAAACTCTTCAGAAAGTGGGCATAGAGGGAACATACTTCAACATAATAGAGGCCATATATGACAAACCCATAGCTAACATCATACTCAATGGTGAAAAGTTGAAAGCATTTCCTCTAAGATCAGGAAAAAGACATGGATGCCCACTCTTGCCACTTTTTTTCAACATAGTTTTCGAAGTCCTAGCCATAGCAATCAGAGAAGGAAAATAAATAAAAGGAATCCAAATTGGAAAAGAAGGAGTAAAATTATCACTGTTTGTAGATTACATGATACTACATATAGAAAACCCTAGAGGAACACATAGGCAGAACACTCTTTGACCTAAATCGCAGCAATATTTTTTTTGATTCATCCCCTAGAGTGATGGAAATAAAAGAAAAATAAATAAATGGGACCTAATTAAACTAAAAAAGCTTTTGCACAGCAAAGGAAACCATAAACAAAACTAAAAGACAACCTACAGACTGGGAGAAAATATTTGCAAACAATGTGATCGACAAGAGATTAATTTCTAAAATACCCAAACAGCTCATTCAGTTTAATATCAAAACAAAACAAAAACAGCTTAATCAAAAAAATGGGCAGAAAACCTAAATAGACATTTCTCCAAAGAACACATACAGATGGCCAACAGGGACATGAAAAGATGCTCAATGTTGCTAATTATTAGAGAAATGTAAATCAAAACTACAATGAGATATCACCTCACACCAGTCAGAATGGCCATTAGAAAAAAGTCTACAAATAATGCTGGAAAGGGTGTGGAGAAAAAGGAACTCACCTACACTGTTGGTGGGAATGTATATTGGTACAGACACATGCAGAACAGTATGGAGTTTCCTTAAAAAAATAAAAATAGACCTACCATATGACCCAGCAATCCCACTCCTGGGCATATGTCCAAAGGAAACTCTAATTCAAAAAGATTCATGGACCCCAGTGTTCATAGCAGCACTTTTTACGAGAGCCAGGACATGGAAACCACCTAAATGTCCATCAACAGATGACTGCGTAAAGAAGATGTGGTACGTATACACAGTGGAACACTACATAGTCATAAGAAAGAATGAAATAACGTCATTTGCAGCAACATGGATGGACATAGAGATGATCATACTAAGTGAAGTAAATCAGACAGAGAAGGACAAATATCACTTACATGAGGAATCTAAAAAAAAATACAAATGAACTTATTTACAAAACAGAAATAGACTCACAAACAGAGAAAACGGTTACCAAAGGAGAAAGGGGCAGGGGGAGGGATAAATTAGGAGTTTGGGATTAACATATACACACTAATCTATATAAAATGATAAACCACAAGGACCTACTGTGTAGCACAGGGGAGAAAAAAGAAACAAGACTACAGAAGAGGAAGCAGACGGTAGGCGAAAGCAGCGCAGGACTGCCAGGTGCTAGCTCACGTGTTACTGCCGTGACTGAGCACTGCAGGAAGACCAGCCTGGGTAGGGAAGCAGATAAAACCAGAATTGCTTGGATATGGGCTGGGAAGTCGGGAAGCATTTAGCGCACAGTGAGAACTAAGAGAAGAGCAGAAGGAATGAGGAAGGAAATAGGTTTTGTATTTTTTAAAATGCCTGTATTCAAGGTGTACAGTGCAGAAGGCCTGGATGATAGCGCGGCCATAGATATGGCTGTGCCGGAGGCCAGCTGGACTTGAGTGATGCCTGAAGGTGAGGAGGTGTGAGGCCGGGAGATTACAGGGTCATTGCCATCTGTACTGAAGGAAAGGAAACTGGTGACAAGACACAGGTTGTAGAGGATAATGGGAGGAGGTTGGGAGGGCATGCCGGTGGATGGAAGCTGAGATGATGGAGGGAGAGGTTTTGGGAGATGCCATGGATTCCAGGAGGGGATGGCTGACTAGATAAAGTTGGGAGGATAATGGACTAGACACAGCAGTGATGAAGGAATTGGTTGCCACTTGTACAGAAAACTTCATGTGTCTCTTTCTATGTCCCCGTTGGCCACTGCTTACTTCAGGAATCACTGCAGCCGCCAGCCGTACACACGTGTGACCGACAGCACCTCAGCTCAAGCACACCGCTCAGCTCTTACCTTCCACCCCAGGGCCTGACAATCAGGTTTGGCCCTCACGTACATGCAATCTAAGATGGAGGGGTCCACACCGACTGAGACAGAAACTGTCTGACACGTGGCTGGTAGATACATGCTCCCCTCTTCCCTCTGTCAGACAAATTATTCTGAGATTTCTAGAAGGCTCTGCGAATCATCCCAGATGGACTGGCCTCCTGTTGTCCACAGCAGTTCCCAGTCTGATTACACATCTTTGGGCTGGCTTTCCCTCCTTCCTGGGTCCACTCCTCCCAGCTCCCCACCTGTTTCCTGGGATTGCTTCTGAAAATACACTCACTGAATGCAAGCCCTTGTTTCAGACCTGCCTTCTGGGATTAACCTGGGACTCTTATCTGTAAGTAGGAGCCATTAAGTGAGCAATAAGGAAGGTTTCACAGTCAAGGAAAAGTCAGGTTTCGGTCAGGTGAGGAGGAAAGCAGAGGAAACACGCAGGAGGGGTTTATTACAGAACACAAATATCAAAAGGATCCTCTTGGAATGGGTGGCAGATCAGAGCTAGAGCAGGGTTGATACAGATGAAAGCATACAAAGAAAAAAATGGAGGTGAGGTATGAATCCTATACGTTAAATAATTTCCTCTATGCTAGAAAATAAATACACTAATATCCACAAAGGGCACGTTTTCGACAGTTGTACTTATTGCTGTAGCTCTGCATTTGCCTTTGTCTTCATTTGTCCCACCCTGGACAGAACATCAGACAGTCTAGCCTTGCTGTGTTTCTCTATTTCTTGCCAATATGCTGATGTCATCCCATATCCAGCCCTTAAATTTCCTTCAATTCACATTCATGTCTTTTGTCTTTTTCCTGGTGTCTAATTTACTATCGCTTCACTGAACTTGTTTTTCTCTAAGTAGGATACACGGTCAATTCAGCTAAGAGAAAAATCAAGAAGCAAACTATTTATGTACACAATAATACCATGCAGTGTCCATCAGGGAAAGTTTAAAATATATGTGTATATAACTATGTAATTTTCAAAAATTATACACACATAATTCTGATAGACTGCTAGATTCCTGGAGAAAATTTTTTTGTAATATTACCACCAAACTTTGCCATGCTTCTTGAAACTTTGAAATTTGAACCAATAAATCATAAAATATTTTGTCTACTTTGAGCTGACGTTTCTCATCTTTAGACATTTGGGTTTAAAATTCTAGGCTGTAAGAGGCACTGGTTCTGAGTTGTAACAAACAGAGAAAGGACATCTGTTGTTACTTCCTGAACCTGCTGAGTCATAGGCGGTGAAGACTCACCAGACCCGTATCAGAAGGCAGGCCTGGAAGAGGGGCCGACATGCTTGACATTCAGCTGAACCTGGGACTGTTATTGCTTAGAAAGAATCCACAAAGGAGACACATTTGTTTTGGAATCATAGGAAACTGAGATCAAAAGAGAACTCTCAGGTCATGGGCTCCCCATTTCCTGCCTGTCTTTTATGTCACTGCTCTGTTTTGGTTTTTTTCTTTCGGGTGCTGTTCATCCTAGCCTTCAGTTTCTTCACAGATGACCCTGTATGGAATTATTCCACATGTAATGTCACTGGTGAGGCTGCTTTACGTCTGGAGGAGTCTTGCCCACAGCCATTCGATGGCTGGCCTTTCTGATGCAGAGCCAGGTTCTGATTACTGGGTTCTACCATACCTCTCCCCTCGCCTGCCCACCTGTTTCCACATCAGAACCCTCTCACCTGCATAGTCGCTATGGCTTAATTCCTATACATGGCTTTTAGAGCTCATCTTTTTTATCCATGTTTCTTCAATGATTTCTGCTATTTGTTTTTTAATTCCTCCTGCTTTACCTCTCAGCGCTCAATGATGAGATTGTTTTAGCAAACTTGTT
This sequence comes from Camelus ferus, assembly GCF_009834535.1. Taxonomy (NCBI): domain Eukaryota; kingdom Metazoa; phylum Chordata; class Mammalia; order Artiodactyla; family Camelidae; genus Camelus; species Camelus ferus. The sequence continues at coordinate 39,124,698 of NC_045701.1, read as the reverse complement.
TTTCCCTTAAATATAATTCGTCACTCCATAGTTAGTGATGGCAGTTTACCTCATGGATTTCAAAGCACATTTCAAAAAAAAGTAATCTTAACCATCCAACAAACTCTCATCCACAGAAACAGTCTTGAATAGCTAAGCTCTCCCAAAGCTAATTGGTTATGGCACTGCTGATATTAGACATGAAAATGTATTTGTTAAGCATCTATTAACATGGGCTTACCAAGCCCCACATAAAACAAGTTAGTTTTAGTGCAAGGTCATTAGGAGTTTGAAATCTACTGAAATCTAGGATTATCCAAACGTATGGCTAGTTAGAAGAAAATACAGTATTTTACTGGCTATCTATTGATGTGAAATGTGTAACACAGCAGATTTGGGCTGCTCTCTGTCTGATACATTGATTTTTTTTTTTTGTTGGGGAAGAAGGGAATCACCACCTACCCTATGGTCAACTCATGGGGCTTAATTGGACCCGACCCATGCCCTCCATCTTCTCACACACAAATGAACAAATGTACGCTTACACACACATGCACACGCACACTCACTCACTCACTCCCTTGGGAGCGCGAGGGGGCACCTGCCTCTGGCCTCGTCATTTAGAACATTCTGAATGTTTCTGGAATGGGAATGTGATAAAACTTTTCAGTGAGACTCAGTCATAGGACTCTTGTCCTTCCAATGGAGTTACTGAGATGGCACATAAGCGTGGAACTATTGATGGCAATCTTGCCAACTCTTACAAAGCAACATAGAGGAAAATAAATCCAAAAGATGAAGAGAGAAATCAAATCCTAATGGCATCCTTTGAAAGCCAGCAGAGGTCAGATCTTTATGAAAACCAGTTTTCCTCCCATACTTCCCTATTATATGTGTCAATACATATCTGCTTTGGTTAAGCCAGTTTGATTTAGGTTCCTGCCACTTGCAACTCTGAGTCCCTATTAATATATGTAGTTTGCCAATACCCAGTTTGACCAGCCTTTTATACCCATCTTTTGCATTCCAGCACTTGCCGAATGAGATCTACATATCACTGGCTTCAGAATCACCTGGAATGTTTAGAAAACACAGATTCTTAAACTGTACCCCAATCTTCTTAATCAGAATCTAGAAAGGTGAGGCTTAGGAACCTCATGTTTTTCCAGTTACCTCTGGTGATTTTATGCACATTAAATTTTGAAAAACACGACTGAAGCCATAACTTTTGATTATATCAACTCAGATCAACCCGTTTTTATCAAATTGACTTGTGAGTTCAGTCAAATGGCAATTCTTTTCAAATAACTGATCATCAGATTTTTAAATGTCAGCATTGATGTAGATAGAAAAATAGCAAATACTTAAGGGCACATGTGAAAGAACTGTCATGGGACTTAACATGTTTAAATAACTGTAAAAGGTCCTTGTCACATTTGACCTGTAATGTAAGTGACTGTTAGAAGAAGCAGATAAGAAAGGAGGGGAAAATTAAGTAACTTTATCTTCAGCAGGTGCAGGAATCAGGATAAACCACAGCAGAAACATGACTATGCAGTGTTTTTGTTCTTTCAGTTGTTGAATGAACTTTCCACCTTTCCAATATGGCATCAATTCCCCACATTTGAATAATTCCTCATTTCCCAGAGACAATTGGTACGACAAAATATTCTTTGTTTGTGAGGACCATATGGGTCCCTCTGCTTCTCTGGATCTTTTCTATTACATTTAAATGCATATATGTTTAATTTGTTAAGTTAATTTGAAGCAGATAACTTGAAAGTCAAGAAATTCACTTCCAAATCAGTTTCAGAGGAGGTGGAAGATCTGAAGCGAAATCAATATGAATCTCTGAAATGGTCAATAAACACACTGTGGTATACGTTCAGTGAAAAAAAGTGGAAAGGAATATTAATATATTTAACTATACTGATCAATCTAAGAAACATTAGGCTAAGTTGAAATAATTCAAACACAACAGAGTGCATACTGTGTAGTTCCTATATGAAATTCTAGCAGAGACAAAACTACAGTAAGATAAAGCAGTCAGACGTTGCCTAGGGCTGGGCATCAGAAGGCCTCTCTGACAAAGAGGCACGAGAGAACTTTTGAGGGTGATGGAATTGTTCTGTTTCTTGGTGGAGGTCGTATGACGGTATATATCTCACCACAAATGAGTGAACGGTACTGTACGTGAACTCAATAAGACTGTTACTAAAAATGTGAAATTTACATGGAGTGTGAACAGACTGTATCAGAATAGGGTAAGTAGAACCCAAAGAATAGTTGCAGGGAGTAATGGCCTGAAGTCTACGGGAAACCGTCCACAGCATGGAGATGCAGGCAGATCCCAGCACAGGGAGGACCTGGGGGGCTAAGGGGGAGGAGAGGGTATCTCTCATTCTAGAGTGGCAGCTTCCTCACTTGCCTGTGTTTATGATGCTTGCTGGCTTCAGTGCCACAAGGGACTCAAGCCAGAGGAGGCTCAGAGCTCTACCTACAGGTGACTAAGGGAGGATTGAGAGCTTTTGAATTAGCTTACTGATATAACACAGCGACATAGGAGGTAGGGGCCAGGAAGGGCTGTTAATAGGTGAGAGTTTGCCCACAGAGAGGCATCCCAGTGTAGGCGTCTGCACTGTGCAGCTAAGAGATGTACTTGGAAGGGAGAGGACACTTCCTAGTCTAGAGGACATTGGTCTAGAGACCAATGACCTTTCGTTATGGGCTAGTCTCCTTGGAATTATTTTAAAGATGTCACCAGGTTATTTGCCCAAGAAACAAGTTCTAAACAGCTTACAACTGAAAAACTGAAGGATGCTAGTAAACATCCATTGAATTAGAAAGTTGTCCTCTGGGAGGAGAAAAGCTTTGTAAAAGACAGGGGAAATTGTTTCTGAAAAATTGAGGGCATTTAGCAAGCAAGCTTGATTACAACTGCTTTACCCTAGACCTTCCCAATGAGATGCTTTTTTTTTTTTTTTTGAGAGTGCTTTCCCATAAATATCCTGTCTGCACACTGAGAGAACAACTGAATTCTGGCCATTTCGTGAACCCCTTAAAAATAATAGGGTGTCCCCATCAGTAGCATTTTATGAGCCAAAGGATGGCTTTGGACTGCCAAGTGGGATAACTTTTTATTTAAACCCTAATTTTCTCTTTCACTCATTTGCTGTCATAAAGCAAATGAAATTTGGCTTTTAAAAAAAGTGGTAACTCATGTAAAGAACTATTAGAGGGATTATTATAAATCCATAAATTACGTTAAATTAATAAAAAGCTCTTAGTGCCAATAAATAAGTCATGTCCTTATCTAGACGTATTCAAACTGGGCATCCATAAAAAAGCACAAAGAAATGAAAAGTTCAAATGGAAGAAGAATCGCTAGATGAATTACTTCATCCTAAATGTTGCAATTGGCTTCTTTTACAGGAACGATTTTTTTCCCAGAGGTGATAAACGCAGAACCTCATCAATCCAGCTCTTTACCCTTGGCGGGTACTTGTCTTTCCGTATGCAATTTTTTTTTTTTTTTTCTCTTTGGCTCCAGACAAAAACAGAGTATCTTCGTGATCCGGGATTTGTTTGAAGAGATTTCATCTGGAAAGAAGTCAAGCAGGGCACTCGCAGGGGAGCTTTCACAGATTACGACCTGTAATCTGGTTAATACTCCAAAACACAAAGATCTGAATGTTGGGATAAGACCACTTCATATGTGGCCATGTGCCCTCCCCTCCCCCCATTCGGTAGTCTCCCAGAGACTGAGAAGTCCCCAGCTTGCACACGCCGGCAGGGTAAAAGGGAAGATAACACAGATGTGATGCCATACATTTCAAGACAAGCAGAGGATGACCTCTAATATTAGGATTCTTTCATCCTGCTGTTACTGCCATAAGATTCAATGTCCTTTTTAGTTTAGGGTATCATATCCATGGTCTTTGATCAAGAGAGGGTATTGGGGTTGAATATAAGGCTTTATTTTCACTCAGAATCTTGGGCTAGTCCTTCACGTTTTAATTTTTCACTAAAACATTACATGAAATCAGCATTTAACTTTACATATCCATTTGGAGACCAGTAAATTTTAATTTGTCCCCTTTTAGGAACCATCTGCTGAAAGTAAATCTTTATAACATCCAAGTTAAATTGTGAAGATGTTTACCCTCTAAATACAATGAAGTTTCCAGGAGTTCCTCAATAGTATACTTTTTCTATACAAAATCCAAGATTAAAGTTTATTTCCCAACTCAAATTTGATGCCTGTTTGATTGTGTAGCTTACAAACAGCTTCCTAATGGCCATTTTAAAGTCCTAAGACATTATTTCTGTTTTGGAAAAAAGAACTATTTCTGAGGGACTAAATCACCAAGACAGGTTTTGTGCAGATAAGTCTTCCAACACGTTCACTTGCACACGGATGCCCTGTGTGCATGGGGTAAGACATCCCAGCAGTGATGCCACAGATAAGAAATACCAGACTTAAGAAGTCTACATGCAGGAAAAGTTATTGGAGGAAGCACAGCCCAAATCCATAGTTCCTAAGGGCAACATCCCTTTGTTCCCCTGTCATTTACGGGAAGCAACTTAGGTAGAGGAATACTTTGACAAACATACTAAGAGAGAAGTCGCTAGACCCCAGAAATAAATATCCAGCCATCTGCCCCTTTAAGGAGTCCTCATCCTCTGAATCTGTTGCCTACAATTCTGATGCCGCCAGGACAGAGAAGTGTGTGAGAAGTCAGTGATTGTTGCTACCAGACTAACATCAGAGTTCCTGATTCACCATGTGTGAAGTTTCTGCAGACTAGTTGGGGAACCCCATTGTATTTCTAAATATACCACCAAGAAAAGAGTAAATTTCAAAGAGTTGACTTACATACTAACTCTAAATTCTAACCCACTTGTAAATTGTGAGCTTCTGGGATTATTCTCCTGAGGTCAACTGTTTACCATATTGGTTGAGAAACTAAAGTTAGGCTAAGTAATTTTCTCAAAAGGTTCAGAGACCAAAATGCCTAGAAACTCCCAGACATACCTACTCTACAGATTATTCATCTCATTCATTTCAGCACATTCTTATGTTGTCCATACATGAGATTGTCAAAAAATGAGCCAAAGCATTGCTCTAAGAGAATTTTTTAATGTGAACATTAAAAAAAAAATCCTTTTGGGTAAGAAGACAGTAGATTTTAACTCTCCACTCCTCCAAGACTCAGTGGAAAGAATCAGTTCTAATACTACCTTTGCCATCCCACGCTGTTCAAATAAATCTATAAAACCTGGGTTTTGAATGTATAAAGCATGTAGAGAAAGAAAAGAAAATGGAAAAAGCGAGCTTTCGCTGAGAAGATGTACGGCTGATGTAGGCACTTTGGAAGTTTATTTGCCCAGTTTTCTCTATTTATTAACCCTGCTTCTCAATGCATTTTTACAAGGAGATTTTTAAAAACAGATTTATTTGAACAGGGAAACGCAGAATAAAATTTAAGATACAGTTAATACGATTCTGGGATGGAGCAAAGCGTTAATGCAAAGTGAACATACATTAGAGAACATGTAACCTTTCTCAGGATGAACTTCCCACATAAATCCTCTCCTTCCTCTGGAGCCTGGGAGACAAATATCTAGGCTGTCAAAATTGGAAAGCTTTTGATTCCAAGTAATAAGGGCCCTGGGGCAAGTGACATAATTTTTCTATACCACTGTCCTCATTTGTAAAATGAGCATAACAATACCTTATCCTATCACACTGTGAACACTAAAAAAAAAAATTTTTTTTTTGAGTTCCAGTTTTGTAGAGTTACCACTCTAAATTCAAAAACTGATGGGCCATTTGCCTGTGACTTTTAAAGGCCAGAGCTGGTGAGTTCTAGTTCTTTTGCATATCCAAACCTTTCTTTCCCATTCTTTTGATGAACACGTTCGTAAGCTTGGACATTTGTAGTGTGATCACAAGTTTACAATACCCGTCCAACACATCACTTCATTTGCTCCTCACACAGCTCTGTGAGGCAGATGTGATGTGTCCAGTGAGGAAACCGAATGCCGAAGAAGCTAGTATCTTGCCTGAACCTGGCGGCCTGGAAGCCGTGATGTTCAGCCTTGAACTTAGCTCTGCTGGGTCAAACTGCCCCGTGACCCGTGCAGGGCCATGGCTGGATGCAGCCGGTTCCTCATTAGCGTGAAGAAGGCTACGCTTGTCTTTATCCCTCTTGTTCTCAGAGCTCCCTTAAAACCCCCCAGAGTAATGTGAGTTCTCAGGAAGGGATATGTATATACAGCAAATGGAACACAAGTTCTGTCTTGGCAGCTGCAAAGGTGTGTACAGCTCAACTAAGAATTGCTCGTCACTAGTCCTTTATCTGATTTTTTCCAAATACTCTTTTCCAAACAATCAAGCAGGGGATGGGAGCAGGAGGGAATGAACATGAAAGAGATGCCAGTAATCACGGTGACGAACAGTCATAGGGGTAAAGTGACAGCTCAAGGCTTTACTGTTGTCATAAAAGTGGTGCAGTTTTAGAGCTTTAAGACGAGCAAATCTCTGGGGTCTCCGTCTTCCGGGGTTCTAATAACATTAGAAAGGGTGAGTTGGTATAAACAGTAACAAGATTTATGTTAGTGCAAACTGCTGACTATTGACTCTGATCCTGAAGAGAGAAGAAAAGAGAAAGCGAAACTAGACCGGATTCCTGTTATGTCCCTATTTATGGGAAAGTGGGAAACCGGACTGATTCTAGTGGGAAGGCAAGAGACAGATTCTGATGCCATAAGATGATAGTCAATAGAAATTAAATGGAAAAGAGACAATTGGAAAAAAAAAGCTGTAGCTTGGCTATTTTTCACCGAAGGTTTCTAACCACAGAAAGGGAATGACAGAGCGGGCTGGAAGGGCAACTGTATGCTCAGAGGAACAAAGGTTTTGAAATCCTACTTTGTGGGACAAAACATCTAACAAAAAAGGGCTTCAAGTAGAAGTTAAAACTAAATACTTTCATTCATGACTCATCTTTCAGTTGGTAAAATTTACCTGAAGAAAAAATCCAAGGTTTACCTCTTCCGCTTGGACTTGACTTTTTTATACCACAGTAAGTAAGCTATGAGGGGGTCCTACCTCCCCTAACTTCTTCCATTGTTTGTCAATAAAAGACTGAACCAGACTCTTCTTTTCAGTTTATTATCAGTTAGAAGAGGTACTTTCTTCTCTGCAGAAACTTCCCATTGGCTTTATGGTTATTTTTGAGCTATCACAAATATTTTGGCCTCATAGGTTTATGTTTACAATCTCATTAACTCAGCCAGATATTTTCAGCAACAGAGAAATGCTTCTTATTACAGTCTCTTAGATGGGAAGTCCGTCTTCCTAAAAACCATATGATTATAAAAACAAATATGTAGGAAAGGAATCTTTGGCCACAGGAGGGAACTTAGCCAAAGTACCATTGACAGATCTTAATAAAAGAAAAATCAAGCTTAAAAGAGAGAATTGAATACTTGAGCACAAGACCTGCTCCCATAATCTTGGAATTTTATGGTCTCCCTAAAGGAAAGAGTATGTGGTCTGTTAAATCAGGTCATAAAATATCTCCTTGAGACCTTAAAATGTAATGTGTCAGATGTTCAATCTATTCAGTGTGGGCCAATCGTAGAGCCAAGATGTCAGCTTCCCAATTTCAAGACAGGCCTTCTGGTGTTAAAGCCACAGTCTACAGCCTTCAGAGAAAGGATGGAAACTATAAAGCTGAGGACATTACAAACATTAGGATAGAAATATACTGCTGTATATTTACTAAATATACTTATTAAATATTTTGACTATCATATCTCTACATCTACTTTTCTGTAAAAGACTTGAAGGACACAAATTAACCTCTAAAGTGTCTATCTATGGAGACAGATTGCTAAGAGGCAGCTTTTACTTTCCATTTTGTACATTATTTGTATTTGATTATTTACAATGAGACTTTATTAATTTAGCAATTAATATAAAGTCAACACAGTGTTTTCTCTAAAGTATGTTCAAAGTATAAGATACATTAGAAATATATATCTGGTAGTCTCAGACGAGTTCAGCACACAGTTAAAACCAATTATTCTGGGATGATTTTGAGGCTAAAACAGAAATCATGATATTAGGAGGGTTACTTTTCTATTGACTAGGGCACTTCTGTAAATTCACTAATTCATCCTGATTTTTTTTAATTGCCCTAGAGATGCATTTAGAATCAAATAACCAGCAATATTTTCTGCTTCTGGAGAATAAATGATTACCCCAGGTAAGCAACTGACCCATTGCTAACGGTTCATCCCAACAGAAGAATATTTTAGAGTATCAGTTCTAGGGATATGTGTTGTAAAAAGACGTATTCTGATGGTTTGGCATCGGGAGCTCATGCTCATGATGTAGAAAAACAGCAAGATCTTAGCTTTTGAGCAAGATCTTTGACAAGCCTGTGCTACTTAGAGAGTTGGAATGCTCTGGGCACAGAACTAACTCTCTGTGTCCTAACATGCGCAGCCCCACACTAAACAAAGCATGGGCTTAAAGAGACATGTTTTCCATGAGAACAGAGACTAGGAACCAGACGGCAGTGAAGATTATTTGCAGATATTTTTAAAGTATATAGTAGAAACAAAGGAACCAGTGCTGAGTGGCTCAGGTGAGGAAGAAGGGAAAGGGGAGGGGACAGCACAGGGAAGGGGCATACAGGTCGGATGCTCAGAGTTGTTCTAACCAGTTTCATAAATCAAGTCACTTATGAAAGTATAAGAAGTAGAGGATCAAGTTCACAAAAGCCCAGACATCGCAGATTTGCAGAAGAGACATCCTCTCTAAAGAGACTGAACAAGGAGAAAAAGGGCAAGAAAGAGATACTTCATAAAGCCAGGCCTAAACTAATGCTTTTTGCCCTACACCTTCACATTTACACTTAACCTAAAAAGATTAAAATATCATAATAATTCTGAGATTTCTGGCTCTCAAGATTTCCATTATGACACATCAATAAAGCAAAGCAAGGTGACTGAGAAAGAACGGCCGGCTTTCATTTCCTGCTCATTTGAAGGTCACTTTTGGAGATAAAGATTATATTTTTGCAGAACCAGAGGATACACGAACATTTCTAGAAACTTGTAACATCAGATGTTCTGAACGAGCGAAGGAAAATGAATGATCCTATTAAGATACTTCTGACCATAAATCAGAGGTGTTAAGCTCTGACTGGCTAACTTCAGCTTCCCATTTGACTCATTTGAAAATGGAACTGATGTGAATATAGATTGAGGAAAGATGCTCGGTACCATTAGAGGTGGCTCATAAGCTACTACTCTCGGCTCTTAGATTGAAATACAGTGTGCCTAGCACCTGGAGACAAATATTTGCACCATTTCATTGTTAAGTGACTCTGCACGAGTGTTAGAAAAATGGATGCCGTGCTTGTAATACAAAAGAACTGCTCGTGTTAAAGCTCAGAGGCTCACAGGGGAGCGTGGAGAGCAATTCACTAATGTGGAGCACCTGGGAAGGGTGGTCTCATTCTCAGGCTTACCCCTCTGCCATTTGCAAAAGCATCTATTTCTCCCCTTGCACGGCTGTTACAATCTCCCTCCCCCTAATATTTTTAGTGACATTTTGCTTTGATCTTCTCATGAGCAATCCTTCAGCTGGAGAGATGTGGACCCATCTTCTGCTGTTCCTACTGAGCTCTTACTTTCCAGAGACTCTTACCCAGATAGCATTGTGGCATTCTGCCACTCACTCACACGCAAGTGATACAACCCTTCTGAGCCTCTCTTTTCCCATCTGTAAAAGCCAAATAACTCTTACCCCAGAGGCTTGTTTTGAGGCAAAGAATTGAATTTGTTAACATTTATGAAATACCTAGCACTTGATATGTGGCCAATAAATATTATCTTCCTTCTACTAAAAAGGTGTCATGGAGGTAAAGAGAAATTCCTTGACAACAAAAATCCCCACGGTTAAGTGACGCAAATAACTTTTTTTTCTGAAAACAATTAATGTATTTACCTTTGTTTTCCAGAGCTCCATGCAGTGTCAGGCATACGATAAGATACTCAATAATATTTGCTTCATAAACGCTGCTTTAAATGTCCTCTATAAAATGCAAACAAGTCAGCCATTTCAATGGTTAACCGAGGAGGGAAAAGCCGTCATAATAGTTTAAGAAATGTTATCAGGAGCATCCGAGATTGAGGCAAATGTTCGTGAGCTCAGTGAGAGCCTCTGACTGCCTCCCTTCTGAACACGGTGTGATGCCACACCACGTGCCACTAATCAACACAACTCACAGAGCGGAACATTAGAAACAGCTGCTTGAGGACTTGGTAAATATTACTTATACTTAAGTGTAAAATAGTGACATATATACTTGTATCTGCAAAGTGTAGAGCAGAGATACCGAGACACAATCTTTAAAAGAATCCAAATTAGTATCTTATATGTTCTAATATAACAAACATAGACATTACAATTAAGGAAGTCACATATGAAGGCAATTATATGGCTAATGATGAAAAAGCACCCTAAGAACTAAATAATGACTCAACCTATAAGTCATAATTTTATCATCTAAGCAGCCTCTTAAACTTTGAGAAATAGAACTAAATATTTTTCATACTTAGAGTTTAAGTGATAAATTATAGTCCTTTAATGCCAACACATTTTAAAGAAAGAAGAAAACTTATGGGAATAAAATTCTATAGTTTTTTTATAGACAATTTTTTGGGACAAGTCTATGAAATTCTAAAAGAAATACTTCAAATTAAGCAAGACGTCACTGAAAACCCACAGTGCATCTGAACTCAGTTGTTTTTTGTTTTTGTTTTTTTTGAGTAAATAAACGATCAAAACACAGTGTTATAGAATCTACTGTTTCTATCTACTTCCTGGAGAGGATACTTTAACTTTGTTTTGACATGTTTTTGGTGCTTCTAGAGATGACTTTTGCACCTAAGTACAAATATTGTAGTTTGTAAGGCTTTGGAAGTTATTTGTTTCTTCATTCAGTGACAAGCCAAGATTTCTTTTTCTGTTTTTTTTCCCCCTTCCCTCAGATAAATCCTTTTATTTATTTATGCTTCTCCATTTTGTTTGAAACAACCGCTGCCACCATCACCTTAATATAACTGACAGCCCTTCCCCCTCACCCTTCCTTGAGCTGGGAGGTGGACAATGGGGAAATGGCCCCCAGGGTGGGGCTGACCATAAGAGCCCCTGGGGGAGTAATGGAGCCTGAATCCCCTGCCCAGGGGACGGGTCACCTGCAGTGTATGAACGGGGGGGTAGTTAACAGATCTCTTGAACATTTTTTGTACCAACATATATATGCCCTTGGCCGTCAAGGGTCAGGAAGCATGTGGGGATGGGATTCTTAACAGCTCCTCTATGTCCCTGCCCAGCTCCGGTCTCATGAACTGAAGGCTGGAGAGCAAGAGGAGTGGAGAGGGTCGGGTGGCATGTCTCACACGCAGTACTGATTATTAATGGCTCTGGGATGGCCCCCTTCTTCTTCATTGCCCCCTAGTGGTAACTGCTGGAGCTGCACCATCAGGGTCACCCTCGGGGCCCCACAAGATCCAGGGCCTCCCTGGGCCTCCGTACCGGGTACTGTGGCCTCTTCCAATTCAGCCACGGGGACCAGCTCTTCCTGGGCCCCTCCACTGCCCATTCTCTTTCTTTTACCTCTCTTTGGCTGCTGCAGCTGTTGCCACTTCCGGCGCCCCCAATGCTTCTTCTAACCCAGGATATGGGGGGATCGGTCCATGAAGGGAGTTCAGGGGGCTGCCGTGGGTCACGGGAGATGCTGGGTTACACAGTCACTCGCTCCGAAGGGCATGACGGTGGAGGAGGCATCGGGATAGCATCGATCTCCCTCACACACCCCTGCATGGCTCCTGGCCCTGTTGTCGCTGGGAGGACAACGCACAGCTGACAAGGACAACATCGCTGGAGTCTCCAGACTCCAGAGGGATGGGGTGTATCAGGAAATGCTCGAGCATATCGAAAATAGACTGGAACCACAGTTGCTGAACCCATTCCTCATTCAGCGACAGACTCAGGTGCTTGGCTTTGCTCTCGAAGTTGAAAGTGAGGACGTATTCGCCCCACGTTGTCTCACTCAACAAAACACACGGGGCTGCTACCTCCGGCCAGCACTAGGTGGGCGGCCTTGAGTCAAAAGAGCATCCCGTGGAACCAGGGATACCCTGAGAGGGGCTGGTCCCCCTCATCTCCCTCTTGCTCCCCCTGGAACAGTAATGATGCTGCAGCTGTTTCTGAAGTGTCTAGGGGTGGGTAGGGGGCCAAGAAGGGATGAGTTGTCCCTGCTGGGGGGTCCCTCTTCAATGGGGACACAGGGGGGCCACTCTGGGGGAAGAAATTCCACTGAGTCAAAATGGGAGGTGGCAATGGAGGCGGAACTGGGGGAGAGAGATGCCGACGGGTTCTTTGAAGCCCCCATATGCCCCCTGTGACAGGCGATCTTTGCTCTCTCACTGGAGTCCAGCAGCAGCCCCTGGCTGGGCAGACACTCTTGAGTGATTCAGGCAGGGCAGCTCCTGGCTGTCTATATTCTCCCTTGTCAGCACTGGGTACAATGAGAGGATAGAACAGGGGGCCTGACCTCACTTGGTGGCTCAGGGAAGACTTCTCTGAGGAAAACAGCTGGATTCAAATATGTATGAAGATTACTGGTCAGTCATTCATGATGGAAAAAGCTAGACATGCATGCCAGTTTGCCAACCTTGTTTGAAAAACTGGGAAGAATCATTTTGTTTTGCAGTAAGTAGAAAGAAGGCCAGTGTTGCTAGAGAATGAAGGAGTGGGTCCCAGCCCTGACCAGCAAGCCTGACTTGGGGAGCTTTAAAAAATACCAGGGCCTGGGCCCCACCCCACAGATTTAGATATAATCATTCTGGGATGAGATTAGCCTATGGTATATATATATTTTAAGTTCCCCAGGTAATTCTAATGCATAGTCAAGATTTAGAACTCCTGCCTTAGAGTTAGAGGGAGTGAGGCTGGAGAAAAATCTTGGGGTTATACCACATAGTGCCTTGCATGCCTTGTTAAGGTTCTTGGTCTTTATACTCAGAGCAATAGGAAGCTTTGAAAGATCATGTGGAAAGTAGATATACAAATGTAATGATGTCTGACACAACCGATGGCTGCAATAATAGTAAACTATTAGCTTTAGCAATCTGGCTATGCTCTTTCATTCATTCAGTCATTTGTTTTTCCCTGTGGAAAAACAGCTTATTGAGATATTAATTTGTGCTTTTCCCTCTTACATTTATTTCTCTTTCACCATTTCCATCATGTAGTTTTCCTTGCCTCAGGGAAGAATTTGAAGCAAAAATTCTTACTGTGTTTTGCAAAAGTTTCCTATCATTGAAGAAATTATTTTAGGCATCCTGGTGTAGATGGGAAGAGATGGCAGTGCCTGCAAAGATCTGTGTTGAATGGGTCCAGGGGCTGTAGAAGACCTCATATGAGACTGGAGTGGGGACATGAGTAGCAAACTCATTTCAAGGGATGGTAAAGAGCTGATGAGCATACCCTTCCCCCCATCCAACTGTCAATGTTGTTTATGTTTCTTTTCCCCCCATCCATGCAGGGTTTGGGCTTAAGGTTGAGTTTACTGTGATTTAAAGAAAATGAAGATATGTGAGATATTTAAGATACTAAAGTTTTGGTTGCAGATTCACAATCTTTATATTACATTGGACCATATCCAGTGAGCACATGTGTATGACAGTCATCGTGATAGAGGCTATGAACAGAGTACTGTGCAAACTAGGTCCTAGCTAGAGCTTACAGCTCAGTGAGGAAGACAGACAATAAATAAACTTAGTCTGTAACAAAGAAAGAAGAAATGTGCAGGGATGGTGAATATGCAGAGATAGCCACACCAAGATGACATTTAAGCTGATAGCTGAAGGAACCAGAAGTGTCCAGGAAAGAGGGAGGCTGAGGAAACCTGAGTCGAAAATATATGGCCAGCTGGGCTGGCTGTGTTTTAACAAGCAAAGAGGAGAAGAGTAAGAGGTGTGGTTTTAAAATTAAGAGTGGGATCATGGAGGACCTGAGGTAGGAAATCTGAATTGTATTAAGTGTCATGGGAAGCCACTAAAAAGTTTTAATCAACGGACTAACATGATATAATTTTTAAATTAATTATTAAATATTTCTAATATACACAGGGACAAAGAATAAGCTAATTCTATCTTATCTACCACTTTTTAAAAAATAAATGTTAAAAGTATCTTTTTCAAGGTCTAAACTACAGATATATTTGAATCTCCTATTCCTTCCCCTCTTTTCCCAGAGGAAACCAGTAAGCTGAAGATTTTAAGACTTTTATTATAAATGTTATCAATAAAAATGTTTATAATAGTTGTGTGTTTTTGAATTTCACATTGATAGAATAATATCTGTGAATTGTTCACTTTGCTTTTTTGATTCATATTCGGTTTGGCAAGAATAAAAAGAAGACTCAAATTACTAAATACAAGAATGAAAGAGGATATATCACTATCAAGCTGATAAAAATAGAAAGAATTATAAGGGAATAATATGAACAATTGTATGCTAACAATTTAAGTAATCTAGATGAAGTAGACAAATTCCTAAAAAGATACAAACTACCAAAACTGACTCAAGAAGAAACAGAAAATCTCAAAAGAACTATAGCAAGTAAAGAGATTAAGTTAACAACAGAAAAACTTCCTACAAAGAAAATTCAGATAGTTTCACTGTGAATTCCACCAAACATATACAGAAGAATTAAGACCAGCCCTTCACAAACTCTTCCAAAAAATTAAATAGGAGGGAATGCTTCCCAACTCATTCTATGAGACCAACATTATCCTGATACCAAAACTATGCAAAGACATTGCAAGAAATGAAAACTGTAAATCAATATTCTTTATGAATATAGATGCAAAAATCCTCAGCAAAGTATGAGCAAACTGAACACAGCAGCATACAAAATGATTATACACCATGATCAAGTGGGATTTATCCCAGAAATGCAAGGTTGATTTAACATATAAAACTCAATCAATAAAATATTAATAGAATCAAAGGCAAAAACCATATAATAATCTCAATGTATTCAGAATAGGCATTTGACAAAATCCAACTTCCTTTCATGATAAAAGCATTCAACAGACTAAGGCTAGAAGGGAACTTCCTCAACCTGACAAAGGCTGTCTATTAAAAAATCCACAGACAATATCATACTTAATGGTGAAAGACTGAATGCTTTCTCCCAAGATCAGAAACAAGGCAAGGATGTTTGCTTTTGTCACTTCTATTCGACATTTTCCTGGAGGTTATAGTCAGGAAAACTAGTCAAGGAAGACAGAAAGACAGGAAGGAAGGAAAGAAGGAGGGAACGAAGGCAGGAAATAAGGAAGGTGGGAAGGAAAGAAGGTGAAAGGGGAAAGGAAGAAGTGAAACAATCTTTATTCAGAGATGACATGATCTTGTATATAGAAGATCCTAAAGAATCCATAAACACACAAAAAAACTATTAGAACTAAGAAAAGAATTCAGTAAAGTTCCAGAATGTGAGATCAATATATAAAAATCAATATTTCTATATACATAGGCTATAAAATTTTTTAAACTAAATTAAAAAAATATTTCAATTGACAACATCAAAATAAATTTAACAAAATAGTGCAAGATGTATACACTGAAAATTATGAAATGTTGAAAGAAATTAAAAACCTAAATAAATGGAAAGATACCCACATGCACAGAATGGAAGACTTAATACTCTTAAGTTAGCAATATTTCCCAAATTCATCCACAGATTCAATGTAATCTCTGTCAAAATTCCAGCTGCCTTTATTATTTCTTTGAGATATTTAAAATGATATTAAAATTTGTATGAAATGCAAGAGACCAATAGCCAAAAACAATCTTTAAAAAGAAGTAAAACATTGAAAGTCTCACAGTGATTCCAAACCTTACTACAAAACTACCATAATCAAAACAGTATAACACTGGCATAAAGACAGATACATAGATCAATGGAATAGAGTTGAGAGTACAGAAACAAACTCTTATGTTTACATTTAATTGATTTGTGACAAAGGTATTGAGACAATTTAGTGGGGAAAGAATAGTCTTTTCCACAAGAAATGGAATAGTGCCAAAGAGGTCCAAACCAAGGTGAACAGTAAATAATGGCAAAAAATTAAAGATAAGGAAAGAATATTAAAAGCAGCAAGGAAAAAATAAATAGTTACATACAAGGGAACCCCCATAAAATTCTCAGCAGACTTTTCAGCGGAAACTCTGGAGGCCAGAAGGGAGTGGTACGATACAATTAAAGAGATGAAAAGAAAAACCTGCAACCAAGAACACTCTACCTAGTAAGACTAAAATTCAGAATTGAAGGAGAGATCAAGAGTTTTACAGACAAGCAGGAGCTAAACTAATTCAACACCATGAAACAAGCTTTACAAGAAATGTTAAAGGGACTTCTCTATGTGGGAATGAAAAGGCCACAACTAGAAACATGAAATTCACAAAAGGTTTCTTTAAAAGTTAAGCATTCACTGTGGGGGAGGGTATAGCACAGTGGTAGAGTGCAGTGCTTAGCATGTACGAGGTCCTGGGTTTCATTCCCAGTACCTCCATTAAAATAAATAAATAAACCTAATTACCTCCCCCTCTAAAATTTTTTCTATAAAGTTAAGCATTTCATTTATAACCCAGAAATCTCTCTCCTAGGTATTTGCCCAAGAGAAATGAAAGCATCTTCACAGGAAAATTTACACAAGTGTTCATAGCAGTTGTCTTCAAAATAGCCAAAATCTATTAAACCAAATATCTCAATGGGAGAAAGAATAAACAAATTGTAATAAATCCATATAATAGAATACTCCTCAGCAATAAAAAGCAATAAAATTCTCTCACACGAGCAACATGGACAGGTATCAAAAACATTACGCTGAGTGAAAAAAGCCAGATCCAAAAGTATACTTATTATGTGATTCTATTTTTATGAAACTGTAGAACAGGCACAACTTATCGATAGTGACAGGTCAGTGGTTGCCTAGGACAGGGAAGTAGGGGACACAAAGGTCACTCTCTTTGACATATTCTATATCTTAATTGTAATAGGGGTTGCAAGGATACATACATTTTTCAAAATTCTTTGAAATATAAACTTAAAATGGATTATTTTGTTATAAGTACCTGATACCTTAATAAAACTGATTATTGAAAAAGATTTTCATCCCAGTGGGATTTTTTTTTAACATTATTGAAGCTGAAAGACTGAAAAAAAAAATCTTGAAAAAAATTTCACTACAAAAAAGGAAGTTTTGCTAGAGAAATAATGGTATAGTTTCATGTTGAAGAGTTATACATTTATCATACAAAACATGAAGAATATTTAATGACATGTGAAAATAATCAAAGTGGATTTTTAAGGGGAAAAAGAATCACATAACTACATGTGCATTGTACCTCTCTAAAAATTTCAAATCAGTATTTACAGCTTGAAATTTAATTTCTTTTGTACTTGCCTGCTCCCTTATCATTTTTTAACTCTTAGAAAAATGCTTATTTAACTGTGCAGACTTTTTGCAAATTATTGTGTTGCCCAAGGATACATTTTTTGTCCCTGGCTTTCTATTCATAATCGCAAAGAAGGAAGAACATAAGTACATAATCTGTTTCCCCAAGAACTGGGATTTTATCTAGCCACGTGGAAAAATATATTTTGCAGGGTGTTTTGTTTGTTTGTTTGTTTAACAGGATTGACCCAAAACAGGCACACTGAGAATATTTCGTATTAAAAACTTGGTATAAATAATAATGTATTTAAAAACACATTTTGCACATCTTGGAAAATTTTTAATTGTCTTTTTGTAATATTTTAATTGTCTTTGTGGTTATTTGTGTGTCAGAGGAGCATTTCACATTCTAAAAGTTACCCTAGTTCTCTTCAACTGAGGGACAGAATCAGAAATTGAGTCCTTGGGCAAAGCCTGGGAGGGAAGTGGAATACCAGCCCTGTTTGGGTTTCAGACTTAAAAGTACAATGGTCTAGTATAATTCAGGGAATGAACACTCCTACTAATAAAATATTTTTAGATTTATTTTACTTTGCTCAAAACACCTTCAGTGGCTCCCAGATGCCAATTAAATAAAGTCTTCTTTCTGAGTATGGAATTCAAGTCCTTCCGTGATCCACCATTGGTTCCACAACTTACTGCCCATAACTTTGGGAAAGGTAATTTTTCTGTCTGAACTTCTCATTTCTTAGTTTCAAAAAACACACAAGGAGAGTAGTGTCTTGCTCACAGATTTGCTGTGGGCAATAAATGAAACAAATTCTTGAGTACACTACATGCGTGGCATATAGTGAACAGTTGGTAGTGGGAGGTAATCATTTCACGTGTTACTGTTATTTGATTTGTTGGTTGTTTGTTTATTCCTCTACTGGGTTGTAACTTAAAAGGATCACTGTTGTTTTTATTTTTATTTTTCTCTTGTCTACACAATGGACATTTATTGAGGGCCAACCACCACCAGCATTGTGCTAGGTGTTAAGGCTACAATGGCAAAGAAAATGAATGTGGCATCAGCCCTCAAGTAGCTTTTAGTCCCATAGGGAAGAGAGTCAATATAAGAAAATAAATTCAAGGAGAAATAGCTAATGGGGGATATTAGCATGAGGTAGGGAGAGACCCAATGTTGGTAGCTGTTGTCAGAGAAGGCCTGAGAAAGGAGCTGGACTTTTTCTTTTTTTTTAAATGAAAGGTAACTGTTTATTACTGGAGAAAAGAAAAATGTATACAAGAAATTTTAGATTCTTTCACCTCATGCACTGCTTTTGTAATAAATTTCCAAATATGAAAATATCAGTTAGGAAGATATTTACAAGGATAAATTTTTCTCAACATGTGACCATTTACTGTGTAGTGGACATTTTTTTTCACAGAAATAATATACTTAAACTAAATATAATCTTATGGTTTACAAGAAGCTTAGGACATTGTATTAACAAAGGAAGATATTATATTTTACTGCAAAAAATTACAAAAGTGATACAGTTTTGGTGGCTCTTAAGTGGTTAATTACTTGATGCAAAGAGCCAAAGAAAAGGGCATGCTGGTGAAGAGAATTGTGCGGGCAACAGGCTGGATTTAATGTAGTGCAGCATGTGAATGAGCAGAGGGCCTGGAAATGAATGAGGGAAGGAGAGGCAGTCCTGAGACCTGCCTAGAAAAGTCTGAAGGGGCCAGGTCTTGGAGGCTTAGCAAGGAGTTTGGGTAGCACCCTATGTGCTGTGGGAAACCACAGAAGGATGCTGAGTAGAGTGGTAGCATACAACCACATTGCAAAAAGACTATCCTGCAGGATGCTGAGGGTGGAATGCATGGGGCCTGGGAGGCGGGACGGCGGAGGAGGGGACGAGAGTGGAAGAGGATGTCTAGCATCCACTCCTACCTGCCTCTCAGTCCTCCGCTGGGATCCTTTCACATGTTTCCTGGTCTTCAGCCACTTCTTTCTTCCTCTCCATGTGATAAGCTGGTTGCTCCCCGTGGGCCTTTGCACCATTTATTTTCTCTGCCTGGAATGCTCCTCACCCAGATCACTGTCTGAATGGCTCATTCTTGTACTTCAGGTCACAAAAGTATGGTCACCTACTCAGAGAGGCTTTTCTTACCTCTTGCTAGATGCAAACCTCATGCTTTCTTTGGGTCAATGCTGAATTGGTAAGTGTCAAATTCAGTATTTAGTTTATTATAAAAAGGATGCCAGGTTTAAACATAAATCTAATATTTGAATAAATAAATGTAATTATTTCTACAATTTTATCATGGAAGATTGTAGTTGTTGATTTTCGAAGTTTGAAACCAAGCTGAGTCGAGAAACCACTAAACAGCACTGGCAACCACTACACCGCTCCCGTAGTCACTATGATGCTGCTTCCTACTAACTTCACTAGAGGAGCAAGACAGTTTGGGGTTTCCTGATTTTTCTCTAGCAGCCTCTTCTCGTCTTCATGCTCTTTATAGCCTGAGTATGAACAGACTAAAAGGTGGTTTATCATGGGTGTTGTAAAGCATGTGTTTCAAAGCTTCGCCTCATTAGGAAATTTTGAGGTGTAAAATTTGGCATTCTGCTTTTAATGCATCTTAACAAGATGCAAAAAGTTCCCAGAGGATATTTTCTTAAAATTATAGCCTAAATGGAGTTTGATAACTGAATCTATATATACAGGATAAAGGGCTTTTTTGTTTGTTCATCTGCCAATGTATTAACTTGTTTAGTTAACTGGTTAAAAGTTCTTCACAATTGCATTCATACATAAATAAAATTAATAGCTTTTGCAATCATCATACAGCATAGTAGTTAATCAAGGAAAATAAATATATATTTTTATTTTAACTGAGTGTTTTTAGACTTTAAAGCATAAAGTAGATTTTTATTCCAGATATATCTAGAATGCTTACCTACAATTGAAAACGAATACCCAGATTTTAACAGTAAGCTTAATAATATATTTTGTTTGTATCACTGATGTTGTTACTTTCATTAGTAACATGGAAATCCACATGAGTACTCAATCATTGATTATTGACAGGTTTAGGGATGCCAAAAATGACTTTGAAGTAGGCATTCAGCTATTTGGCCTTCCACAGTCTGAGGTCAAAGACAAATAGCAGATTTTATCTGAATATGAAAACCCAAAAATTGAAGGCACCTATCTGTACTTACCACCATTGCCTCCAAAAGAGAAGCCTGTCTTATTATCACTAGGATACTAATCACTAACTGGCTTTTCCTTCTTTAAAAAAATTTTTCTTATTCCTTCTTTAGAATGCTGCTCCGTAGGAGTAGGGATTCTGTTTGTCTTGTTCAATACTGTGTCCCAGAAAAGTGCCTGGCGCACGGTGGGAGTCCAGTGAATGTTTGCTGAGTGGATGGGCAGATGGATGGATGGCTAAATACCACAGTAGAATAGGCAAGAGATGATGGTGGCCTGAACTCTTGCAGAAGAGATGAGAAAAGGAATAGATGGTTTTGCCTACAGAAACCCAGCACTAGCTAAAAGATTGAAAGTAGGAGATGAGAGTGAGTTATTAAGCAGAGCTGATCTCCTGGGTTCTGGATTAAGAAATTTTGTATCTTCACTTGTTTGTTATATTAGTGAATTGACTTGAGCTTGGACTTTTATAGATTCAATCAGTGGTAATGAAATCGAGAAGTACTTATGTGTTTTCCAGACACGATTTTCCCAAACCCGTGCCCATCACTGACAGGATGCTCACATCTCCTCTCAGTGGCTGCACTGAGATGGGGGCTGCTGAGTGGCAACGTGTTGAAACTTACTGGATGGGAGAGAGACACAGAAAAGTATGATTACTACTGCTATCATTTGACTTGTGGTTTCAACCAGGTTGCTACAAAGGTAAGTGGTTTGCAGTTCCTCATCTTCTTCCCTAGAGATAAATGAAGAACACTAATTCAGAAGAATATGGCAAAATTTCAAAATAATTATTGGAACAATATCTGAGCCATGAAAAATTCAGCTTCCAAAAGAGGATCAAAAAAGAGCATACGGCACTAATTGTCATAGAGTCCTTGTTACATTTTATAGATTTTCATTTTTTAAAGCAATGATTCATTTAAGAGGAAAAAGTTGAACAGCAATTCCAGCGAAAAGTTAAATTAATACAGATATTAGCCCAGACTCTACGTGGGTGATGTTGGCAGGCTCCACGAAGCTTTTGTTCCCGTGGTCACTGCACATGAAAAGACAACCTCTCGATTTCTTTGCTACTAGAGTCATTTACTCGAATGTGAGTCCTGATGTGTTCTTGCCCCTGGAATTCATTACGTGGGCTTCGTGGGCTTGCTGGCCTTCCAATTAGCCAGCGTTCCTGCCTGATTTCTTAAGAAAGGGACAAAGCTATTTGAATGCAGCAGTATCCTGCGCAATATGGAGTCTATCATTTTCCCCCCCTCAATGATGTTACAAATAATGATGTGCAGAGCCGAGGGAAGATGAGCATCTCAGCGTCTGGCCACCAATCATCTCTTATTGTTTTCAAAGAATGGGCAAGTGTTCTTCTACACTTTGGGTCAAAATCATTTTTTAAAAATTGGCTAGAGCCATATGCATGCATACGTAGAAAAGTTTCATTTTTAGAATCAACAAAATCATAGTATCCTCTCCTAACTGACCTCACTGCATCAAATTGCCATCACCTGCCTGTAATGAGTCTGAAAGGGTGTGAGTCTGATATCCTTTCCCCACCCTCCCTGCCCCGACTCTCATTGGTCCCATGGACTTCAGGTGACAAGCCAGACAGCACAGGGAAGTGGGAAAATAACAGGCCTTGGAAGGGATGGGTCTGTTGTCAAATCTTGGCCTTTAAATCTGTGGAATGGGCTTCATAAGAAACATCTTGCAAGGCAGTAGAGACAGTACATGCATTAGAGCTATGTATGACGTTCCTGTCGGGTTGTGACTGATCATTGCTGTCATGGTTGCTGCCTAAATCCTCATAGCACACTGATGTGTTCATTTACCAACAGGATCATCTTCCCTTGAGTTCTAAATTGTGAAACTGTCTCATATTCCATATATTAAACATCTTGTCATTCCTCATTTATTCATTTAGCAAGTATGAACTGTGAAATTATTATGTACTGGGTCTGGCATGAGTCCAGCTGCTCTAGAAATTGCCCTGTCTTTTGGAAGACTGTGTCAAACTGCCTTTTAGCATGAAAAAATCCAGGATATCTTTTATTTAAATATCCATATTCATTTCAATATTAACCAACTTCTTGAGTGCTACTATTTCGGAAAGCATGGTTTTAGCATTAGAACAAGATACAGGCCACGAGGAGTTTGCAATCTAATAGCTGACGCAGCTGTAGGCAAAGTATTTCAATCAAGTAACATAATAAACACATTCCTAATTTAGCTCTGGAGTATTAAAGTTTATTGTCTCTATCGTAGGAGGCCGTATAAAATCTGAGGGCTCATAGAGAAAAAAATATGTATATAACATATTTGTATGTTAACACTTATGTAAGATTACAACTTCCTAGACATACAAAATTTTTAATTTTTATGCTCAGTATAGCACCCAAAACAATTATGTCTAGAAATAAAAGTCCCATTTTTTTACATGTGATTTCATCTTTTTGTTGTCTCTTAATCTCTAAACTCTTGGGTCTTGAGTAGATTTTGTAATCCTAAATATTCTGAGAAGAGATTTCAGCCTGTGCCTGATTCTGAGTGTGGATAACTGGTACCTGCAAACGGTATTATCAAATCTCATTTTAGTCAAAAGTTTTCACATTTTCCAACTGAACTTTCAGCCATAGCTACTGACAAGTAGCAGAATAGGTGGAGACTGCTAGTGAGCATGAGCCCACGGGCTTTGAACACAACTGCCAGAGCAATGCATATTTCTGAATGTAGGAGCAGATCCAACACTCGGCCACTCTGGAGGGAGGAGAGGTGTTTGTCCAGGAGCCAGCGGGCGAGCCTGTTCACCAAGCAGGATTACAGGGCAGCAGAGGGAGCCAGGAATGCCTGTAATGTCTGTGAACCCAGGACCGGCCGGCTCTGTAAGGGTAATTAAAACCTCACCCTGAGAGGAGTGACCCAGTCTTCCGAGTGCTCAGAATATTATACGAAAAATTCCCAGGAATGGTTTTTCATTTAATTGTATTTAAGTGCCTACTATGTGCAAAAGCTCAGGGCATGTAGTTGTAATCTGTGTTTTGTATGACCTTGATTCTGCTTTTATTCTCCTCAAGAAAGTCCACCATCAGAATCCTGTGGTTAGGGAGAGAAAAGTGCCCTATTTGTCATTTCTGAACTGAAACACTTCCATCAACCTTGAATTACAGGAAGAGTCTCCTATACTTAGCTGTTGTTTGCATCATCATCGCCATCATTATTCCAGGCTCCTGAAGGAGAGCCGAGAGTGCTTCTTGTAATGCCAACTGTGATTTGCATGTTCATAGAAGGTTTGAAGTTTCAGAAATTAAATGTCGGGGTGTAAAATTTTCTTGAAGGAAGAAAGTATGATTGCATCGAACTTTCAAAGTACAATCAAAGTCTAAAGGAAATATAATTATTATTGTCGGTTTATCACCTCAAACATGTTGTTGTAAATGTCATTATATCAGATGAGTTTGGTAACAGGTTTTCCATTTTGCACTTTATTTGACAAGGTGATTCATTGTTTAGTGCAGTTTAAGATGTCAGTCCTTCTGGAAGGAATTGAGCTGAGCTGATGTGCATAAGAACATTCTTCCATCAAAGTATATGATTAAAGAAGGGTTAGACTCCTGAAATATTGTTTCCAAACTTGCTTTGAATAAGAGTAGTTTCTTTGTTGAGATATAATTTATCATGGTTTGCTACAACTGGGAAAGTGTATACAGACCATACATGCTGCCTTTGGTACTTTGTACAGCTCTAAGTCTGTGCAAAATGGTCCTACTTTGGATAAGTTTGTCTGCATCATGGAAACCTATTTAGTAATTGAAGTTTTATGGATTTTTTGTTTGTTTGTTTCAAATAAAGTATCTCACAATGAACTAGGGCGATCAAGCAAACATTGGCCCAACATTACTGCATGTAGCATGGTGGGTTAGTATGTGCTAGTCACTCAATATCAGACATCTCACAACAGAGCCTCCAGCTTTTGAGCACTCGAAGGGAGCCAGAATCTTCTTTTTGCCATTTTGATGATGCCAAAAGCATTTCTTTTTTCTCTTTAATTTCTCATATCAAAATTGTAAATTAAAATGTAGATCTTCATAATAACAAACACCATTTATATCTATCTCTATCTCTATCTATCTATCTATCTATCCCTAGAAAGGGCCAGGAACTGGGCTAATTAATACATTCTGTCTCATATTCAAAGCAGCCTTGCCAATTATTTGCATCCTCATTACATGATTGAGGGATCTGAGGCTCTGAAAGGATAAGTAATTTGCCTAAAGCCATATGGATAGTGGGTGGCAGGGCTGGGATTCAAACTTAGGCCCTGTGACTCCAATGCCCAGAGTTCTTCCTCCACTGTGGTTGGTGATGTGTCCAAAACCCATCAAACTTACCCCCTTTTAAGCAGCACTGCCTATAGCTTTTACTGCTTGCTTAGGCAATACCTATATTTTTCTATAGTATCTTTTAATATTCCACTTGGTAGCTGTTAGTGTCTTGTTTTAGGTGCAACTGTACACATCAACCATAAGCTGTAAGATGCAACATTCCTTCTTCTCTTTCCCCAAACTGAAATATATGCTGATTTCAACAAAGGTCAAAATGGCCTAAGCCCCTCATAGGGAAATTAGATATAAAAGAACTTCCAAATGTTTCCAAATTAGATTATTTAAAATTAACCAGGTAGAGGGTGTCATGTGATAAAATTCCTTGTTTAAATTGAATTGAACAGCCTTTTTAATGAGAGACACAATGACTAACATTTGATACTGTAAAAGTGATGTCCTTAATGCAGTTGCCGTCACAAATGACAGATACATCATAGTTGCACAGCATCCTCTCCAGTAATGAAAGCAGAGGCAGACGTGATGCTTACGTGGGTTCAAGGTTGAAATATTTTCAAGGCTCCTCTGTTTAAGGATGGGGGAGTCCAGGACAGTTTGTAAGGTGCTCAGCCCTGTCTGGGCTCTGCTGCTTGGAGCTGGAGTCAGGACACCAAATTTGGAATCCACTAGAAAACTCAGGTATCTCAAACTGGGGGAGGAATTTTAGTGACTTCCTGTTTATGTTACTGCACCGGAAATCTTGAAACTTGAGGTCTGTATGTGTGTTTGAACATAGGTTTCTTGGCATACGTTACCATAAATAAAGCTATTTCTGGGTAAGAGAGCTTGTTTTCATTTCCATTTAGATTTGTAAAAGGTGCATCAGTATGCATATGTCTGCCTAAACACACCTACCAACAAATACACAATTCATGGTTTTAAATTTAATAAAAGGATTATAACAGTCATCATACATCCTATAAATAACACATTGCATAGCAAGCAATAGAGGATCATGGTCTCTGGGGTGTAGGTTCAGATCCCAGTTCTATTTCCATGCTATTTCTGGGACTTTGGGCAATTGTTTAACCTCTCTCTCCTCAGTTTCTCCATATTTAAAGTAGAGTCTACTTCGTAGGCTTATATGGATTGTATTTGTAAAGCACCTAGAAGATCATGTGGACACATAGGGGATGCTATATAACTATCTGCTTAATAAACAAGATTTTTTTCTTGAAGCAACATGATTGTCTATTACCTCACACCTCTTAGAATGTCGATTATTAAAAAGACAACAAATAACAAAGGGAAAGAGTGTGAGGAAAGGGGAACCATTGTGAACTGTCAGTGGGAAAGTAAATTGGTGCAGCCACTATGGAAAATAGTATGGAGGTTTCTCAAAAAATTAAAAACAGAACTACCATGTGATTCAGCAATTCCACGTCTGGGTAGTTATCCGAAGAAAAACAAAAACACTAAAGTAAAAAGATATATGTACCCCATGTTCACTGCAGCATTTATAATAGCCAAGATATGGCAATAACCTGTGTCCACTGATAGATGAATGGACGAATAAAATGTGAGTATGTGTGTGTATATACATATACACACATATACACACGTGTGCACACACATAGGATTATTATCCCCCCCATAAAAAAAGAATGAAGGTGAAATAAGTCAGACAAAGACAAATATTTTTTGGTCTCACTTATATGCGGACATGTAATCTCAAAAAAAAAAAAAAAACAAACCAAAAAACAAAAACCAAAACAAAAACAAAACAAGCTTATAGATACTGAAAACAGATTGGTGGTTTCCAGAGGCAGAGGCAAGGGATGTGGATGGGCAAAAGAAGTAAAAGGGGGTCAAAGGGTACAAATCAAGCTATAAAATAAGTAAGTCACTGGGCTGTACTGTACAGTGTGGTGACTATAATTAATATTGTATTATACATGTGAAAATCACCAAGAAAGTAGATCTTAAAAGTTTTCATAAAGAAAAAAATTGTATAACTATACATAGTGACAGATGTGAACTAGACTTATTGTGGTAATCATTTCACAGTATATATAAATATCAAATCATTATGTTCCACACCTGAAGCTAGCGTAATGTTGTATGTCAAATATACCTCAATAAAGAATTACCATAATGGATTAGGAAAGTACATTTAGAAGCATATTTGGGGAGCATTAACTCTTTTAAAGTTGTACTTGGTCCTCTTAAGGAAGCAACTGATAAAGTTCGAAGATAGAAGTCACCTTTTCATCTGCATTGGCTTCTGTATCAGGGTAACAACAAAAGAACCTGAATAATGTACAAAGTGCAAATCGGTTTGACCATTATTTTTCTAAACTACTGTTGTTAGAGACACTAAGTGGCAGTGGTCAGACAACTAAACTGCTTGAATTCAAGACCAACCCTGGACAAGTTACCCAATGTTCCTGAGCCTCAGTTCTTCACCTATAAAATAGGAATACTAATGTGTCTACTGGTTAATTGTGAGAACCAAGTGAGTTAACATTTGTCAAGCACTATTAACTAGAGTGCTTTTTTCAATAACAGTTATGATTAACATTAATATTTACAGTTGAATTATTTGAGTCCCTTGTCCACATTTTCTCATCTGTTTGTTAAAAATAGGTGTAAATGGTATCAATCGACTACACTTAAACGCAATAATGCATGAGAATGCCAGTGACCACAGTAAGAGGAGAGTGAGCCCATATGCTCATATGCAGTGATGACCAGATTTTTATAGAATAATTTCTCAAGTTTTGATTTATGTATTTTAAAAAATATGTGTAGAAATTATAGTGAATTTAGAGAACCCAAAATAAGATAAAATACAATATTGAGAAATAGGAAACCAACCCTGGGATAACAGACCAAAAGGATTGGCCTTATTTACCTGAAAAGAGATGGACAATTTACTTAGACAAGGTTTTGAGGGATAGTTTTCATGAGAACATTGATTCTCCTCTATGAGAAGATAAAGGATCTGACTGTAAACAGTAGGGAGCAAAGTGGCTGACGTGAGGACTTCTGTCCATGAACAATGTTCCCGTAGCAGGACAATCAACCACCTCTAGAAATTTTCAAACATAAGAAAAACAATCACTATCTTGGATGTTTAGAGTTAGTAAAACTAATTCCTGGGAATGAAAAACTGGACCTGATCATCACATTTTACTCCAAGATTTGATTTTGTATACTGAAGACAAGAGCTTTGTATACTGAAGACAGACTCTGTTCTGTCAAACATCAGAATGTGGTGTTACTGAGGTTGGACCCCCTCTGGTCCCGTGGTGGCCGTCTCCATGAACAACATCCTCCATATACTCCAGAGTATGAAGTCATCACTTCTTTTGGGTGCCATGAGGTGAAAAATATAGGAAATCATTGACTTGGTCATGTAATGTAGTGAAAAAGAGCTGGCATCTAAACATAACAGTTATCAATCAACTGAAAATTTTGGAGGCTAAATACAACCCGGTGATACACATATGGGAACCAGGACAGAAATGAGAAAGTTAAGGAATTTACAGTCTTCATTATTCAAACTGTTTAGGTGTTCTTTGGATTTTCCTCAGGAAGAGAACATTAGAGGAATCCAACTGGAACACTACAATGACTTGGCCAATGTGACAAGGTCTGTAACTTCATGACAAGTGTTGATGGAGTCCATCCACTTCCCACAATCTGTACCTTGAAATCTGGAGTGATATGATTCCAACTTTCCTTGCTAGGAAGCCAAAACAACCTCTTGAGCTAAAGGACACAGATCGTATTCATCATGCTCTTTGACTTTTTGTCTCTTCCTTCTGTGTCTCCAAATGTTATGGTTAGGAACTTTGTATTTGATCATAAACAAAGGAGAAAATATTCATCCATTTGGTCGTTCACCCACCATTCATTCATTCTTTTATTTAGCAAACACATAGAGCATTTATAAATTCCTAGAATGACGGTTCAAAGCCTTGGGTGATCCAATAAATCAGAAAGCTAACCAGGGCAATGAGACAAATGTTCAGAGAACTTCAATATAAGAGAGTGTACACGAAGAGGCAGGAGGGTAGACTGGGAAAACAGGTTTGGACTATGGAATGGGAGATGAGAAATCAGCACACATCATGTATTTCTGAAGGTAAAATGCAGTCTTTCAATCAGTGAGGAGCATTTTAAGACTTTTCATGGAACTATTGATTTATCATCGGTCATTTAATCCATAAAGAGGCCTAAGTGTATGATCTCAACATAGATTCAAGGCTTATAATTCTCTCTCAGAGCCATTACCACTGGACAATATGGCACAAATTAATGTGACTAGGATATGCTTTCATTTTGACAGATGAAATGTCTATTTTAAATGGCATAAAACAGAGCTGGATCTCAAGTGCCCTCCTTTTAATTTTATAACTGAACAAATTGGTTGTCTTTAGATGACCCAGCCACAGCAAGACAAGCACCTCTCACGTGTTGATGATTTGCCTTCCTATATGGTTACAGAAGTGGCTCTGACAAGCAATTCAGCCAGTTGGCCAACTTACATCAGGAAAAGCTGCTAAATATTAATTCTCCTTAAACCAAAATGATCAACTTTGGCAGGCATACTTTGACATCTAAATGGATAACATTAAACTAGTCTGCTCAACTGACTGCCACATGTAATTCCCTAGGATCAAAATTTGTGATCTACCTGGTTAATTCTTGGTATGCAGTTGGTCTCAAAATTAAACATTTTACAGGGGTCATGTTAAGGATCTTCTGTGGTCAAGACAGACCTTTGGAACTTCTTATCCTCAAACATTTCTAAGATAGGCCATCTCCTTTATGCCTTATGGTACAGAGTTCTGGCGTTTCCATCAATTTGTGCAGACATGCTTTGTGAGAACTGCCCTTGATCCGTTCGAAGTGCTCATTTGGCTGACTGTTGTACAGAGGCGAAGTGATTCTCCATTAAGATAGAAATATCAGACAAGTCTTTTTATTTTTGCAGGGAAACAGCATCTTTGTCGTCTATGCATCAGATCTTTTTTTTTTTTCAATCACAAATGTAGACTATGTGTGAGTACAAATGAGTGGTATCCTCAAATTGCATTGTGTATTATTCATCTCCTGTCAAAAGCCTAGCTGAGACTATTGATACTTGGAAGGAATTATTGAAGGAATCCCCCAATTAGGCATTTTCAAGATTCTCCAAATGCAAACATTCTATGCCCTCAATTTTCATCTAAGCTTATTGTAAGAAGTCGCTCTATGCGGACTTCTTTTTAAAAAAGAAAAATAGATTTAAATCCCATTATCTATCATGTTATTCAGTGGTCCCCAAATAAAGACGCACACGGCAAATTTCTCCCAAAATTCAGGTGCAGAAGAAAGTTACTTCCTTTTATTAGATAAGGAAGACCCTCATTGGTCATGTTTTCTTATTTATCTTGATTGTTAAGAAGCTTAGAGTCAATTTTTATGCTTAGTTTTAGTCCTTTCCCTTAGCCTGGATTTTCAAATAATTATTCCCTCACTATTTTATTTTTGGCTCATGTCTTTTATTATATTAATGATTTTCCACTGAATTGTGATTTTTATTATAAGCTGCCTCACATCACACATCACTTTTGAAAGCAGGTAATCTATAAATATGTGTGAAAAATACGATCTCCAACATAGATTGGGTAGTAGGTTAGGGACTGCTTGGAGGAATGACTAACAAAGCTTGGTCAGTGTAATACCTGCAAAGAATAACCTGATGCATGTGTTCTACAGACACTTACTAGGTTCTACCCCAGATCTACTGGATCAGGGGACTGGGAATTTTCATTTGCACAAGCTCCTCCAGTCTTCTACAGACTAAGGACTGAGAGTCCCAAAGTTATTAACTTACCTTCAAAATAAGGCTATATTTCACAAGCATTGTCTGTAGCTTTAGTAGATCACAAATTTAGATATTCACAAAGGACTTGATTAAATGAAATGTGTGAGGCAAAGTGATAATCACTATGCCTGAACCAAAAATGAATAAGGAATCAGAAAATCACTGCTATGAACTATGTGTGAGTCATGGGGATTCTCAGCATTAGGATGGCAGTGAGAATAGGAAGTATTTAAACAAGGAAGCTTTCAAAATGTGGGGAATAAGGATCATCAGGCCTCTTCTAGTTAGAGAGAGGGTTAGAGAGAGAGAATGACAGAGAGAGCGAGAGAGAAGAGATATTCCTAAATTTGAATGTTGAACAAATGGGAAAATGTTAATGTCTTTATGTGAGACAATCATGTAAGAGTAAAAAATATTAACAGTTTGGGTTTTAAAGTTTGAGGTCCTAAGGAAACCATTAGCTGAAAAGGCAGTTGGATAAATGGACCTAGATCTAGAATTCCTGAGCAAAGGCAAGCGTAGTGATGAAAGGCTGGAACGCATAGCTAGAGGTAAGTTGAAATCATGGGAGTAGAAAATAACTCAGGATCTCCAGAGTGAAAAGAGAGGAAAAGAAGGAAACCCAGAGAAAGACCTTGAGTAGAGAAGGGAGGAAAGAGACACATGTGTCAAAAGTAGGAGGCAGAAAATAGAATTGTGGGCTTCAGAAGTCAAAGGACAAATGGCCTTCAAGAAAGGTTTCAAGTGCCAGATGCTCCTTTGTGGTCTGGTAGGATTATAATCTCCTGAGGAACTGTAGTTGAGCCATTTCAGTAGAATGGACAGGGCAGAAATAAGACTGCAGAGGGAGAACAGATGGGAGAGATACACCAGCCTAAAACTGCTGAGAATTCAGATAATGTAGGACATACTACGGTCACATGATCAGGAAGAAGGATTGGGGATGAAGCTGTTGCTAGACTCTGTGGTGCCTTTTTAAAAATTAGTGAAATCTGACCCTTGCTCTGGGGAGACATATTCCCACGTGTGTGCTGGTGTGATTCGGTTGGCAGAATATTGGATGGATTTCATCCTGACTGGCCCCTTCAGCTGGGAGTCTTTGTGCAGTGGTACAACAGAGGTGACACTCCTGAGAGAAAGTTTTTGATGACAACACATATTTAAGCATGTTTCTAGACCTAGAATAAGTTGCCAGTTGTTGGTGGGGGTAAGGATGGCACTGAGTGTAATTAAGAGACTGGAGGATAGGGCTCACTGCTAGAGGAAAGTCAAAAGAAGCCTGAAAACATGGACTCAGAACACAGCTGCTCTTAGAAAACAAACAGAGCAGATATAGGCATTTATGCCAACACCTTATTTGAAGAAAATTTCTCGTCATGAATCCTTTTACTTAATATGGTCATGGAATATACTCCAAATCTCCTTTTGCATTTACAAAGGGGCTTCAAAGAAGTTGTGACTTCAGTGAGTGCTATATAATTATAGAAAAGAATGAAGATGATCTCAAGAACTGATATGGAGTGATTTTTCAGGAGATACTATTAAACAAAAAAATTAAAGGCAAAAGACATGGGTAGTATGCTACCTTTTGTGCTGGAAAGAAAGGAAAATAAGAACATAGTCATATATATCTGCTTACTATTACAGAAAGAAACAGGAAAAACAAGTCGGAAGACAATGGAATTTCAAACTTAACAAGGGCTGAGGGGAAATAAGGTTGATGGGATAGGGGAAGAAGTGACAGTGTTTTGAATATACCTTTCTGTGTAGCTTCAACCATGGAAAGCAAGTTAATATCTTACATACCCCCAAAATAACATTAAGCCCATAAATATGGGAAGGAAGAAAAAATAACCTAAAACCTGAAAGGAAATGGAAACACATGAACTTAATTTTATTTTAAATGAACGTCATAACTGAAGGGAGGAAATTAAGAAATAAGAGAAAGAAAGAAGGAAAGAAGGGAGGGAGGAAGAGAGGAGGAGAAAGAACCAATAACTTAGTCACAACATCTAACTTAGGAACTTTGGAGCACAGTATTTGACCACACACCCTCAGTCTTGAGTAGGGTTGGAGGAGGGCATGGGAACAATATGGGGATGGGGGAATTGTAAATGAATATGGAAATTTTTTAGCAGGTTTGTTTATAATGGTTCTGAAGCAATTCTGAAACCATTTTAAATGTATTACATTCTTCAGCAAATGAGTAAATGTGTTGATGTTGGTCTCCAGGGTTCCCATGGTGGAAGAAGAGAAATACAAATATGGAACTGGAGAAGTCAAGAAAGAATCTGTGAGATGAGTTGAAATTGGAGGAACTGGTATCAACTCCTGAATTCTAAAGTAAGTCTATGTATGTGTATATGCAGGTCTGTACGTGTGTGTATACGTCTGCAGGTATGAATATGCCTTTGTACGTATATGTACATACACTCTTGTGTATTTCCTAGATTTGTTGGCTGAAAGAGTCAAAAAGCAAAAACACCTCAGTAGCCCTAAGCACACCTACCACTCAGATCTCAGTCTCTAATACCAACCAATACTAAAAAGAACCAAGGTTGATTAAAGAACTGGGGCAGGTTGGTACAAGATAAAGACCGAACACCTTGTTATACAAGAAAGCAAGGGATTATTTAAAAGATGTCATAAGAATTGAAGAGCTAGATTTAAGAGGCTCCCACTAGCCAAATCTGGAACAATCTCTGCATCAAAATAACTTCAGTATAGTAATGAATTATAAATAATTGGGGAAAGGAAGAAATTAATGAATTCATATTTATGATAAATAGGTCAATAGGGGAGAAAGGAGAATCTTACTTATTGTGGAATACCAAGGGCCACCTGGTGAATGTGAAGAGAATGGCAGAGTTGGAAAATCATAATTTTGCAACCATTTTGGTAAGGATTGACTCAGACAAGAATTATCAGTGATGCTAAATAAAGGGAAATTTTTGAGAAGGGGCAGGATATTTGCATTGTTTTAAAGTGTTTCTGCATAAAATGGCCAAAATTAACATCACTAATGGGGGACAGATGGACACTGTGTGTCTCTAGATACAACAACCTGAGAAGGACTGAAAATCACCTATGCAATAGTCCTGTTGAGAACGCATGATTTCAATTCAGTCATGAGGAGAGATCAGACACACACAAAAGGAGGACTAATCTATTTAAAAAGAGAGAATCTATTCTTCAAAATTGCTAATGTCGTAAAAAGACAAAGAAAGGCTGGAGAAATGTTTTCAGATTAAATGAGATTAAAGAGATATGACAACTAAATTCAAGACCTAAATTGTGTCCTGAAGATGGCAAAAATGCTACAAGGGGATATTATTAAGGAAACTGACAAAATTAGAATGTAAAAGGTAGATTAAATAAACAGATTTCATAAATATATCATATATTTATATCCATAAATATAAATACATCAATGTAAATTTATGAAGTTGATAACTGCACTATTTAATATAAGAGAATAATGCCTATATCCTTATTAAGAAAAATATAATAAAATATTTAGGGATAAAAGGCCATGATGTATATAACTTATCTTCAAAAGGTCAGAAAAAAAAATATGGTTGAGTAGATAGAAAATGATACAGCAAATGGACTGAGATATTAACAATAGGCAAACGCAATTAGTGTCCTATTTTAATTTTTGCAATATTTTGTAAATCTTGAGTTATTTTCTAATAAAAAGTTTAAAAAGTTGTCATTTGTTGTTATTTTAAATATTAGGTGGGTTGCCAGGGTGAAATCTAGCAAATATGATCCAGGAACTCTGCTGTCTTAGAAGTATCTCTTGAAGATAATGAGAAATTTTGAGATAAATTTTTTACAAACTGAGACCTCAGTATTTACTTTTAAAACTAGATTACCTTTAGGGGAAAAAAGACCCAAGTGAAGGAAAATCACATAAAAAGCCCACATTTTCATTTCATTAAATTAAAATTTAATTTATACTTATACTTTGAATTTTCTCTCTCTACCACCTCTTTCAGATATGAAACAAAACACATGAAAGGGAAAGTGCACATTTTAAAGTATTCTCAAGCAAAAATGTATGTTCCAACTAGAACATTAATCTCGTCCTTCATAATTAACTATTGCATTTTTCTTTCATCAGGCTCTGACCTTTAAGGTGTTCCTGTTGTGTGTGTTTTTAATGCCTAACTTTTCTGGAAAATGTGCAGAGGTCATAATGAGGCATAATTATATACAGTATATAATTTTCTTTGGCCTTTTTCAAGTGCTAATTTAGCTATCATTTCTTCGTATAGAATTTTTATAAGAAATGCTTTTTAAAATGAAAGTCCTTTCTTCAGTTTTGGCGTGAATTATATGTTCAATAAGTAATAGAGACAGGAAATTTAGTAACATACGTATAGATGTTAAGTGAATTCTGTTAAATCTTTATTTATCTAGGTGGAAAGTAAGTTTCTAAAACAGCTTTTTTCCTCTGCACTCTGCTTTTATGAAAAGGAAACAAATAATAACTAGCCTACTGCATGGTCAGGCCACCCAAGATGGCTGTTCTCTTGTTCTCTGCACCTCTCCTGTTTGACTAGTCCCTGCCTCACCTACACCCTACTCAACTGATCTTCCCTCTTAATCAAAAAGCCTAATCAGTAAATGTCCATGTACTTGTCCCTGGCCCCAACCAGTGATTGTTCTAATTTTTAGATCAGAACTGTCTTCGCTATGATAGTTTATCAAAGGGGCGGTGAAGGGTGTGCCCCTTTGCTGGTTTCACTGGCAGCCAATGAGCCAATCTGATGTCAGTTCCCCCCATAACAGGTAATCTCCCCCTTCCCCTGGTAGAGAAGACTGCCACCTTGTCCTGCCCTGCCAGCCGCCACACATGATGGGGTGCAGCTCCAGAACCTTGTTTCAGACATGTAAGATCCCCCATCCATTAAATCATTGATATCTCTGTCGCTGACTTCAGGCTCCTTCTTTGATCTGGAGGCTGGGCAAGTACAGGGACTGCAGGCCTGCAGGGTGCAGCTCAACACCTACCTTTCCAGTCCTCAGCTTCCTTATTATAAAATGGGCATAATATGAGAACAGTGCCTGGCACATGGTAAGCACTCAATTGATAATGATTTATTTTGTTATTATTTAGATCAATTTGAAAAATATCCAGAGGTGTTTACTGATTTAGCCTGATTTCCTCTGACTTACTCAATAATTGGTAACCATTATGCTGATGCTGAATGATCAAAGATTAAA
Organism: Camelus ferus; assembly: GCF_009834535.1. NCBI lineage: Eukaryota > Metazoa > Chordata > Mammalia > Artiodactyla > Camelidae > Camelus > Camelus ferus. The sequence continues at coordinate 39,088,534 of NC_045701.1, read as the reverse complement.
TTTTGTTTAAAAATGTTTAAGTGGCCAATAAGTCACATATGACTTAAATAATTAGACCCTTAAGTTAAGAAGAATATTCTGCCGTTCAAATCATTCTGAATCAATCAGAATCTGTTATCTTTTTTAAAAATATACCAATTACATAGTTCATTCATGTTGAAAATGACTCTTAGCCTTTAAATAACGAGCAATCTTACCTTTTAAAAATGTTTTTCCATATAGTTTATATCATTAGTATAATATTACAAGAGAATAATCCTGAACTTAGAACACTGAAAAAAGTGTCTAGAAGAGGGGCAAATCGTATACATGTAAAAAAGGAAACATTTCCTGAAAAGTTAAGGAGATTTCATTTCACAAAACCTTGCTGCAAGCATCATCAGTCATTTGAGACTGGCAAGGATGAGAGAACCTATACGAAGACTGATTTGCTTTTCATACCATTTTAATGACAAGATAAAATTCAGCAACTTGGATTTCTATATAAAAAGACACTTTAAAATAAATGAAACATATTTGCAAGCAAGCAAACACACACACACAGAGGGAATTATTTGTTTTGAATTGCTGACACTATAAGTAACTTGATCAACTAATAGAACCAGACTAATGCTATAAACCTTAGAGTATTTTTTATAAACCAGTGGTTAGGGAATATTGGGATTTAAAGAGGATCTTATGCATTTTTATGTTCCTAATGCCTTAAATCATTTTAGTCCTTGAATAAATTTTACTGAATAATATTTGTCTTATGCCTGCAATGGCCCATTTGTTTATAGGGAGTTGGGATTTTTTTTTTTTAATGTCAGGTTAAAGGTAAAGACAAATCAATGTTTTAATAATTTTAGTATAGTTTTTATTGAGTCATGTAGTTAGCTAATTAGTGCTAATTTTTATTAAATTAATAAAATCCATTCTATGTCCTGATGGTGTGGGAAAAACCCCACATTTCACATCTGATTATCCTAGTCCAAATTTCCCATATTAAAAATTAGATGAAGAAGGGAGAACGAGCAATAGTAAAGTTGATGAACATGGCAGCTTACATGGTAGAGACAAAAGGTTTTGTGAACATCTGGAAAAATCTTAATACTCCATATCTTAAGCCTTTGTGGTTAACAAGGAGTGAAGTTACTTGGGCCAAATCACTGAAGTGGGCTGTTTCTCCAATGTAAATTTGAGGCCAAGTTTTGCTACATTTTACATTTGCTTCCCTTAAATTCACTTTTTCTTGGGGAATGTACTCACCAGAAAGCTCAAGTTCTTCATGGTTGTGGAGTATCTGGGGCTGAACATCCATGAACAGGAGTGTTGATTCTCTCTCCTTCTTTGGAAGCCCTTTCCCAGGTTTTGGGGCACTTCCTTTCAAGCAAGAGAGTGCAAGCCTCAACATCAGTGGTTCTTAGACATGATGGCCCAAGGAATGTTTAACCAATAATAAAGTACCAATATTTAGGAATCACTTTTTGCTTAAGTATGAGTTATATTGTCTTTGAAGCTATCCGTAGACTAATGTCACTCCATTCAGTTGCATTAAGATCCCCATCATGAGGGGAGAGAAGGGGGCAGAGCCTTTCCTGAATGGAAATTCCTTATTGATGTTTGGCAAAAGTCAGAAGTATCTTACACATGTAATCATCCTCCAAGTTGTGTGTTGCAACAAAAAAAGAGACTGAGAAAAGTTGCTTTATGCATTCCCTGGCTTACTTCAAAACACAAGTACAAACAATCCTCACATAACTTCAAAGATCAGAATGGTCTCAAGCATTGGCCAAAACGTCTTTGCTGTAGAAACCTTAATACTATGGGCCTGACTTTCACATGTCATTTTTTTTGTTTGTTTCACTCTGGAAATGCAAATACATGACAAGTCTCAAATTAAGAGGCCACTGTTATATGGAAGATATATGGTTGTTTTTTAAGGAGAAGAGAGTGGCTAAAAGACCACTGTCTTGGAGTGTCTCCTCCCTGGGCACCTGACAATGGGAGGTGGTAGTGCTGTCAGAGGTGAATTAAGAAAAAAGTAAAGAAAGACTGTTACCTTTTGAACTTTTTCCATTCAGTGAGAGTGCTCAGCTATGACCACAGTGGGGTCTGTGGTGACTACTGATTTCCTAGCTAAATTCAGATTGCTGCTTATGATCAGAACTTAGGAAATGCAAGCGTATCTTAAAGAATCTTTGATCATGGTTTTTACCTTTGTTTGTGTTGGAAGATAAATTTGAAAACACTGACTCAAATGGACTGGATTTAAATTTCTTTGGACTACTTTAGAATAACATTCGGAGAAAGGATTCCAGTTAATTGGTGAACTGAAGCGAGTTTAGGTTGTGTCAAGTTTCCTCAAGCTTTTGATTGAAGTAATGACTTGGTCTGTAATTGACCAACCCTCTAAATCAATCAAAGCCAGGCTGTAATAAAAGTGAAATAAATTAAAATCCTTAAGCCAATTGTGGATGTAAAACAATCTTTACGTTTATGAAACAAAGCACATTTTATTTACTAAGGACACATGAAACTGAAATCAAGAACTCAGTAAAAGCTAGAAAGCAAAAAGTAACTATTGCAGGTGCTAATACATTGCATTGATTTTGCAAATGAAAATCTAACTCTAAGAAAATGGTGTCAGAATTTAGAATACTGTAGACCAGGGAAACCTTTGTCTGTCACGGACCAAAGGGTAAATATTTTAGGCTTTGCAGGCCATCGGGTTTCCATCACCACTACTTAAGTCTGCAGTTATAGTGCAAAAGCAGGCCATAGACAATATGTAAACAAATGTGTATGGCTGTGTTCCAATAAAACTTTATTTATGGACACTAAAATTTGAATTTCACATAATTTTCACAGGTCACGAAATACTCTTGATTTTTTTCAACCATTTAAAAATGTCAAAACCATTCTTACCTCATAGGCCAAACACAAAAAATAGGCAGTGGGCCAGATTAGGCTCACACTGTAGTCTGCTGACCCCTGCCTTAGACTAATGAAGCATGAGCTGTAAGAGTAAGTTGTGAACTTCAAGACACATCAAGAATGTCAGTGGATGATTCACTCCTTGTTAAAGAGCAGCTATTAAACACATCACTTATGTACTATACTTGACATGAAAGTTTACCCTGAGTTGAACAATAAGAAAACTGAACACATCCAGTTTGTGGGTCAGTCTGTAAGACTGGACTGGGCTCTTCAGAAATGTCAGTTATGAAAGACCAAAGAAAGAATAAAAGTGCAGGGAAACTGTTCAAGATTGAAAAGCCAGGAAAACTAAAAGCAATGCACGATCTTTGGATTCTGGATTAAAGCAAAAACAGCTGTAAAAGGACACTATTGGGGCATTTGGAGGAATCTGAATATGTATTATCAGATATTATTGTATCAGTGTTACATTCCTGAGTGTGAGGATGGTATTGTGGACTTGCAGAATAATGTCCTACTCATAGGTGATGACTGCTGAAGCATTTACAGATCTACAATTTAATTTCAAATGGTTCACACAAAAGAGCTTGCGTGTGTGTGTGTAGAAAGATGAAATGAATGTGCTAAACTATTAACAATAAATGAATCTGAGCAATGAGTATGCAAATATCACTGTACTACTCATTCAACTCATAGGGGCCTGAATTTTTTCAAAATAAACATCAGAAAAAGAATACATAGAAAAAAAGACAGTTGTAAATTTAGTTGGTTCAAGTTAGAAAATTTTGAAATATAAGACTTAAATGGTGCTTGAAAAATTAGGCACTCATTAAAATTCTAAAATAATACCAATTTCATTTAGAAATTAAAATAATTTGACTTAGATGGCTGAATCATTTCAGTGTGTTTTCATATTTGCATCTAATTTGTTCCCAGGAATTACAGCATTGGTAAAACCTAAGTTGGACCAAGCAAACACAACAAAATTATTGAACTCAGCATCTCAAAAGCCCTGAAATAAAATTGTTCTCTTGTTGCATAAGATGCATATTAATTCAGTGACCAGAAATCTGAAATACAATTTTTTTCTGTAATTGAAATTTTCAAATACAAAAACCACTTCACCTCTAGTAGTCAGATCAAGATAATTCTGCATATTGTTTTTCTCACTAGATTTTTGAAAATGTAGGGAGACAGATAGGAAACAAAATAAATGAGTCATTTTTTAAATTGGAGAAATTTCTCTATTCAAGGACATGAAAGGCACTTTCACAAGAAAAACTGTAAACTCTTTGTAGGAAGAGACCACATTTTAGTTGCTTTTGTATCTTCAACACCAAACACAATGTCTCACACAAATAGTCACTCAGTGAATGTTTGTTGAATGACTGAATGAATAAATGGAAGGGGAACTCTGCTTTATACGAAAACAGGTTAGGTTTGGATTTGATGTAAGGAAAAGATTCAAGATGAGTCTGGCACTGGACTGGGCCACTGAAGGAAGTAATGAATTCTTATTTATTTACTTATTTATTTATTTATTGAAATTTACAATAATAGAATAAACATATATCTTGAATATATTTTTAGAGAAAACTTACCACTTAAATGTTCAGATATTTTTCTACATATATGAGGATGAAGACAGTTCCTCAATTTCAAGGAGTCTGTTAACATTCAGTCAGGTTGAAATGCATCTGAAAATCATGACATATGAAGGGTGGTGGAGGGAACTGAGGAACAGAAATCATAGCAGCTGGGAGAGAATGAGTAACTGGCCTCAACTATCTTCAGGGTTGCTATGAGAAAGGAGAAGAAATGTGCTGAGCAGTTCATCAGAACAGAACCAGGACTGGTGAGCAGTGTTAAAGGCAAGGGGAAGGAGGAACTATGCAGATTTTAACAATCTAAGAAATAACTTTCTAACAAAGAGACACACCCAATGGAAGAGGGGGGGGAGGGGGGAGGGGGGACAGCTTGCCTTAACAGATAGTGAATCACTGTCACTTAAAATGTGTAGACAGAGTTATTGTGACTATTTCCAAGGGTGAGTTGGTGGGGGTGGGGGGTGGGTAGTGCCTACATAGGGCAAGAGATTGAGGCTATTCCATCCCTTCCAACCTGAAAAAGCATTGTTCAATAAGCCTGAAAGTCATTCTAGAAATTCAGTGATAGTACTAAGTACATAATTAATAAACAAATACTTTCAATACTTCAAAGTCTTCAGTGAGCATATAACAGGTAAACAGAACATCTTGGTCAGTCTGTTCTTTGGATGTTTTACCAGTAGACTTAGACTTGGCATTATTAGTTAGTACCCTAGGAAAATTTAGGTTGTCTCAGTGTATAAAATAATACCAGTACCTCAACGGAGATCCCAATTCTCTCAGGTGTTTCAAAGACGCTAGCGCTTGTTCCTCCCTCCAGACTGGGCCAACATGTCAGTGCGCTCTGTTATCATCTCAAGCCTAATTTATATCTACAGCTGCTTCCTAATGAGTCATTTGTCTCTAATCTCTGCCCGCTGTGGTCGTTTTGAATACTCCAGCTAGATGTCTGCCTAAAACCTCTTTTGAACCAATTACTACCCATTAAAAAGTCTAGAATGATTTATCAATTTAGAAATATATATGGAAAATATTAGAGGGGGCATCACAACATAAATAGCTATTAAATGGTAGAATTATAGACTAGTATTTTTAAGTGTTCTTGGTGTGGTACTATTAAAGTTCTAATAATAAAATCAGGGGCAAAACGAAGACTCTACAAAGTTTCTTTACTACCTAGCATATTACATACAAAAACTCCAACTTAATTTTTTTAAAAGACCCTTCATTAAGTCTCTCACTTTACCTTTTCTTCTACTATCCCTGCAATAAAGCTTCACTACATTCTCTTGTCCGACTTTCCGTTCCTTTCTAACACTTTTCTTTCTCCTTGTCCCTCACTGCTGCTTCTGTCTTTGTGCCTCCTTCACCACTCTGCTCTCTTCCTCACCTGTGGGACAACTCCTGAATCTCACGGTGTGTTCCTCGTCCATAATGTCGGTAAGTCGCCTGAGGGCAGGGCTTTTTTCACCACTGCATCCCCCGCATCTAGAACAGTGCCTTGCAGATAAAAGATAATGAATTATCAGTTGAATGAGTGATTGTCATTCCTGTGACTATAGGAATCCACAACATTTCTTTTTGAAATTCGATGTAAATTGATTATATATTACGTATGGTTTTATATTGCATTACATCTTTTTTTCTAATTGTTTATACGTGTTTTAGTGTCGTTTTCTCAAAATGAAAAGATAGCTGTCATCCATATTACCAAATTCAATACTTCGATTCAGCAGATTTTTATTGAGTACCTACTATGTGTCAAGCACTTTAGTAGGCATAGTACTACATTTAACAACAGCAGTAAAGACCAACATGGACTATTTTCTAGCTAATTTCCTTACACAAAATAAATACACCTTAAATCTATTGTCTAAATCAAAAAATAATCAACTTTTATACTTTTCTACCATCTTTCTATCAAACCCATTTCAAAGAATTATATAAAATAAATATAAGATATATTAGGTATATATATACCTGAAACCCCACACTAAACCATTAATGATCAGTAGATAAAAAAATCTAGGATAAATTTTTATTGGTTTAGGGCAACTGGCATTTAATCATTTGTGTTCCAAGATCTTTATAGTGATCAGAAAGATTTTGAAAATTGTGAAAGCTTCACATGTAGTTTAAGTAATTTTTAAGTCTTTTATGCAATACGGATATTTTGGAAACTGCTACATGGTTACATTTTTCCAGAACCAGATGCAATAATATGGTAAAGAACACAGGTAGAAGAGATCACTAATTTTCCTTTTCCCCCAATAAACTATGTTTATTATTCCAATTTTAATTACCATGCAATCTAATGGATTTAAGGCTTATATTTTCCACATCACTAGACATCACAAACATGAAAGCATTTTATACTGTCATTATACATCAATGTTTGTACTTGGTTATACATATATACAGAAATTATTCACACATCTTAACCTTGCTATTTCCTCCTCTCAAACCAACATAATTTTACCATGAAAGCAGCTTTTTAATAAATGGTGTAAGAAATACAGCAAGGCACACTTTTTTAAAAAACTTTTTTCTCATTACCACCTCAAGAAGCATAAAAAACGAAAATGTTGTACATAATTTAATAGGAGAATGTCACCAGTTTATAATATACAACACCCTATAGTTGTTTCCTGAAGTGCTGCATAGATTATTTTTCAAATGAGATAAATAAAATGGTGCTTTTAAAAGTTGCTTAACTTTGAAAGAAGGACCAGTGTTTCTTCTCTATGCTTCAATAAAATCAAATATTGGCCTTTTAGGTAAACCTCTTTCCACAAACATAGGCATCATACCATTAAAAAAAAAATCCAGATTGAAACATGAAATTGGTCAGTAGGGGGGGCATTCCAGACAGGTGAATTTAATGGACCATCAATTTGGTGAACTGCAGAACGTTAAAGAGTAGATGGGGAGGGGAGAAGGCAAACTGAAAGTCTCGCCAGAGAAGTGGGGTTGGTAGAGGTAGCTTGGGACAGGAATCCACGGGAGAACAAGCAGCTTTGCTGAACTTCAAAGACAATCACCTAAAGAGAACCAGTGCACACATCCAGATCACAAGGCTCATGTGGACAACCGCATTCAGAAGAAAGACTCATCTTGGGAGAGGTCAATGTAACAAACGGCAGTGACAGGATGGAACCAGAGACCAGCCCAGGGCAGAAGGATGAGGCCACCCCTGAGTTGCAGCCAGGCTAATCTACAAGAAACAAAAAAAGGGACAGAAAAGTTTTCAGAAAGGTCTGTTTCATTTGCAAAACCAAACCCCTTTGAGGAACCAATGAAGTCTGCCATTTTAGAACTACCTGCTAATGTTCTAAAAGAAGAGGATGAAATAATGTGATTTTAATAGCCCAAATGTTTCAGAATCAGTGTGAAAAACAATGATTTTTTTTTTAAAGACATGGGTTTAAAGAAAACAAGAAAAATCATTGTTTGACCTTTGCTCTGGATCTTATCTACTCTTTTTCTTGTGAGCTAAGCTTTAAACACTCAAGATAGCCTCAAATCAGCATGAAAATGTAAGGCTGCCAATGCCAAGTAATGCAGCAAGGCAGCAACAGTGATTCACAAACTAGTAGCCTTGGCCCTGAGGTTTAACCCTTCCTTCAATGATGTATGTGTGACAGCGGAATTCCATTATTATATAATGGTGAAATATTCATAACGTGATAATACCAAAAATGCTTCAGCTCTTTGCCTATAAAAGGATACAACTAGGACTTCTAGCTCAGATACGAATGCATTTCATTTAAAGTACAGACAGCATTGTGCAAATGAGAATGATTTAATTACTTCTGTTCTTCTGATGGCTCAGATAGCAAATTTGTTAAGACTCAATTGGTTGTTCGTATTTCTAAGTAGCTAAAACCAACCTGTTGAGTGTAAGGAAACAATTAAATTCCAGGTTTAGGCAATATAGGATGCAGTTACTTTAGGTCCTCTGACCAGCTCTGAAATAAAGCAGCCTTTTGCTTGTCAGGGTTTAAACTGAGTTCTGAAGTCTGATGCCAGGTTGCTTTATTGTTCGTCTAGAACTAAATATTCTCATTCTTTCTGTCTTGCTCTCTCTTTCTCTTTAATCTTGCAACCTGTTTAAGAGTCAGAAAGACTTAAGCAAATGTGGTTTGGCTTGAGCCACAGGATGCTGGGGAAAGAAGGCAAGTTATCAAGAACAGGGAGAGACAGACAGGAACAGATGGGATGGAATTTGGTACAGTAAAATAATGCAGTAACCCAAGAAAGAGCTTGGTGCATTGTTCAAATGCTGAGGACATGACTCATTTGAAAGATGGCCACTGAGTAGGGAATCCTTAGGTGAGGCAAATCTGGTCTTACCAAATGCTGGAATTTAAATTCCTCTGGATAATCAATTCTTTCAACTTGGCCCACATGGAAAGCGGCAGGCCAAATTGGCTGAGATACAGATCTGAGTGTGTGTATGTGTGTGATGGGTGATAACATTTTTTTTATTTAGCATGGCAGGGCTAGTTATTCAGACATGCTAGACAATTCAAAAACACTTCACATCCACCAGAACCTTGATTTATGGAATTGATTTTAAAGGTAAATAAGGTAAGATTACACTTACATTTTTTAGTGAAAAATTAATCCACTTTCACCAAGAGTAGTTTCTTAAACCTGCTTGGTCAGCTCTGGGTCATATTAAAGACTTAATGTCAACCAATTAACAGTAAGAATTTGTGTTGTGTACATGAGAAAAGTTTGCTTTTACAGCTTTCTCAGTTTAGAAAGACTGAGCAGCAGCACTTTTTACTGTATGTGTGTATACGTGAGCATGCACAAATACAAGCAATTGCCTAAAATCTAAAATTTATGGGCCACCAACTATTTACATATCACTAAAGTAGCAACGGCAAAACAGCTAAAAGGTTCTGAAGGAAATATATACACCCAAAGTAAATACAGCACACGCACGCACGCATGCGCACACACACAAATACACACGCACACACACACTAACATAACACTGAAAACCAGAGCAAACCAAAAGGGGAAAAAAAGTATATGCTGGCTGCATGTGATGAGTTAAATTTTTATACTACAGGATTTATCCCTCCAGCCTTAAGTTTAGGGTTAAATCATTCACCAAAGATCAGAGGCTTGTGATGAGCATTATGAAGAAATAACTGTCAGAATACAGCAAAAAGATTAGTGCAAAGTACATCTCTTAGGCAGGTCCTAGGAGGCTCTCCAGACATACATTATACGCTTCCTCTAAATTAGGCAAAAGTATCTGGATCCACCCAGTTGATGTGATTTGCTGTAACCGACCTATTTTTTATAGAAACATGACACAAAAATGAAAATAGTGAATAGCACAGCAGTGTACCTGAAAATTGGTACAAATGCATACTGCGTTAGATCGTGTGAAAACTTCTCAGTTTCAGTGGGTTTTTAATTAGAACACAGTAAATAAAAAACCTGTTCCAAAAATCTTAAAAAAAAAACGCTTGTTACTGTTGCAGACTGTATCTGCTATTCTAAGTGATAGTTCCTCTAGAATGCATTACAATAATGTTATCATTTGAGAACTTACTTCTGGAAAAAAAAAGCACATTGAATTTTGTGAATTTTATTCTCCTGATTAAAATGGCTTAAGAAAGCAGAGCTTTTTCTTTTGCTTCTTTGAATCTTATAGGAAGAACAATGACAGGAAGTAAGCTTTGACAGACATGAAACTTCATAATTACCAAACAATCTTACTATGTGTTCCTGACATTTAACACCGAAGGTGTGTCAAGATTTTGAAATTAAATAACTTGTCATTGTTGGTAATATTTTAATATGTATACCCAGGTAACCTGATGCTAATGACTGGTGAAAAGTTTAGGCATCCAAATATTCTGTCTACATGATACCGAAAAAACTGAATAGGCCCGGTAAATATGGCTACTTAAATGGCCTTAGGCTGACAACAAGTCACTTGGGGGCGATGTGAGTTCTGCAGAAGTAAAATCTGGCTGCTTCTCCCATTGTCTGAGACAGGGCCAGGCATCGAACCACAGGGTTTCCACCAAATCTTGCTAACTGGCAGGTAGGCTAGCTGATAGTTTTACACTGTCCCTGCCCGGAAGATGTGAGCACTGCACAGGCCCATCAGCTCATTCCCTACCCCACGTCTAAAGATGGAGCGGAGTATCATTACATTTCATTTTAGTTCTCTATCTGCGTAAGGGAGAGGAAAAATCCCCGGAGCATCAAAAAGGGAGGTATGCACCCCAGAGGCTTCTCCAGACGGGATCTCGGCACGACTGGTGAGGGTCACAGTCATGTGATGTCATGCTCAGAACTGCTTTGAAGCCTTTATCCCCTTTCAGAAAACAGAAATCAGCCAGGCTCTCCAGCCCTTCTGTGGAGGTTGGCAGAGCCAGCAGTACAATTGGTTCTAATAGAACTTGTTTTGAAGCAGCTTATGGAATTGCAGCTACTCTCCCTTAATGGCCAGTTTTACTGCATACTGATAGAGAGTATGATTACAGGGTGGACATGTTTCACAGAAAATACATTTCTCTCTCTCCTACTTTTGTTCTCACTTGCAGCCAATTGTAAATAGGGTCTGAAAGATAGAAAATTAGGTGAGCTATATTAGTAAGTAGGATGCTTTTCTTCAATTTTGCATACTGAGTTTATTTTTAGGGTATATATGATATAGATTCCCCCCTCACTCCCCATTTCAAGCAGCTCTACAGAGAATCACACATTTTAATGAGCTTAGGGCACAGGTGTTGCAGGAAAAAAATAATGATGTTTGCCATTCATCTTTCAAATTAAATAATGTGTTTTTAAATAGTAACTTTTTTCATAATACATTATGGGAACAACATTTCTCTGTCACATTTTAAAAGATGTATTTGTAATAAATGTAAATTACTTTTAGAAAATCAGTAATTAGGCTCATCAAAAAATAAACAATCTGCCACAAAAAAGATAATCTTTAGCATAGTTAAGTATAATAACTGTTATTTGAATAAGTTAACAAATTAGGGTAGATTGCTTCTGTAATTCATTTCCTATAGCACAAGTTTAGGTTACTGCATTAAGCTTCTGGAGTAGGGGGTGGAGATGGCATTCGGCACCTCATACTTTGGTGAACTACAACTCCCACATTCAAAAACTCAAAAATTTTCTTCTTTACACTTGAAATATTTCATCACTGGGGCTTAGAAATGGGAAATAACAGAATTTTTGTGTCACTTTTAGAGCTGAAACGTCGTATCAGAATTATCAATCAATAGCTGTCTTATTAAAAACAAATTGTAGAATGACTTTCTTTAAAAAACTGGATGGAAATCAGCCTGTCACCTTCAGGCAAAATTCAAAAATTCTGTTTTTATCCAAATGCCATTAACTTGTCATGTATTCTCTCTGCATTTGCTGTCTGGGCCTGTTCTCAGTCTCTGTGTGGATAAATAAGAGCCTCTGCTCTAGTATCAACTTTCTCCTCCTGTTTGAATCCTCAGACTTGGTCATGATTAGGGGCTGTGACAGCACAGCCTTCCACCAGGGAAGCAAACGTGATGATAGTTACATTAGACAGAAGCGTAAAAGGAAAGCCCAGATCAGGAGATTCAGCCTTTAACCTAATCACGGATCATCTCCAGGCACTGAAGGGAGCGGGCAGCTCTGTGAGCAGAAAACTGAAGTGGGCAGCACTGTCGCGGTGCATGCATTTTGATCAGAGGGTGTAATTGCAATTTGGAGAACCTTTTTCCCTCCCTCAATGGAAGAATTTCAGGCCCTACATTATTCTTCCTCAAATTTTATATTCCTCTTGCCATAATGATGTAATTAAGATGTTACTAGAATGTGACTTTTTTCCTCACTTTGCTTCACAGTTACTTGCATTGGTGGGAGTATTTTTCTCCACCTAAATGTCTTATTCAGGTAAATATCTGCCGTGATCAACTATCCTGACTAGTCTCTTCTCCAATCATAGCTCTGTTAACTAAAACTCATATATTAAGTATATATATAAAATACACATTAACATATATTAAATATATATATATTAAAACATGAGGACTATACGTACCTTTCAATGAGATGATTTTCATGCTTGGAGAGGGTTACATTCTACCTATGCATATTTCTATGTCGTTCTTCATGAAGGTTTAGAAGATTTTCTTCACAGGTTACAGTTTGGGGGTTGGGATGCAATGCAGCCTTGTCTTTTGGCTGCTTTGCCTTCAAGGAGAGTCCTGGAATTCTAGATTTGGCTGAAGCAGCATTGTGTTCTTCTGGCATTCCAGACTCACCCAGGTTTCCTGAACTCTCCTTTTCATTGCCCAGCCTTGAAGGAGTAGTTAACTCTGAGCTTTCTCCACAGGCGTCAGAAGCTTGGGGTAAACTATCTACTTCCTTTCTTCCAACATCACATTCTTTGGCAGGGGGAGGGCTTGAACGAGCCACCATGTCTGCATCGTTAGCTAAGAGTGAAATATCACTGAAGTTGGAAGAACCTGCCGCTGCTTGGCGTGACCCTGGAGCTCCTCTAGGAAGTGCAGGGTCATCTGGAGGAGTACTGGAGAAAAAGGGCTTGTCTTCAGCAGGGTCCTCCTCAACACAGACCTCAAAGAAGCATTCGGGGTCTTCCTTGTCTTCTGAGCCAGAGTCAGTAATGTCCGGTGGCAACGGAGTGTTGCTCTTCTCTTCGATGTAATTGGTGACCTCCCCACAATCGCTGTCATGAGACGAGAGAGATAAGTAAGAATAAAAGTCGCCTTTTCTCAGCTGGATGGGCCGGTGAGAATGTTCCAACACCTTCTCCTTGATTTGAGTTAATGAAGTGGGAGCAGCCGCCTCATTTTCAGGTTGAGATTTACATTTTAGGGCTGTTGAAGCCATGTCGATGATTTCCTTAACAAAGTCGTGTACTGAACAATCTTCGGCATCTTTCGGATGGAAAACATCTGGCTCACAGTCGCAACAAGAAATGCTGTCACTAATAGAAACATTTTCCTCGGCTTCATTTTGTTCAAGGGCTAGGCAGAAACCAGTAGATCTTCCAGCCATATCTGATGCATTGCTGGATGGAGATTTCAGTACATCACAGTCCTGTCTATTGATAACTTCTGAAGGCAGTTCTGGGCAAGACTTCTCAGTGGGAGTAGAAGCAGCACTTTGATTTTCAAAATGGTGGCGGTCTTGACATTTCTTTGGAAGATGTCTAACAGGCTGGGGAACAAATTCCTTTCCAGCAATATTTGAATCACCTGAGCTATCCATAAATGCTTTGCACTTACAATGCTCACTCTCTGAAATCCTTTCCCCAGTTGAACCAAGATTTTCACATTCCTTTGCAATCTCATTCAGTTTGTCCTTCTGCCTTTCTGGCGCACTTTCAATATTGCCATTTTCCATGTCTGCCGCATAAGGGTCTTTATTCACTTTGAAAATATTTTTCTTATTTTCACCCTTTGTCCCTAACTCATGGGTGTGGGATAAATTCTTCCCATTTCCGTTATTTTCAGAGAGACGTTTTATGGAGCCATTTAGAAGGGCTTCAATGTTCAGGGTATCAGAGGAGTTGGTCATCTCACTACTACTTACATCCTTACTGCCTTTTATTTCATCACTGAGATTACATCTTCTCTTATCTCTTGTCAAGGAAAACTTTGGTCTAATCCAGGTCTGCAGTTCATTCTTTATGTAGTCCAGCCCTGACATCAAGTTGCATTCTTCATAAATTTCATCATCTGTTGCAATACTGGAGTCATCATCCTCATCTTTGATGCATAGCTCTTCTTCTGTCAAGGTGAGGGTAGAGCTGGAGAGGAGGTCACTGTCGTCTTCATCATCAGTGCAAGCGGAGGTGCAGGAGACATTAACGATCATGCTGACATTGACATCACTTTCATCGGCCACCGAACGTGTCAGGCGCTTCCTGAATGATGCATTCGATTCCGGGATCTTGTTCTTGTGTAACACAATATCCTCTGAGCAAAGAGAGAGCTCATCACTGCTGCTAAGTTCTGTGAGAGATGCTGGCGAGTCTTCATTAATAGAAGATGCTATGTCCAATGACAGCTGGCCAGTAAAGGCCATCTTTTGGGAACTGCTTTGAAGAGTGATATCGGAAACACTTCGCTTTATCTTCTGCTCCGACGGGCTCTGGATATTCTCCAAACGATTCAGGAGATCTAATGTTCTTTTACTCAGTTCACCAACTGAGCCACTGCTCACGCTTATGTCCCCAGAGCTGTGACAGCTAAAAAGATCTTCATTGCTTTTATAGGATGTCAACCAACTTTCTAAAGAAGTGCTTCTCTGGAGGCTGTCACTGCCGTTTTTAAAGATGCCCAATCCAAATAAATCACCCCCTGGAGAAAGGGACTCAACAGACGAACTATGAGGTAAAAGGGAGAGCTGCCTGGCACTCTGCACGCCACTGAAAGTCTTCTCTGCATCACCACTTTTATATGAATTTCGATCCATTTCATGGGACGCACTTGCCAAAATCCTTTCATGGGAAGGGGCATCTGGTTGTAACTCTGTAGCCTGGTGTTTAGATTTGCAGGATTTTTTATCAAAATAAAAACCATGGAGCAGGGGATCCTCCACATGTGCTTTTTCACTTTGTGACTGTTTCATTATCATTGGTAATTTGAGTTTTGAGCCTTGAAGGTAAGAGTAATCATAAAATGTAAACACATCATGTTTTCCTTGTAATTCTTCTCCCAAACAATCAGGGGTATGTCTGGTAATACTGTTTAAATCTCCAACTTTTCCATTTACACAACCCACTGTTGAAATGGATAACTGAGAGCTCTTGGGAAGCTTAATGCATTCCTCCTCATCTTTAAATTTCTGCTTTAACATGTTAACTGCATCTCCTGTTTGTGGGTCCAGATGTTCAGTTTCAGGGTTACTCGGGGACTCACCCACCACATTGAGCAAGCACATTTCAGAGTTTGTGGTGGTTTCAGTGTCTCCTTCACTGACAATTCCACTCTCACTGCCTGAATTTTGGCCCATGTCTCCTCCGTGGCATGGGCAGGGCTTTACCAAACTGGTACCCCCTAGAAGATCCGGCAAAGATTTGGTAGATGAAAATGAAGAGTCTTTACTGAGACTCTTCGTTAAAACATTAGGCTGTGTCATGCCAGAGAAATTTGGACTGTTTTTCAGGAACGGGATGTGGTTGTCTTCATAGAGTTCAACATTGTGGAGGCTGTACACCTGGTAGATGTGTGGGCTGGAGGGAGCAGTAATACTTGATGTACACTGAGATGCCCCCTGGTCGCTTGCCTCTTCTTCATAACCAGGGTCCTCACTACCTGCCTCTTCAAGCTTTAAGGAAGGCATGACAGGTTGGGATTCTTGCTCAAGGTCATTTGATTCTTCATTCAAACTAATTAACTTGTTGCTTATGTCAGTTTCATCCCATTCCAGGGCATCCTCACTTGTCCCGTTTAGGTCCATCAAGCCAGGATCAATCACATTCAGAGTCTCCTGTGTAGAAGAAGGGAAAAAAAAAAAAAAAGAATTAGGGAACACAAGCATGAACTTTTTATCCATTCAAAATCTCTTGGAAGAGTCAGGAAAGAAATTTGCCCCAAGCATGAATTTGAAAGACAGCATAATTACCAGCTCTATGTCTCTCTGGAATAACATCCCAAATTATTGAAATAGGCTTTTCTATCAATAGTAATTTGTCACTGAGGGTAATAACATAGATTAAAATGTAAGATTATTACAGTCAAATTGTTATTTATGGAATTAACCATTTCCTACTGATTCATCTGCAATTTTAACCCTGAAGATAAAACTGCCAGGCAAATAAAGGTAAAAAGAGTATAGCCTAAGACATCTTTTAGGTACATTCATCCTGATACTCTTTTAGCTCTGGAGTCATGATGGAGTGCTATCTGCAGCCATATATGGCGAACCCCTTCTTGGTTCTCTTCCCGGGTTCTCCACTTGAAGCAGCTTCTGCCTGGGAAAATGGAAGAGAGTTGTAGCTATTTGTAAAGCCATTCACAGGCCAGAGGCTCTCAAATGTCTATTTTTCCCTCCGCCTTCCCTTTCAGGGTTCCTCCTCTTCAGAATTTGGCCCTGTTCCCAGACAGACCACAAGATGAGCAACATTTGACTGGTTTCTTCACCTGCACCTTCCTGGACCTTGAGTCTTGGGCCCCAGGGCTGCAGGGCAGCCTCTTAATTACAGTTCTTTCAGTCCCTCTCTTCTCCAGTCTCTTGCTATGAGAGAGATTGCGCTTTGATCCTTGTTAACTTGTCTCACTATTGCCAGTCCTGCCCCGATTTCTTACAAGCAGGAACCTCCCCCTGCTACCCACCTCCAGCCCTAGAATAACAACGATCTGAAAACTGTCTGACTCTAAGGATGAAGGAGCCCAGATTCTCTTATGCTGCTTTCTGCCTGCACAGCTGTGACCTTGGTCATTCCCGGGACTTCCTGGTTTTTCCCCTAGAGCTTGATGCATTCTAGGACGTTGGGACATAGAAGCTGAATGGGCTCCCGGACTCTGTTCATATTCCTCCAGCATCCTCACTTGCTGGCCAGCTGTCTAGATTCAAACTGGAGCCAAGAGAGGTGATACAGGTACTGCAGGCCCTGACGGGCACACCTGGAAACAGAAACTCAAACAGAACTTTGCAGTTGAGCGTATGCTTACGCAGGGTAGCCAGGCAGATGAGCGGGTGAGCATGGCTCTGGAATTATGCAGCGTGGCTGAAGTGCTGACTTGGCTGCTAAGCATCTGCGTGGCCTTGGGCAAGTTGCTTAACCTTTCTGAGCACTAGTCTCTTCATATCACTTTTTGAAGGGGTCAAGCACTTTCTATCTTTGGAGATAATTTTGAGTACTGAGTGAGCTAATGCTTGGGAAGGGCTGAGGAGGCAGTCAGTATGAAATAGCTATAATTCTCAATGCATGTAGAATCGCTCTAGAGTGGCTTTGAGTTCATTCACAAAGGGTTCTCCCTGCGTACTTCATTCTCCTCATCATTCCTTTCCATTTGCTCTTAAAATCACAAGAGATTCATGACACAGTAGGTAAAGAGAGGTGTCCTACAGTGTTAACAGGTCAGCATATTTGCATTACAATTCAGAATTATTTTAACAGCCTGGTGGAAAAACAGGCCACAATGCTTTTATTCCTCAGTAGTGGGAAAACAGCTTCTCCAGCAGCGTATTAGCAGAACTTTCCTAAGAAGCCCTCAGTCCTTCCTGAAACTAAGAGTTGAAGGATACCACACAAACACATTAAGTATAAAACACCCATTAGCACTTTATTATCCTGGATATGTAAGAGATTATCTGCATAGCCTACTTAAGTTTAAAAGAGTCCAGTTACAAAGTAAACATTAATTAAGGGATATTTTTAAATTTTATAACAGAAGTCTTCCCTGCCAATGTTACATCAGTTAATCTTGTACCCTGGAAATCACCACACTCACTTAGGTTTGGAGTACATTCACTGTGATGAATTTTTATTAGAATTTCTGTTTATTCTTTGCTTGCTGATAAAGGAAGTACTAATGACCAGTTAGCATGGCTAATGAATGTTCAAATCTTTAGCAGCAGAAACAATCAATCAGTCTCATCAAATAGTATATTAATTTCAAATATGATCTTGGCTGGCACTGTACTCTGAGAATGCTAATAAATAATTGAACTAGTCTTTCAAAGGAGCTGTCTTTGTGACTCTCTGGTTGACTTTAACATTTAGCAGCACAGATTTTTTGCTGAGAGTCCCAAACCCGGGTGCTCACACCGGATGCAGGAGCTGTGCCATCTGGATGTGTGCCGGGAGCTTAGCCTGAGTGACGCCAGTAACTGGGACTTGCCTTGCAGGACACAGTTGTTTTCTGACCAAATGCCACCTTTATAGCTTTACAAATACAAGCCTAAGAAAGTAAAAAACTTGCAGCAGCATCTAAAAGAACAAATCCTTTCCTCAGTAAAGTGGTTGGAGTGAAAAGTTTTCGTAGGAAAAGATTAAACTTTTGTGTGTAATGCTTCTTAATTCTGTCTTCCTCTAAATCTCTTAAACTTATTTTAATTTCTAAAAAAAAAAAGAAAAATATTTATGTCAACTCCAGGGAATCTGTGACAAGATCCATCAGAAAATCACTCACTTTAGATTTCCCATTTTATCTATTAAAGAAGTGCTATCACTCTGCCCTCATTCACTCCTTTCTGATGTGAGTTACATTCTGTCAATATTTTCAATAAAATCTCCACTTCTTCAAGATTTTATCTCAAACATAAAACATACCCTGAGGCCAAAAAAGTAGGGAAAGTTTCCAAGAGGAAGGACATTGGAATATTTATATAGCTAAAAGGTTGTCTTTGAAAAAAAAAAAAAGATATATATTTAGAGTGATGTAATTGGTAGGAAAGTTATTTGGTCGAATGCTCTCTTTGATGGTAGCCCAATATAGCCAATAATCCTCGTGCTAATTAATTATTCTTTTTGTTGTTGTTTTTCTAGAGGACCTGTCTTGTACTTTTTAAAAAGTCACAAATGTTCCTATTTTTGAAAAAGTGATAAATCAAACATGGATTTAGGAAAACAAATCTAAGAATATTTGACCAAAACCAAAAGGATGGTGAGTAGCACATGAGGGCCCAATAGAGTCTGCCGTTCCAGAGATAATTCTGAATTAAATTTACTAGCGGAAGGATCTTTCAGTTTCAAACTTGCTTCACTGGTGCCAAATTTTGGCCTAAACCAAGGACTCTATATAAATAATCACAATACACACACACACACACACACACACACACACACACACACACACATCTTTACAGGTCTGCTCAAGAAACAAGTGGAATTAATTGGTGTTATTTTATTTTTGTTCTTGGAGGCAGGTTATTTATATTAGTGCAATATATACAGAGAAACTAACTAACAGTGGCTAGACAAATAATGATGATGAAAGGACCAAGATTCCAACTGCAGCAAGTAATACATGTCCACATTCACTTCCATCTGTACTTGGATAGCTTTCATTGAGCTAAGTCTCCCAGAATCGCATTTCTGGGATTTTCTTAAAATTTTAGGTTAAATGGTAGGTTTTATAAGAGATGAAAAACACCATTAGCTAAAGAGTGGAGATAACAGAACCTGACGTTCTATAAAACAGCAACCCAACAGAGATCTGATATAACTGCCTCTAGATTCCTTTAATTTCCTTTAAAAAGTTGCAACTTTTTAAAAACTAAAGTAGGATGACTAGGATGAACTGAATGGTCCAGTCAGTGCTCAGAGCGACGGAAACCATTAGGAGGTCCTATAATTTGTGTCCCTTTTTTATTCTAGATACAGGAGTTTATTGAGCAACACCACTTGAAAAGCCCTGGGAGAAGAGATTTGTGGACAAGTAGGTGCCAACAAAAACATACAAATAAATAAAAATAACAGAAACAAAAAAGAGCACTAACTATAACAATAAAGATATGCATACTACCCTAGGGCAAAAAAGTAGATGGAACACGGGGAAGTCTGAGGGAACGATGGACAGGAGGGAGAGAAAAACAGATTGATCAGGGTGGGGGAATCAATTTCAACGAGGGGAAATTCCACTCTACATATTCACTCTGCTTTTTTGATGCACTATTTTCCCTAGCACCCCTCTCTAAATGCAAAAACCAAAGTCCCTGATAATTAGCTGTAGAATTATTTGCCTAAATTAGACTTGGGTAGCAATTTTTAAAAAACAACATCAACAACCATAAGAAACAGCTAGTCCTCAGAAAAATGGAAAGATAGCTTTTACGAGAATTCAGAGTTTGTAGTACTCTGCCTCTTGCTGGGCAGAGAACAGATTCAGAGTTAGCAAGAAAAAATACAGATAAAAAACAAAATGGGATAAAAAGCAAAAAATGTCCATTGTTTATCAAGATTTGGGGATTTGGGACAGAAACACAAGCAGATCTGGGTTTGAATCCTGGACTCCCCCCACCCTCACATGTTAGTGGTATGATCCTGGGCAAGTTATTTAACATCGATGTGCCTCAGTCCCACCATTTATATATTCAAGATAATCAGAGACAAACATTGTGTCTGCCTTAGAGGCTGTTGGGAGCTCTATATGATAAAATGTATGGGAAGGCCTATGGGGAGAGCCTGGCACAGAGTAGGGGTACAGGGACTGCAGCGATCAGCACTTTTGCCTGTGCTGAAGAGAGAGGAAGATAGGGCAGCTGCCTGTTAAATAACCTTAACAGTGTTTGCAATAAGACTGGTGGTCGGTTGACTACTCTCTTTAGTACAGCCACATGCATGGAATCCAATGAAATAAACATCAGTTAGGGCCCTCACCCCCACTGCCCTGTAAATGGGGTGTGGGTTTGTCTTTGCCTGTCCCGACTGGGCTTATCCCGCAGGAATAACTAGAAGAGAAAAGACGCCTTCCCAGCCCTCAGCAAAGCCTAGATAGAGCTCAAGGACTTTCTATTTCCTGAAAATAATCTTTTTTTTTTTTAAAGGCAGGTCCATTGTCTGTGAAATTCTATCACAACTGACACATTAGAGCAATCAAATCTGGCTCACTATCTATCAGATTGACAATGATGTTAAAGTAACTTGTCTCAGCTCAGAAACCGCTCTGAAAGTCTATCTCACACTAATGATCAAAAACTGTTCTAGTGAATGCTCTTTTTCAATAACAAAGCTGATCAGAAACTCAAAACAGACAAGTAAAACCCAAAGTAATCTCACAAATCTCATGAAAATGAGTACTGACATGGACATATTTCCTAGTCTTGGCTCCCCAGATATTTCTGAAAGGATTGAAAATGAAAAATCCATTAGATGTTGTTTTAAAGTAAGTTTTATAACAGCAAAAATTGCCGTAGTTCCTAACAGGAACCAGGAACAAAAGAGAGTCCAATATTGGGAGTCAGGGCTTTTCCTGCCAGATATAAACTCCATGAGGACAGGGGCTCGTCTGTCCTGTCTCCACTAGAGCCCTGGCACCTACAACCGTGCCTGGCAGGGAGTAGGTTCTCAAAAAAATATTTACTGAGCGAACTGAAGAAAGAAAGACTTGCCTGTGGTCTCATGAAATGTGGAAGAAATCTGGGGAAAGGTCCTGAGGTGAAACTTTGCCACAATAAAACCACCTGGAGAATTTCTGACTCCCTGGCTGGTGGTACTGCTCAGTTATAAAAGTACTAACTTAGTAGCCTCGAAAACATTATGCTCAGTGAAAGAAGCCAGACACAAAAAGTCATATACTGCATCATTCCATCCATATAAAATATCCAGACTAGGTAAATCCATAGAGATGAATGAAAACTGCTGGTTGCCAGGGAGTTAGGGGAGGGGAGAATGGAGAGCAATTGCTTAACAGGTGTGGGTTTCCTTTTGGGGTGATAAAAATGTTTTGGAATTAGATAGAAGTGATGGTGATGCAACACTGTGAATGTATGAAATGTCACCAAATAGCTCACTTTAAATGATTAATTTTATGTTAACTTCTCTTCAATTAAACAGAAAAAAAAAAAGAGCCCCAAAACCTAAAAAAACCCACAAGCAAATAAGAGTTAGTCCTGTTGAGTTTCCGAGTCTGTAACACCACGAAACATAACAGGACATCATGGCTCTACTGAGAAACTTGCTTATAAAATTACTACAACATGTATTTCTAAATTCATTTATATCACTGTGCATATATTATCAATAAAGGTATTTTTTTTATTACAGGCTTCTTTGCTCTGCATGCATGTTCATCATTACCAGAAATGACGAAGAAAAGAACATCCTGTGTATAGTACTTCTGTAGTTCAACTTGTCATTTTGATGTAAAAGTCTCTTGAGGAGAGAGAGGGAATGTGATTAACAGAGCCCTTATTTGCTGAACCCTCTGGCAGGGTCACCAGTGACCTTCTCAGAGCCCAATCCAACTGATTCTCCCTTGCCCTTATTTGACTTGATTCCTCCACAGAGGTTGCCTCCATTTTTTTCTGAAATTTTCTCCTCCTTTGATCACCTTGATGCTAAGCATCCTCATAAAATCCACCTCAGCAGACTGGTAAATGACAGTCTGTCCCACAGTTTGTAAAGAGCTCTTTTGCCCCTTTTCTGTTAAGTTCATCTCTGTTTTCCTCAGACCTTGATCATAAAAATGAGATCATGAGGTCACATTTAACCTAACTCCTGACTTCTACTCTACTGAATGTACACAATGCCTTGCCTAACCTGTTGATTCCTTTCCTGGATTAAAAGGAATAAGAATGAAGAATGAATTGGTTAAAGAATGACTGACTCTCTACCACTAGCTTCCCCGTAGCAAATCTGCAGGTGGACCACGTGAGCAAGACAGCATTCAAAGGACGATCAGGAGAAGTCAGTAGGTCTGCACATAATGGAGAAATGACAAAGAATCTGACCATAATGATTAATTGAGATTGTTTCCCCATTTGCCCTTTAGAAATTGTCATGGCTGAGCAGAATCTTCAGAGCTGCTCTCCACACATGAGCCCACTTTCTCCCCAGATTGCCGTCTTTCCTGAATAAAGTACCTTTCCCTTCTACTGACACTTGCCTTTTGATTATTGGCTTTTGAGCAGCAAGCAGCCGAACCTGAGTTTGGTAACAAATCCTATCTTACTTCTTTAAGCCCTACAGACTCCCCTGCCATAGGTTTAGCCACATGAGGCCTGACTGTCTATTGTTGTGAAGGGTATAGAGGCTACACCGAGGAGAAAGGCATTCAGAGAAGGTGTTGGGGGATGAGGACATTGCGGGAAGAGGGAACAGTAAGAAGCAAAGGCAGATGGGATAGTTTTGTGGGTACATTAAGAGGAAGGATGAGCGACTAGCAAAAGAAACACAGAAGAAAATCCAAGTAGGACGGGTATAAAATCCTGGGACCTGAGAGAAGACTTTTAAAGGAGTGGCTGGTTAAGAATGTCATTCTAAGTGAAGTAAGCCAGAAAGAGAAAGAAAAATACCACATGAGATTGCTCATATGTGGAATCTAAAAAAAAACCCCAAAACAAAAAACATAAATACAAAACAGAAACAGACTCACAGACGTAGAACACAAACTTGTGGTTACCAGGGGGACGGTGGGTGGGAAGGGACAGACTGGGATTTCAAAATGTAGAACAGATAAACAAGATTGTACAGTGTAGCACAGGGAAATATATACAGGATCTTGTGGTGGCTCACAGCGAAAGAGAATGTGACAATGAATGTATATATGTTCATGTATAACTGAAAAATTGTGCTCTACACTGGAATTTGACACAACATTGTAAAATGACTATAACTCAATACAAAAAAAAATGTTTAAAAAAAAAGGAGTGTTACAGAAGCAGAGAAGATAAGAAGCATGGGAGGAGAGAGAAAGCCATTGAATTAGCAAGAAGAAAGTCATTTGTAGCCTTAGAGGGAGCTGGTCCTAGAGGCTGTTGGGTGAGGAAATGAGCACAGGATGTGCTAGAAGAGTAGCCTGAAGGAATCCAGATTCCACAGTAAAACTGCTGTTGAAATTGGGAGCCTGGTCCTAATATTTCCTCTGCTTGAGGGATGGTCCCTAAGCCCTTCTTCAGCAGAGTCTGCTCTCCTGGGGACTGCAGCTAGGGCAAGACACTCGCTGCAGAAGAAGCCAGATTCAACTATTCAACTTTGCTCACCTCTGAATCACCAGCCAGCAATTAGACCAGTGCCTGGAATACAGAAAGCCCTCAACTTGTATGTTAAATATGTCAGCAAAAGATTTAGGGGACCACATGCCATGAAGATAAGATTGCCAGTTTCACCCTTTTCTTGCTGTGTGACCTCAGGCAAGTGGCTTCCCCTCTCTGGGCCTTAGCTCTCAACTATGAACTGGGGATGGTCATGCTCGCTACCTTGTAGGACTAATGTAAAGAGCTAATGAGGTCATGTCTGTCAAACGTTTATCAGAGAGATACGCAAACAAGTGCTTAATAAACATTTGATAGTATTGTTAAAAAAAAATGGCTAACCACTACCCTTCTTGTCTTCTAGTGCCAGTCCTCGAAGGAGGGAGGAAGTGGAGAAGCCATGGAGGCCACAGAATATATAGAAAACTCTTCCACTGTTCTAACGCCTTTTCTCTCAACTCTAGACACAGGCCCATCCTGACTCTGTATCTATTTATGACTTTCAAAAAGAAAAATCAATTTGTATTTAATACTTTTAAGTTTCATTTTGTGTGTGAAAAATAAGTTGCCAAGAGCTTTAAGATTCTATAAGCAGAGTGATTGTGAGGCTGTAAGAAGGAATTCCATAGAAGAAAGAAGGAGACACAAAACATAAGTGCTTCTTTTCACCCCTTCTATAACCTCAGTATCTCAGGCGGGTCTGCCCCTCATGAGTGCTATTTTGACTAAGAGGCAACATGTTTTTGCCAATAAAGTAAAGAAATTTAGATAATGTCAAAATTTCTAAATAACTCTTAAGTGTAGTAACCTCAGTGTTGGTAGTATTAAAGCTAGATGGTAACAGATGAATGCCTTGCATCAAGCTATTTTTTATGCAAATTAATTATTGTATACATCATTATTTGTATTTGATAAGCATCCACTGCAGGGAAAAGTTACTTTCCAACACAACTCTGAATTTTTCACTAGAAGGAACTAGAAAAATAATATACTTCCACTGAAAAATAAAGTATTTTATCTTAATATTGCTTTATATGCAAACATTGAAATTTTTATCATATTAAGAACAGATTGAATAGGAAAATCAGTTTATTTTTCTCTTTTTAATCACCATTCTATTTTCCAGAAATTTTCCCCAGAATTTCAAGTACCTAAATATAGGATTGATAAAAAATGAATTTTAAAAAAACTTGGGAAGAGATTTTTAAATAAAAGGAATTTCTTTATCTGACCTCTTCAGTATTGTGTAGAACTGAAATCAAAAAAGGAAATATAAAAAAAAAAAATAATAAGCTCACTAAAGTTGTAAAAACCCAACCACAATAAAATGGTGGCATTTTGTACATTCTACTACATTGTAAACCTATTTGGATGACAATGACAGACCCACATGCCAAGTCGCATAAACGATTTTTCTCCCCTAATGGTAACATCTGGCCCCATTCTTCTGTCATTGTCCTAGTGGTTTAGTATTTGCCTCTGACTGTCTGGAGTTGATGTAATATTTGAGTTTTGTGCCTCAGGATATAATTTTTGCCTCACCTTTGCCTTAGCAAAATGTACACTCTTGTTCCTCATAAGGCTCTTCCATTAATAAAAACCTACAATTGTTAAAACCAACAAAGCATATTCATAGTAAAAAGGAGATAAACAGTAAACAAATGAAGTTCACTAAGTTTACTAACACATGGGCTCTTCTGTGACACAGACTTGGGTTCCCAACTTTCAGACAGAATTTTAAGAACACAAGATTTGTGGCATGATCCTGAGGTAGCTTAATGTTCAAAAAGAGATTCGTCAGTATGCTGAAGTCTGCATGAAAAGCCAAACATCAGATGACAGAGTTCACTCATGTCCAGGATCCATGTCCTTGACGAAGTACATAAAAGCTGAGAGAATGGTGTGTCTTTTAACTCTCAACAAGGTACACATTAAGAACCAACATTGTGTTATGGCTGTTTTTAATGGTTTGCTCCTCTCAGATAAATAGGGGTATGTGACTCATTTTGTTTGTTTCTGTTCAGTTCTAATAATGTGATTACCACTTATTCAGAGAAAAAAACGAAGAAAAATGTTGGTCAATTTGGATAAACAAATTAGGAATGACCAAAAATGGTACATATCATTTTAATCTCTTTTCCATCTTATCTGTGCCAGTCGACTAAACTTGCCTTGCTTTCCTCAGTTTATCATTGACTGGCCCAAGTTTAGGATGATTAATGGGCAGGTCAGTTATCCTTATTTCTACATCTGATTTTATTTTATTTGATCTATATTTTTGTTTTAATAGTCTCCTTTAAAGATAACTGCTTTTCGATTTAAGGAGGACTGAAAAATCTCAGAATTGCTAGAATATCTCCCTTGAATTATCACTGTTTCCCCCATAAAAATGGCTGGAGAGTGTACCAGTTACACTTGATGCTAGAAAAGTTGCCTGAAATTTCAGGGTGAATTTTTGTAGAAGGTAATAAATGTCTTTGAAGTAAGTTTCCAAGAGATTTTATACTTCTGATTCCTAGCTGGAGTACTTAGACATGTTAAAAATGTGGAATCCCTGAGGGATTATCTTTTTTGAGATCTCAAGGGAAAAATACTACAGGATTCTGAGATCCGATTAGATTTAAAAACTCGATCTTGATTGGAACAGAAGCTCTGGTCCTGGGCTCTCATGAAGGAGGCTCTTGAAAGTTTTAAATGTCAGGACCTTAATTCAAACTGTAACCCAAATCAAAGGTTCCCAAATCAAAGAAATGTAAATTTCATTCTAGAGGAAAAATGATCTCAAACTGCGAATTCATTTTGTAAATTTAAAAAAAAAAAGATATTAGAGGCTTAGGGTCACCTTAATCCCTTAAAATCCTTTTGCAATGCAAGAAATAACCAAAAATAATTACGAGCCTCAGACTCTTCAGATACGGGCCCTTGAGCAGGCATCTAAAAGAATATGCTGAGTTTACAGTCCAGGGAGAAAAGACACTGACCGGCCAGTGGAGCTAATTACCTGGGCCAGACCTGCTGAATTTACTACTCCAAGCACACACAACGGTAGCACTTGTGACTTATCTCTGCTTTGCTTACAGTCAGTGCAGAGTGTAGCACACTTTGACTACATAAAGCTTGGCTACTTTTTTTCTTAATAAATGGCAAGGACTCAGGGAAAGATAAGGCCAGGTGTCCTCCACTGCCTAGCAAATCAACAATAGTCTTCAAAGGCCTAGTCTATTCGGGACATTCTCCTGGCAAATGTCATCGCTGCTCTTAGGAAGCACGAGGAACACTTGGATAAACAGAGATCCCTTACGTTTATCTGCAGATAGGTTCTAAACTATGGTAACAAAGGTTTTTTTTTTTTCTCCTCCAAAATTAAAGTCCCCCCCCACCAAATTAATCATTTTCCCTCATTATTTAGTAAAACCACTAGATGAGCTGTGACTCCATAAACTTTAGGAACTCATTTATTATGTTGCCTGATCAGACCTTGCGTTTATTTATACAGTATACTCATAAAACCCAGCTTTCATTAGTGCTGGGGAGGAACAGTCCTGCTCCCTTTGCTGGGAAGGTGAAGCTGGGGAAGATAATTAACCATGAAACAATAAGGAGGCTTGCTGGGTAAGCAGTAGTGTGAAAACAGTTACTCCTCACAAAAGAGGGGAAATTAGCTTGCTGGATGAAAAAGGAAGTGTCAGATTGAAGACTGAAAGGGCTGCCAACAGAAGTAGATAGTTCTATGCATCATTAATGAAATTTTTTAACACTTAAACGTCACAGCTGTCCACATTTAAATGCATGTAAATACCATGTGTTTCCAGAGATTAATATGAGTGTGAAAATATTTCTTTCCCCCTTAAACTTCTAGATGTTGTCTCTGTCTATTTCATTTCACCTACTTCCTTTCCAAGAATAAAAATGCACCAGCTTTCTCAGCATTGTGTCCTCATTTTCAAAACCCACGAACACCAAGCATCCTGGAGATGGGCAGCGTGCTCATTATATTTTAACAAACACATTATTTTACATTCATAATACTGATATTTTAGTAAACAGAAAGTTTGTTTTGATTTTGTTGCTTCACAGAGTGAAGACTTATGATGTGCGATTCCTTTCAAAACTTCCTCCTGGAGCATTAGTGCTCCCTGAAGCAGCCCCATTTTGGCAGAAATTCAGTTCTGTGCAGTGCCAAAAGAAATAGAATAAACAAACACTGCTCCACGCAGCTGGCGAGATCATTTACATATTACTGCACACCAAACATGAAGACCTGAATATGGATTAGAGCTACGGTGATGACACAAATGTCATATAGATAAAGAGAAACAAAATCCAACACATCGTTGTTTATTTTACCACTGCTACCGTATGAGTGCCACTCAGAAAGGAAAAAAAAATGGAGGAATTGCTTTTTGAAAATTGGGCTCCCAGCCTTATTTGAAGTGGGTTCTTTCAGACTATAAAACAAGAGCAGTAAGGCATGGGTTATTTTGGATCCCCTAATATTCTGTCCTCTTGTCCTGTGAGTTAAACCAGTTTTAATGTGCATCAACTTGGATGAGGTGGGTTAGTGATCTGACAAGAACAACCTTTCATATGCAAAGAATTCCTACCTAGTCCTTTCCCCACCCTTGATAATTTCAGTCGAGCACTATGCTCTTTAATTGACAATTTAAATTCCATGAATGGAATCCTTGGCTAGAGAGATCCAGCAGGCCATATGGGCCCATTAAAGCTCCATCAGGAAACACCATCCAGTGATCTGGGCTTTCTTAAAGTCCTCAGCTAACTTATACATGTGCTGATTGCTACAAATCTGTTGACGCTTCTTGTCCATATCTAGATGTACAGGTGTCCTTGGGAGGAAGGGGCATCTCTCTGGATATTTACTGCTATAACTAGTTTTCTAGTCCTTACAGATGACAAGTGCTCTATAAAGAGATAAGGAAGATGGTGACAGAGAGAGGAATACAGAGAATGTAGATATTTCAGCTTCCACCAAATTAAAAATTCTTTATCCTGCATTGGACAGAGCTGACTTCTTTATGTGTAAAAATCGCTTTTGAAATAGGATTATTTTAGGAGCTTCTAGTACTTTAATCTTTAGAAGTAATTGTCATTATGACTACTCTTGCTTAAGTGTAAAAACAAAGAAATCAGGGCCATGTGAGTTAGTTAGAGATCATTAAAGTTTAATAATCAAGGAATGTTCTTTAGCAATAAAGAAACAACCATTTGAGACCTGTCAAGGGAATTGGAGTTATTTTACCAGGTGAGGAAAAGGCATTATAAAGACATTTTTTATAGCATTTCGAAAGTTTCTATGTCTAGAACAATAAAAAAAAGTTCTCTAATTCCACAACTCCAAACTCAAAAAATGGAATTACACTGCAGGAAGTAAAAGTAGGTAAGCTATACAAAAAGGATTTGTTACTAAAAGGGCAACTAAACATTCTCATAGACCGCCCCCTCCATGAAAGTTTGTGAAAAAAATCTGTCCCTAGACTTTTTTAAAAACAGAAGAAACAACAATATGTTCAGGATAATCCCACACACCACTTTCAAATAAGTTTCCTGAAATAAATCCTTTCACTGAATTACACCTATCATTAAAATAAAACAAAACAAAAGAAACAAACAACAACAACAAATACTTTGTGGTTACTATCTCTTCAAATTATTCTGACTTTTAAGGCATTCCATAATCTGTCATGTAAAAATTACTGATATTTAATTTAATATTCTCCCAAAGCTGACCTTCATTTTAGTAAATGCCTATGAATATTCACTGCCCACTTACGTCACTATTCCTCTGTTCATAGTAGGTATTCAATAAATACTTTTTGAATGAATGAATGAATGTGGTTTCTATCGCCCTCATCAAATATCTCAAACTTAAGTCTTAAACTTCTCTATAAAGATTTCTCTGGATACTCATCCCTCAGTGATTTCTGTCTCATTTGATTCTTACACTAGTGATAGGACCACACAGTGTAGTATTTCCATTGGTTTATTTGTTTAATAAATGTTTATTAAATACCTGTTACATAGTACTGCCCAGCACTGAGCAGGATTGAGCACACTCAGCTCTCAAGTATCCTACAGCTTTGTATTTAGTTTTGTAATTGGTACTGTCATTTTCAGCCCAAACACAGCTTGCAATAATTACTGTCTCATCTATGTCAATATTATCTTAATGTATCACTCCATACAGCTTGCAAATGCCTTCAGACTGAAGATCATGTCCTGTACTACTTCTGTGTAGCCAAACCTCAGAACAATGCTAAGCATATAGCAGGTACTCAAGGGGTACTTGCTGATTATCTGCCTATAGGTTCAGTTCCCTCCAATACCACGATCCAATGGAGTCAGACAACAAACCAGTATGGAAAAATAGATTAAATATTCAGAACCCCAAACTTGCATAAAACAGCAGTGATACACTGATGGTATTATGGCTATGGGAAAATATTTAATCTATACTGTAATAGTTTTAGTTATTTGGACTTTAGGCCAATGGGCCTGCCTGTACTATTTTGCACTGCTACATGCCTCTATCCAAAAAATTAGCTTTTTCAATGTTCGCATTTCAATTTTAACCCCTTGAATGACTAAACATACAATATTTTCTTTAATATTCAGCAAACTAAGTCATTTACATGTTAAAAAATCATAAGCATAATTCAAGTGAAACAAGAGACCCAAAATATTAGACCTATATAAAAAAAAGGGTATTAGAGTAAATCTGATCTTCCTATGCTGGGATAAGAAAATTATCTGACCCTGGTGGCATTTCCACTTAAATGTTTTCTCTTTGATCAAAATTTAAACGTGACTATTGCTTCATGATCATCAGGTTGGTATTGAGGTTTAATATCTATTATTTCTAGACCAGTGCTTTCCAAACTCTTTCAAGATGTGACATATAGAAATGCTAATATAGACTTGCATACTGGGAAGGAATGAAGAGGTTGATCAATGCAGAAGGCAAATAAATGGCATGGATTCCCCCCAGGAGTCCTCCCTGCTCTCCCTCCTCCCCACACCAGGAGGGATAAGGCTTCCAGTATTTTAACCCACCATAACTCATTCAGGGTACATGAAAGAGCAGCTGTTCATGAGATAAATATAATTAGAGGTTTCTTTGTTTGAGAAAACCATAAATATATGAGAAGGTAGAGTCGTAGGTCAACGAAGACTGAATTAATGGCAGACTGATGTAGGAAGAAAAAAAATTTGCAAACTAAAGCAAATTCACATGAACTTTTAAAACAACCTAATTAATTAATTCAATAAAAATGTATTCAGCAAATTTATTTAACACATTTATTGAATGAATGAAACAATAGTAATTCATGATATTTACAATGATAAATTAATTAATTAATACTGAATAAAATAGACAAGATTCAGTTTTTGGACCTAGGGAGTGAGATCACCATCTGTGAAAGACAGAAGATGCGATGCGGTCTTGATCTACTCTAGGCGGTTAAGAAAACCCTGCCTGAGGAAGTGGTTCTTGAGCTGTTTTCTGAAGGATAATACAAATTTTCTGGAGAGGGTTCCTGGTATGGGTGAGTGGTAAAAGTGGAAGGGACAAGGCTCTTAGGCAGGGGGAACATGCTGCATCTGAGACAACAGGCTGTGGGTCTGGTCTGCAGAGAGAGGATATGTGACTGTTCTGAAGAAGCAGGCAAGATGGCATTAGATCAGTGTTTTTAAAAGATTACACAGGATCCAGGGGAGAGAGTGAACTGGAAAGGGGGCAAAAGTTGATATGCAGAAAGTAATGTTTGAGGCTTCTGCAGTGGTACATATAGAATAAGAATAATAACAATTAACACTTATTGAACACTTTCTCTATGCAAGTAATATGCTAAACACTTAATGAGAGATGCTGGTAGCTTGGACTAAAGTGGTATACAGTTAGGGAAAACTGGATGGACTTTAGAGCTATTTAGAAAATAAAACAATTCAGACCTGAAAATTTTTTCTGAAAATCATAATTTTTAATGGTTTTAAATATGCCATCAATTTACTGAAATGTTTACTTAAAATATATATTACTAGAAATCCCTCGTTTCCAATTATGTTTGGTTTTGTAAATAAAACATGATAGACATCTTCATATAAATAGCTCAGATTATTTCCTGAAAGCAAATTCAAGAAGAATAAAAACTAGGCCAAAGGATGTGCCCACTTTTTTGATATTGAAAAACAGCCAATGATTATGTCAGTTTGCCACCCATTCATACCTTTAAAGCAATGGAATTTATCATAAAATTTCCCTCTTTCTGATGGGTGAAAAATAGCAACTGACAAACTGTGTTACTTTGCATTTCTCTCATTACTACTTAGATTGGCTATCTATTCATGAAAAATAGCAACTGACAAACTGTGTTACTTTGCATTTCTCTCATTACTACTTAGATTGGCTATCTATTGGCTATCTATTTAGTAACCATTTGTATTTATTACTTAGTGAATCAGTTGATCATGTCCTTTGTCCACTGTTTTCTAATATTTAATACTAACTGATGGACAATTATTGGGGCAAAGGTTTCTGCAGTGTGAAAGAATTTCAATAAAAATGGAACCAGAGGATATGAAATGGAAAATCTCATGTATACTCTGTCAGAAGAATAGAACTTAATAACTGAGAGGCTGATTTCCTGGAAATGCCTGATTTATAGAGGATCAAGAGATCTCCTGACCAATGAACATCTGCCAAGAATCTCTCCCCATCCTCAAGCCAATGGACTCACTGCTTAGACTCTGGCTCCTTGCCCATAAATACAGCCTGCCCCAAACCCTCATGGACTTGCCTGTAGCTTGCTACAGCATGCATTTTCTGAATTGCAATTTCTCCGCTATTCCCAAATAAACTCAGTATCTAGTAATTTGAGCTTGCCTCAGTTCATCTCCTTATTTAGGCTGACATTGTTAGAAGACCTGCCCTGCAAGAAATGTTAAAAGAAGTTCTTTGGGAAGAAGGAAAATTATTTAGGTGAGAAACTTGGATCTGTATAAAGGAAAAAGCATTAAAGAAGGAATAAATAAAGGTAAAATAAAATATCACATTTTTCTTAATTGATCAAAAAGATACTGTTTATTTAAAGTAGTAATAGTAACAATGTTTTGGGGAATGAATGACAGTAATATCCTAGGGATGGGAGGAAGAATTAAGAATACTGTGTTATAAGTTTTCTGCACTATGTATGTGAAACAAGATAGCATTTGAAGGCAGGCTTAGGTTAGTTTAAAACATACATTGCAAGTTCTAGGACAACTACTTATGTTAGTTTAAAACACACTTTGCAAGTTCTAGGACAACAAAAGGGAATCATATAAAATGCTCCATTAAAATCAAAGAAAGCAGAAAAAGAAGGGAAAAAAAGAAACAAAGAACAAATGTAATGAACAGAAAGTAATTACAAAACAGGATAGCTATTAATTCAACTATATTAATAATCACTTTAAATGTGGATGAACTAAATACTGCAATTAAAAGAGAGATTTTCAGAATAGATAAAAGAACAAGATCCAACTATATGTTGTCTATAGAACCTCATTTTAAACACAAAGACTCAGAAAGGTTAAAAGAATGGAGAAAGATATCATGCTAACATTAATCAAAAGAAAGCTGGAGTAAAAATTTTAGAATAAAATTAAAAATAAAAAAAAAAGACTTCCAACACAACAAAAACAACCAAAAATAAAACTGGAGTAGCTATATAAATTTCAGACAAAGCAGACTCAAAAAACAAGGGAAATTATCAGGGATAAAAGGATCAATTCTTCAAGAAGGCAATAATCTTAAACATGTATGCATCTAACGAGAGGATATCAAAATACGTGAGGCAAAAACTTGACAGAATTGCAAGGAGAAACAGAAAATCCATTTTTATAGCTGGATTTCAACCAGGGCTGAGGACTTCTAATTTTAGCTCTATCCTTTCAGTAATTGATAGCTTAATCAATATTCTTTCAGTAATTGATATATCAGTCAGGCAGAAAACCAGTTAAGGGTATAGTTCACCTGAATAACACTATCAATCAACTGGATCTTGATTGACATTTGAATATTTTACTCAATAACAGCAGAATACATATTCTTTTCAAACTTACATGGAACATTACCAAGACAGACCGCATTTTGAGCCACAAAACACACCTTAACAAATTTAAAAGACTAGAAATCACACAGTGTATGCTCTCAGACCACAATGAAATTAAATGATAAATCAATAATAGAAAATTGAAAAATCCCCAAATATCTGGAGATTAAACAACAAACTTCTACATAGCACATAGGTTAAAGAAGTATCAGAGAAATTTTAAAATATTTTAAACTAAATAAAAATGAAAATATAATTTATCAAGATTTCTGAGATGCAGCAAAAGTAGTGCTTAGAGGGAAATTTATAGCATGATAGGCATATATTAGAAAAGAAGGGAGATCTAAAAATCAGTAACCTAAGCTCCTACTTTAGAAAACTGAGGGGAAAAAAGGGCACTTTAACCCTAAAACAAGCAGAAGATAAGAAATAATAAAAATTAGAACAGAAATAAATGAAACTGAAAATTGAATAGAAGAAAAATCAACTAAATCAACCAATTCTGAGAGGGGTGTGGCTAATTAATTCAACTGGTTTAGCTTTGGCCAATTCGGGATGAAAAGGAGGAAGATAAGGATGAGTGGTTAGTTACGTCAACCATGGAATCTATCACTTAAGACTGGATTTCCTCAACTACTCACTTTTTTGGTCATTTGTTCATGTGTTTTACTACACAAAATGTTAATTGCCTAGTATGCCAGGCAATGTATTACTTTCTAGACAATTACAAAGATAAATAAGACTTGGTTCCTGCAATAACTGAAACAATAATAGCAGCTAACAGTCACTGACTTTGTGGCAGCAGTTGTTCAAATAACTTGTTACCTACTAATTCACTTAAACCTCATATAACCCAAGGGAGGTATTATCGTCATCTCCATCTTAAATATGAAGAAGCTGAGGCATAGAAAAGTTAAATAATTTGCCACAATCACCTAGCTACTACGTCGCAGAGTTTGGCCCAAGCTCTAAGTCCCTACATTCTACTGTAATATTCAAGGGAAAAAAAACTTCCTCAACTTCTCTTGAAAATTTATTGTCTACTGGAAATCCTCGCATTAAGGATATGTCTTATATTTATCATCAAGACCCTCCACTGTAATTTAAAATAATTGCTTTCCTTCTTTCTTTCTCCCTTTCCTCTTCCACCCTCCCTCTGTCCCTCTTCCCTTTCCTTCCTTCCTTTTTTTTTTGGACTAGTGTGAGTGGAAACAGGACAGAGGGCATTTAGAGTATATAGTGTACTTTCATATACAGAAGAAATACGGTAAGGAATTTCTGAAAGAAAAATAAATTTATTGGGAACTACTTTTAAAAGAGTTTTTCAGTATCTAAAGCTTGGCTAGAAATACTCTAAAAGAAGAAAGCTGTTTTTGACATGTATAAAGATTTTTTAACAACCATCTCTCTTGTAAGTAATTAAGTATAAGTAATTACATAATTACTTGATTATGTGGCAGCACTAAAATTTTACAGGAGGTTTTTCACTTAAACTCTAGCCTTATAAAAATAATTGCCACAAGTCAAAATTATTTTCTAAATGCAGTAATTCTTTCTGCTTTTAATTTTCATGGGGAGGGGGTGGTGGAATCTATGTCTATTTTTGTTTAGCAACCAAAGCCAGAGAAATATAGAATTTAATACTGTGTCACTGTGTTCAGACAGTGACTTAAAACTTACAATGAATCCCCAAGTTATGGTGGTGAGAAACACTTAGGTGGGAAATTAAGTCAGGGCATATTCTAGAGAATTTCTTCGGTCAAAATTTCTAAAATCATCAGTCATAATAGTGTAAGAATGCTATTACTTTAGTCACAAAACAGCATTTAAAAATGCTTGGTATCTCAAAATATATCACCAAATAATAAGATTGAGAGATAGAAAAAGCTTTGGAAATAAAGAAGACTCAAAAAACATCATTTTATGTTACCTTTGCTTGCAAGAAACAAGCTTGGGTAACAAAGTATGTGAGATTTTTTTCCTTTTCTTTCTTTCTATCTTTCTTCATTTTTTTCTTTTTTAAAGGGAGCTGTCTCATCATTGCAAATTTTCTCAAGTTCTTAGAACTCTAATTAAAATGTGGTAATTGGTTATGTTACCTCAATTACCATGATGCATGGACATTGATGCAAAGTGACACCAATTGAATCCCTTGGGTGTTTTACCCTGGGGCCATCCCATTTATCGTGGCCTTATTATTTTCAATTACGTGGCTAGATGTGTTGCATACTTTCAAGGCCAATAAATATGCAGGGGTTTTCTGAACACAAGGTTCCATTTTCAATGCTAGAGCTCTGGAGTGGAAAAAAAAATTTTTGTGAGTAAAAATGTAAAACTCTAAATTCATGAAGGATTCAAAGGCACATTTGCTGAAATAAAAGTATTTCGAAGGAATCCAGATTATTTCTTTTTAAAACATCTGTGTGCAAAGCAAGAATGATTTATCTGCTATTGATAACTATTTTCTAGCTAAGGAAAGAGTGATGGGACCATTCGAGGCCTTATATGATGGGTTAGACGGGTAAGGAAACTGAGACGGAAAAGTTTTCTTCCTCTTCGGATAAGGGTTTGGGTTTTGAAAAGGGCTAAGGAGAGCTGTACTGAGTACTCCACAGACATATAATATGAGCATAATGGTATTTTCAGAGGTCTGTCCCCAGTGTGAAGGTGACAGTAAGAGCACCCTGAGATGGTTACAACATACAGTGTTTCCCAAAGGGACACCACTGGAGTTCATGGGAAACAAGTCATCGATTACTCTGTACCTCACTGTTGTCAACACAGATCTACCCCATTCAATACTAGTGGTGTCCTCAGTTATTATGAATGAATCCTGGACATTTCTTTACAAAAATCTAGAAGTGAATTAGGACATTATCTGGGAACATTATCAATAAATATAATTTGACACTTTGTCAAGCCAGTTTCATTTTCTGAGAATGATACCTGTGCCTTCACCAGGTTTTCTTTTTTAAGAAAACCCACATTCTCAGATTTCTGAAAAGTAAAGAACAACTTCTGTCATTTTACTTGTGAATGTCTTGACTTCATCTGAGTATTTCTAAATAGGTACAGCATCCATTCATATGCTGTAGCTGATAGAAGAAACTAAGTTGGGAAAAGGAGGAGTTGTACTGTACAAAGATCTTTTAAAGACTAGCAGAACAGGTATATTTATGGCAGAATCCCCCAAATTTTCCCCATATCAACACCCAAAGAGTCTTATAGTTGCAACCCTTTGAAAATAATTTTCCATTTAGCCTCATGCATAATTATCAGGTCATTTTTCTCTTCGTTTTTGTCTTTGGATACAACAGCAAACTTTAAAGAGTTTTACATAGAACTCAGTCTATTACTTTTAGAAGTACTTTTGGAGTAAAAAATATTGAATGATGACACAATGACCTTATCCAAAGCATTTCACTCATAAAAATGCATGCTAAGATCTAAACTTTATTATTCAAACTTTTCAAAAGATTTTTCCCCCTCTCAAGATTTTCTTTTTTTAATTCAGTGTTTTCTCATTGTTTGGTTTATTTTTTCCAAATAACTCCAATACTTAATTCCAGCCATGTATTTTTTCCAGTGAATCCAACTCTTTGTATAAGAGCCAACGGATGAGAGTGGAGGGAAGCACTGAATTAACTTCCAAATGTAATTGTCTAATTAAATCCAACTTAGCTTGAGTCTTTAGATCTCTAACATGTCATGCAAAAATTCTTATGACTGACCAATTAATAGATATAGGACATGAACAGAAATTACTATGTTGTCTTTTATTTATATTATTCTTCTTATATTCAGTTCTAAAAAGAATTACAGGCAGTTTCCAATAAAAAGGAAAAATAAGACTATATATCATTAATACAGGATATGATAACCAACCAAAGTAGTCTCGGGGTAAAAAATGTCAAAAAATTATAGCAATAAACCCTTTAAGACCTTAAAGAGCTTAAAGTCCAGGAGTCAGCTATGCATGGATCCAGATCTTCTTCTTCTTCCATTTACTAGCTCTATAAGCTTGCGTAATATACTTAATCTTTCAAAAATTTAGTTTCTTTAAGTTGTTATGAAGATTAAATGAGATAATCTATGAAAAATGATAACCCAGTGACTAGGACATGATACCTGTTCAATACTGCTTAAATAACACGACAGCCCCATTCTCATAGTGACTGACTCTTGTACAACTTGGCTTTTTAGAGGGATCCTTGCCAGGCAAACAAACAAAATTAATATGAGAAAATAAACTGAGAAATACATTTCCTTAAGATGTATGAAACTTTCTTGCATTAGCCACTTTGTCAAATCCCCTGAGGGGACTGATCTATAGCAGACTGAACCTATCTGGTAGAGAGACGTTTATTGAGATGGCTCTTGAAAAAAGAAATTTGATTTGTGATGTATACAAATCACTGCTGGAAAACTGGCCTTCATAAGACAAATTCCACAAAAGTCAGGAGTCTCTGTGAAGAACATGTAAATTCAATAAGAAAGCCAAATACTTGGAGGAAATGCTTAAATAAGTGTCAATGAGCTACCAGCGGTCAACCAACGCACATGGCACCCCTAAGTCTCTCTTTTCTACCTTTTCTAGTATTTTGAAAGGGAAAATGCTCTTCTTTCTTAAGGTTCTCATAAAAAAGTACTGCTTTTCCTAGCCTAGTTAGATATGGTTGATTTTTGGCAATTAAAACTTCTTCATATATCACCTGTGATAAAGAAGAAATTTGATCCATGATTTCCTATACTGTATTGGAAAAGTGGGATCACCTAATATCAAAATTCAATAGGCTCAATTTGTATTTATAAAAGTCCTGTTAATTTACTTGATTTAAAAAGAAAAGTGGTTGTATACACACCATTCGTATCATTAAAGAAGGCTTCATCTTAGAGAGACAATGTAGTCTGTTGATTCAGGACACTGACTCTGGAGTAAAAACGTCAAAATGCCAAAATGCCTATGTTTAAATGACAGATCAGTTACAAACTAGCTGGGTTACTTTAGACAAGTTGCTGAAACTTTCTTTGCCTCAACATGTAAAATTGAGAGGCTAATAATACATATAAATCATATGATTACCAAAAGTCTTAAATGACTTAAAATGTAAATCACTTAGAAAAGTGCCTGATGCATATTAAGTGCTATGTGTTAGCTATTATTATTATTACTTTGGTCCTTCAGAAAATGAATGCTCATTTTTATTTATTTACTCCAAAGCAAGGATACTCACTGCGAGGCTTCAAGGTAATCTATCCACCCATTTGTAATTATATGTAAGATTCTGTATCTGCCTATATGTTTTTTAAACAGTTTTATTGAGAAATAAACTGCACAACTTAAATTTTCCAATTTTATATGTTTTGACATAAGAATATGCTCACAAAACCACAACCATCAAGATCATGTATCATTCCTAAAATCTTCCTTGCTACTGTTTATGATTCTTCAAGTGGTCACAAAGATTTTACCCAATAATTTTTTTCTAATTTTTTTACATTTAGGTTTATGATCCATTTTGACTCACTTTTACAGATGGTGCAATATATAGTTCAATTTCATATTTGTGCATATGGATATTTCAGTTGGTCCAGGATCATTTTTTTGAAAGACTATCTTTGGATTTGCCTTCACACCTTTGTCAAAAACAATTAACCATTTATGAGCAGCTCTATTTCTGAAATATCTATCCTGTTTCATTGATCTATTTCTTGGCTTTGACACTATACCATATTCTCTTGACTACTGTAGCTTTATCATAAGTCTTGAAATCAGGAGTTGTAAGTCCTCCAACTTTACTCGTCTTGTAAAAATCTGTTTTGGCTATTCCAGTTCCTTTGCATTTCATATGAATTTTCAAATCAGCTAATAAATTTCTACCAAAAACCTCACTGGGATTTTCATTTGTATCATATTGACCCTATAGATAAATCTGGGGATAACTGATACCTTAATAATACTGTGCCTTCTAATC
The DNA here is from genome assembly GCF_009834535.1 of Camelus ferus. Lineage (NCBI taxonomy): Eukaryota > Metazoa > Chordata > Mammalia > Artiodactyla > Camelidae > Camelus > Camelus ferus. The sequence goes on along the minus strand of NC_045701.1, from coordinate 39,048,283 downwards.
CATGAACACAGTATAGCATATGGTTTACTATAGTGTTCATCACTCATTTAATGTCTCTCAGCAATATTTCATTGCAATATTTTGTTTTCAGACTATAGGTCTTCCATATTTTTTGTTAAATATATCCCTAAGCATTTCATGTTTTTGCTACTATTGTAAATGATACTGTTTTTTTAATTTCGATTTGATTGTTAATTGATGGAACATAAAAATACAATTGATATACTGACTTTGTATCCTACAGTCTTGTTAAATTCCTTTATTAGGATCTTTCTTGGAGATTCCATAGCACTTTCGTCACAGATGACCATAGAATGTGTTACTAAGATAAGTTTGCTCTTTAACTTCCAAGCAGCATGTCTTTAATTCCTTTTTCTTGCTTTATTGCACTCACTAAAACTTCCAGTGCAATGTTGAATAGAAATGGTGAAAACGGACATCCTTGCTTTGTTCCTTATTCAGTTAGAAAAGCATTCAGTGTTTTACCATTAAGTATGATGTTTGCTCTAGGTTATTTGTATATATCCTTTATTAAGTTGAGAAAGTTCCTCCTTTTTTCATAGGTTTCTGAGCTTTTATCAGGAAGGATGTTAGATTTTGGCTTTTTCTGCACCCACTAGGATATAGTTTTCCTTTCTATTTGACTATGGTGAATTACATTTTTTTTTAATGTCAAACTAATTTTCCATTTCTAAACGTCACATGGTCATAATGTATCTATTTTATATTGTTAATTACTTGATAAAATTTTGTTAAGAATCTGTTTATATTCATGAGGGATATTGGTCTGTAGTTTTCTTATAACGTCTTTGAGTAATGCTGAGTTGGGAAGTATTTCTTCCTTTTCAATTTTCTGGAAGATTTTGCATAAAATTTGTACTATTTCTTCCTTAACTATTTGGAAGAATTCACTCATAAAGCCATCCATCTAGATTTTTCTTTGTAAGGAGGTTTTAAATTAATGGTTCAAATTACTTAGCAGATGAGGAGCTATTCAGGTTCTGTATTTCTTTTTGAGTAAATGTGGATAGTTTACAACTTTCAAGGAATTTGTCCATTTTATCTAAATAGTTGAATTTAATGGCATAAAATTATTCATAACATTCCCTTTATATTCTAATATTAGCAGAATCTGTAGTGCTGTGTGTCTCATTTCTTATAATAATTTGTTTCTTTTCTCCTTTTTTCCTAAGCTGTCTTGCTACAGTTTTTTTAGTTTCATTAATCTCAAAAAGCAGCTTTTTTCTCACTGATTTTTTTCTATTTTCAATTTCAATAATTTCTGCTCAGCTCCTTATTATTTTCTTTTTTCTGTTTATTTGGTGTTTAATTTGTCCTCTAGCTAGTGCATTTTGGTGGCAAATTTTGATTGGCACAAATTTTAGTATTTTTTCCTATTTCTATTCAGTTCAAAATAATCTCTAACTTCCATTTTTCATTTCTTCTTTGTCCCAGGAGTCGTATGTAAGTGTGTTAGTGTTTAGTTTCCATATATTTGAGGATGTTCCCAATGTATTTCTAACATTTATTTCTAAAGTAACTTCATCATAGTCAGAGAACAGAGTGAAATACACATACTTTTAAATTTGTTAAATTTGCTTGTTCTATCGCTCAGAAGAGTCCATTTTTGGTAGATGCTCTGTGTACAGTTGAGAAGAATGAATATTCGCCTATTGTTGCATAGAATGTTTGAAATGTCAAGTAGGTCAAGTTGTTTTAAGGTGTGATTCAATTTTTTTTAATATTCTTACTGATTTTCTGTCTACCTGTACTATCAACTATTAAGAAAAGGTGTTGGAATCTCTGCTCCAAATTGTGTGTTCTCATCTTCTTGCAGTTGTATCAGTTTCTGACTTATGAATTTGTAAATTCTGTTATTAGAGCACATTTAGTAATGCTGTGTCCTCCTCTTGATTAACTAGCATCTTAATCATTAAGAAATATCCTTCTTTATACATTATAATATTATATTCTGTGAATTCCAATTTGTTTAATATTAATATAGCTACCTCAACTCTCCTTTGATTGTTAGCTTAATATCTATTTTTCTATCCTTTTCTTTTAACATAATTGCTTTTTATACTTAAAATGGGTTTTTATAGGCAATATATAGTTCAGTCTTGCTTTTTATGTGCAGTCTGTTAATTATTGCCTTTTAATTGGAGTTTTAGTCTATTTATATTTAACAGAATTATTGATGCAGATGGTTCAATTTTCTATTACATCTGTTCTTTATTTCCATTTTTCCTCTTTTTCTGCATTGTATGTGGTTTTAAAAATGATTTCATTTCCCTTCTTCTGTTGGCCTATTTATTATAGCTTCTTGTGTTTTAAAGAGTCATGGTATACATTTTCTTTTCTCGATCTTTAGTGATACTATACCACTATACTTAATATAAGAACCTTACAATATATAGTTCCATTTCCTGGCCTTAGTGATATTATTGTCATATGTTTCACTTCTACATGTGTTATGAATCCCATAATACATTGTTATTATCTTGCTTTAAACAACCTATTATTATTTAAAGATATCTCAATAGTATGAAAAAAACATTTCATGTTAACCCACACAGTATTTCCGTGCTTTTCATTTCTTTGTGTGGATTCAGGTTTCTACTGATTTCATTTTCTTTTTAGCTGAAAAGATTTCCCTTAACATCTGTGAAATTCTGCTGCTGCTAGTTTTTTTAAGGTTTTGGTATCTGAAGACTTTATTTTTGTCTTCCTTTTTGAATGATATTTTCTCTGTGTATAGAATTCTGGGTTATTTTCTTCCAGTACTTTAAAGATGCTATTCTACTGTCTTCTGACTTGCATTATTTCTGAAAAAAAAAAGTCTGCTATAACTCTTTCCTCTTATTCTTCTGCATAGAATGTAACTTTTTTCTCTCTAGATGCTTTGAAGATATTCTCTTATCACTGGTTTTAATCAATTTAAATAGGATGTCCCTTGGTGTAGTTTTTTTCATGTTTCTTGTGCTTAAGGTTTGTTGACATCCTGGATCTGCGGGTTTATAGTTAATCAATAGAAACAGATCCAGAAATGACAGAATATAGAATCAAAAGACAAGAACATTAAAAGTCATTTTACTTGCATTCCATAAGTTCAAGAAGGTACAAAATATGTTGAACTTATTAAGTAGAGACATTGAATATATCTGTCTAAAATCAAACTTCTACAGATGAAAACTATGATAACTGAGGTGAAAAATACACTGGTAAGACATTGGATGGTATTAACAACCAATTAGATGTTGCAGAAGCAACAATTCATAAACCTGAAAATATAGCAACAGAAACTATCCAAAATGAAACAAGAGGGGAAAAAAGACAAAAACATAGCATTAGTGAGCTGTGAGATAACTTGAAGCAGCCTAATATATATGTAAATGGAATCCCTAAAAAAGGACAGAGGGACATGCAATTTTTGAAGAAATAATGGCCAAAATTTTCCAAATTTGAAGAAAGAGAATATACCACAGGGGACTTCACGTTATATTTTAGAACTTAGAAAAACTGACCCTATCAGAAAGAAGAAAAGTTAAAAGGCATCTTCTTGGTGGTCTCATGAAGGTGAAACATTCAAATATAAACATAACACTCAAAGCCACTTTGTGAGAAAATGAACATTGAAAATTAATATAGATACAGTAACTCTAAACCAAATGCTGAAATGAAACAAAATTTATTAAGTGAAAGCATGTATTAATTCATTTAGCAAATGTCTATTAAACATCTACTATATGCAAGATGTCCCAGGCCCTGGAAATATAGCAGTGAAAGTCCCTGTGCACAAAAGGGGATAGCATAGGAGTGGGGACATAGGACATCAGCAAACAGACCACTTAGAGGCTTCTGATTCTCTGCAAAGGCAGCCTCCCTTGGTGAGGTACCTGTTTGCCCATTAAAGCAACTTGGACTATACCCAATCAACAGACATCAGAAGTAAGGAAGATGTCCAGCTTAATGAGGTACACTGTGCTCTTTGAATTGTTGGCATCAGTGCTGTTCTACTCTTCTATCCCTTTCTCAAGTGATTTTCAACCTTGTTTAGCACAGAGGACCTTATTTGCTCCCTTCACCATTCCAAAGAAATCTACACACTCAGCAGCCAACTTAAAGAAAAGGGGAGACTTTTCTCTATCTGCAGTTTTTATCTACCTCTCTGTCAGCAGCTTGAGTCTCTAAAGAAGCAGCCAGGGTTTCAAAGCTAAAGCTTACCTTTACCACAGAAGGACAATAAAAATGTCTATAGCTCGTCTGAAGAGATCTAGTCCTGCATCCCTGAGCATACAGTTCCAAACACATCTCCAAAGAAACCTATTTTAGTCGCCTCCAAAGCAGTCTGAATGCTTCCAAAATGCTAGAGCTTCTCCAGGTGCATTGTTTTTTGTGTAAATTTTATTATGGCCATTACCATGCTTAGAGGTTCCAAACTATAGAATTAAAAATAACCTATTCTACCCCTTCAAACACTCAAAGAAAAAGAAAAAGAAAAGAAAAGAAGGGAAAGAAAGAAAAGAAAAGAAATAAGAGAAAAGAAAAGAAATGAAAAGACAAGACTCTAGAAGCTAAACAGCTTCATAACAAACAGGTCATTTCAATAAAAAGACATCCAATTATATAGAATCTGATTACTGGTAATAACTTGGAAGTCTCAAGAAATTGAACAACTTCAGCTTAAAACAATTATAGTGAACTACTGAGGATAAAATCACCCCCTAGACTCAACATAACTACAGATGAAAAAGAGAGAAGGCTTACTGATTCATTGTCCCTTCTGTTCCCAGTCTCCAATGCCAATACATCAGATAGCAAAGATTAAGGCTTTGTTAAAATTAGAATTCATAGAAGCCTGTTTTTTAGTGGTAAGATTATTACATTTGATTTTTCAATTTTGAATCTTGAACTTTCAAAGACATAGAACTGATAATATAAATATACAAGAAAAACATTCCATTATATGTATGTACATATGTTTGTATCTCGTTTATGTTAGTCAAACATGAGAATTAGGCCTTCAACTAACAGACACTGACTTTGAGGTCATTTGGGGAATGCAATCTTTTTATCAATAAATTCCTTCCCTTAAAGGATACGAAGGTTCTCTGGACAAGGATGTATTCTATATTATAATAAAACATCTCTAGTTACATATATTTCCTTCATCTAGCAACAGCTTGAACTTACAGCCAATTTGGAAAATTCTTAAAATTTTCTTTGAGCACTGCATTAGAACTCTAAGAAGAAACTTGCTACTTTTCAGCAATGCAACTCTATCAGAAGGAGCTCTAAGCAAGAACAAGGGAGATTATTTTATATGTGGACAGTGTTAATTCATCTTATGTAAAGAAGAGTAAACAGCATACTTTACTTGATTGCCTTGTCTGCAGAGCATACACATTGCTCCATATGCTCTGAGAGTGGTAAGCCCCCTCCTAGCAAAATCTTCGTAGGGTATTGTATGATTAATGAATATTGTTGGTGAAGGAATGATTGAATGAATTAATGGCTTAGTTTGGTAAGGTTAAGCAAAGTCTCCATATGATTTTTTAAAAAGAAATGAGACTAAAATGCATCTTATTAGCAGGCAAATGAATCTCTGTGTTACGATAAATGGAGTTTCTTTTAGTGGGTGGAGATAGTATCCTTTTAGTTAGCAAAACCATTTGTAAGATAAACACATTTTTCCAAGCCCTGAAAGAATTTCTTTTTCTGAGAAAAAAACGAGAGTGCATTATGCTTTAAAAAAGAAATCATCACTCACAGATTCCTTTCCCATCTTCTTTTGTAGCCGTGTTTGCCATTGGACGGCTTGCATGACAATGGCTTCCCACCTTCTTTCAAGATTTACAATGATCAGCTGCATGGGCTGGTGGTCTGCGTTCAGATTGCAGGTCTCCCGGTCATCCAGAAGATGTTGGCATAATCGCAGGACAGAGGCCACTCCGCGACGTCGCTGCTTGATTTCACGACAGAGGGACTACAACAGAAAGAGGGACCAATTTATGAGTGTTTATAGGGCAGAGTTCCCTAAAACATGAAACACCCTCTTCCATCATAATTTCAAGTTGTGGTGATAACGCTCAGCTATGAACAGTAGGACAGGAGGACTTTGGAGTTGCCTTTAGATTGGGGATCTACAGATACTCAACTAAAGCCAATGGATTTTCGCTGCATCTCATTCCTTTTTTTTTTTTTTTTTTTACTGATTTCTACATCTAAAATGTTGGGTCCCACCTTGACATCTAGGTGATTAACTTAATGAAATAAATTATTAAGGTCATGTAAATGCCAAACAGATTGACATGCTTTGATTCAAGGTCATAGGAAACACAAAAAACAAAAAAGTCCTCCAAAATGAAACGAAGTTTTCCAAATTTACTCCTAGATTCTTTGGAGCCAAAAGTTTAGTTTTCTACTGGCTAGGAATATGTTAAATAAGATTGCAGAGAAAAAAAATTGATATATAACAGCTATTATTTGGGGGAAAAAAAAAGGATAAGAAACATTTCTTTTCCGAAATTTTGATTAACAAAACAATAACATTCTGAAAGCAGAAATTGGGATACTGGATTATTACTGCATTATTTGTTAGTTGCTGTGTTTCTTTTAATAGGCATTCACACTATTTAAGAAGAATATGCATGCATCAAAATAACACTTTGCCCCAGAAGCATTTGCATTGCTGCAGTGACCCTAAGCTGAACGATTCAAACGAAATAGTGGGTACACATGTCTAAAAATATTATATCTTTTCCTTGCCTACGGATAGTGTGTAAGTGATATTCTAATTCAAAGCCTTCAGGAGAAATGATGATTATATCCATAAACATCACTGAATTACTAATCTCCTTCTACTGCCACAATTGGACTGTTCTAACAGTTAACAGATTGCTTATTAATCAACAAGGGTAAACAAGACAATGCAATTTCATTTAGTGCTAGAGTTTTAATGCCTAAAAGTATTTGTGCTTAAAATGTTAATCTAGATAAGGCTTCATTAGAAGAAGTCTTAAAATGATTAACTGCGGTTCACTGAAATGTGCGTGGAGCGGTGGTAGATCAGCAGGTGGACGCTTCATACAGATGTTCCACTTATTGATATAATACATGCTATAGCCATTTAAATGACCCTAACTTAGTAATAGCTGGAATTCTATTATTTCTGTAATAAGAGAACCCAATACCTTTAATATTTCTGCATTTTAAATAAGGTCAATGACAAATTCCCAACCTCTATTTATAGCAAAATATGACTAGGAATTTTATTATTCAATTTATACCAGGGCAGCATTTTTAGTTATGTTTCCTGAACTTACCCTTATTTATTTTCCTAGGGTTCATTACTATTTTCCTATATAACTTCTGACAGAACCACCAGGTCTGACAAATTTCTTTACTGGTGCTATTCATTTGTTCAATGCTGAATGAGAAGAAACCCCTAAATATCCAAAGATAAAACCTGACGGTCTACCAAAGCAACAGGCATTGTTTCCATCTCCTCCTCCAATCCTGCTGACTGCCCCTGCCCACAGGCACCCTCCCTCTCTATTACACACACACACACACACACACACACACACACACACACACACACACACATCCTTCCTTCAATTTGCTCTCTTGCTCTAGGACAACTGTAGGGCAAGTCAAACCATCAAGCCCACTTAATACCTGCCAACTTGTGGCTCAAAATCAAACACTTAGAAATAATAATATAGCTAACAAATTGGTTCAAATGAGTTCTCTGAATATAAATATTGAAGATTTGAGGGATTTTTGTTTTGTTCTTAATTTGTTATAAATAAAGGACTAGAAAAATCAAAAGAGATGTTTACACGCCATTAAACTGGATATTACAAAAATTCCGTTTTAGGTTGACGAAAATAACAACTGTATTCCTCAGGCCAACAAAAATCCCCAGTGTGTCTTACAGAATGAAAACCTGCCATGGTTGGCACGAGAGACATGTTAGCATAGCCACAGTCATATAGCATAGGTCACATTTACAAAGTAGCCCAAGTAGGATTCAATCACCTCGCAGGTGTTTTCAGAGTTCTGAAACAGGACATGTGAGGTTGCTAGAGAAATTTTCATAAAGGTGATTGGCCATAAATTTTTATAAGTATCTAGAGTTTAGGTCCAGTATTTACGTATCCAGATGATTCCCACCCCACATCTTAACGACAGTCTACCCAGGTGGTTTTAAAACTGTAGGCTCTTTTTAAAAAACTGCTGACATGCAATATCTGATTTCTGTATCTTTTTCTGTAATTTAAAAAATTTTAAATATCCAAATAAGTTAGTCTACATTCTAGATGAATAATTTACCCTATATGCACACTTTGGAAATAATACTACTTTAAAAAGGAGGGAAACATTGAGAATTTTACATGGCCAAGGTATTTTTCAGTATACATTTCCATATCTAAGAAAGATAATTGATAAAATAACATTCTTCTACATAAATGGGTTTCCATGGCAACCATTAAAATATACATAGTTATTTATAATCACAAACACATACTAAATAAAATCAGTGCATTTGCTGGCAATGTTTCTTAGAATCAGTAGTTCACATTATTTCCATGATAAACTATGCACAGGGAAATGTTAAATATAACTTCCTAAGAACAAAATGATTATTATAACTATTTTTGGTTTACATTTTCAGAGAAAAGTACCTTTAAGCAGAAACCCAAGCTAAGTAATCTAAGTAAGGCATAGAAATGAGAGAAACTCGTCACTGCTTCTCAAACCTCCTCAAATGTGTGTTGCACTTTGTATCTGCTAGGCATTGTTTCAGGCATGGAGGCTTAAAAAAGGAGTTTGTGCAAGTTCGTATTGGAAGAGTTGTGAAATCTTCAGGGGAACAATGTGAGCCATTGGGTCCAAGTTGGGCGGATGTGGTTATAAGGACTGAAGGTCCAGTAGCAAGTAGCCTAGGACATGGGGAGTACCCAGCATATTGGAGAAAAGAGAGAGTAAAGCAGCTGAAAAAGTAAGTAAGGAACAGAAAAGTTTGGAAGGCTTTTCATTATTGCCAATTTCGAAGCATTTTCCTTGATACCCAATGAGATCATGTTGGTCCCTAAGCATAGTCATATTGCCTTCCTAGAAAAGTATAAAGACAGGAAGTGGGAAAGAAAATTTAAAAAGAAAGATAAACAGCTAATCATCAATATGTCTAAGAGAAAGATTCCAGATGCTTCTGTATTTAGTTATTATTCGATAATATTTAGGCATTTTTTTCCCTACAAAGTTACTTCTGATAGTATGGAGGTCATTGTCTTAGTATCACTTCAGAATCTAATTGTTGGAATATAGTTTGGTGTGTTACTTTTTCTTCTAATTGAAGTATAGTCAGTTACAATATATCAATTTCTGCTGTGTAGCGTAACGTTTCAGTCATACATATACATACGTATATCTGTTTTCATATTCTTTTTCATTATAGGTTACAAGATACTGAATACAGTTGCTTGCATGATACAGAAGAAATTTTTATCTACTTTTATATATAGTAGTTAACATTTACAAATCTCAAACTCCCAATTTATCCCTTCCCACACCCTTTCCACAGGTAATCATAAGATTGTTTAACTGTATCTGTGAGTCTGTTTCTGTTTTGTAGATTAGTTCATTAGCATCTTCTTTTTCTTTTTTTAGATTCCAAATATGAATGATACCATATGGTATTTTTCTTTCTATCTTACTTCACTTAGAATGTCAATCTCTGGGTCCATTCATGTTGCTGCAAATGGCATTATTTTATTATTTTTTATGGCTGAGTAGCATTCCATTGTATAAATATACCACAGCTTCTTTATCCAATCATCTTTTGATAGACCATTAGGTTGTTTCCATGTCTTGGTTATTGTATACAGTGTTGCTATGAAAATTGGGGTGCATGTATCTTTTTGACTTAGAGTTCCCTCTGGATATATGTCCAGCAGTGGGGTTGCTGGATCATTTTGAGTTTTTTGAAGAATCTCCATAGTGTTTTCCACAATGGCTGTACCAAACTACATTCCCACCAACAGCATAGGAGAGTTCCCTTTCCTCCTGCTGTGCTACTTATAATTTTCTAATGACCTATTTTATTTACTTATTTTACATTTCTATTCAGTTTCCTCATGTTACTAAAAAAGCAGATTTGTTATAGAAGTTGAGAAGTGTAAAAAAGTAAAAATCAAAACTTCTAAGTTGTTTTTTCCTTTAAAACAATCAGCTCTCCAATAATCTAAACACATCTTTTTGGACATGCTACAAGAGAGTTGCCAACAGGCTGAATGTTTTTGTTTTATATTTATAAACCGTCAATCTGATTTTTAATTCACCAATGATGATACAAAGGGGTGTATTTGGTTTATCTGGGTTTTTTTCTCCTTTCCTGATTTGCTCTATGAACTTCTTTGACTGTTTAAACCACTCAGATTATGGAACTGTGTTGTAACATTTTCCTGGTATTGGCTGCAGTTTAACACCACTGAAGGAAGACTTCCAAAACTGATAATTCAGTCTTCATTATATATTAAATATATGTATATATGCACACATATTGCATAGAATGATTATACGTACTTATATACAGATTATATGTACTTATATGTCCTTGAACAATGGAGGGGGTAGGAGTGCTGACCTTCAGCACAATAAAAAATTTGATTATAATTTATACTTAGTCCATGGTTCCTCTGTATCTGCAGTTCTGCATCTGTGAATTCAACCAACCCACCCATCATATAGTATTGTAGTATTTACTGCTGAAAAAATTCTGAGTATAAGTGGACCCACACTTTTCAAACACACGTTGTTCAAGAGCCAAAGGTACATTAAACAATGCTGTCATCTACTATCACACAAGGATATAATAAGCTTACAATTAAAGAACTACAATTAGACCATAAGCCAAAGTGTACAATAAGTAAAATGTAAGAACTAAATAGAGAAAAGAGACACAAGGAGGAAGATGAAATGAAATGAAAAAAACAAAACAAAAAACCAAAAAACCAAGTATCTATTTAAAGCAGAGAGGAAAAAAAAATCTAGCTGACAAACTCCAAAGCAATCTGTCTCCATATCTCTTACATAATTTTATCCAGCAGGTAATGTAACATCACTAGGTAGGCCAAAATGAACAAAGTGGTGGGGCTTCAGGTAATCTGCCAAATAAAAAATCACTTATGAAGCAATTTCATTTATGATGGATCTTCTAGCTGAATCAATTGTTTAACAATATCTATGGAATATGCCTTCTGTGTGGCAAGCACAATAAAGAAGTTTCAATCTACATATATATGTGATATGTACCTGCCTTCAATATACTTGGAGTGAGGAAATATAGAGAGATAAAGGAGAAAACTGAAAAGACAGGTAAGTTCTTCTAGTTTATAGAGGATCATATAAAACTAGATAGCTCCATGTCCTTCTTGCAAGAGTTTCCTATACTTTTTCATGTGTTTTTCTTCTTTTTTGCATTTTCTGTATTTTATCATTTTAATTTCATGAAGTGGGCAATTTTCTTCTCTTAGTCTGCTACATGGAACCAAATTTTCGATAGCAAAGGTTCTCAGTGTGTTCTCCAGGCCCAGCAGCTTCAGCATTACCTGGGAACTTGTTAGAAACACAGATTCTCTGGTGCCACCCCATATCTTCTGAATCAGCAACTCTGGGGTGAGCCCCAATGAGTCATGGTTTAACCAGCTCCACAGGTGATTACAATGCATGCTGAAGTTTGAGAACACTGGTCTACAGAAAACAGAAGAACTTAAGTTTTTCAGACAAGAGAATTAACCTAGTTGAATAGTTTTCTTAGAAGTATAAAATGGAAGTTATAAGTTCTGATTCTGGACTCACACTTGTAACCAAGAACCCAAGGACCATAACCATTGTGATCAGTTATTTTTAAAATTCTTCTTAAATGGCTAAAAAAAAAAAAAAAAAAAAGAATCAATCAATTAGTAAATCTTTTCAAAACCAGTGATAATTTTATATTATTAGTTTTGCTTGATAATCTCCAGAATTTTAATGTAATTATTAAGAATGCTGATATGTTAGGTTTTTTGAATACCATATTTAGGGATTTTACTCTTTTTGGTTATTTTTATTAGGTAAGTCATTTAATAATTAATAACTCTAACATATTTGGTATTATACTAAATTAAATAGCTTTGCTCTCAGAAAGTTTATATAGTAAAACAAAACCATGATGACTGTAAGATACAAGGCATTAGATGCAGGTAATGTTAATGTCTGAAGCCATGGTCTGATAAGAATGTACAGCAGGTGGGGAAAATGAGATGCTATACTGGCACCTCTATGATTCTTCAGAAGATGCTTTTGACTGGTTGGTTCGGAATCATTATTTTGGGGGCAAAGTTGGCAAAGGTCATGTGAATGATAATTCATGTAGCAATAAACACTTACTGGGTATCAGTTATATGCCAAATACCATACTTTACATCATAGGATTGGCATTGCTGGATAAGAGGCATATAAGATGTGATGCCTGTTCTTAAGAGCTTGTAATCTGGCTGTAAAGAGCAAACTTCAGCTACTCAAAATTAGAGAAATCAATGAAAGGTAAAGACAAAGTACAAACAACCCAAACATATACCAGTGCATTAACTGATTTAAAAAATGTAGCATATCCATACAATAGAATATTATTTGGTAGTAAAAAAGAATGAAGTATTGATAAATACCACAACATGGATGAAAATATTATGCTAAGTGAACTAAGCCAAACACAAAAGGCCCTTGGTTGTATGAATCCACGTATATGAAATGGCCAGAATAGGCAAATGCATAGAAAGAGAAAGTATGTCAGAGGTGTTCAGGGGCTGCAGTCAGGGGGAATAGGGAGTGACCACTAATGGGTAGGGGGTTTCTCTTCAGGATGGTAAAGGCATTCTGAAATTAGATTTTATGGCACATGAGTTATATCTCAATGAAACTGTAATTAAAAAGAAATCTCTTCATAAGATCAGGTATATACTGTCAACCGCACAACTGATGACATAATCAGATAATGTACCATTCCTTTAGGGTGTGGCATGACAACAAACCCTGTGCTATTACTAAAGCCATCCAGTCATCACGGTTCTGCAACCAGGGGTTGACGCAGTTTAATACAAATGCAAACAGAGCCTTTATTTATTTTTCAAAGTAATGGCTATAAAATTTCCTGGGATAGAGTTATAACTGCAAAGCTATAAATCTCAGTCAAGACAGAAAACATTCTGCAATGTCATAAAAATAATGCAGTCCCTTTTAAAAGTGCTGTCCTAACTTCTAGAAACATCATAAAACATAAACAAAAATACTCATAGAAGAGTATGGATCTGGAAAAGAAGTTGAAGAAAATGAGGAAGTTGAAGAATGTTAAGTCTGATTATTGCAGTTTCATATATAATCATATACAGCTTAAAAAATTGAATCTATTGTGTTGTTAGTATCTGTACAAGAATGAGAGATCTGACAATTCAAATACACTTCATATACTTTACTAAGGATGATTCTGAGTTGACTATGTATCTGAACCAATACTAAATAAAAATAATGTTATGCTGTCTTCAAATATTTAATCAAGATTTACTTGAATGCAAAATAACCAACAATCACTGAGTCTTATTAATTGCTAGAGCACTATTCTTAGCAGTATTTTCTTAGTTTTTTTCACAATCTTCTATAATAATGACAAATGTTTTTTGTATGTTTCTGTGTGCTACGCAGTTTTTCGGTATTTTATATGTATTGACTCATTAACCCTCATAACAGCACACTGAGATATATATTACTGTCATATACCTACTTTACAAACGAGAAAATGGAGACAGAGAAGTTAAGTAACTGACCAGCGATAACACAGTTAATAAGCAGCAAAGGATTTTAACCCACGCAACCTGAATCCAGAGTCAATTCATGAAAACACTATGCTACACCGCCTTTCATAAGAAAGCTGAAAAAGCTTGTAAAATTCGACATTTTCAGACTATCTCTGCCCTTGACTTCTAACCAAAGTGACCATAGCCACAAAGTTACTGTTGATAAAAAGAGCCAACAACTTCTTCTGTAAACCTGTCAGGGGTCTATCTTATACTCATTCCTAGACCTGCAAATATAATAAGAATTAGTAAAATCTATGCAGGGTGGTTATGATAGCAGAGGTGGAGAAAATACTAATTCATTCATTGAACAAATATTTATTAAACACCTATTATAAAGGGCACTGTTCTCAGTGTTTGAGATACATCAGTGAACAAAACAGATGAAACTTTCTGCCCTTAAGGACCTCACATTATGGCAGACAGTGGGAGATAATCTCTTTTTTTAAGAAAGATGTAAATTATGTAAATAATAAAGAAAAGATTTAACAAAAGTAAGAAGCATTCATTAGGCAAATGATTATCATAGTTTCCAGCAAGGGGTCAGCAGATATGTTGGTCCTGACAGCTCCATTCTTGAGCCAATTATGTGCTTAACTTAACTATATGTAATGTATAAATACTGCAAGTAAGAATTTCCAACTTGGAATTGTGAAGGAGTATTTCTTCAGAACATCAAAAAAATTAAAACACCTCAGGTGAGGTATGAATGATGACCTGCATATTTTAAAGAAAACATGAACAAAAGACAACTTTGTATTTTAACTGATTTCAAACTTAAAAGACTACATCAGCCAATATAGGAACTCAGCTCAGTTGCAAACTCTGGGACTTAATCTATATTGAAGCTAAATATTCTATAAGCATGCAGTGAAGTGCAAAAAATAGCAATTGAAAAATGACATGATTAAATGGCACGACATGCAATCATTTGTTCTCAATTATATCAATGCATCTTCTTCATTTCTAAGAGTCAGGCAGAAATATTGTTTTTTAAATGCCTCTATTAAATTGGTCACCAATAATAAAATAGATGAGAGTCCTAATAAGCTCATTTACATACCATACATCACACACTACAAAACTATTCTCTCCAAACAGTTTTGCTCATAGATTTGTCTCCTGGTTGTCATGAGTCTTTTGCTACATTAGCAGATTTTAGAAGCATAATACTGCCTTCAGGACCATTTGTAGAAAAAACATTTATAAAACTTTTCTAGTTAACCCTTGGCAGGATCCTTATTGCTAATTATGGAAAAGGTATTGATATAATATCTTGGCTGTCACATTTTATTATGGTGACGGTAGAAGCAGAATCTAGGTCTGACATTTTGGAAATACCATCTAATTGCAAGTCAGAAACAGAGAATGACAGTTTTAAGTAGATTATAACTTCTTTCAAAATAACAAACTGGTTTATTTAATGTAAAAGTTAGATTTTAAAAATAGCATTAAAGCCCCCTGAATTGATTCACCAAGCACTTCTCTACTGGCTCCTGGAAGAGGGTCTGGGATGTGTGCCAAAATAGTTTTTAAACTGTACATGACAATATGACTCTAGATTCGAACACTAAATGATTCTTTAACCATTTAAAATAAAAATATTTTCAGTGAATGCATTCATTTTAAATAAAAATCATCTCCCTTCTGTTCAGGCAGCAGATAAATGCAGTTCAAAGATCAATCATCTTGACCTCCATGGCCTAAATAGCCTGACTTTTGACCTAGAAAAAGATCTTACTTTTTCTTGCAATCTAGTATCCTCACCAATCAAGGTGAATCATTAAGGGCCACCAGGACTAGTAATACTATAAACTCTCAGACACCCTTCGATGAATGGTGTCATCAAGGGAAAAATGAATCATTCTTTTAACACAAACACTTATATTCATGTTTAACTGATTGTACCTTCATCTGTTTAAAAACATGAATTATATTTGGAAAGAAGTATTTCTATTCCTCTTAGCTACTTTTTAGCTGTGGACCAAACTACTATAACTATTCTAAAAATGAAGACTCTCCCACTGTTATTCCATGAAAGCTACCGTTATCCCTGTGTGGCATTCCTTAATTTCTTTGTGACTTCCCCTACACTAGGTTAAGTACTTTTAAATATGTTTGTTTTTAAGAATCAAGCTCAGTGGTCATGTGCTTGGTTCATATTCCCAAGTAATTAGAAATATGTTATATACTTCCTTTTCTAAATTAAAAACACTATTAAAATTCCAGACATATAGAACAATATGAAGATTAAGTTACTCTAAAGAAAACTATAATAGCTTACAGATTGCTTGTATCATTACTAAAATGCTGGTATCTGTTACAGAGTCTCCCTGGAATAAAGAATGTCCCTTGGCAATAATCTCTTAAAAACATGTCCATTATTGTTAAGATGCTAAACTAGTCTGCAATTATGGAAAGGTAACTTTTAGCAGTAAGTGGGAAATAGTGCTGGATATAAATGCAACTTAGCCATTATGCTACAAAATACCTTTTCTTAAAAATCCCACAATCATTCTTTTCATAAGCAGATAAGGCATTAATTGCCATTTATTTTTGCCTTATTATATTTTGAAATCTGTTTGCAGTACCTACTGTGCTTTTTAATCTCTTACTGATCCCATGGAAATCATTTCAAAGTAATTCTGGAGAATGGATGAAGGTGATTTTCTTCTCTAGATTATCTATTGATCTCAACTACCTGAACTCATCTGTGCCTTTAAGGAGTCTTGTTTTCAATGGCCAGATTGAAGGAATATCCATGAAAGTCTTGAGGAAAGGAAAGGAAGAATTCTATACGACAAAGTACAGCACCATACACCCATTAGGCTAACTCAGTGAAAGAAGAATCATCATAAAGACCCCACCTGAGGAATGAAATAGCTTTAGGAAGGAGCAAGAGAATACAGGAATGAGGAAGATGCAACAGAAATTCCCAGGGATAATGTGGAACCACAGAAAAGAGGACAGATTATTGGACTAATTAGTCTCATGAATCAGCCAACTCTGCTGCATGGTATTTTTCTAACTCTCTCATCCATACACAGTTGGCTATTCTTCACCCGTCTCCTCCGTCAAACCTTATTTTTTCAGACTTATCTCTGGCTAACTTACTCTTTATTTCCTATGAAGCCACTCCTGGAACTCTTCACAAAGCTCAGTGTGTTATTTGAAGCATAACAGCTAGGAATTGGTATTTTAGGGAAGTATTACTGTTAGTCAAGAGTCGTACAGATGGGAAGTAAATGAATTCAAGAACTCCAGGGACACAACAAGAATGCAGGAAGAAAGTTAAGCTATGGGGAATAACACCACTAAAAAGGAGGAAAATGATATCCGGGACAAAAAGTCAACATTAGAAAGACCCTTCTGTTTTTTTCATTTACTCCTCCCTGACCTGGAAGAGGCTAAGGTATAGACAGCTCTATAAACTTCCTATTTCTGATTTTATTTTCATAGCACCTAAAATAAATCGGACATTTTCCTGTGGGTTTGGACCATTGGGAATTTGCTTCTCTACTCCTTCCTTTGCTTTTGTGGCGGGAGCCCAGGGCAACTGGGCTCCTTTGCACCAGTTTTCAGTATTCCCAGATGTGCAGTAATACTAACCACACTCTCAGGGTCGTTTAGAAGTTTAACTAACAGATAACAGCAAAACATTCTTCAACTATTACATTAGGTGGTAGAGAGATACTGACTAAATATTAGCCCACTGGTAAATTGCTATAATGATTATTTAGCTGAAAGCAATATTCCACAACTTTGTGAAAAGGAAATGCAATAAGAACCTCATTCTTTAAACACTCCCATAGCTCAAACAAAACAGAGGTCCAGGAGAAATTTTTGAGAGCAGTTTCTTGAACAAAGCTAATTTTCCTTTTAAAGGAGTATGTTTTCTTTTCTTCTGAGAAAAGATACCACATCTCTTTCCTGCCTGCTCCCCTAAACAAGGTTAAATACATTACGAGAGTAGTCCTCTCATTATCTCCTCATCTGGCAGCAAAGCCGAATGTAAGTAATTTAAGCATAAAGGTGTTTTAGCTGAACATTTAAGAAGCAACTTGGATTGAGGGGAAAAAAAACCCCCACAACTTAGAGCTGTCTCCTATTTTGACAATAACTAGTTATGTGATCTTGAGTAAATAATGGAACTTTTAAAAACATTTTTATTGATTTATAATCATTTTACAATGTTGTATCAAATTCCAGTGTAGAGCACAATTTTTCAGTTATACATGAACATATATATATTCATTGTCACATTTTTTTCTCCGTGAGCTACCATAAGATCTTGTATATATTCCCCTGTGCTATACAGTATAATCTTGTTTATCTATTCTACAATTTTGAAATCCCAGTCTATCCCTTCCCACCCCCTGCCCCCTTGGCAACCACAAGTTTGTATTCTATGTCTGTGAGTCTATTTCTGTTTTATATTTATGCTTTGTTTGTGGGGTTTTTTTTTTTAGATTCCACATATGAGTGATTTCATATGGTATTTTTCTTTCTCTTCCTGGCTTACTTCACTTAGAATGACATTCTCCAGGAGCATCCATGTTGCTGCAAATGGTGTTATGTTGTCGGTTTTTATGGCTGAGTAATATTCCATTGTATAAATATACCACATCTTCTTTATCCAGTCATCCAATAATGTAACTTTTATGTGCCCTCAATACTCCTTCTCTAATGATTCTCTAGCCTTTACCATCTTCTGGCATCAGATTACTGCATAATCCTATTCTGTTATGAGACATGAAAAATATCATATGGTGATCTGAGATGGTCTTTTAAAAAATAATAACAAAATAACTCAGAAATATTTCTCAGATCAGTTGCAAGATGACTCTCATCTTCTCCAATGAACTTCTAGGAGTGATGGAATTTTAGTTTCACTTTGTCGTATTTTTATTCATTTTCCTTTTCACTGGCCTGAACTGTGGGCAACTGCTTTAATTGGACAAATGTGTTGTTGTAACAATTTGCATGAATCAACTTCGCTTGGTCTTATATTCTACTCATGTCTTGGTCATGTTCTAACAGCTTCAAGGTCTAACTCCAAATACCTTCATAGTGAGAAACACACGCCTAAGCAAAGCACACAAGACTGAAAATTTAAGTTCCATTGTTGCTGTTGTAAAGCTTTGAAGTCTGTTGCACCAGTGTTTTATAGAGAGTTAGAGTGGCATGGTTGAATGGATATCCATTGGCTCCCTTGCTGGTGGTCTTGGCTGACAGATAAAAGAGTGAATTGGTCTTGAAACATCCTTCCAATTCCTAAAAGTCATTTCTCCTGTCACGACTGAGGGGCAATAAAGAAGGACATTTTTAGAAAATGAAGAGAGCATAAGGGGAAAGAGGAACCCAGGTTATCACCTACCCTGTGCTTCTACACTGCGCCTGTCTGTCTGGTTTTACACATATCTTCATGACATAAAGTTGAAAAAGAAAGAAAAGTATCCTTGGGGAAGAAAATATTTTTTAAATGTACAGGGTATAAGTTAGGATTTAATCAACAGTTTAGAGCATCAGTAAAATTAAGAGAGATAACTTAGGCCCTTTTTTTTTTACTAGACAGGAGTAATGATTTATGCCTCCATCCTGTCTTAGAGAGGTTTTGGGAGGATTAATGGGCTAACGTTTGTAAAGCTCTTTAAGCTCCTCATATGGGGGTACAACATAAACACAAGGTGAAAAATGATAGCAAACTCTGTACTGAGTTGAACTCCTGAGACTAAAGTTCTGGAAATGAGATGATGCATGTCAAGATGGTTAGTCTCTGCACTCCAATGCCAAAAGAGCCTTGGTTTGTTGTCACACATATTTCAAATACTGTTTAAAATAGTACTTCATAGTATTAGTAAGCATTTCTACATTTCCTAATCACAATGGCCCTTGCCCTTGTGATGATCATTTTTAGTTTTTATTCATCAAATGAGAGAATGCTTATTATCTCTATTTTATAGAGGAAAAATTAAGATGTGAAAATTGCAAAGGCATCAGTGATGACTCACATGAAATCACTGGTTTGGTATTACTGGATTATGGCCTGGATTAGGATTCAGGAGACTGGGCTGCCATCTGACTCTGGTTGTGTGGTCCTGGGTGAGTCATTTAATTTATCAGAGACTTGGTTTTCTCTTCTTTGGAGTAAGGAGGTTGAGCTAGTCAAATGATCTGAGGTACCATCTTGTGATGAAATTCTACAACCTGTTAAGTACTTCTTGAGTATTTAGCAACTGTAAGGCATTGACTATGTTGCTGTGAAGGTCATACAAAAAACAACAACAACAACAACAAAAACCTTCAGGACAGTTCCTACTCTTAACACTTTAATATTCTTAAAATAATAATGAAATACCTCACTCATCTATTAGAATGGCAAAAATTTGGAACACACAACACCAAATGCTGGCAAAGATATGGAGAAATAAGAGTTCTCATTTATTGCTGGTAGGAGTGCAAAGTGGTACTGGAACTTTGGGAGACAGTTTGGGAGTTTCTTACAAAACTAAACATACTCTTTCCATATGATCCAGCATCATACTCCTGGGAATTTACCCAAAGGAGCTGAAAAGGTATGTTCACAGAAGAACCTGCATATATGGATGTTTACAGCAGCTTTATTCATAATTGCCAAAACTTGGAAGCAACCAAGATGTCCTACAGTACATGAATGAGTTAATAAACTATGGTACATCCAGACAATGGAGTATTTTTCAGTGCTAAAAAAGAAATGGGTTTTCAAGCCATGAAAAGACATGGAGGAATCTTAAATGCATATTCCTAAGTGATAGAAGCCAATCTGAAAGGACTACATACTATGATTTCAACCACATGACATTCTGGAAAATGCAGAACTATGGAGAGTAAAAAGACCAGTGGTAGCCAGAAGCTGAGGCGGTAGGTGGGGGATGAGGAATGAATAGGCGGAGCACAGAGAATTTTTAGGGCAGTGAAATTACTCGGTATGATGTTGAACACATGTCATTATGTCCAAGCCCATAGACTGTACAAACCAAGAATGAACTGGAACATAAACTATGGACTTTGGGCTTATGATGTGTCAATGTAGGTTCATCTGTTGTAATAAATGCACTGCTCTGGTAGGGGATGTTGATAATAGGGGAGGAATGCATGTTTGGGGGCAGGGAGAATATGGGAAATCTCTGTGTCTTTCACCCACTTTTGCTGTGAAACTAAAACTGCTCTAAAAATCTTAATTTAACAAAGTTTACACTCCAGTTTGTTGACAAGATACTTCAATTTAGACCTACATACACTTGAATAACTTTTAAATAAGCACACAAAACAACACCGAAACGTCTTCAATCACTTACGTTCAGGCCTCCACATATACATTTGCTGTTCTATCCCCAATCCCTCTCCTTCAATTCAGATCTCAATTTAGAGTCACTCACTAGAGAACTTCCTTGCCTCTCCCCACGAGAACCTACCTGCCCCTCCTGAGAAATGTCCCATGTCCTTCCCAAGCTCACTGTGTTAACTTTTATCAAAGCACATGCCATACTTAATTCTACTCACCTGTTGACTTGTTTATATCCCCCTTTAGAACACCATTCCTTGGAGGAGGACAGTGGGTGGTGGTTCACCACAATGTCTCCAATGCCCATTACAGGGCTTGACATAACTGTTTGCTTAAGAGAAAATTGTTGAACAAATCAAACATATCTCTACTTATGCTCCCCAAATAATCTTGAACTGGCTTTTCTTTTTAGGTACCAGAACCCCTCAATCCTTACACATATTCTATTACTTTCAATGCCTTTCATTGAAGGTTCTCTTCCTTATTTAAAGGGAACTGTGGGCTCATGCAGAGGTAATAGCATTCCAGGGAGAGAGGGGTTCTTGTCAGGAATGAAGCCTGAGGAGGCCTGAGGAGGCCTCCTCCCTCTTCCTCACCCTTACCAGCAAAGCAGTTCCCCAATCCTGTCATCTCTGACCCTAAAGTCTCTCTTAAATCCAGCTTCCTCCCTTCTGCTGTAACTGCAATGAGTATTTCAAGCTTCCAAGATGTATCTCCCAAGTTACAGAATAAGCTACCTTTTCACGGGGCTTTCTTCTTCCACGCTGACGGACACAGCTCTGAAAGATCACTCTACTGTAGTTCCCTGTGGATGCCCTTGGTGAATGAGAAAAGTGTAGGCTCCTTGGCTTGCTTTCAGCCTCATCTGACGTTAGATATAGGTACCCCTAATGTTTCAGTATCAATAAACAATTTGCTATCCCATGTATATGGTCTACTTGCTCATCCCTGAATTTTAATAAAACTAAAATAAATCTAAATTTTCAATTCCTTTTTGTATGAGTCTGAAATGTTTGTACAAGGAGTCACTTATAGAATTTCTCAGAGCGTTGGAAAATGAAAACTCCCTCCTTAAGAATAAGCAGACATAGAAAAACCAACAAACACTATAGTTCAAAAGCGGGCCCAATTTGAGGACTCAAAGTAATAAACTAATAGACTTGTTTTGAAATAGAACTAATGCAAAAAAAAATCTTAGAAAACTTTAATACATTTCTCGAAATATGCACAAAGATACTGCATCCATGGTGCTGAGGTAGGCACTGTTGAAGGTGGAACAAATTAAGATCAGCAAATATTGTGCAAAAATGAAAACCTTCAGCTGAAATAAAAATGGCAATGAAGACAACAAACTACAAAATTAGGTATTGCAGAAACAGAAAACAACCTTGAGAATTCTACCAGAAGTCCCTAGATAAAGAAGTGAAAATAAGAATAGATTTCTGAGTTCAGGGGACTCAATATGCACTAAATAGGACTTTTAAAAGGAAGGAACCAAACATAGAAAGAACTTGTGATAATCAAATAGTAAGTAAAACTTTTCTGGTCTAAAGCAGGATTTAAGTTTTCAAAATCAATTAGGACTCACCAAATTCTCTGCAAAAGAAATGAAGAGACCAACAGCCAGTCACATACATAGTAACTCTGTTTTTCACATATAAGTGTGTATTTTTTCACATACAAGTGAAAAACAGTTACTACATGGCAACAAAAATCAGACTTTTTTATAACTACACATGTCAAAAGAACTGTTAGCAGTTTTGATGGCAAAAGATTATACTCCCCACAACAAAATTTTATATTCAGCCAAACTATTGTTTATATGTGAGATCAAGAACAAAAATTTTTCAGACATGCAAGGGTTTGTAGAATATACTAGAAATGTACTTTTACTATAAAAATTATTAGAAGACAGTCCATTGGCAATGCTAAGGATAATTTTTTAAAATGGAAAACCATGGTATAAAAAAACTGATGTTGAACAATAAAATAAGTATCATAAAGAATTAATTCTGAATTATTTTTCGTATTCTTATAAAATAAATGCAATTGTCAAAAGAAATTATTAAAAGTATGAGAAAGAATGTAATTATATTAATAAAACAATAATATTAGATAATAATTAAATCCAAGATTATAGCAACAAAAATAGAGGAGAACAGAAAATGTAGGAAAAAAGCAAGTTAATTTGTCATTTTAAAAGTAGCATCAATAAGAGATTGATTCATTCTTGATATTGTAAATAAAGGAAATATTTTTTAATAACCTTCCAATTCACTAGAGTAAAAATGAACAAAACAATATGACTTGTAGCAAAATATTTAAACAAAATATTTAAACAGTGCAAGCTTCATGAAGTGTAAGTGCCTGCCACATAGTAGGTGTCCAATAAATATTTATTGAATGAATAAGTGACTGAATGTGATGAGATGAAAGATCAGCAATCTTAATCAAGAACATAAATGTGAATGGGCTTAATGTTCTTATTAAAAGATACAGACTTTAAGATTTGATCAGAATTCAACTGATAAGAAATTCACCTAAAATAAAATGCTAAAAATAACAAAAGGATAGGCAAGGATATATTAAGCCTTTAGATATATCATGAAGGACTTCAAGACACATTAAGAGGTAAGAAAGGACTAAGGTTAGGACTCTGTAGGGTCTCTGATTAGCTCTGTTAGATTCAGAACCTCCATATCTTCAACCTGGTTTTTAATTTCAACCAAGAGTTTTCTGTCTTCCACTTCTTACAGACCTGTACATTTGCTTGTCAGCACTGCACCGGTGACTGATAGGCATATTTATTTCTACTTTTAAGTCAACCAAGTCCTGATGAAACAAACAAAAAATATATACATTCATGTTACCTGTGCCACCATCCTGACTGAAATTCATAACTAGGAAGACCTTTTCTTTTCCATTTACTCAGCATCTCTATTCAAATTATAATGATATTACAATGTTAGAAAGAAAATGGGTATGAAGAGAAAGTTGGTTAGTGTGGTACCAAAGGAAATAAATTGCAACTTTGGTTCAAAAAAATGCCTTTGACTTTTTGAAGCATTATTTCAATGAAGTAAACATGAATCTTGGTATATAAAGTTGGCTATATATCAGAAATTTTGTGTTAAACCAAAAGTATTGTTTAGAGGAATTAAATGGCATCTAAAATTGAATAAATTTACTGAGGGAAAAAGATGGATATTGCAGAACGACAGAATGCTAGTGTTAAAGGGAATTCTTTCAATCCAAAAACCTAAATTTACAAATAAAGACTATCAAGCAAAGAGAAGAGATATTAATTACTGAGATTACACAGCTGAAATCTTAGATCATGATATTCCCAACTAACAGAACCTAGTGAGAGTACTCAATAAATACCATCAATTGGTAAATCATCAAAGAATGATGTGGCAGAATTACAGGAAAATGAAAGACAATTCAAAATGAACATTAAAAAAAAAAGAAATTTTATTTGTTTCCTTAAATGAAGGTCTAATTGTGTGTGTGTGTGCGCATGCGCGCGTTTACCTGTGTAGAGCAACAATCTGTGAGAAATAAGATGTAGATAAAAAGGATTGTTTAAAAAAAAGGGTCAGGAAGACAGAAAGTGGGGAAAAAATGTCCTCCAAATAACTGCTTTGTCATCTTGCGCAAAAGCTGAAAAGTAGCCTACCGTGGAAACCCATCTTCAATAATCCAGGACCTGGTTTTCCACAGTCCAGAAGAGCTCTCTTGTGCACAAGTCAAAGGGCAAACTTAGGACATCTACGACTATCTCCTTTTTTTTCTGGTCTTGAGGAGGAAAACAATTCTCTTGTGGTCTCACCTTCATGGTAATAAGTCAATGATCCAACTAACAGATAATTCAGTTCCTAAAGATCATACAACCAATTCTGAAGTAATTGAAACCCATGGAATCTTCTTTGTTTACTATTTATCTATTTACTTTATCTATTTGCCCTATTATATTAAAAATAAATGTTTTTTTTAAAAGGACAAGTTTATGCTATAGTAATTATAAGGTTGACAGCTGAAATACATTGAGTTCTTACTAAGTAGGCTCTATAGTAAGCAGTTTTCATATATATCATCTTATTTAATACTCAGAGCCACTCTGTGAGGTAAGTGTTATTATCATGCCTGTTTTTAAGATGAGAAACTTGGCTTTAAGAAAAATTATGGATTAGAAATAGGTAGAGCCAGGCGGCGAGGGTATAGCCCAGTGGTAGAGCACATGCTTAGCATGTACAAGGCCCTGGGTTCAGTCCCTAGTACCTCCATTAAAAAACAAACAAACAAACCTACCTAATTACCCCCTACCCCTCCTCTCACAAAAAAAGAAATAGGTAGAGCCAGGATAAACTCAAGCATCTTGAACCCACATGCATAAGCCTCTACACTATGGTGGATCTCTTTTATCTAAGTGGAGGGCATGGAGACACCTTTTCAATTCTGTTCTCTCAGCTTCTTCCTAATTTGAGTTTATTACAATTAAAATGACATTTAAGTAATGTTAAGAAATCAAGTAGGAATAAAAATATTTATCACTGGTTTCACAGCCTAAATACAGTTCTGTCTGGTTTTCTAGGCAGCAATGAACTAAGGATGGGTGACATCTCTCCCTCATCTTTCTAGATTAGCATCAAAGCCTTTTACTTCCATGAATCTGGTTGACCTGATAGCACTAATACAAACAACCTTATGAAATCAGAATATGGCTATCTCTTTGCATCTTCAATTCAGGGGCACAATGCCCCACTTTAGGAATCATTCAGCATCTTCTCCTAGAAAAAGTTGCACTCAGAAAGAATTAGGCCTTTGTTCTTTCATTTTCTTGTACGTTCAAAAGCTACACTGGGACTGCCTATAAAAATTTACTGTGGGTCTTCCCACTACCCCTAGATAGTAGTGTGAATAACATTTATTTAAATCTATCTTTGAATTTCAAGCTTCACCCAGCAAATTTTTTTTTAAGAAGGCAGTTCTGGATTGTATCCAATTACTTAAAATTACTTCCAAAGAAGTGTTAGGTGATGAATTTTTTTTTCATATGTGGTGGGGAAAAATATCTGATAAAAGCTAATTTCAGTACTTTCTTTTGATGAACACACATGGTTAACATAATAGCTTTTAAAAAAATCTATTTAAGACACATATAAAGGATTAAATCTTGTCTGAGGGCTGTTGATTTTGAAAGCATTTTACATGCTTTTGTTAGAGCCAGATTGAATTACTGTAATTCTTTGTTTGCAGTTTTGCCAACAGCATCATTACAAAGTTTGTAATGGCTCCAGGACACAGCAGCAGAGATGATCCTGGACCTGTAGGAACCATGGCCTCCTTTCTCATATCTCAAAACTTCCAACATACTGTCTCCTGTCTTTCAACCTTATCTCCTTAAAAATGTAGGTTTTGAAGGACACAGGAAGTATGATTATTTATGGTGCCATCTGAGATTGATTATAGTGGACATGGGAAATTCCCTCTAAATATCTTGGCTAGATTGGTCCTATTTTTATTCCTGGAAATTACACAGTGAGATTTGGGGAAATATTTCTAAAGCATGTGAACCATGCTTAGCTCTTATTTATCTCTTTATTTCATAAAAGTACATTAGTGATATTGTTTTTTCAGTCATTACTAAGTAATGCTGCACATTTCACAGTTAATTTGAACTTCTGTTCCTACTCTAAAATTTTTAATTTCCAAGATTCAAAAGATTGACTCGCTGACTTCCTTTGTTGGAGGGGTGGTCATTAAAAAGACAAGACCACTGGTTTGACCTTCAAGCTGGACCCAGCCAGC
Organism: Camelus ferus; assembly: GCF_009834535.1. NCBI lineage: Eukaryota > Metazoa > Chordata > Mammalia > Artiodactyla > Camelidae > Camelus > Camelus ferus. Next base: position 39,021,253 of record NC_045701.1, on the reverse strand, counting down.
TGGAGGCTCCTCATCCCCTTTCCTGTCATTAGAATTTGCATTCTGCTTGCTTTCCTTGCTCTTAGAAGCTGCCCCAAGGACACAGCCTTGAGATAATAGTGAAGTGATGAGACAGTCTGGACTGTGTACATGACTGAGCCCAGTTCAGGCCTCTGTATAAACGTTTTAAATTCTGGTGGGTGTAGATATCTACTTGTCTTGTGGCTGCCCACGACAAGACTCCTAAATTCCCTTTCCTATTAAGACTGACACCTACAATCTGGAGTGGTCTGCTTCTTTCTTTGGTCTCTCCCTGCCCACTGCCTATGGGGGTTGGCTTCAGATTACACCTGGGAAGCTCCTGAGGAGGTTACGCTCCAACATTCTCTACTCGCTGTTCAAGTAATCGGAAATGGGATGAGGAACAATAGACTAAGCTACCAGTTAATGAATTTTTCTCTTTCCAGAAATAGATCTTTGACCCAGGGACTACCAATTCTACAAAATAGTGGAAGATTCTGGAATAGACTTTCTAGATTTGACTATTGGCTTTATCACTTACCTTAATGTATGTATGTATGATGTATAACTTTGATATATGACCTTGAGTAACTAACTTCAATTTTCCCTGCCTCAGTTTCCTTATCCATAAATAGGGGATAATTAAACCATCTGCCTCCAGATGGTAATGAGGATTAAATAAGTGAATGCAAGTAAAAAACACTTAGAAATTGTAATGCATATCTTATGAGTACTTGATAAGTACTAGTTGTCAATGTTACAGTTATTAAAAGAACATTTTGTTCCTCCAACTGCAATTTTAACATGGCCTTCTTTCCTTAAAGGAGATGTAGATGGTACGCATTCCCATGTTTATGATAATTTTTGTAATCTAGAGCAGGGTCAGGAAACTAAGGTCTGTGGGCCAAATCTTGCCTACTGGCTGCTTTTGTGAACAGTTTTGTAAATTCGTTTTATTGAACACACTATATTTATTCATTTACATATTGTCTGTGGCTGCTTTTACGCTACAACAGCAGAGCTGAATAATTGTGAGAGACTATATTACCTGGCCTATTACAGAAAATGTTTGCCAACCTTTAATTTAGAATAAAATAAGGTTCCAATGTTTATTTAAGGGTCAGCAAATGATAGAATGGGAAAATACTGAAATTTGAATCCGAAGACCATGGCTTTTGCTCTGTCTCTGCTGCTGGTTGCTGTGTGGATTCAAACAAGTCATAATAATTTTCCATATCTCAAACTCTTCATTTATAAAAATAAATGACATACATAAGAAGGTGATCACAATTTCCAACTTAATAGTGTAAGGTTTAAGTTAGTAACATGCATAAAAGTGCTTGGTCAAATTTTAATTAAGCATATGAGGGACACTGGTGATTGAGGAGGTTACCAAATCTATCATACTCATTGTTCTCAGTGACTGAGCCTCTTGGCTGGTCTAAATTTGCCCTTCTCAGACTGGTTCTGGGCCCAGTCCAGTGCTACAGCTTCTTTTAGCTGGTAATGGATAATTTCTCCCTAATTTGAGTCTTTAGAATAATGAATTTGGTTATGTGAAATAAGGAACAAATGATTAAGTAATTATTTTCTTTTCTCTCTGAAGGGTCATCGTTGAATAGTAACACTTTTCAGCCAATGGCATTGGAGCTGCACACGCATAGCTCTAAGGGGCCTTTGCCAGCTGGCCTCATTAATCTCTGATGTGCCCTCCACATTCTGTTATTACGGTGTGTTCACTCCTTGACAATTTTACATTTCTGTCCCAGGGCTCTTAGATTCACACCTTTCTGTCTCTCCCATCCTGGGCTTTGACTTTCTTAGGTAGAATTTTGCTATGTGTCTAATCTCACATTTATCACACTTACTGCCTTAAAGAAAAAGAATATATTCCACCATTGCTTTTTCTTTTTTTCTGAAGACTTAAGATCCTGATCGTCTCTCTCATCCCAGACCAAGCTCTGAGGAGGAAACAGTTGTGTCTACAAAGCAATGGATTTTCCTTTCTATATGCAGCACCCTCCCTCCTAGTTCTCCTGGGTGGTGCTCTGTGGCTTATCTATCATTACTCTGGGTGTCATAGAAAGACATTCATTCTGTTCAAAGCCTGAGATTTTAAAGGAGAATCATAAAGCTAAACCCTGTGGATAAAGCCTGTCTTCTGTGTGACCAATGACAGCAGAAAACATTTGGGAACCCATGAGAAGAGGTGGAACATGACAAAGAGTTTCTTACACATAAAGGTTTTTAATAACTCTCTTATCTGAGCAGTTTTATCACTTAGAAAGGCAGAGGGTGTCGGGTTTTTGGATTTGTGATAAGTAAAAAAGTTTTGATTCTGCATGTGCCCATTACCAATTATGATTTTGACAAGTTATTAACATTATATGACAATATTACTATAAAGACAAAAATCTGGTTTCTTCCAATGAATGTGGTACTATACAGAACACTTAACTAATCATACACTAAGAGCTAAAGCGTTAATAGCTCAGAAATATTTAAAATTCTGACTAGGGAAGACATTTATTCCAGCAGACATGCATAAAGCTTTCTTTTAAAAAAAAGTGCTGTCATGCTACATCCACTTAGCTTATCTGATCAAACTCCTAATGTTCAAAACTTTACAAGGGAAGAGTTTCAGGTCATAAAGAAAAATCATCAGAGCTCCATAATATCAAAAAGTTTGAAAAGTTTCAATTTAAAAAGTAACAGATGGCAAAGAAATGTACAAAAATGTAAAACAAAAACACAAATATTTTCATCTCCCCAGATCTTTAATCACTCACTACAGCCATTTGTTATTCTGGCCAAATTGCTGAAGATTGTGACTGATAAACCCATTACAAAGAAATAATGACATAATTCTGTCCTGCTCTTCCCTTTGAGTCACCTGGAATGGAAGGGAATTCAGTAAATATCAATAAGTATCAATTTTGCATAGTAGTTCAGAGAATGGGCTTTAGAGTCAGACAGCTCTGGATTTAAAACCTAATTCTACTGCCTATTATGCATGGCCTTGGACACACCAAACTTAACCTCCAAATGCCTGTTTCCATATTTGCAAAATTGGGATCCTAATACCAACCTCGTAAGTTGCTATTACATTAAATGAGATATGGATATATTCACAATGGACTGTTACACAAGTGTCAAAATAAGTGAATTACAGCCACTTTCAATGACATAAATAAATCTTGGCATTATAATGTTAAATGAAAAAGAAGTCCTAAAAGATAACATACAGCATGACTACCTCTAATAAATTTTAAAAAACAGATAAAATAAAAAAATTCCTTCCTGCCAGAGGAAAGCAAGGGAATAAAGAACATGGGGTTCAGGATCATGATTACCTTAGGTAAGGATAGCAGGGGATGGAAGAGGGCTGGGGACACCTTTGGTGAGGTATATTTTACATTACCATCAAGGTCCTACTGATTGTTTGGGGTCTGAAAGTCTCTATTTTATTATTTTTAAAATGGTTAAATAAATAAGAGTGGGATATAAAAGTAGTTAGTTTAATAAACAGTGACACTGAAAACAAAAAATGCTCTAAGAAAAAAATATCTTTGAAGAAAAGAAAGAAAATAGCAAAAAGCATGTGATAATCTCTGGTACTTTTGAAACAAAAATTCTGTATTTTCAGGCAGTAAGATGCACATGGTAAACAATGAATTAGGTATAGCGATTGTTCTACCAGCGGCTAGGAAGTGTGAGTTAGCAAATGACTAGAACTCCTAGGAATTAGCTAATGATTTGGAAGCCTAGAGAATTCTCAGTCTTTCTCTCTCACTGTGCATGAAATGATATTGATAGAACTGTACAAACGTCAAGCATAAAGCTCAAGTTTTTTGGTGGCATCAGCAAAAGTAATGCAGAACTGCTCATGCTTCCATTTATAGTAATAGTGAATGTGTAAAAAAAAAAACATGCTTTTAATTATCTATATATGAGAGATACTAGTAGGTAAGTAGATATATAAATAATTGTAATAACAAGCTCCCTGCTATTGTTTCTAAGCATTATGTAACATCTTTGGGCTTAAGAGATTTCTATCCTTTATGAATGCATTATTACATAAAGTAGAAATAATGATTTGCATATGTGAGCTCATAACCATGCAAGATAAATATTACCAGCATTCCATTTTATAGATGAAGAAATTGAGGCATGAGGGATCAGACAAGAAATATGATGGTCACACAACTGACTGGGGCCATTAACCAGTTCACTAAAGCTGCAACATAGATATTACAGAGAAAAAATACATTTCACAACATCCAGCCTACTGACGACCAGGATGCTTTACAAGGTACATGTTAAGTTCAAAAAACACAGAGGGAAATAGCTGAAGACTCCATCTCCCAGCAATGGGGGTTAGGGTGAAACAAGCAGAGGTCAAATAACAAATCATCTGGATGTTAGATTTTACACAGTAAAACCCATTTATGTTGGCAAGAGACTTTTTAACTTCCAGTTTGGTCTTGTCAATTCAATGGCAGACAAGGAGTTCAGCCAAAACAATACGTAGCTGTGTAATACTGACAGTTTATTGGGAAGTATTGTGATCTTACCTTGGAGGGGGTGCCTCCTCCCGGGCTCTGCAGGTGAGCAAGGTGAGCCTGCCTGTCTGACTGAGGGAGGGTGAACTACATGAGACTAAATTCACTGATAGGTTGCCGGAAGACTGCAGGGCTGAGGTGTAAGCTGAGTAAAATCTGGTCCTACAGTGCTTGGAGAAGAAACAGTTGCTGGGTCCCAGGAAGTTCTTTCCTTCTTGGTTTTCCCTTTTCTCCTCTTTCAGACTTTTGTGCCAGATGGTTTCTTGCCACCAAATTCAGGTTCTACAACCCCAAAGCCTCAGGCTGACACCAGCTGGAGCACAAGTAACCACTGCATTGACGGGAGGGTTCAAGCAGCACAGGCTAGTGTGGCCAATAAGAGCAAACATCTGAATTTTAAGCTGCTTTTGAATAGATATTGTGTAAATCAGGGAATAAATAAGGGGAACGCTTCTTCTTCATGGACATACAGTAAATACGCACGTGGCTGTGTTGCTAACGCTGGCATTTTTCTCCAGTGGAAAATGCCTGTCATGTAGGAACCTCTTTGACTTTCGTTCATCCCTCCAGAAGTAGTTGATTCTTTCATATGTAAAAATGTTTCCTTTCATGAGCATTAATGGTCTTCAATTAAATGATGTGCTTTTATATCAATTTACGGAAGTATTTTTAGCCATATTATTTATAGAACATTTAGGTCTGCCTTTCAAAGTCCTCAGTAATCTTTAGTGTTTGCTCGTCTGCTTTTAATTTAGCAAAGCCCTCCTTCAACAGGCATTGCACAAAGCACCCAAGCAGCAGAGACTTCCCCTACACAACGTGTATTTGATATGCTTAACGCTCGTCATTATACACACACAGACGCTGGCGCGTAAGAAATGTGGAGGGTGTCTATAAATTCAAGGAAACATTTAAGTGCACAGTGATACATAGATACACGGGTATAATCCTTTATGTACTTGATAAATATTTCATCCCGACCATAAAGAAAGCTTTTTATCAACTTTGATTGTTTTTTTATTACCTTAAAGTATTGCAGTTGTTTCTCAGCATTCATTGTTCCTTCCTTTTCTTGTCTCAGACAGGAATTGAAGATGAAAAGCTCTGTATCTCTCAGCCACCCTTTCAGTTCTTTGATCCTGACCTCCAGCTGCCCCACCAGGCTTCCGCTTTCAGGAGAGAGCAGGTCACGTGGGCCCGACCCACTGGGCCCTGCCATTGTGTCCTGGAGCTTCTCTCCTAGGGTTTTCTAATGCAGCAGATTAAAAACAAAAAACAAAAACACCACCAACAAAAAACAAAAGACAAAAACGAAGATTAGCTGAGGTACCAAAAACAGATCACAGTTTGGCTGCTAACAAGAGCCACCTGGACTGTGGCACCTGCTACCTCACGACTGACCTTCAGTTCAGTTTAGCTCATTGTTCCACTTAGGATTCGAGTCTTGAGCCATACGTGTTGTTCTGACTACCACTACAGGCTTCAGAAGACCTCATTCATTTATAATTTCCTCTAACAGTAAGGAGATTTGACCCAAAAGTTCACCATGGTCACTGATAAAAATTCATTGAAATTCTCATGACAGGAGTTTACAGTAAAAAAAAAAAATCTCTGCATAAAATTTTCAGGAGATAGAAGTATGAGTTTAATCAATATACTAAAGAGGCCAAGAGTAGACTGTGTATGGAGAATTATATTCCTCTTTTTTGTTTTGTTTTATTTTCTGAAGTATAATTCCCCAAACCTTACAACTGAGGGTTGGTAAGAAGGGGTAGCCTCCTTGGTGCTGATTTTTTACCTGATTTTGAAATTGTTCAACCCTTAATTCTTCCCACGTTGCATTTGTAGGTGCTAGACTTTCTAAAACATGTGCTAAAATAAGTCTCAGACCTCTATGCTAGAAGCCTTCTTAGATTAATCACTATGGCATGAAGGTGCAGTCAGGGAAGGCTTTTTTCTTCTTTTTGGTGGAAAACATTCTTTTTGGAGAAACAGGAGGAGTTACTCTATAATGATGAATTTAACCTACAAAAATAAGCTTTAAAACACTAATAAAATTAAGTCAACAAACATTCATCTGCTGTGTAGTGTTCTATAAATAGTATCTTTAGGAGATCGTAACAGAAAAATAGCCTTTCTTGGCAACTCCCTTGTATTTTCATGGTGCAAATATTGATAATTTGAAGACCCTCAGTGGGATCCAGATTTAGCTATTGTTTTTATGCTGTAACAAAAGTAGCAGCAGGAGGTGAAATCAATGCCCTTGGAGGGTAGGGTCACAAAAAAGAATTTATTGCCACTTTTTTGTTCTGGAACAGTTTGCAATCATAAATTCTTCATAAACAGAATACTTCAGAGAATGGTCCGTCTTCATAAATATACGACAGAGGACATCAATTTCATTTAATTCACAATTTGTGTCAGCACAGCAGATGCCAATGCCTGCCTTGATAGGGTTGTTTAATATGCAATTGAGACAGAGTAATATGCAGCACAGGGGACAAAATTTCACAGATTAAACTGTACGCACCACTGACATTTCATTCTAATGTATTTCCATTCCACACTGTTCACCTTAGATGAAAGTAATATTAAAAACCATATCCCTCTATTTTACTATTGTTAGAAGTTAAAATCCTTGTCTTTAAATTTTTTTCATGCCAATTAAAATGTAATCAAGCCAATTAAAGCAGTATGCCTGGTGGTGCCAAGTGTGGCCCAGGTTTTGTTAAAATCTTCCCTCCACCATTCTCTCTCCAGAAATCATCACAAAACTGCATATTGTATTCAAATGATATTTTTGTTAAAATGGCAACCACTTTTAAGGGATCTGGCTCCTAAAGGATAGCTAAATATTCTATTTCTTTTTTTATCACTGATTTACAAGTTTTGTTTAGGAAGGAATATACATGATATACTTTGAACAATTTTCAAAAGAGATTAGTGCTAATTATTTATCAAATTAGAAAATAGATTAAACAGTATAGACAGACTATCGCTTTACCTATCACGCACATAAAATTGCTGCTTTCATCTCTTTAGTAAACAGTCTTTTAAAATGTCAGACACTAAGCATGGTTCTCCTGTATGAGATCAGTGAATTCTGTAGAATTTAGTAGGTTCTGATTTCAATCACCATATTATAAAAGGAAAGCCATTAATTACTATGGAAAAGTAATGTAACAATAGGTCAGAGTAAAAACTTTTAACATTTTAAGTTACTTTGCACAACTGCAGAGTGTAGTGAATTTAGATGAGAAAGCAAGGATTTAAACTTGGAGTTGTTTAATCACCTAGATTAAGCATGGTGTAAACTGAACACTGGCAGTCCTCCAAGTCATCAAGGTACATGGAGAGCTTTTTATTCAAAATATTCTTTGAGTATTATTTCTTTAAAAGTTAAAAAAAGAAAGGCAGGAATGGGAAAGCATGCAAAATCATGTTCCGTAACTGACACCACCCATACTTAGCTGTTATCATTAATCATTTAAGTAATTGACAAATTTAGCTTACCCTTGATTTGAAGTGAAGGCAATTCAGGAGAGAAGTTGATGAAAAAACACAGTTTAACTTCTCTCTCTCAGCTGTCTTCCAACAAAAGGACAGTACCGTCTTCTGCACAGTGCCATCCTGGTCTCTGGGTAACAGAATCTCTATATTGCCTTTTTGCCAGATTCTTGCATCTCAGTCTTTGGCTGAGACCCAGCCCATCATTGCGTGAAATGAATTACATGAAACTTTTTTTTTTTTTGGCTTTTGTTAAAAGTGAGCTGGAAATTGAGGCACTAAACAGAGGCCGATTTAATTCTGCTATTCAGATTTGGGTCAAATTTGCATCTTTGTTTTGGTGGCTTTAGTGTGACTTGAAAGCTGTAGTGACAACTCCACTTTTCGTCTGAGGGTACAGTAAATAGTTAAACAGTGGAAGTCTCCAACATGTACCTTCAGAATAAATTCTATTAATGTTCATTCAAGCATGACAGTCGGTGTATATCAGATATACTGTATTATAGTTGACTTGGTGCATACCCATAATACATGGCATATTTTACTTACTTTTTTATGTATTAAATAACCAAAATTATGAAAATCTGAGAGGATACAAGCTCAGAGTGAAAAAAAAAATCAACAGCAGAGGAAAAGCAGTGTTCCCCCCCCCCCATAATAGCATGAATAGCTTGTTTGAAATGTAGGTAGTGAATTGAAAGAGAGAGATATTTGTGCCTCAAATTAGAAATCAGACAGATAGGGTACTTCACTACACAAAAAATGTACACATAACCTACAAACAGTAATAAAAATGCAAATACCCCAAGCAGTTCCCATTTTTCATTAATTGAATCCACTTTTTCAAGGAGATCATTTGGTAGTAAAACGCCACCTTTCTTCAAAGCTTCAACCTTACTAAGCAGCTCCGTCTTTTTCAGGTCCCTGATGGACATTTCCACGCTGTATCTCTAAAACAGGAAGAGAAAAAAGATCATTAGGGAAAGAGGTGTTCTCAGAAAATCTATGAGCAGAGTTAGTAAGGCTCAAGGGTGTTAAAAGTTTTTGTTTCCAATAAAATTTATGGGGAGGCTAAACTAAGAACCTTGAGTAGTTGAGGAAAATTGCTGAAAACAGCTTAAAAATATATATATTTATATACATTACATAAACACAAACATCCAAGGTATTCCATTTGGTTGACTAAGATGTATGTCTTTTTAAACTAAAGTTTGCACACACATTTGATTTTTATTTCAAAATATTCCAAACGGAAAAATACCTGGTCTAGGGGGATTTAATATTGCAATTAGTTTTGGTCAACAATTGACTCTGGAGTACTGCCTGTCACTCATCTCTGTCCCCTCAAAGGACCAGTCTCAGAGTGATACAAATAAGACAGCCCCCCAAAATTGTGTAACTTCCTCCTTATCCTGTAAGCCCCCTGAATTCTCAGTTAACATTTTTTTTCTTTTACTAAAAATTCTGTGTGGGCTTGGAGAGGTACATAACAGGTACATATAAGAGGAAAAAGAAAACCAGTGCTTTGAGAATGGTTACAAATCTATGCTTCCTTGTTGACTACTGTCAAATGTTCCCAAACATCACAATCAATTTATAGAACCTTCCCCCAATATACACTGTACTCTAACAAACTGACCAAGTGAGTCTCTACTAAAAGATGTTTTGCTAGCAATAATGTAAATGTATTTAATACAACAGTTACTATGGTGATTCTCTTCAAATAACTCTATTTGGATAACTTCATAGTTAGAAGGCCCTATCTTACGGACAGCTATGGATGTGGATGTATCTTTTGAATGTGCATATAAAAACACCTCTGAGTAGAAAAACTAGATTCTGGTTAAAGTATTAAACATATTTTACAGTTTTAGCACATTTCTAAGTATATAATGGCAATCCATAAACTTCTTTCTTCAAGGCATAAAAGCTAGGTCACTGAGATACATGGTCGTATTGCACCATTGTCCTAACTGAGCTAAGATGAGCACCTTATCAGATCTAATAAGAAAAGCTTTTGTCTGGACAAAGTAGGAAATCAGCAGGTTCAAAACATGCCCAAACACTTGGGTGGTTTTATTCGCCTTGATAGCATGATATTATATAAGATCCCAAACTGAAATACAATTGGAGGCAGCTTAAAGGAAAAGGTGTGAAATCCCTGTTTTGGTTAATAGGTCCTCAGCATTTTCATGCATATGTTTGCATACTTTTCATTTCCTATTTTAATCTTTCATTTACACTAAACATGCACATCATTTGTATTATGTAAACTTCTCCAAATGTTAGTCATTTGTGGATCACAGAACAAAATGTTTTAAATGAGGTGATTTAAAACATTTCATAGTATTAATGAATGTTGATCAGGGTGTCAGAGTATCCAAAATTACATGAATATGCATAATGAAAAAAATCAAGGGTTGCTTTGGAGCGCTTTCAGAATTTGGCCTGTGATACACAGGAATTTGGATTGCATTTTCTAATGGCAGGCAATTACCAGGACCACGTTACTCCAACGCTTAAAAGACACACTGTCCACTCATGTTTTCCAGACTCAACACTCAACAAGCATTCTAGAAACCTCAATGGTGTTTTATTTATCAGAGTGTTGACTGGAGGAGAGGGCAGTCTTCCTTATGTAATCAGATTCCCATCTAAAGATGACGTTGCTGACAAATATTTACATAATTAATTTGAGAAGGCTTCTTTGACATCATATTGGGGGAACTAGCGTTTCAGGCAAGCAGGAGAATCCTATTCAGATCTTTTGCTTATGTCACGTGCATTAATCGATGGAGTCCTCCAGCTGTGCCACCCGGGAGTGGCCTCAACCAGTTATCACTCTCACTTGCAACGAGCTCATCCCCCCATCTTTACCCCAACTTTGAATGGCAACTACACAGATGAGTCAAGAAAGGCAACAGTTTAGATGTGTCTCATAAAAATCACCGTCTTGTAAAAATAAAAATATAAAAAGGAATTTAATCTTAGCTATAATAAAATAATTTTCTCTGTGAAATCTAGTACCAGTAGTCGCTGAAACCACTATTGTGAAGGTTATTACATTAAGAAAACGTGTTTTTATGTATGCTCTCTGCCTGCGTCACCACGTAACCTCCTGGATCAACAGCTTGATGAAAGATGTGACTGATGGACAATGATTTCAAACTATAAAAGCTAAGACAATCCAGTTAGTTGTTGGATGTATTGGTATGTGCATGAAAGGTACTGGAATGTCATGTAATTTAAGATTGAAATTTAAGATGAAAATACTTATTTTAATTTTGAAGCACTCCGAGGGTTGAATTTGATATAATATAGGGCCTCAAGCTGTATATGTAATCATGCCAGGAGGGTTATGGGTTTCTGTTGATGCTAGTATCTTTTCGCTTTTCTCTCCAACATTTTCAGAAACGTTAGAGACAATCAACTCTTATTGGTTCTTGGTCATCCTATCGGGTAAGGCTACTTTAGCCTGTGGTGAGAAAATAATTTAATCTTCATATTTATTCCAGCCATAGCAGTAAGTGAGCAGAGGCTGGCCCATTGTGTCCTGTAGTCTAGGGATGCTATGATATAGACTACTCTTCAATAGCCAAAAATGAGATTAACAAAGTTAAAGTCAGATGGCTTTTCTTGAGTACTAAGGTAAATAAGCATCTGCTATTTAATTTCCCCACAGCACCTGCTGTGGGCCTCTCTGTCTAGTCAAAAATAAAATATACTCTATTGAAAGGGCATATTTACATTATTAAGTGTATTTGCTTGGCCAATTCAATTTTGACTAATGAAGCCTCCTAATAGATCTGTGAATGATCTAAATTAAAGACACAGGCCACTCCTATTCTAAATGCCACTCTTGTGCGTATATAGAGATATACAAAGAAAACTTTAAAAACAGAGTTAAAAATAACCACAAACACTAGCTCATTTTAAAAACTAAGAATTAAAGAAGTTTTTAGAAAATTTTCATTCAGTGCCTACTTTTTAAAAGCGTAAATGCTAAAACTGAATTATAAAATGAAGCCAGCAAAAACAGGATTTCTGAAGTAAATATAATTAGAAATGCATGAAGACTTGATTGAGATAACTTTTTTGACAGTTATGCTAAAGGCTTTTTTTCCCCTCCTAAAACCTTTTTTTTTTTGTTAAAAATCACACCGAAAATTCTGCCCAAATGGGGACTGGAACAATGCCTTGAAACAGTGTTAATTGTCACCATGGAAACCAGAAGAATAAGCCATTTTGAAACTGGTATAGAAGGCACACATTGAGCAACTCAAGCATTTTTCTGCCTCCCTCAATGTTAAAGAACAAGATGCCTTGTCACTGTGAGGTCAGAGAAAGAAAGCATCATGAAAGGGTTGTCGATGCTCACTGTCTAGTAAATAAAAAATAAAAAATAAACTGCATACAGCTAATGCTGTAAGACTACCCAGTGAATCTTTTTGAAATAGAAAGATCATCAAAAGATGGCCAGGATTGGGGGATGGATTCCACCTAAGCAAAACTTCAGGGCTATATTATGTGAACCTTGCCCCCAAAGCTCCCTGGGAATTCTGCTGTTGTAATAAAACTTCAGAAGAGGAAAGAAAAAAGGCAGCATGATGGAATTCAAAATAATGCTCTAAAAGCACACAGAGAGATTAAGACATCCATTGTAAGACTTTTGTATGGTGCTTCTGTTGGTTATGCTGAAAAGAGACCAGACATTGCTGAGCGGAGAGGGAAGTTTTGGCTACGAGAAATACGAGAATTAAACCAAAGAATTTTCTTGATTATTAGAATAGGGCTGTCAGATTCTGTCTTTAGGGTTTGAGTATTTACATCTTATACCATATTTTAACTGGGCTTCATGTGACTTTATATTAGGAAGAGCTAAAACAAGGAAAATGACCTGGTTATTAGAATAACAGTGTGAGTATCTTTCCCAGTGTAAAGTAATACAGCAAACACCTGTATGTCTAACATAATCCCCTTTCCCATAAACACACAACAGATAGACAGACAAACAGAGAAAATAAAATGTATTATCTGTCAACAAAAAAACATACGCTAGGAACATACCAAAACATCAAACCACTGGCAAAATTATGTGTGAAAATATGCATTTTTGCACAAAAAAAGCAGAGATGTGTCTGCCTATGACTCCCGTATTGTGTTTTCAGGCTAGTGTTTGCCCTCCTCATGTGAGACTTCATGGTGGCCCCTCAGCAAGTCCATGCCTAATGCCATTCAGTGGTGAACAAAGAGTCTTTTTATAGGAAAGTCCAGGGTCCATAGCTCAGCTGTACATGCCGAGTGCAGGAATCTGCTAGAGGCCAGTGTCCCCTTTGCAGCAGCTCTTGTGCTGCCCCTTTTTCAGAAACACCAGTGTCCAGCATCTCACAATACATGCGATGTTTCACATGGAGCCAATATCACCAACACTTCAGTTAGATGGTCAAGACTGAAGAAGAGGGTTCAAGCCCAAGACAAATAATAGTCTTTATTTCTTGCAAACTCCTTGTATTTTACCACTAGCAATTTATGGTGAATAATTGCACAGAGAAATTATAAAGACTCCTACAATTGTCCTTGTAAATTAATAATAGGCTTTCTTGATTGGGATAAATCTGCTGCTGAGCCTTTAGAAAAATTAAAAAGTGCAATGTCATTTAAAATTGCCAGAACTCACACAGCAAATTACATCTGAGGTTAGGAATTGAGTTTTCCCCCCTCTTCTAGCTTATTCCATTTGCATGATCTGGAAATCACATTACATTGGCCATGTATTGTTAATTGGACATAGATTGCATTATCTTTAATATAAATCAAACTACAAATATGAAAATGAATTGCAAATTCCCTAATAGAAGATCATAAAACAATCTTTTTTAAAGTATCTCCCATTAATAATTTAATTCCAATTATATCACTCAGAAAACTTAAGTAGGAAACCTGGCAACTTATTTCTCCAATCATTTCTTTTACATAACAAATATCTAAGCCTTTTAAAATAAATACCCAGAGCAAAATTCACTGTTACAGAAGAAAATAAAAATAACAATAACTGAAAACTTTTTAATGCCGATTTCATGTAAAATACAGCATAGGAACACCAAACCTGCCCTGCCTGTCTCGCCCCTTCCCTACCCAGGTCAAGGGTGAGAAAAAGTCCCCTAAAGAACAGATTTACTAATTTTAAGAACTATTGTAATCATACTTTCTGAAATTATAAAATTGATTATTATTTTTCTATTTATTTCTTAAAAGGTTCTCTAGCCCCTTAAATTTTTCTATACATTTGATATCTTTCCGAAGCCTTTGCATGCCCTTTAATGAGTTTATATTAAATATTTAATACTGTTTAGGGCATATCCACTACTACCAAAAACAGTTATATTCCCAGCAGTCCCACTGTTTCAGGCAGAGGACTTGATTGATCCTCCTAGCCTGAATTGAGTAGAATGAAAAGAAGCAGTTGGAAAATAGCTGCAATCATTTAATGCAGATGACCTCTGACAGCCTCGCAGCTCTTCTATCTGAACAGAAATTTGCATGGGGTCTCTGTGCAGAGGAACAATGTAACCTAAATGGTAGACAATCTTTATTCTAATGAAGTGGGTGTCAAGGTCAATGTAAAACTGCAATGATAAATGGTGCACCACTAGGCAAGAGAAGTTGCATAGGCATTGTAGTGCTTTCACATTAATTGAAGACTGAAATGCACTGCATGAAAAGCACAAGCCTCTCTTTTCACCATAATGTGTTAATGCGCCAATGCCGAAATGATTTCTTCAAGATGTTTGCCTGTTGACATGTATCTTATTGTAAAAATAACACAGATATGGCACAAAAATGGACATTTTTAGAATTTAGCTTTTCCCCTGAATATAATTACAAAAATCTAAACAAAATATCCTCAAACAACATTCTGACACCTAATGTAATTCTTTTGATCCCCCTTCCTTTTCTTTTTCTATTTAGACCTGTCCTTAATTAGTTTCAACCAGCAACCTTTTATAGAACCCTTCCTTGGGTACTTTCATACTGAGCGAACTGTAAAAAAGGACCGAGGAGAGGAGAATCATTCACTTTCCCCCTTCCTTCTAAGTTTTCTGCTTAGTCTGCAGTTAAGATCTTCAGGTGTTGTTTGTCCTGAATGAAAAATAATGAAAAGCCCATGGTTTGCAAAAGAAAATAACTGTGTTTTAGTGTGAAAACTAGAAAACTATAATCTGATTGCTTGACATTGCCAAAATGGCTAGACAGCAATAATTACACCGTTTCTTCAGTTGATCCAGCAATTTTGTGGCAGTCAATATTTTTCTTTATATGAAAATAAGGACAGTAAGCTGCTTTTTAAAAATCCTGATCTACTTAAGCCTGTAAAGGGGACATTGTTTGCTAATACACTCATTAGCAACCAAGCATTTTAAGTTCATCAATTAAACAGGAAATAGAGTTGCACCATTAGTCACAATTTGCTAAAATACTGATAAGAGCATACTACTAACCATTTGAGAAACATTTCTAGGCTCAATCTATAATATGTTATAAATTGGATGCATTTTTATGGTTGACAGTTTTTCTAATTCCAGTAGACTCTGTAGTACAGCCACCCACTACAAATAGATTTTAATAACGGAATTACAGTTATACTAGTCAGAGATGGCCTGTAGGTCTTTCAGTCTGCAGTATTGGTGAGTAGAAGGCTATTGGCATGATTTACTATAAAATTAAATGTTATCACTGGTTTGCAACTCTGATGTAAAAACAGTCTCAAATAGAAATCAACATTCTTGAAATGGTAAGTCAGAGAAAAAAAATTTCAACATGGAGGATAGTGAAAAAGAAAAAAAAGTTACTGATGAAACTGTTTAAAAAACTGTACAGCTTCATCTGTGTGTGATTTGTCAGGTCTGAAGCTTTGACGTGCCCAAGGGGCAGACCCCAGCGGGGAGTAGGCTGCCGAGCTAAATAGCTGTGAAAGAAGTCTTAATGTAGGATGGAATTCAAACTAACCTTGACATGACCTCGGGAAAAATATGCAAAAAGTAAAATGAATGCACTCTGCAAGATACATCCTAATTTTGTGGTGGAGCTGGTTAGTTTTACAAACATAACTGAGACCTTAAAAGAAAAATAGAAAGCTAGTAAAGGGGGAAAACTTTGGAATTCAGGCAAAAGAAAAAAAAATAAGCAAGCATGATGTGTTACGGTGAAGGCATGTGAACCATTTGGAAAGAATCCAAATAAAAACCCACACCGAACAATATTGTTGTCAGCCTGTCTATTCAGGAAAATTGTTTTTTTTTTAGGTTGAATATAAATGACACAAAGCCAAGATTACATCATTGCATTACAAAGTCTGTTGTGGCTTTTAGCTGAACAAGCCTCATGGATCTATTGGTTTACGACAGTAACTCAGTGAGGAGGTTTTAATGTGTAATTTTTCCTCCAGTGTCAATAAAAAGTAGAGGAATTTAAGAAAGAATATCATGGGCACTTTCTAGTCTCTTTCTTGCTTTTGATCTGTATTTGATAAGCCAAACTCAAAACTTAATTGATGCACTGAGTCTTGATCTGGCTTTATTATAAATTTTGCCTGTTCGGAAGTGATTGGCTTAGGAGGAAGGCATTTGTTCTAGCTCCCCAGCCAAGAACCAGCTAACTCACTGGATATATGGAAATTTTAATTGAGTGTCAACCTGTGTAGAAATTCAATCCTATTACCTTCTCAATGCAATTTGTAGCACTACCAGTTATTTACTACACTACTAACCAGATTTTAAACATAATTAAATTGCTAAGAACATACATCCCAAATCTAATGACTTAAATCCCTACAGCAAGGATGTGAATTTCTGGATCGGGTATATATATGCTTCTATTAGATTTTCATAAGCATAAAGTAAGCAGAAGTATGCAATCATTTAGAATTACAAAGTACAAGGAGCTTTGCTAAGAACCTGTTGAAGAGCCATTTGTAAAGATCACTGCTTAATGGATCTGTCATGTCATAGGACTCTTTTTTGGTTTAGTCTTACTCAATATTTTTATTAGTGAACATATCTAAGTAAAGTTTGTATATGGCATGTTGATTAAATTGCCAGATTATACTAATCTCATTGATTAATAAAAAATAATAACTACTTTAGCTCAGAGATCATAAACTCAAGCACCTACAGGTAGTGGTATATGAGTAAATTGACTTCCTGAGGGAGTGACTTATTTCCCAGGTATAAATACTCCCATCATGGTGTAAATACACCTGCCAAGCTACCAACGGTTGCTACTGCTGGCAAAATTCTTGAATATTTAACTATCAGCTCTCACAAGCCAGTACTAACCAGCTCTAGCATCCCACTAGCTGGTAGCTAATGTTAAGGAGTTGAGTTGAGCATAGATAAGTCATCTTTTATCTTTCATATCTAACTATCGCTAGTGTCATAGAAAAAGAGAACTATTTTCTCTACTAGAAGAAAATGCATACATGTGATGATTACTAACATTTGATCCTAGTGAAGGGGAAATGAGGAAGTAAAGTGGATTATGAAGGGTAGGAGAGCACAATTCCACTACTCAGCTCTGCCAACTATTCCTATGTGGGAATATGGCTTCAGTATGGTTTCTGTATGGCCACGTATGTATTTGAAGAGAAGACAGAATATATATTTTTATATTAAATCATAATTTTTATAATGTTAAATTAAAAGATTTCAACACTGTACAGGCCAACCTATGTCTTTGATTTAGATCTGACTTTGCAGGCAACTACTTCACAATGTCTATTTTACATGATAATATTAGACTCCAAAGGGAACACAACATGCTGGCATACTAGATGAAATCTAACAAGGAGACAGGACAAATTTTAAGCCCGACAGAGTTAATAATTCTCTCCTCCTCCTACCAAAAAAATACAAAAATTGCACAAAGAATGAAGGTGACTAGGCTTCAATTATCTTTAGGAAGTATGAGTCAACAGATAGTAGAAGAAATGTAAAAAAAAAAAAAAAAAGAAAGAAGATTTGGGGCTAAATTAAGACAAACACAGGGCCAAAAATAAGAAAGGTAGCAAATAGACCAGCTGACTGGGATTTACAAGGTCGAAACCTGATTCTTGGTTGCATTCCATGTTCCAAGAGGGACCTGCACAATGTGTTAAATATCCAAAGGAAGGGAGCACTTAAGGAAGGGATAAGATTAAACACTCCTCCAGGGAGATATTCAGCCAAGAGGTGAGCAAGAGTTGAAGATAACAGAAGAGAGGGAAGAATATGTTAGCAAATTTTGAATATTTAGAGGACTGAATAGAAAACATTGATTTGTTTCATCTGACCTCAGAGGAAGAAAAGACTGGACCATACATAGAAATGGAGCTTGGGCAACAGTGAGTTTTCATTCACCAGAGTTATTCAGGCAGAGACCAGAGGGCTACCTGGTTGGGATAGTTTATGGGATAATGAGGCATTGAATGAGGACCGGCCTAGAAGACGATCCAGAATTCCTCTCTATTTTAGAAAGTTGAGCTTCTTTGAGCCCACATTCACCAGATCAGCCATAACTATCACATTTTTATATGCAGCAGAAATGCCAAGACCAAAACATACCAAGTTAAGGAGAAGCTGTCACTTGCTGGAATGAGATGCAGATATAAGATTCTCATGCAGAGAAACCCAGGAGAAAAACAATGAAGCAAAGACACAACCTCACAGAATGTAAGCTATACAATCTAATCTCAGATACAGAGAACCAAACAAAAAAAAAAAGGCAAGGTTAACTGAAAATCCTCAAATCATCTTCAATCCATCCTACTTACAAGGCATATTTCATTGAATTTGAGGAATTCCTGAGTTTAAGGAAACCTATATATATATTTTATAGGAAACTTCTACAATACAATATATGCAGCTAGGTCCATATTTCAGCAAGTCGCTCCTATAGATTTTTTTAAAGACAAAGTTCACAAATGCCATTCTCAAAAATCTTCCATCTGTACAGAACTTCCTCTAACAGATATCTAAGAAATGTGTTATAGCCCTTGCTGCCAGCAATGTGGGCATAATGGCAATTTCTCCTCCATGCTATGAAACTTCATGGTTGTGCTGTATTATGTCGAAAATCTGCACATCTCAATAGGTTTTCTGTGCATTCCAATGCACTTCAGTGACGACGTGGATCATTGCCATAATACATCATGACTGTTCTAATTACGGTTTCATTATGATATACCCTATCAGGGCTGTCGTAATGTCATGTCAGCACATAGTAAGAATAGTTATGCAATTATGTAATATCTGTTAGAGTATGCAATGTAGGATGGGAAAAAGACACGATGAGCAGCAATTAATGTAATGAAACTCAGTCTTCTCCTTTAACAAAGTTTCCAATTTAAAAGTACCATTTCTTTTGTTTTCCATCTCATAACCTAACCAAACGCCTCCAAACACATCTATTTTTGTTTAACTGGATACTACCGTATAAGTTAATGGATTTTTTAATAAAGCAAAATAAGAGAATAAAAGGGAAATCTTTGACTTTAAGCCATTCTCTATATGTTGCAAAAGAAGATTCACCTAATATATGCTCCAAGAAATTCAGTAAAAAGTTAAGTGTAGTAAATTAAAGTCCACTGAAGGCTTACTATTATGCCAGCTTCAAACACAACGTCACATTCTTCTATTGTCCTTGATCTCTTGGTTAGATAATAGAATTTCTTGCCTCACCCTCTAAAATTCAAATGACCAGCTATGTCTTGAAAAACAAACTACAATAATAAAATGAGATAAAGCATGAATACCCATATTTACTTCTCTAAATTATGACCATAAATATTGCCTTTAGCTGCCAAAATATATCCAAATACCTATAAAAATACAACTCTTGTTATCGATCTTATAAATTTGAAGAATAAACTCTCAAAGGATGAAAACACGCCTTTTTTTTCCATGGAATCTCGTGAATATTTGAAGCCTTCGGAAAACACCAAGTCAAGGAATAGTTTCTCAAATGAAATGATACCTGAACTACTTTTTGTTGTTTTAATATACAACCATAGGAGATTTTATATATCAAAGCTTACCCCATATCTCTGTAGCTGAAGCCTGTTCAATGCAAGTATTTATAATGGAAATGCTGATGAAGCCTAAACTATGGACGTATACGGTTGTGCAGCAGCAGCCATTTCAAATATAGATATATTTTTAGCATTAGGAGGGACCAAGTTTGTTTAAATCTAGACTTTTTTTTTTTTTTTTACAATTGCAAGTAATGTTAATAGCACACTGTAAATGTTAAGGCTAAGTGTGCAATGTCAAAATAGATTGAATCTCTCTGAAAATTGGAAATTCAGGCTTTTCAAACATAATCCAGATGTTTGGCTTTTATTCAGATTTCAAGAAAGAGCGAACTAATATGATATAAAATTCATACATGCATATTTCATTAGTGCCTTTTGTATCGCTGAATTAAACATTCTGCAACTCTGAAACGTGCTTTTCCCAAATCACATAGAGTTTTAAATCAAAGCAGTTGCCAAGATGTTGCTCACCTCAAAAATAATGCCAAATTAATTTCATAAGGAAGAGACTACATATTTCTTATCTTAACTCTCTTGATAATGTTTCTCCAAAGTGAATATCTTGCTTTCTCTTTGAGGATGACAAGAGAAATGAGAAGTTGAACCCTGTAGCCACTGTAGTGTACCAAAAAGATATTACTGCCGAATATGGTGACTTTGGAAATCTGTGAAAATCAGTGGCTGAAATAAAGGCTGAAAGCACTAGCCCCCATTATTGTCATCATCAAAAACAGTCTTTTCAAGTTTAGTGCAAATGGGCGTTCCCTAGGGACTATGGGCTCCAGCACTGAGAAGCATGTCCAGAACTCACCGTGTAGGTGTTAAAACAGCCAATCAAAGCATTTCCAGTTATCTGCTCCCAAAACACAATGGAAATGCCACCATACCTTTATGTGTTCACATCCTGACTTTACTTTAGTAGGGTGTTTTTAACTTTTCAAAGCACTTTTAACATCTATAATCTTAATAGATTCATAATGCCATGGGGTTTTTCTTGGGGACTGCCCAAATCCATGTATAGTAAAATATTTGATGTCTTAGGCCGCTTTTTGAGAGGGCTCTGGGTGCCTTCCCATCAGAGGAGGATGAATGTTGTTTCAGAATTAGACTATAAGCTCCTGCAATGGCATATAAGGTCAGGGACCATGTGCTATTCAGCCTTTATCCACTGTAACTCTTAGTATTATGACTTAGATGTAAGAGGTAGTTGGAAAATATTTATTCATTTGAATTTCTCCTAAATGAAACACCAAGTGAGCCTGTATCAGGCTGTTGAAATATATGCCAGGGACTGTATCAGTACACAGAAATGAGTAGCATGTGATTATCTTATTTCTCTCTAAATTTTATGCTCAGTTAAAAAAATTATGTGATTAAAGCATCTAATACAGAAATATTCTCAATTTTTAGCTGAAAACTGTGAACAAAGTTTAATTGTTTCCCATGCCAGGAATAGTTAACATAAGAAAAGCTTCTATAAAATGTATCAAAGAAAAAAGGAAGGTGACAGCAGCTCTTTAAATATTTAAGGACACCTTTTATGAGTTCAGTGTTTTCTCATAGCAATAATATTTGATCAGAATGCAAGAAGCTGGGTCCAATTTCTAGTTTCAACACTAGTGTGCTATATAGACTTAAAAACCTTTCTGTTCTAGCCTCCATTTTTTTGTTTCTTTAGGGCACATGTCCATATTTACCAGAGAGAGATTTTAAGAAAATAAATTTTAAAGATTTTAGGCTTTAAGCTTTAAGTACTGTGTCTTGCTTCAGCCTCAGAAAGCTTGAATGCCATTTCAATGGATTGTTCTCTTTTTTGTTCTCCTACGGGAAACCCATGGGGAAAGTTAATAATATCATTTCTGTCTTACAGATTAAAAATTGATACATAGAAGTTAAGTGACTTGCCCAAGGTCAGTAAGACAGTGCTAAAACCCAGAAATGGAATTTTCAAGAGAAATTTCAGCTTAGTTTCTTAGGCCATTGTGTTATTCTTGAAAATGCATCTTTACATATCAGTCCGGAAGTCTAAGGAAATTGGTGAGCCCTGGGAGCAGAGTGTAAATTAAGTCAAGAAGGCCATTCAAAGTGACTTGGAGTAGTCAAAATACAGTTAAGAACCCCACCCTTATAGCTTCTATAGCCATTCATTTTGGTGTGAGTGCATCTTCCAAACCTCCATAGATCCTCAGCAGTGTGAGGTTGAGACTGAAAGAGCAGACAGGAGACTTCTCACTGTTAATTAAACTGTTACTCAGAAGCTCTAGGGTACAGGTAAAAATTTATCAGTTATAAACTAAGACTACAAAGAGTAAACCTTGGTTATAACAACTGCTTTTGAGCGTTTTTCCAGCTATGTAAGGGAATCTGCTATAAATATTCAAGAAAGCTTATTAGAACAGCTCCATCAAAGAGAAATACTCGTGTGTGTGTGTGTGTGTGTGTGCGCGCGCGCGTGTGTGTAGGTTTGTCCAATTATACGAGTGATAACAGTAAGGAAGAGGATAGAGTAATGATTTACAGAAGAAAATGAAGGAAATGCATAGATGGATGGAGAGAAAGTAACAGGGGAAATTATAAGGGTTTAAACAGATAGGGGAAACAATAGCTAGTCCACAGAGAATAAATCATGAAAACCACATAAAATAAAGAGTACTGCAGAAGAGTAAGAAAATCATGGCTAGAGAGAAGGGTTTCAGTGAATGACTTCCCTGAAACAATCAAATAAAAGAATATGATAGTGATGGCTTAAAAAAATTATATAACGGCTGCAAAAATTCACTAAGAGGAGATGAGAACAAAAAAAGGCATACGTACCAGGATGTAGCCACTTAGTACTATTTACAGCCCTAACAAAGGATAACCTTTCAAGAATAAACAGGTCCTAAAATTTGTAATTTTGAGGATTTTCCCTAAGCAGCATTGATAGGGAGCCCCTTTACTAGGCACCATCTTCCCTGTGTCTGTTATTTCTGCCTTTGCTATACTGGTGGCTTGCTACATGGTCCAAGGGATGCCATTTCATATTTCTGTGTAAAATCTGTTCCATTTATACTAGAGGCAATGATATACTCACCTCTTGTCCACCACAAATATTTTAAGAAGTAAACAGGACATGTTTGTGCAAAATTTCGGATCTCTGTATTAAACGGATCATTTAAAAAAGTCTCTAATTTTAATACACATGACTTTTCTAATAAGATTTTGTGGTCTGTTACCCACTGGCAAGTAAGAATGCAAATTTCCCATTCATTTTTATTATCTGTCTTAGAAATAAGATATTGTAACTATTGTATACATTAGAGAATAAAACAAGTCACATCGGAGAGGAGTTATTAAAAAGGTAATATATATTATATATAGAGAGAGTTCCTGTCTTAAAGAAAATATATGAACAAAGTATTACTATTTTTCTTTACCCTTAATGAAGGGAGGAGGGAACATCCAGTAAAATTACTTCTCAAAATCTACACACATATAACCATTTAATTACTAAGTTCTATAAACATGGAGACAGAAAAGGACCCATGCCAAACATTTTAATTTGTGAACCAATGAGATTCAAAGAGTTTGGCCAGGAAAAAAAAAAAGTAAAAAAAAGTAAAGAAAAAAAATTAAATGATATGCCTGGATTCAGATCGCCCATTTAAACTTTGCTTGCATTGCTTAGTAGCTGTGCAATTCTCTATGCTTTAGTTGCTCATCTAGGGGATAATATTAATGCTCCTTTCATAAGGCTACTGTCAGGACTGAATGTGCTAATGCATGCAAAGATCCTAGATAATTCCTGTTATGTAATAGTCATTATATTCAAGTGTTTGTTCAAATTTGATCCAAATATTGTATGCTAAGAAAATATGATTTTTGGCATAACTTTTCTCACCTCTTTTATGCCTCTAGTTTGTACATCTATGTAAAACTTCATTAAATAAAACATTGAATCTAGGATTCGGTATTCAATAGGTAAAAAACCTTGCCTTTTATGACTTGCACTGAAGACATGGAAGAAAGCTATTATGATTTGCCATTGGTTTGCTACTCTTCCCCAATGTGTCTTTCTGATTTTGGTAAAGGCCTAGGAGCATGTCAAACAACTCCCAAAGCTGAGAGGTTTTCCCACATTGCATTCTTCTGCAGTGCACCTATCTCCATTCCACGCATTTAACTTCTATCCAGCAAGGCCCAGTTCTAATCTCATTTCTTCTACAAAGATGTTCTAAGAAGAAAGTTCTCATAGAAGACCATAAAAATGTGTTATCTTTGCTATAATTTCATGGGGGTTTTTTTGGTTTTACTTTTCTAAATGCATTATAAATTGCTATGGAAAAGGATAATTTTCCTTTTATTTTGTTCTCCATAGCACATAGTAATATCTAACAAATGCTTATTGACATATCTTCATAGTCACTAACACCAATCAGCATCATTCCTTCCTTACTTTTAAAGAAAAGGTAGAATTATTTGACCATTAATTCCTAATATATGTATTAGAACATACGGACATACATAATTTTAAAAATATATGTGCAAAAAGAGAACCAAGGTAGGAAATATCTCTGCGCAGAGGCAAACAGAAAGTGATGCAAATTTCATAAATTATTAGTGGGGCTTGATATGAATCAGTGCAGTTTGCAAAGCAGAAAAAAAACTGAAACCAATTTTTCCCCAAGCAAATATGAACCTGCCTTTAACCAGATAGCCCTCCAGAGAAGTAGACCCAGTAGGGAATTTGGAATTAGAGTGATCGTCTGTCACTAGGTCTCCCAGGGTTGACTCTGAATTCAAACATGAGCCTATTCTCTACCAAGGGACCATTCTGGTCCTTTCTTCATAGACAGCTAAATGCCTTTAGCAGCATTTGCCATGACATCCAATGTGACAATTCAAATGCAAACCAGGGAAGTACATACTGCAACACAAGTACAACGGAGGAACAGGTTGTTCATATGACAGGAAATGACCCATTTTCAATGGAAATGTAGGTGAATATATCTATTCTATGCTATAGATAAATCTGAGGAGCATTTGGTAACTGCCAAAAAAACAACAGGAAAATTAAAATATGTGGAAAATAAGACGTCAAAGAGAAAGTTCAACTTCCGTGACAGATTTGGCAAAGGACACTGCTGACAGTTCCACTGAATAGTTATCTACTGCTGAATAAAAGTAAAATGGAAAGGAAAAGATCCAAGAAAGTCATAAAATATGTATTTACAACTCCTATGTGAAATGAACCAAAAATAATGTGGCACTTAGAAATGACAACTTTTATGGTAATTTTCCAAAATAAATTATATTCATTTATGAGTCTGTTTCCTTAGCCTTTGAAATTGAGACCCTAAAATTCTGATTTTGCCAGATTGCTTATAGGCTAAATCAATTACTAATTAGAACAATCATTGTTTCTACACCAAAGATAGAATACTGAAGTTGGAATGGACCTGAGTGCTACCTAGTCCATCCCCCTCCCTTTACAGATGAAGAGAACGAAAGCTGCAAGAATAAGCATCATCACCCAAGGGAAATCCAGCCTCCTTGTGCTTCATAACATGGCTTTCCAATCTTTTTTTTTCCTAACACTGGTCTTTATAGTGAAGCTTAAAAATGAGATCAAAGAAAACTCAAAAGAGGATCTAGAAAATAAAATAACATAAGGAAATTGAGGCACCGAGATGAAGTCCATCCACACTCCTCAAGAGAATTTAATACACGAAGTTCTGAGTGGCAGTGGCCTTTGCCTTTTCCTGAGGAAGCCTCAAGATCTGCTAGTATACACAGGAGAGTGGGACTGAGTCATGGTAAAGCCTTGAGAGTGATAGCCAAACTTCTTTTTCTAAAAATCCACTTTGATGTATGTGTGCACGTGTGAGTGTGTATTTAAATATTTTTATCTTGTTTTCCCTGTTTTAACTGTTTCCAACTCTGATTTATAATTTTCTAAAAAGGTCAGTGTGAATTTATGTTTCAGGACCAAACACGAAATATAGGGTTCATAGGACATTTTCAGAGCAGTCAAGCCACCAGAGAAGTATGAATAAGAGCAGAATAACAGCCAAAGTTGAAAGAAGTGTGTTTGATTGACTTTCTGCTTTCCTTTGGGTCCCACAAGCACAACAGAGTATAGGAGGCCACCTGGTGGTGAAATGAATCAATTAACCATTTAATGCTACACTGAAAAGCACGCAAAATTGGCAGACTTGGGGTTGTTACAAAAGGAAAATTAGAACCTTGGGGAAAAGAATGATAGTCAACATGTATTGTTGTGATACAACAGACAGAAAATTGAATTGGAAAATCATTCAAGTCTGTAGAATGATGTATACTGCTAAAGTGTTGCCTTAATAGTTTTTATTTATACCAGAGACTCACAAACTTTTTCTGTGAAGAGCCAGATAGAACAGTTGACCCTTGAGCAACTTGGAGGTCAAGGGCACCAACCCCCATGCAGTCAAAATTAGGAGTATAACTTTACAGTGGGCCCTCCCTATCTGAGGTTCAACCAACATGGACCATGGAGTACTGTAGCATTTATTTATTGAAAAAAATCCACGTATAAGTGGACCCATGCAGTTAAACCCATGTTGTTCTAGGGTCAACTGTAAATAGTTTAGGCATGTAGGCTGTACGGTCACTGTTGAAACTACTTAACTGTGCTATTGTAGTATAAAAACAGCCACAGATAATGTGTAAATGAATGCATCTGGCTGTGTTCCAATAAAACTTTATTTAAAAAAAAAGCTATGGGCTGGATTTGACCTTCAGGCTATAATTTGTCAACCCCTGATTCTGTATTATGTATTGAGTCTGTCCTATTTACCAAGCAGAGGGCTGAACCCCCTTACATACCTCACTGAATTCTAATAACTTTTCAAGGTGGGTGCTATCCCCATTTCACTGGTTTAAAAACTGCAGCTTAAAAAGTGTAAATAATTTGATGTAAATTGCACTCTGCTCCCTCTAACTTAGAAACACTTTATGTAGCCTTGTGACCATTTTTCTGTGATGGCTGACACCTGTTCTGGCCCTCCCTCCCATTTATTCTGCAGAGCTGCTTTTGGTTTCCGTCCATGGTGACTTTGCTCCTGTTTCTCCACCTCACGTCCCCTTGAAATGTTGTTTGTCTCTTACCATCTCTTTCTCCATCACTTCTTTTATGTTTAAAAACCTTGTCAGTTTTCATAACAACAGATGTAAGCAAGCATGAAAAAAACACAAAAGCAGTGTATTAAAAATAGATAGCCACATATACAACAATAAGCCAAGGAAACTGTCATCCTGTATATGTTCCAAATGGAATATGAGCCAAAAACACGATGCTCACTCTTACATAAATAATATATTACGCATCCACTGGGAGAAACAGCAACTCTGTCCCTAAATAGGAAGAGGACTTTTTGGTCCATTTTTAAAATCATTTTTCTTTTCCTTTTTGAACTCTTTTTTTCCCGTAGGTATACACTGTAAGTCATACTGTCTCAGACAGATCACATTCTTCTTCCAAACCATCCATGAACTATTTTATTAACTGTTAATAAGAGAGTTGAAAAACCTGATGGAGAAATCCATGAAGCTTGTTAAAGCCCCTTATATACATGGATTTACCAGCAGTCTCTAATATTAGCATAGTTTCTCCTACAAAAGAGGATGGAAGCGGTTTCAGTTAGATGGAGTGTAGACAAAACTGAAATAAAGGATTTTTAAAAAGATTTTTTAACTTGAAAAGAAAACTGCAAAAGCTTGAGAAATGTGACTATACAGAAAATAGAAGAGATTTAATCATGGAGCATGGATTCTGGCCACTTTGACAATTAAACCTAACAACAGAAGGGATTTACACTACATATAAGAAGACTTTCAGGGCAGGGAGAGTCATTAAACATTTTAATGGAAGGTTGTGTATTTTCTCTGGAAAGATCTTTAATGGAGGACAAATTTTCTCCTATCTGGAGTGGATAAAAAACAATCTCTGAAAGAGAGGAAATGAAACAAAGGTCATTTTGAGGTCACTTGCAGTCCTGAAACTCCAGGTAAAGTTCTCACTTCCCATGGGTAAATAACTGTATAAAACCTCTAAGAAATTCACTTTGGAAGATTCAGGAGGAAACGCTCATTAAGCAGGTGATTCAATTCAGAAAGTATTTATTGAGTGTCAGATATTACCTAACTCTGGGGAGATGTCCATCCCAGTAGGGCACGGGTCTGAGCATCAGTCTGGACAATGGACAGGGAACACAATTATTCAATTCAGTTAATGTTTTAAAAAAATCTTTGAACTCCAATCAGTTTTCTGTAACTGTCTATTTCCTGAACTTGGTGAGCTCAAAAATCCCACAAGAGCTGGCTGTCACATGCAATTTCTGGCATTATTCATGGTATCCCTGGATCTTTTTGTAAACAGAAGAGACTCTGACAGTGTTTCCATACTTTACTTCTTTTCTAACCCAAACTTGGACGGATGGAGCCTCTTAAACTATCATCAAAACATGGGTTATAAAATGCTAGCCAAATTTGAGCTCTTGTGCTATACTCCCTTGTTGTAGGGAAAGAATTCAATTAGCTCAACTCTGGAGATTCATTTACACTCAGGTTTTCTTGAACATGAGGATTTTTGTTTGTGGTTTATAAGAAAACCAGAGATTCACAGAATGGGTCTTTAGCATCACCAGGCTGAAGAGACTGAAGAAGAGGACAGAATAATCATACACAGAGAAATGTTCTTCATGCGTATTTTCCCATCTCAGCATGTCCCAGGTGAAGAAAGCTGAGGAGGAAGGATAGAGTCCAATGGGAAGACAGTGAACCCAAAAGGATGGCAAGGTGGACACAACAGGGGCAAGAAGTGAATTCAGTACAAATCTTTATCGAATTCTAAGTTTAAATGGCACATCTTTTAACCTTTTCTTAATTGATTAAAATCATGAAAGCTTACAATTAATCACCAAGCAAAAAGTATAAATGACCATATATGAGGATTATTTTAAAAAATAAAGAGTATAAAACCTTTTCTAAATAAACGAGTGAGAGAAAATTTCAAAGCTACATTTCAGCTTTCTCTTGATATTATGCCAGTGAAATTTTATTTTTTAATTTTCATATTCTGAATTAGCTTGCTAGCGCTTTGGAAAGATGAGCCAGTCTTTTAGACTCTCTCCCCCTTCATCCTCAGCATGCAGGACTTGGATTAAAGAGCCAGCTCAGGTCCAAATCTTGTATTATTTTTCTCACTCCCTTCATGATGACATTTTTAGACACACACTCTCCTGAAGTCAAACCTAATTTTCTACAATGAAAGTGTCAATAAACTCTCCTGCTAACTATGGTGCAAGAACAAACTGTGCTGATATATTTAACATTTTTAATGACTATCCATGTTCATATACAACTATTGCTCTATTTTTAGGTTTCACATTTGCACGGTTCACGTTATCCTCATACATATAAACCATTATACTGAGATTGTCTACACAATCAAGAATACATGCGTAAATACTACAGCTTGAGAGGTTGGAGACTAACCATAGAATCATGGTGATTAGTTGTACATTTTGTACCATTTGTCTTAGACATGGATGCCATTGGGTCCCTCCCTTCCACTTACCTTCTTTTTCTCCCTGATTATCAACCTGGCAAATTTGATTACTCTAAGTATTAAGAACTGTACTTAATGAACATTGGTTTTCCAAGGAAGGAAATTTTTGTTTTTGTTTTTACATACAATATAAGAAAGTCCATGAAGTTTTAGACTCGATTACCGTAGGATGAAAACAGGACTATTTTCTTGAAAAAATAATGAATTGATAGCATAGTTCTGATTAATAGAACCTAATAGATTACCAAGTAAACATTATTGGAAAAATGTTTCTCAACACATAATTATTGAGTCTCTATTCTATGCTAAGAACTGTGGTAGACACTGAAGATATATCAATGAACAACACAGACATGAACCCAGTTTCTGGCGTGTGAAGTCTAAAAAAAAGTTATAATCATTCATTCTCAAATTCAGTCCACAAAATCAAATCTCTCATCATTATTTTAAAATTTGTATTTAATTAATAACAAAGTACTCATGGCTGAATTATCTTCAAAGAGGGCTCTCTCAGGGAGGCACCTGTGAGTACTGAAAGGAATAATGCTACTGTCACGAAGGTAGCAAAATCCAGTATGCCAAGATTTATAACATAGACATGGGCTCCAGACTGAAACTGGGCATATATGAAAGGAGTTTGTATAGTTATTTATATATGCATGATCTAAATGTCTTGGGACAACCAGCAAGTCTGGCTCAAGGAATCTGACTTCACCCATAGTCAAACCTGATGAAAGATTCTTTTAATTAAACAAGTTAATACTTTGTATACGTGTGTGTATGTGTAAACAAACATAAATGTGTGTGCATAACTAAGTGTGTGTTACCTCTTCCACAAACTTTCTCATTTTCAATGGCCAAAATGAAATGACAAGGGGAATATCACAAATCACAAATCTTCTTCATGGGAATGTCTATAAGCATACGGAATCAACTAAGAAGCAGCTGAAATGGTAAGTTCAGATGAGTTTCAGGGGTATATAGATATCCTTCTGGAAAAAAGCTGGTGCTTTGTGGTCTAAGAAGGTTTGGAAGAAACATTGAAATCAATCTCCAAAGCAATAAGGGTTTTAGTCTGGTTGAGTCTTTTCTAGCTTTAGAAAAAGAAAGTGTATGTGTGTGTGTGTGTGTGTGTCTTATGTAAATGAGTCAAGGTTCAGCAGGAAGACCACTCTTCCCTCTCAGCTACCCCAGTGTGCCTCAATAGGGATAGACTGTTGCAGAAGTACCTATTTTAAGAATGTATGAGCTTCACAAATGCCCCTGTTATTAAAAATATGCTTGGGAATGCCCTTGTTTCTGAGAACTGAATTTGCTTCCTTGACAGAACTTGAAGGTAGTTTTTCTACAAATGATTTTCCTCTAGAGCATCTCTCCATGGGGACACTTCTTCAATAACTCCCTTTGGCAATAACAGGATCCACAAGGTTGAATCTTCCTATGGAAATGCTGCCTTTAGTGCATCTCCCAAAATGACGTAAATATTTTCAGCCTTAGCTTTCCTGAAACTGACAAAATAAATGAGGCTCCTGTGAGGCTCAACATGGCAACATTTCCCCAGGGTGTTCAGGTGCTTGAGAAAGTCTGAGGGCTTTCACAGAACAGCCTGATGATTGGCTAAAGAACCAGCCCAAGTCCATCATTTTTCTTCTACAGACGTTCATTTGAAACAGGATTTTCCTCTTTCTATCCTAGCACAAAATGCGCATGGAGAGGGAGGAACTAATGTTCTTGCAAGAACTGTACCTCTTGTAGAGAAGAGGATATGGGGCAACAAAGAACAGGCAAGCAGCATATGAACAAAGACTATGGGCATCAGAAGCACCCAGATTGGAATCAAACCCTGACTTATTTACTTATTTCTTGTGGTAGTTATTAGTGCAGCTCAACAAATATTTCTAGTTTTCTGCCTTCCAGCACACAGTAGGGATGCATTTCCCCATCCAGTTTGGAGTAGGGTGGAGCCACACGATTAGTTCTGGCCAATGATTCTGAGAGGAAGTAACATGTGTTTCTGTCAGGTAGAAAGAAGGCTTAATGGCCAGAGTGAGACCCTCCAGAAGTCTCTTTTCTCTTTGCCACACTGAGGAGATATTTAAGAGGGTGGTTGATCTCTTAGTCTGAGTCCTGGAGTAATAACAATGCCACACCAGCCCATAACCAACCTGTGATGGACAAGTAGCGTATATGAGAAATAAATCTTTGTAGGTTTAAACCTTTGAGATTTGGGGGTTGTTTGTTATCTCAGCAAACCCTAGCCTAACCTGACTGAGAAACTAGTTCTGTGTCTTTTAGACTAGTCACTTAACCTCTGTATTTCAGGCTCAGAGTACATGAAATGGGAAAAATAATCCATGATCATTGTAAGCATTAAATACAGAAATGTGCATAGGTTACTGACACAGTCAAATAGTAAGATTAGACCAGTGTTAACTTCTTTGTCCCTCTATCTTACTCCTATCTCATACCACACAAACACACACAAGCACACACTTCCCTTTTTATCAAATGGTGAAGTAGATAACATCTGTCCATGGTCCATTTTCCAGATTTATTCTCTCTATCCACTCTGTCTTCCCTTCTCTGTATCTTTCCATTTAAACTAGATGTTATGATAGGCATTTAATTCAGTATTATTCTCCCCCTACCCACAGAATATCTGCATCCAGTACAGTACATTCTTTTTACAGCAAAGAAATAAATCTTAAGGGTGGGATTTAAGGCAGTATGGACATTTAGTACTGGAGATAGCTGGATTGGGGAATTCCTAATACTCCAAAAGTGATGTCCCATGGACATCTACACATATACCTCCTTCTAAAGTTAGACATGGTAGTGAAATAAGGACAAAAAAGAAGGAGGTTAATGAATTTATCTGTGGAAGCACTATGGATGAACTTTGACCCTCCCTACACCCCCCACCCCATCCCTGGCCAGAGCTGACCAGCCTATTCTGAACAGGTACCAGGACTTCTTTTGAAATAACTAAAACATTAATTAGGTACCCTTCTAGCCCCACCTTTCTGCTTTAGGAATATATGCATGAAATCCTAATAAATTATAAAAACTAGAATGATAATAAAGATGAAATATTTGGATTCAATAACATACATATCTGATACACTTCCTTGTAGTTATAGTTATGAAAACCAATGTCTTCCTAATGTAATTATATGGAACATTAAACCTATTTATCCTTTTTATATTAAGACCCCCTTTGTCAATGACAATACTTGGTTTTTATCTTTAAATTTAATTTGGTACTTTTTTTAACAAAATAAATAACCCCATTTCATACCATGGTTGTCTGTAAAGTTAAATCACGTGTCATATAACTTTTTTTCAAGCTTCAAGCCAGATTAGCCTAAATATGAATAGAATCACTAAAGATATGTAATTTTAAAAATAGGAAGTGCAGTTCAGGAGCCAAAAATTGCAGTGAACCAAATACCCTTTTGTATAAGGAATTTAAATGTTCCTCTAGTTTATTTTATAAAAACCAGAAAGAAATCTACAAATATGGAGAGTTAAAGCCAAATCTCTTAGCTTAACACAGGAGGGAACAGTGCACATTCACATCTAATTAAGTAAAAGTCATTTTTCAAAAGTTAAAGGCTGAAATTTTCTCAATTTAATCCAAAATTTTATTAGCAAACTCTAATGATTATCCTGATTGCAATTAATAAAAACTTGCCAAACAGGTCAACTCATTTAAGTGCTATCTGTAATCATTTGGATTTTAACATGATGGTTATTACTTGTTACCCTGAAACCAAGTAGCACAATGAGATATTGATTACTTTTAACCTTTAGATCCAAGGATTCAAGAAAGGTTAGAGGAGGGGCACATTCTTTCTTCCTGGCTGGCAAATGTATCGCCTTCAGGAGAATTCAAATGATTCCCATTGGCCAAGTAGATCCAAGATTAGTTTATTCTCTGGGCTGACAAGAAATGATGATGCTTTAAAAAATAACACCTCGAATGTATTTAGTGAAGTGTTACATTTATATAACCAATGGCCTCAAGATGTGCTTCACATCACAGCAAGTCTCAAACCGTTAACCCTTTACCAAGTTTTGTTTGTCAAAGTATCTTTGTTGGAATAAGATATTAAATGTAGTAGCTTTAATTGGAATAAACTCATCTCATTAAACCAAGTTCTCTGGTAGGTTCCAAAAGGCTGAAAACACTATTGGCCCCTAGCATTTCTTTTGGTTTTCTTTTTCCATGATAACATTTAGAAATAATTTTCACATTTGTGCCACTGAAAGGCAATGAGTTCTAGGTAGGGTCCAGCAAAATTATGGGCAAGGGAAACATAACTGTTATGTGTTAGATTAATTTGCAGAACACTTGGCATTATTATTGCCAAGTCGTCAAATTGTTCCAAGTTGTTCCGGAAGGTTGTTATTAATAGTATGTTTTCTGAGGAAAGTTCTGTCTACTTTTGGAACTGCATTTCTGTTGCCAAGGAAACTCCTTTAAGCACAGTTTTCTAGGAGCACACTGCTGCTTTTGTTTGCCAGTGTCCTATTCATATCATCTAAGTAAGCGTTTTACATGCTCCAGCCTTCAGTCCCAAATGTTGAAGTTTTAGCCCATTTAAGTTGCTTTTTCAAACATAGCTAATGCCCGCTATGATTTCCCTCTCCCTTTATCCCCCCTTCTCTCTCCACTCTCCACCCAAAGCCCCTCTCTCCCCGCCTTCTTCCCATCCTCCCTCCGACATGCCCAGATTGTACTATTCAAGGTTTTTTTTTTAAACAGTTGCATTAGGGAAGATAGTTTTCACAAGTTTTTGATAAATTAACTTCAATTTGAATAATAATTCCATAGGTTGTAGCGTTAGTCCTTCAAGTGTTAATTATCTTTTCACTCTAAAATTAATGTAGTCATTTCCTCCTGACTCCTCTACCCCATTTATTGAAGTGCTGAGGAAAACATGTCATTGAGTCCTGAGCCAGCCCTGTTGTTGTGATTAAGCGTGGTCACATGGCCCATCTCTGCCAAAAGGAGGGCCCTGAGAAAAGGTGACAAAGACAGTGATTTCCTGTCAGCAAAGAGTACGACAGGGCTGTCTAGAAGTGATGCAAATGAGGGGAACTTTCCCCACGGCTTGTTTGATCCACTCTAGGCCAGAGCAGGCCAGGCCAGGGAGAGAGGAGCAGCACAATACAGCAGAGGCAGCCCAGAGTGCCAACGCACCTTCCGGACAGTAGCTCACCCGCCAGAGACAAAAACTGCTGGCGGGGCTTCCCTTCCTTGCCCCTCTGCACACAGAGCCAACTATTTCCTGGCATACTGTTCTCTTAGCATCCTTCTTTTTTTTTTTTTTTTTTCTTCCTTTTAAAAAAAAACCAATGCAAATAGGAGTCATAAGCTTCAGCATAAACAGTGTTTCACCGACTGACTGTTCAGAAACCACATCCATCTACTTTTTCTTCTCCTAAACATTTTCTACATAAGCTTTGCCCTCTCTCAGAAAAGAAAAGAAAAAAGTATATGTGTGTGTGTGTGTGTGTGTGTGTGTGTGTATACATATATTCCAGTATTCATAGCAAACACTGATTTATCAAAGCTCAAATTAATATGACAGTTAATCTAAGGACTTTTTTAACTTAAATAAAAATGGAACAACAAATTTACTTCTAGATAGGAATGGAGACAGCCTAGGTTTTTCCATTCTGATCATCCTAAAAATGATTAGATAATGTTATTTGAAATACTATAATGATTTTAAGCATAGTCTTCTTATCTTAATGGAGTTTTAATCTAACATACAATTAAGCTCTACAATTAATCTACTGGGAAAGAGGTAAAAAATTATCATTAGGTTCTTGTGCCTGATATATCTGGTACATTTTTACCTTGGCTGCTTCAGTAACTAGTAATTTGCTTCATTTTGAACAATCAAGGTGGGGAATTTTGGTACTGAAATTCCAATATAAGGCTTAATTAATAGAACTTAATTTTTGACATGTACTTCTATTCTATACACTAATATGTGACTTTTTTTTTAAGTTAATGGGTTTTCTTCTATTTTAAGCGTAGCTATGGTGACCTGGACTTTGAACCAGCCTACCATTAACATTTTTAGGAGCTCAAGTTCAGTCATAAATTTATCAAGCCATACTTGAAATTATTTATATCAATCTGGTCTAGAACAAAATGAAACAGAACTATTGCAGAGGGTTGAATTTAAAAAATATAGGGATAGCATGATTAATCTGTTCTCTATGATTGGTTCATAGCTCTGACAACATCATTTTGGCATCAATTGTTATAAAATAACAAATCAACCATGTCCCATTTTTCTTCTTTTACACTGTATTTCTTATTTCCCAGAATTTCTTATCCCATTCCGTACACGTTTCCTTTAAAAGTTATAATGCTTATCTTTTAATACACACCCAAATTCTCTAAAGTAACATTTACTCCTTGAAAGTTTACCCTTTTCTCTTATCTGTTTTTTTTCCCTAAAACAATTTTTTTCAGTATTTTGGTTTTAAAAATGTTTATATTTTCTTTGCATTTTCTTATCTATTCATTCATCTACCTATGATTTTAATTTACTCCTTTATTCTTTTGTGTTTAGTTAACTTTGTATTAACTAATTTCAACTGCTTTTTATTTCTCTTCAATGTTTATATTTCTTTTTCATTTTACTAAAAATCTCTTCTTTTCCAGTATGTAATATTAATGTCTTTCATTAATTCCATCTGGAAAAACTATCATTGAAAGGAGGCACCTCTGGGTGAGCGCTGTGCTCAAAGTCTCTAAAAATTACTTGGCAATAGGGTCAGAAAAAAAATAATTAATTAACTTGTTAGAAGTATTATGTTCAGAAGTTTTCTCCTAAGAAATATTGTGGTTAGATATTTCTCTACTATACCATTCTAGCTCTTTATATAAAAAATCCTAGAAGAAAATATTTTCATTTCTAAGTATTAAAATAAACTTAATTTCTCCAAAGAAGTGAATTTTTTTTTCTCATGGAAAATGTAAATTTAGCAGTTGGGCACATTTCCCTCCTTGCTTTCACTACCAGGAAACCCAGGATAAAATTTTAAGATCATCTTTAGTAACTGTGTAAGATCTTATAGTCTATGTGCTTACATATTAACTTTTCTCACAGAAATAGACTCCATCCTACATATATTTTCCCAGTTCTGATTTGTATTTATATGTTAAAAATATTTTTGTTATTTTCCTATAAATTCTTATAAATAACCTCAAATCAGTAACAAAATACAAATGTAATGAACCTGCTTAGTGAGCATTGTATTATGTAGAATGAATAGCCTTTATCCTTTTTTATGTAGAATATATTTGTATAATACTTATACCAATGGAGAAAAGATAGAGGACACTTTTTCATTTTTCCCGTAAAAGCAGAAAATATGAGTAACTAACCCTCTAAATTAAGTATAACATCTTCAGCATAAATTCCTTGAAAGTATAAAGGTCTTGGTTGAAGTGGGTACGAATTTTGTATTATTTTTCAGGCGAGAGGGTTATTTTTAACCCCTTATAAGTCATATAATCTAATACTTGATTGAAGAGGAGCTGCAAAGCCATTCACCCAAGGAACAAATCTATAAATGTGGTGTTTTAGTGCACTTCATACTATTTGAAAACAGCTCTTGTTCAATTATAGCCATAATCGCCAGATTGTAACTTCTGAATTTAGCCCTTAAAATTAACCCTTGGTCTCTGGAATCCGCACCAATCTAGGATCACTAGGGCAAGGGGCTCAGTCACCTGCGCTCCGTAGTGGGCAGAGAATGGCAGCATTTGGGGGTGAGGTGAGAAGCCCCTGACAGGGCACCCCATGTCAGCACCCCAGAATGAGCTGTGTCTGCTGGGGAGGGCAGGACAGCAGCAACAATCGCAGCTCGGGCTCTAGTTCTCCCATCAATGAGACGCTTCCGGGTCACTCAGTCTCTAAAATTTATAGGCTGGGGGAGGAGGTGTCTTGAGCTTCCCGAGCCCAAGAATAATGCTTGATCTGCAGAAATGAAAAAACTGAAGCTTTTCCTTGGCAAGTGGGTTTTAAATATTTCTCCATTAATAGTTAATGCACATGCAGACCAGCAGAATGACAGCTCCCTGTGATTATGAATTCTGGCTTCGTAACTCTAGTCCAAATAGGAGCTGAACTTTCAAAATCACAGTGTTACTTTTGACAAATTAAATTGTCCTACTTAGGAAGGTGGGAGGAATGAAGAGAAAGAAAGTGAGAGAGTGGGAGTAAATTCTCCTTGGAGGTGATTCTCAGATTTAGGAAGGAAAAAACAAGAAAAGACTGCACTTGTGTTTTCTGAGCTGATGATACTGCCAATGTTTATCAGAAAATAGCCACAGAAGGTCCTCATTCAGAGGTTGAGCCAGACAGAGAAAGGGGAAGAAAAGACATTGGCTGTAGGTCTCACTGTCTCCAAAGAAGAAAATACATTTAAGGGTGTGGCTAGCTTTTAATAAAAATCAGGTTGTTTTTATGACCCTATAGTTTAAAATAATGAGAAAGAAAAGTGGTCTTAAATTTCTAACAATCTGAAAATAACAAGAAACGTTTTAAACAGAAAAGCCACTTTACATCCCATTGTAGTATTAAGGTTTTAATTATGTCAGATTGTATCACTGTATTCTTTGCCTATTAAATCTAATGCTTTTTCTTTAAAAGTTCCCTGAGTATTTTGCTGATTCTGGGTAACCAAGACATCACAATAGGTGCCCCACTAGGGAAGTTCCACATCTAGGAGTTAAGGTCAGATGATTTTCTAGCAGAGACAAGAATATAAAATAAATAGGTAAAGTCACGAAGGAAGGTAGTACCTAATGTTGAAAATGCTAAAAACAAAACAAAAACAAACAAACAAACAAAAACTTCACACTCACTACCATCTTACTGTATTTTCTCTAACCTAACATTTCTAAATGTGAACTCTGGGGTCAACCTAGGACTACATGAAACATGAACTGGGGTCTAGGCATGACTATCCATGCCAGGAAAGGAGATGAAGGATGAAATAGAGAGAGCCCTCCAGGGAGAGAAGTACAAAAGTTTCTAAATCTATGATGACAGGAATAATGATTCTGGCCTGGTCTACAGTTTATAGGATTTTACCATCACTCAGCTGAAGGTCTCTCTTAAAAGTTTCACCCTCATTCTTTTCCTTAGTACCAGGGATCACGAGCTTCATCCCCATCCTTAATCGTTATAATTCAACAACTATTAGTTCAATATTAACTATGTAAGGTGCTTTGCTTAATAATATATAGAATAGGAGTGCAAGGCATTTTTCTTGCTGTTACATGAGCACTTTAAGAAATGAAGATGATGCAGATAAATTGAGATGGGATGGAAACACTGTGAAATGAGCTGTCACGATGACTGGGGGAACATGAATAATGAATGTCCTATAATCTCACAAATTAATAAAAACTTGTTTTGTCCCAAATGTCAATGGTAACCTTGGTGCAAAATGCTGATGAAGCATTAGTATCTTTCAGAGCCAACAAATTTTAAGATTAAAGATGATTAAGGTAGTTGCAAACGGTACTGAAAGTCTGGGAAGGCCTGGGGACCAACTGAAAAGGGGTCTCTATGATCAATAGGCTCCAAACCTCCCTCCCCCAACGCATTGATTCAGTTGATTCCTAGAAAAGCAGATTACGACAGAGAAATGGGATGCTGAATGTGCCGACCTAACCTGAGAATCCCTGGGGATTCTGGCAAAGACCTGAAATTAATTTTACTCCAACAGTTTTTCTAATTCAGGAGCCACTCCAAGTTCTAAATGATTCCTTCATCAATATCCTCAGGATTGCTTTGGAGGTTTGTTCTAAACCTCTGGAATAATTTGGGGGTTTATATAAAGAAAGAACCTCTACAAACCAGTAGCATTTGCCCTTGGTTTCTAATGCAGTCCTTAATTTTGTTTATAAACCAAATGTAAAATTAGTGCTAGTCTCATGAACTTAGATATGTTAGACACCTAAAAGCAGAAACATGATGACAGGACATGAGTCACAAATGAAAAACCCCAATATGAAAATGTTTGGAAAAATACTATCATCCAGAAGTACTGAGTGGGTGGAATAATGGTCTTCAATATGCCAGATTGGGAATTCTCAGGCAGAGCACTTACAAGGAAACCACAAGCAAAAGAAGACTGCACTTTTTGTTTAATGGTTTCCTATTAATTGTGATGTAAATGACATGGATGTGATTTTGACAAAGGATAGCACTGTTTCTACTAGTGGTTTATGCGTAAAATACAAAACGCATCAAAGAAGAAAAGAAATGTTATTTGGCATCATGGGTGCAATAAAATCTGAGATAAAAATCTTAGAAATAAAACAAATATTCTTGTATCACTAAATTAATATTGATTTATAGGCATTTTCTACATGTGATTTCCAATCTCGACATGAAATGTGACATCATCTAGCTTTGGTTACATTAGGTTGAAATTGTTACTCTAACAATATGTGATGCCAGAAGATATATTAGGTAGCTTTGTTGCTAACGTGGACAGCTATCCATACAGGAAACAGCTAATTGTCAACAAACTTGATTAACGTTGGATAAAATTCTTTAGGGAGTAAAATATCACCAATGGCTGAGTCCCTGGGGAGCTTATATCTTCTCTTAACTAAGATGATTCCCAGGGGACACTAATTAAAGTCTACCAGACCCTTGAAAAGTACAAATAAATATCTATCTTTAGAGGAGGTAAAAGTTAAAATAACATATTAAGGAAAGGTAACTTAAAATGATTAAAACTGGAGAAGAAAGAAGACAACTTTTATTTGACCTTGAATGTACTTCTTCTGTAAGAAATTTGAAAAAGCTAGAGGGTAGTTGTTTCTTGTCATTATACTGTTGCTGATTCTGTGGTTAGTTATTAATTTTATTTTTTATGATTCACAATCTGCTCTTTGAAATATGCCATATGCTCAAAGCAATTCAAGGATGACAACTGTCAGAATTACTCCAATAAAAATTGCCTAAATGAGGAAGATTTACTGCAGTCTGATATTTCAGTGGAAAGTCCCTGTACCCTCCCCAAATGCTTTTTCAGACACTGTGAATCTTGCAACCATTTTTTTTCAGTCAAAATCACATGGCTGCTTTGTAAGAATTTCTAAGACTATTTAAGCAGAATAGGTAAAACATTCTAGGCTAAAGGTGAATTAACAGACATGGAAGACAATATAGATAGTTATTAGATGGATTGCCTGCAATCAATGTGAGTTTCAAGCCAGTTTTCTTAAATCACACTCAAATGTATTGACTTAATATGACAACAACTGTGCTATGTAACACTAATAAACATTAAATTGGACAAGCCCTGTACCCTGGAAGCAGCAAG
The DNA here is from genome assembly GCF_009834535.1 of Camelus ferus. NCBI lineage: Eukaryota > Metazoa > Chordata > Mammalia > Artiodactyla > Camelidae > Camelus > Camelus ferus. The sequence continues at coordinate 38,980,152 of NC_045701.1, read as the reverse complement.
CCAAATGGAAGGCAAATTTCTTTTATCTCTGCAAAGATCTGAGGGGTGGGTAGAATCCATCTGAGTGCTCCAATCAAAACACATTTTGTTAAATGTTACCAGTCCATTTATCCTTCATTTTGTTTCAGTCTATTTATTAATGCAGTTTCATTTATTGTTATTCATCTTGAAGATAAATCTTTGTCCTTCTAGAGAATTACACCAAATAGAATGTGATAAAGGGAACTTTCTTGCAATTATGATGTCGGTGCAGTCTGTCAGCACACAAGGGATGGAAATGAGTTTGGGGACAGGGAAGGGAATTCTAATAGACACCATGATACATACAATGAACGCAAAAGATATCCTGAGAGAGAGAGACTTGTCAGGCTAATCAGATCTTCCACAGCAAGGTAAAGGCAAGAATGGTGGCTCTAACCTTGTAAAGATGCTGCTGCTGCTCCTCTGACATCATCAGGTCGTGGCTGTCCATCACGAGGGACTCCATGTCAATCAGCCAATCCCAGAGCTCCTGATATTCGGAATCAAAGTCCAGAAGCCTGAAGATAAGGCACAAAATGTATTATGCATAAATACAGTGTAGTTGTTAAAATCTCATATTAGAATAATATATTCTTGAAAACCTATGATGTTCCTAGGCGATACCTGTAAAAAGAGACGGAAAAATTCTCTGTGTGGTTACACAGTGGGCAAAAGAGGAACTCAAGCTTGTGACATAGCCATTTCTGAGATTTTGAAAACATAACATGTAATTCTGATGCTCATACCTGAGACATATCATGGCTATTTCCATTTGCTAACCCTTTCTGAGGATTTGCAGCATTTGAGTAAAATGATTACTTCCATGTCCTTGAAAAAGAGCATTGCCATATTTAAAAGACTAGGGAATGGAGGGTCAGTGCCTTGTAGAGGTTACATAGTCCAGAATTGGGGGTAAAAATAGCACCCTCAACATTCAAAGCCCTTTGACTAGATTTTCCACAGATCTTGCATCCTAATACTACATTCATGATTAAGAATACTAATTTAACTAATGATCACAACAAAATATTATTTTCACTGGGAAATGACTCAATCATTTATCTGTCCCTCTGCTGTCTATCTGCCTATCTCTGCAAACATATATCCTACATTTATTGTCATGGATGAGTAGCCAGCATTTCAGCTTAACACTCAGAGATAGGCTTGAGTGACTCTGGTAAGCCAGTGAGAACCAGGGGCAGATCCAGTATTAGACAGGTGTTCCCCACAGACATGTAGGAAACAAAGGTAAGGACAGGAAGTCAAAACAATGAATCTCTGAATAGCCAGCAATCATTAAAATTCAAAGGAGGATCACTATGGTTTTCAACAAAATAAATCATTAGAATAAGGAGCTTAAAAGGATTAATGTGATTCTCTATTGAAAGCCTGGTGAATAAGCTCAGATTCTCCTAAAACACTGTGATCCGAAAATGAAAGTGCAGAATGAAAAACTATGACTTTGTCCTTCTCCCCAAAATCATCTCCCTAAAAGAAATCCTAGAGTCCTGTCAAACTGTAACTGAGCAAAACTCTATCAGTACTAATGAAGCAGGAGCCTCAGGTATGAATCTGAATTTATCAAGTGAGCATCTTATTTCTACCTTGTTCCTGTCTCTATACATTAAATGACTGCTTTCCAAGAAAATGAACATCCACTTTCATAACTTACAATTTAATCTTAATAGATCTATCAAAAAAAAATTAAGGTGTGTCTGGTGATGAAGGAGACTAGATTCAGAATTGTCTATTTTATTTTAATTACTCTACCATAATTATAAAGCTCCCTGATTAGAACCATAAGCACGCAGGGCAAGCATTATCATTGGCTAACATGTAGAATTGATTAATAAATGTTTACTGAATGCCAATGATGGGTATAGTTGATGAAGCCAAAACCTCCAGTAAGGCTATGATAGTCTAGAGTGGTGCTTTTCAAACTTGAACGTGCATACAGCAGAGGTGAGGATCTTGCTGAAGTACAGGTACTGATGCAGTACTTCTAGGGTGGGGCCTGAGATTCTGTTTATTGAATGAGCATTGGAAACTGGCAACGCTGCTGGTCATGGGTCTCACTCTGAGTAGCAAGGGCTTACAGAATACATGTGAAATCTGAAAGAGTATCCCATTTCAAAATACTAACAAACAAACAAAAACCACTGCAACAGGGACAAATAAACCATCAGGCCTCCTTTATTAATTCTGTTGAGTGACTAATAAGGAATGACTAAGAAGCACTGGCCCACATGACAGGCACCATCATCTAGAAATACTTCCTGAATTACATTCATCGTTTCTCTCTCCTTGCATCTCCCCACATTTTAACCACTAAGGTTAAATGGTGGGATGCCATCCCCAAATTTAGGAGAACAGGTTCCTAATACCTTATATAAGAGAGTATATCCAGGGGAACATTAAAACTAAAGGTGAAAGGAAGGAAAAAGCTCACCCTTTCCATCTCTATGGATTTGGAGAATAGGAAGGAAATAAAGGCAAGAGGAGCAGGTACTTAGATGTGTGTCCACAGCTCTCCTGGCCTAAGACCTAAAGGGAAAGCCAAAGGCCCATGGATGTCAGCTGCATTTCCTGCTAGGCAGTCTGGGAGATTGCCTTAAACAATGTTTTCACAATAACCTGAAGTGGGGATGTTGTAGTTGGAGGGCTGTGGTCAGGACCTCCTTTGCTACCCTGTTCTCTCACCCTCCCATGAGGTTTCTGGGAGTTCAGCTGGTGAACTTGACAGAGGCATTGCCATGGCAACAGAGACACAATGACCCCCAATGAGAGCCAGGGAGGCCTTTGAAGCCAGACCTCAGTGAGTTGGCTGGGCCAGTGAAGGCTGAGATGAGGCTTAGTCAGCAGGAAATATCTCCTGACCAAACCAAGAGATAACAACACAGCCACAGCCCTCTGTGTGGGGCAACCTCATAATGTCCAGGGAAAGGCCCATTTCAATGAATCCAGCCAGCCTGCACCCAGGAGCCTCATGGCACCCCAGAATCACAAGGTCACGTATGCCCCCTATACACTCAGATGCTATCTTAGACAAAAGAAGGAAGAAGAACAGGAAATTTGTAAAACAGCATTTATCCCAAGAGGTTGTTCCCTAAAGAGAATGTTAATTTGTCAGAAGAGGCTATAAGGATTGTGTTTAAGAGCCTTAACCCTGATCTTAAAAACAAGGCTTTTTTCCTTGTGGTACCTTTTGGAAAGTATGTTTTTAGGAAGCCTCATAAATTATCAATCAGCAAGAGACACTAAGGAAGCCTGTTTTCTTTTCTGTATGTGTATAATTCTAAAAGAAATTTTGATTGTGACTAAAGAATTCAAGGGCAAGGGATGGATTTATCTTTGCATCCCTAATGCCCCGATAGTACCTGGTAAATGATGACGAGTGCATGCAGATAATGAAACCCAAAACTTTCAGCTGGGGAAGAATGACTTCAGAAGAGCAGTATGTGACAGAGTATGATCTCATCCCCAAGTGCCAATACCAAAGCAACCAGTGCAATGCAGACAGGCTTCTGCATTCATTCTGAAGGTGAGATGTTGCTTACTTGAGATGGTTATATGCAGTAGATTCTCAATTAACGTGAGCTGCCTTCCCATTCCTTTCACATCCTGCTTCTATAAAAATTAAAGGAGATTCATGAATGGATTTTAAATAAATGAAAACTATACACAGGATGATAAAATGTTCAGAACCATGGAAACTCTTTTTTACTAGCTTTTTACCATGTGTTGATATCCATTGAGCTGTTCCTTCTTATTCTCTTTATCAACGGACTTAGACAAAAGCCATTTCTTCTAGTTAAATGTACCTCAGGCTCCTTCTCAGTTAGTCTACAATGGAGACCTGGAGTGGTGAATGAACCTAACACAGATACTCATCCTTCCTTCAGTCTAGTCTATTTTCACCCTAGTTGAAAATATTTAGGCTTGAGCTTGTTAGATTTGGTAAATGCTTTCGTTTCCTATTTTGTTTCATTAGTGTAGAATCAGCACTAGTGTTTTCCAAACAACAAATTCTCATGAGGTTCTAGTACTGAAGACAAAAACTTGTTAAAAAAATATTTGTGCCTGATTTCAGAGTCTTGGCCATGTAAATTCACAGCTTAGAAAAGACCTGAAAGTTTTTTCAAATTTAGTGAAATCAAATACATAACTTTGTAGCAAATCAGAAATAAATTACTAGAATTTCTTTGTTGGTTTTTTTCTGAAATGACTTCTAAAGTGACTAATAAATACATTAAATTAATTATAATTTGAGGGCCCAGCAGCTCTGGAATCAATACCTTTAGTTGTGGAATCTAAAGCAAAAGGAAAGAAGGAAGGAAAGGAAGAGAAGGGGAGAAGAGAGGAAAGAAAGAAACAAGGAAGAATTTATTGAGTTTTTATCATGTACCAGACTTTGCACCAAAAGCTGACGACCCACAGGTTCTGAAATGACTGTAATTTAATGTACTCATTATAACAGGAATATTCTTAGGTAAAGGATGTAGTTTACTTTCTTATGTTTCTATTGCCTGCCAAGGTGTGCCAAGTGTTATTCTAGTGATCTTATAAAAGTTGTCTTCCAGGAAAAAGGTCAGCTGCTACACTGGAAAACAGAAAAGATCACAGATAAGTGAATTTATCAAGGGTAGCCTAGAACTAGTTTACCGTTCTATATCCCTTTGAAGAACATGCTGATTCAATCAGCTGATTTCAGAACCAGGTACTTTTCTTGAAGTCCTAGTGACAATCGCCCTCTTGGAGAGAGAAGTGATTGAAATTGTGGCAAGTAGTTCAGATCTCATAAGGGCTGTGAGTATGGGAACTACTCTTTCGGAGGGATTTTCCTTACACAGTTTTCTTTGTAAATGTGCTTGGGTTCATGTCAACTCAATCATTCAAATATATAATCTCCTAGATGTTAAAAGGTCTCCAAGCATACCTTTTCAGTACTCGATGAACGCACTTATCCTATGAAAATGTTACAAAGCAAACTCATACAATACTCTAAGAAGGTGTTATAAATCAAACACATCACCAAAAGGCTATTCCTTTGGATATTTCTCTTTTAAATTGCCATATACCTGACAGTTTCACAATGAAGGAGTTGGACATTCTATTGTAGGTATAATATTCCCATTTTAGGAACTTTAAAAGCTCAATCATGTTATGAGGAGAAAAAGTCTTCTAAATCAAAGTCAGTTTCTGTAACACAAACAGATTTATGAATGTGTTTATTTCATAGTCTGAAATTCTAACAGAGACAGAGACAAGGCTATGGAAAAACAGACGTACAATTTTTTTTTCTTTATTGTTGGATTTCTAAATTTGGGTTAACTACTATGGTAATTGCCAAAAGTATTAGCCAAAATCTTGTCCACCATTTTATCTGTGTTATTACGGTTTAAAAAGGATTCCAGGGCCTTTCACCATAGAAATAAAACACTAACAAGCTTATTTAATATCATTTTTCTGCAGGTTGGATAGCAATATATTATTTGTGAGGCTGGCACAGTTTAAGAAATGATCTTTCTTCTAAACCCTAAGTTACGTTTGACCAGCTAAGTGTTTGAATACATAAATGCATTCAGCCTTTGGTATTTAAAGTGAGCATCATTAACTCAACATTTCAACTTAAACTTTGCTTAAAAGATAAAGTTTCACCCAAGTGAAATCAATGGGAGGTGTGTGTGAATATATGAGGTTTCAGCTTGGCCCACTAAGGAATTCTGATTAAAACAGACACCAAGTGAAGAAATCATCAAAAGAGAGCAACTATTAGTTGAAGAAAAGATAACACTAAAAAGTCTTGGCAGTTTTTCTACCTAAGGCTGAGTAATATGTATTTTGGAGCATTTGAGAACCCATCTTTTGTATACTTAATGGCTCATTTCACACCAACACATCCAAAAACACAAGATCAGTTCCTGAAACACCAGCTTGTCTATACTGGGACTTCTGTTAAATGACCCAATTTTCCCAGCTTCTTTAGCATATTGATTCGTTCCCCAAATATTCAGTAAGTGTTCACTGTTCACATTATTTGCTCAAGGAAGTTTGCCTCTGGTTTTCAAGAAAGACACCAAAGGTAATGGGAACAAAATTTTCTCAAAATATAGTGTAAAAATTTTACTAAAGTAAAATACTAATACTAGATTAGAATCTCCTGTCATCTTCTACCCCATGTGTCATGTAAGCACAGAAGGGAGATATGAGAGTGGCACCTAGCCCAATCATAATATCATTAAAGAATAAAATTTAGCTTTCCAGACATGAAATCTGATATGCACAGTGGCATGTAGAATCCCTTTCCACTCTAAACATATTAAAGTGTGGACACTAATTTACTATTTTGAATGAAAATTCATGAGCCACTTCCTCATGAGAAAAGCAGCCTGCCTTTGCCATTAATAAATAAAAAGGGATATGGAGTTCTTTCCAGCAGTAATTTTCTCAGTTCTCATATATACCTATGTACATGTGAAAATGTCTTAAGAAAAGTAAAATCAATCCTACAGTTTTGTTAATGACTGGCCCCACTTTCTCATGGACCTATGGGCTGTTTGTCCATAAACATTTGCTATTAAAAACCATAAAGCAAAAAAATTCTAACTTCCAAGATTAGCCATAAAATTAGAAATAATAATGTAAATTTCTGCATGTATTTAGAGGATTCCGTTAGGCTGTCAGAAAGTCAAATCTGTCTCTAGATTTTCAGTCAATACAATGGACTAAGTTCTAGCCAAAGAGCTGAAAAACATTCTGAAGAATTTAGAATCAGTAGCGATTCTAACACAAATGGGAGAACTGTACTTCCGAAGACAAAACAAGACATGATGATGTTTAAAAAAAAAAGATAAACCTTCGTATGTAATTATCTCTGTGTTAGAAGGGACCAGATGCAGACTTACTTCTGGCATGCTGGTGAGGGTTGGGCAGCTCAGCCTTTTGTAATAGGTGTACTCCACCCTGGGCCTGGAGTAGGCCTGGTTTTCAAAGATTTAATAAGCAACAGAGAATATTTACCCTCAGGGTTAGGGAAGGAGGTAAATAACCTAGAAATAACTCTCTGCCACCCAATCCCTAACAAAAACCTGGTAGCAGAATTAAGAGACCTCTCCCAAGATGACTTCATCTATCTCCTCCATCAATGCTCATCCTGGCCAGAGAGTGCAATGCTCAGACTACAAGGTTTTAGTTACCTATAGAACTGCTCTTACTGAATTAAGCTTTCATATCACTTCTGCAGCCTACATTAAAACTGCTTCAGGAATTTGGTTTCTCTCACAGAGATGTAGTATCATAGATACTTGTCCTCTCCTTAAAAAAACTACAGGGGAAATTTCTTTCAGGACTCAATGGCAAAAGAAGCTGATATATATTATTTTTAATCTTAGGACACTATGAATTTTCTGATGGGTAAGATTTCACTCTTTTCTTTGGGTGTAGAAAGCTGAGAAGCAAATCCTTGCCCTTCTTGAGGACATGAATAGAATATGCATTTGTTTTCTTATACATATTTTACTTTTGCCTAACTTACTTCAGTCAAATATTTATTCTGTTTTATTATAAATATTTTTGTAAGTTGACTCAAATCCTTTGTGAAAGAGATGGGGAAATGCATAAAGAAATAAATTTTAAAGAAAAGAGTTAAGCTCTGCACGTTAAAATGAGGTAGATTAGATTTGTCGTAGGTACTGTCTCACTTTCCCCATTAAGTACCCCTCTCCCTCTTCAACAGGCCCCATAAACTCCCCAAAGCAGTACAGAAATTGTTTGATCATTGTTAAGATGGAAAGGAGATATATATATATATATATATATATATATATATGTGTGTGTGTGTGTGTATGTATGTGTGTGTGTATATATATATATATAAAATTAGTTGACTTTACCATTAACTTGGAAATAATACTTCCCCAGAAGTTACACCACTACCCCTCTGGTTCACCCTTTGTTGATTCTTGGCATGGATAGCATTAGATTACTGAAGTGGAAAACTGTCTAGGTCTAAAATTAGTTTATTGTATTTGCACATCAGAAGAGTATAATATCATGATCCCAAATGAATACATTCTTACTGCTGAGACTTTTTTCCAGCCCATAAAGACCTATTTTAATAATCACATAGTGCCTAGAATATCAGTTTTCCAGAAGGTAGCCAGGCACTTTTTGCTCCTTTGACTGCAGACTGTGTTGTGATCTTACTATTAATAATATCAGAGTACAAGGGAAGAAGCAAAAAGGACCTGACCTGAACATTGGGGAAGAAGGTAAAATGCATGGTGGAATAATGTTTCTTTGGGTTGTCTAGTGATTTATCTGCAAGAGTGTTCTCAACATTGGCACACATAAGAGAGAGTACTTCATTTTATGGCTGGTGCACACACACACACACACACACAAAATTTCATTTAGCAATGCTCCCAAAAAACCTATTGAGCAGAAATTCAAAATGGTCATTTTGTGTGTGTGTGTGTGTGTGTGTGTGAGAGAGAGAGAGAGAGAGATAGAGAGAATATTAGTGAGCATGAATGTTCATCCAACTGCACAGAGATATTTTTAGCCTCTTGCTCAACAGAAAACCAGAAAGATCACCCTATAGCAGTGAAATCCAGGGGTGATCATGTCCTTTCTCAGGTGGTCAAAGTCATTCAGTGTATCTTATTACTTAATGAACTTTGATCAAATTTGATCTTTAATCAAGCCATGTTTTAAACAGTGGTTTATTTGTTTTCATCTGTCAATATCATTTCTCTTTGGGAGTGTTATATATATATATTTCTGTGCGTGTTTTCACACCGATCCAGAGATACTTCTTTTCCTAAAGGAAAATGGACTCATCTTTCTTGCCAAACTTTTAACCTTTTGTCTAATTAAAGTTCATTTAGTTTAGCCTGTTGTGCTTGAAAATAATCTATATATACTGTTTGTATTTGAAAATAAAATTTATGCTAATACCTTACATGATAAGGGGTGAATACTCTTATATTCTTACACACAGAGCATAAACCTCAACTACATATCCATTTGTAGACACTGCCCAAATTCCCCCACAGCCAGAGGAAGCATGGCATATGACTGAGACTTAAGTATCTTCCAGAACTTTACCACAAGAACTGAAGTCCCTAAGAGATCCCTTGAGAGTCCTTTCTAATCTCAAGAAGCGGAGTTCAGGAAACATCTCCATGACCTTCTACTTCAAATTATTATTATTTATGGTAACATGTAATATACACACGTGTGCACCTTTGCATGCACGTGCGTGCGCACGCGCACACACACACACACCCTCTATACACACTTGAAGTCCTCACTCTCCCTCTGCCCAAACTTTTTCTAATGGCTAGTATCTAGGCATCTTTTAAGACAGCTCAGATGTTCCCTCCTCCCATAAACCTCCCTGACTCCTAGCCAGACTGGATTAGGCAGGCCTCCTAAGTGTCCTCATAATTCTGTCTTGAATTTTTCCCATTGTTTTATCAGGTTGTATCTGAGTGTTTGTGTCTTTCTCCCTCACTAGACAGTAGAGATTAAGTCTTTTGTATCTTTTTCATTCCTAGCACTTCAAACCACTCCCTGCAACACAGTAGTTGCTCGGTGCATATTTTATTAACTGATTTTTCACATACCTATTACATTCCAGGTATTTTAGACATTTCCTTATTGATTATTGTAGTTCTATGCTATAAAAAGCATGGGAAATAGACTGGGATAACTATTCCCATTTAACAGAATGAAATATTGCATACTGAGGAGATTACGTGTCCCAATTAAGGTCACACAGCTAAAAAGTAGCAGAGTGTCAACTTGAATTCCAATCTTTAATTTTAATCAAGTATGCATTTTCTCCTCCTTTAAGAAATTAGACCTGAGTGAATGCATGATTATCCCTAAAAATAGATTTTACTGTGTAGTTGGAAGCAATCTGACCAGACAAAATGCATTCTTATAACCAGGATCAAAAGCTCCCGTCGGCAGCTTTACGACAGAAAATAATAGTCAACTGTAGTCCTCCAGCCCTGCCAATCAAGACATCACCTGGAGTCTTCAATGGTATAGTTCTTATTTAAGAATACTTGTATAATACAGCCTGAAAGAGTCTAACTGAAATAAAAATGTTCCTATTAGCCATACAGTTTAAAATAAGTATTCTTAAAGATAACATTATGTCTACCTGGGGTGGGGGTGGGGGTGGGGGAGATGGACTACCACAAGGTAAGCTCCTACCTCTCTCAGCCTTAGTCCCCATAGTTACCACACTGTCCTTGTTGATGACTGGGAGCCAAAGACATTCCTCAGCTGCAGACCTGCTTCCAGGGCATTTCTACGTGGATGTTCCACAGACCATAAAAAGAACTATGTCCCAAATACTCAGCTTTTCCCCCATCTCCTGTTCCTCCTCTGAATTCCCTGCTCAGTGAAGGCATGTCCATCTGCCAGAGTGCAAAAGCCTGCAACGTTGAGGTCTGTTCTCAAATCCTGCCTCCCTGAATGTCCCCCATCCACTCAGGGATCACAGCCTGTCTTCAACTTCCCTTTTTCAGTTTCCATTACTGCTGCCTTATTAGCTCAGGCCCTAACTATTTCTCACTTGGATGTCTGGAGTAGCCTCTTAACCAAGCACTGTCTTGTCTTGCCCATGTCAAAGTATTCTCCAGGCTGCTGCCAGAAGAGTTTTAAAATTGCCAATCCAGTCATGCTGGAATCCTTTACTGGTTCTAGATGTTTGTGCACACTGCCTCCTCTGTGGGAAGCACTGTGTTGTCACTTCTGACCCTGGGCCATCCTCCATGATGCTTCTCTGGGCAGGCGTTCCTGATTTACATGCACCTGCCACCCTTTATGTCCCTTTGCCTCTGCATCTCCAGTGTCTAGTAGAGCCTGCACTTCATGGGCTCAGTAATTATTAAGTGTTGAAAGACACAAAAGTCATTTGAACCCAAATCCTCTGATTTCCTTTCTCCTCCTTGAGCCAGCAACTGGAGCATCAGTTGCTCTTCCTTATTCCACTCACCTGAGGTTTATCAGCTCTTTCTGGCTTTAGCCTCCAGTCCATCCCCCATTAATTTCTAATCTAAAATCTTCAATGACTAAAGCAGTGTTTCTCAAACTGCAGTATTAAAATCACCCAGAGGACTTAAACACAGATTAAACAAAGATTGCTGGTCTCCATCACCAGATTTTTCAATTTAGTACCTCTGCACCCAGAATTTGCATTTCTAACAAATTCCCAGGAGATACTAATGCTGCTGCTCCAGGGACCACTTGATGAAAACCACTAGAGCAATGGTTCTCAACTAGAAGTGGGTATTAAATATAATATATCTTGGTCCATTCTTGTCTACTGCATTAGAATTTTCAGTGAGGTGAGATAGACAGTCATTTTTCAGCCTAAAAGCTCTGTAGGTGATCCTGATGCACTACCCTGGTTAAGAACCATGAACTCTAGGATCAGGACTTCACTTTCTTCCCGTCTTATTTTTCACAACCCTTCCAATTTTTTACCCTGCTCACTAGTTACATGGAACAGCAAGCAGTCTGATGATTCCAGACTTTTGCCCCTTCTCTCAGAGCCCCAGATCAGTTGTAGTTATTCATTTATGTGTCCATTCATTTACTGAGCACCTAGCACATTCCAGGATGCAGGGCAGAGTGCAGTGAACACAACAGATAGAGCCCTGCCTTGTGAAGTCTCTGTTGTTTGCTCTGAGCTCCCCTAGCAACCTCTGTTCCCCCTTCTTTCTCTGTATACAGGGAAATACTGGCTTAATGCTGCACTCTCTTACTAGACTATAAATTTCATGAAGGCAAGAACTGTCTTTGTAAGTGCTCAATAAATGTTTGTTCAGATGAAATTGGAAAGCTCTTCCCCTGACCTAGCCTTTTTTTGAAAATTATCTCGAGTCTTCTCTCTCTCTCTGTTGTCTTTCCTAACCTGCTCCAACTCCCCCACCATAGTCAGAATTGGATTCTGCCTTCCATGAGCCCTGCTCCCTACTCCAAACAGTTTTCTAACTCAGCACTTGTGATCCTTTATTCCATGTTGTTTACAGATCTGGCTCCTCCTACCAAACTGTGAGCCTCTTAAGGGCAGGGACCACTTCTTTTTTTTTCTTTTAATCTCTGTACTTCATATAGGAAGTATTTAATAGTATTTGCCAAATTAATGAATGAAGTTGATTTTTTTTTTCACTTAAGCCTACTTGGCAATGTTTTTGACAAACTTCCTTGTGGCTTTAATGAAACTGTCTTAAGCTCCTCCATTTCTCCATAGTAGGAAAATACCATAATTTAAATTGTATATAGTACAAAACACACACATGTGACTTGGGGGATAAATGTTTATCAAGGGTCTGAATGAAATTCTCAGAGAGAGGCAAAGTGTGACTTTACAGATTGTCCACTGCATCATGACTCAGGGTTCTGAGTTGAGGATAGGCAAGCCTGCAATCCAGCCTTGTTGCCCCCCAGTTCTAGAATTTATAGGCTAAACAAAACACATGGTTTGTAATCTACACTAAGTCTTGACAGGAAGTAGGATGCTACTTAATGAATGAAACAAGGTTTTGAAATTCATTGAAAAAGATGAAATCAGATAAACCTCTTGATAGAAAGAGGTGTCAGAAAAAGAGATGGTTATACTTCATAAAATATACAAAATATAAGTGTTCTTGACAAACTGCTCAAAACATCGTACCATGCACGTAGTAGGCCTTCAGTGAATATTTATTTGATGAAAGGAACAAAACAATCTATACGTTTTCAATTAAGTCAGCAGGAATCAAAAGCACCGACCTGCTTCCCGCTGAGAATCACCAGTGATTCACAGATTGCATGTCCCCCCAGGAAGCCATGGTTTCCCATGTAGTGATGCAGGAGCCAGTGCCAAATGTCTCCCACAGGTAAACACACTCTGTTTCTAGAGCTCACAGACTCACACACTTTCAGGGAAATCTTCCCACCACACATACTCATCAAGACTGCTAAATGCACATTTTATAGTTAAATCACCTTGATACACACCTTTTCGTCGAGTCAGAAAGGTTATAAATTCATTTCTAAACAATATTTTGGTTATGCAAAATTCTTAGAAATGTAAGATCACCATTTTATCTAGCAGCTGAGTCTTCTCTGGAGTAGTCTTATACCTTTTTCAACTACATACTCTTCTTAGCATGCATGTAGGCATGGGGAGGAAATAAAAATACATGAATGGTATCACCAACTTAATGTTCTCTTTAGTAGATTGGCTACCTATCTGCATGGAGTGAAGACCCTAGAAAGTCCGCACTATTCCCACAAATTGCTTAGCAGAAACATTGCTCATTCTATGTAACAGAAGGAACCGTTAGTGAAGTTTATGTATCATTGGAGCAGACAATTTTACAAGGCTGTGTTCTTAGGCTTCAGAATTAAGGATTTGACTGTGGGAGCAAAGAGTCTTAGGGGCAGGACACTGCAGATAACCTCACCCACATGCATTTCTCAAACAATGGTTTTCTGTATGTAAACAGAAAATAGAAAAGAGTATATGGTTTTTGTCCTTAGTATTAAATGGCTTCCTTTTCTTTAGCACACTCTTAAATTTCTGCACAATGCGCAGCCTTCAGCACCCTAAGGAGCATAAACAAAGGATATCAGGCAAGTTCACCTACTCCCACTTCACAGAACAATGCTTGTTGTTAACTGAGCAATTCCCAGGGCAGATTTATGATTTGTGGAGCCAGAGTAAGTACTCAAGTTGGGCCCTTGGAATCTGAGGTCAAAAGCACGTGGTGCCTGCTCAATCCCCAGGGTTTTTAGAAAACATGAAAATGTGACCTCAAGTTTGTGGTTGTGTGTACACCAGAGACTATTTAGGCATTTAGAGAAATTAAAGCACATTAAGGCCTCAAAGGAGCTTATTGTTCACGCTCCAAGATTTAACCTTTTCTTTCTTGTTTGCTGCTATGCTCTTCCTCTTGTGAAAAATGTCTTCTGAATCATGTAAGATGAACCATATAGATGCATAACATGTCTGTGTATAAGAATGTTCTTAACAGAGCAATAAATTATACAGATAGGGAAATTTAAAAGTTTGAAAATTTGAAAAGTCCTTTCCCATTTCCTAAAAAGAATTATGACTCTGATTCTTTTCTTGTATTCTTAGACCCTAAGTTATACCACAAAACAGAATTTTGTAAACCATGTTCTTAATTCATCCCCAAATTTGAATGAGGATTTTAAGTCACATCAGAACTGTAAGCACTTAAGAGATAAATGAAAGTAAGTGCATGAAAAGCCTTCTTTCCTCCTGTCTTTTCAGGGAATATAGAGTTACATCCCATAGGTTTACACTGTGCTATTAACATGTTACAGAACTTGGGGGAACAGATTTCCTCCTTGTTGTATGGTTCAAGTATAAATGTGAAATAGGTTACTGTTTCCTAATAATTATGAGTATAATTATTGTCAAGTCATAAAAACTATGAAATAATTAAATTTCATTACACTCTTTTACTCTTTAGTAATCACCTAGTACATATTAAAATTGAGCCAGGAAAGAATAAATATATATATAAATCCCATATGTATTAAATACATACATATATATTCACATACACAAAGTCTGCATAACTTTAAAGTCATCTGCAAATATCTGAATGTATAACTTAGCTATTCAATAGCATGGGTAGTATATAAATACAGCTATATGTCCCAAGCTGAATGAAATTGTTGGTGGGTCACTGAAGTTGCTGGGTCTTTTCACGTACCATAGACAATATGTGTTGGTCATTTATTCCAACTGACTTCATGTGAAACTAACTGGTTAGTCCATGACCTCTAAACAATTTTAAACATCTATATTTTTTAGAAAAATTACATTCTACCAACTTTCCAATGAGGTTCTGGTGTTTAGAAGTTGCTTAGAGAGACTTTAAAATAAATGGTGAAGTTTAAAGAGGAGAAAATACACTGGAAAAAATGACAAAGAAAAAAGATCAACACTATAAGCACAGTGCAGTGACAGAAACACTTATAAAATCACAAGGCTTCTTTGAAAAGCCTAGGAAATTCCGGGTTAGACGACAGGCTGATAAACTCTACAGTCTTCAATTCCGGCACGAATGGAAAAGAACATAAATGCCTTGTCTACTGAGTGTCTCTTGTCTATTAGCTAGGGAGGAAATGCCTGCCTAACACCTACCGGTGCAAAACCATTGAAAAAGTAGATATTAGTGAGAATAAAACAACAAAAAGAAGAGCTCCCTACCCATTGCCTCCTACTGAATGAACTTTTGACATATCAGCAAACTCTTCTTTCCTCTTGCTGCTGCTGGTGTACTGCTCGCTGTACAGCTTGAGGGACATCTGCTCCACAGCATCTCTTTGTGCTTCCAGGTAGCATAGTTGAACCTCAGCCTGGAGAGAGAAACAAAGAGGAATTGCTGTTTTAATCCAGAAGGAATGCATTTCAAGTGAGGTGTAACAACTCAAAGAACGGGAATTGTTCACATCATTATACTGCTCCTTTTTAGGTTGGATTTAATGGGATCATCTGGGCATATTACAGAATTCAATTTTAGATCTGAATCTTATAAGTTGTTCCTTAAAATATGACCTGAATAAATGAACTCTCAGAAGACTCAGTAAATATCACAAAATATCCTTGCGATCGTCATACTGTCTGATGAGACTCCGCATAAAAATTCTGTGATACTCCTTAATAATATTCATCCTCATATTGCCACATATGTAACATTTATTTTTTTAAGGTTCCCCCTCCAGCCCATACATTTGCAAGGACACATACCCTAAACGCTTCTCGTTATCTTCCCTGAGGAGAATAAAAAAGCCTAGTACTAATTCTAATACCTCTTCAATAGTGACAACAGACTTCCTGTATTACTTTTTTTTGTTCTCTGTATTATTGTCTTAATAATTTTAAAACAGAGAGAACAGCGATTGTGCTTACATGCAGGTTTGAATTGTTAAATCTTTCACAGTTACTTGGGGCTCGCTGTAGTAAAGGGAGAGGTAGTAAGTTCACCATGCTGTTTTCTATCAAACCAAGGCCAAAAGAATGCTGAATAATATTTGGCATGGAAATGTATTGAATAGATTCTTTATTTATTGCAGCTGTTGTGATCCCTGTGGCTTTAGAGTTCCCTAGAACACCAGATGAGACAGGGAATGAAGTCTTCTCAGTGGCATGCTTGCCCATGGTGAAGGGGAGAGGGCACAGCCGAGTTCATGTGCACTGGGGACCAAAGGAGTTCTTATTTTCTTTTGGTGCGCTTCACTAAATCCAAACGTGTCCATTAACATTTCTGAACAGCCTTAAAACTGCTACCTCTTTATACTTCAATTATCTATCCTCCTAAGAAAAACAGTTCTGGGTCAGCTGTTGGATGTTGCCAGAATTCTATAACATGTAGGAAAAGCAGAGTCAGACATGACCTTCTACTCTTCGTGTCCAGAGCCAACCGAGGCCTTTTGCCTGGTCTCTGGTTTTATAGACTCAACCATGGAAAGAAAGAGAAAGTGTTATAAATGAGCAGTTGCTTAAAAGGCCAAAGCAGGACTCGGTAAAGGAAATGTAAGATCTCAAACCATTCTGAAGTTCGTATTTTGTTTCTTTCCACAAGCACCTAATTATGAATGCTCTAGAAGCTGAGGAAGAACTTTAAAAATGCTAATATTCATATAACTGAAATTTCAGAAATCAGTTAAGAACTGCAATCTATGTATTGGTTCTCGTAAATTTTTCTGGCTCAAACTAATTGGCTTGAAAAAGAACAGATTCAACTGGATTAAGAATTCCGTCCAACACTATAAACAAAGGATAATGTTACATGGAGTACATTCAGTATGGGAAGAAGGGGTGTGGCTGGTGGAAAGGCACAAAGGAAATACTAGATGTAGTGTTACTTAGCATATTTATTAATGGATAGTGAAAGAGAAGGTGTGGAACATGTTAATGGCAGTATGGAAGAGTCCCAAATCAGGGGCTTGCTGATACCACAAAATTTGGAGAAATGTTACCTACAGACCTAAGAATATTTTTAATGGACCATAAAATTGATTATAGGGAGTCAATTGTCATAAAAAAACAACAGAATATATCTTTCAAAATAGCATACTGGGGGAAGGCATAGCTCAGCGGTAGAATGTGTGCTTAGCATGCACAAGGTCCTGGGTTCAATCCCCAGTGCCTCCATTAAACAAACAAACAAACAAATAAATGAATAAATAAGCCTATAAATTACCCTCCCCAAAAAAAGATTTTTTAAAAAATATTAAAACAAAGAGCATACGACATTCTTAAGTAATTAAATATGAGATCACTGAGAGATAGTGAACAATAGTCAAAAAACTTAAAAACATTCATCTTTCCAAATGCTACCTCCCTTGACCCTCTCCCTCCTGGAAGCTATAAGGGATAATGAGGAGATCATCCTACACAAAGTATTCTACTGGAAACCCTATTAAAATAATGAGTCTACACCATTAGGTGCCAAGAGGTTCCCTAGAGGTTCCCATTAGTTTTTAACCATCCTAAGGTAGCAAGCTAGACCACTGCTTGTTCTGGGTAAAGATCTCCCAGATGTGTGCCACTGGTCACAGAAAGCACATAAAGAGGGAGGTCGACTTATTAGAAACTCATCATTACAATGGAAAAATAACTGAAGTTCATTCCTTTCAGATCCATTTCTGTGTACAAAGGGAAACACCTCTCATATGACAGGGATACATGGAACAATGCAGAGAGCAACTCAAAAAATAGTCACCTTACACAAATGATTGAAATGTTGTAATCTAAGACTTTCAGTGCACAATATCTTACAGGCATTTGACATAGGAAAAGTCCTTGTACTAACAAGGAGATAAATTAGATGGCCCAAGTCTTTCCTATCCATCTCTATTTCTATCTCTGCTTTCAGTGATTCATTCCTAAACGTCATGATAAAAATAGAACCAAAGTAGCTTCTTCTGCTAAGGTTGAATGGCTTTGCCAGTCTAAATCTCTCCACGAGCTGTCTTAGCTTTTTCTCATACTGTATCTTAGTCCTAAGATAAATTTTTAGGAGACAGATTTGAAGAAACTACAGTTCTTAGAAAAAATAGTAACACTGAATTTCTGATTAAAATAATTTTATTTATTAGCATCTATGACAACTGTGGACACTTTTAAAAGTGACTATATTTTACAAATGGAAACTTAGATTAAATAATATTACTGATGTATAATCAATGGGGTTTGGCAACTTATTCATTAAGGAAAACAAAAAGGAGCAAGAGTGAACAGGCTCAATGACAGATCCACCTCTAACTTCCTGGTCAGTGCCATCAATGGGAGAAGGAATATAAAAAGAGCAGTACAGGTGAATGGAACAAGTGAGCTAGATTTGAGGCTTTTGGTTTGAGGTACGAGGTGATTCCTAAAATGAGATGTTCAGTAAGCAAGTAGAAATATTAAAACTGAAATAAAAACCCAGAGGCAATGGCTGACGTTAGGAGATGAAATGAGAACACCATGGGAGATGTGAGAAGAGAAAAGGATCAGTTCTCATTTATTCTCATCTAGGTCTGCATTACACCTTAGCTGACCAGTTGTGATGGACACTCAATCGCTCTCTCTCCCTCTTTCTCCATAATTCCCAAATCCATTTTATAGATAGTTCATTGATCTTTTTGAATCACATCTGGGATCACTGGTTGTTGTTGTTCCTAGGCTTAATTCTGGACCTCTTTATTTATACTCTCTTCCATGGCTTTCAATGCCATCTATATAGTAATGGCTTCTAATCCTCTCCTCTGAGTACCATACTTATATATCCAATCAACCACCTGACACTGTTAATTGAATTTACTTTAGGCATAATTGTTCAAAACACTCTCCATTTTCATCTTCAACACATGTACCAAAATCTTCTGTTCTTAGGTCTTTCCCTTTAAATAAATGGCACCATTTGTTGCTTAGGTCAGAAATCTGAAAGTCATCCTTGACTCCTTTTCTTTCCCACAGCCAGTTACTCCCTAAATTCTGTTGATTCCTCTTTCAAAATGTGTCTCCAGTCTGTCTGTCTCCCCAGTCTGCACTGCTGCCAGACTGGTCTAAGCCTTCATCATCTCTCCTCTGCAGCACAGCAATCATCTTCTAACACATATCTCCCCTTGCCCATCCCTGCCCCTCCAATCTCTTCCCTTACAGCACCAGAGTGGTCTTTATAAGATATGAGCTGGTTTCACATTGCATTCAGACCTACAAAACAACCTTCCTCCATAGCCCATTAGATTTAGTTCCTGCCTACCTCAGACTTCATTTCCTACTTGTCTCCCTCTTGATCACCATGCCCCTGTCATGCTTGCCTTCTTCCAGTTCTTTAAAAAGCTCTTTCCTGTCTCAGGACCTTTGCACATACTGTTCCCTTTCTCTGAAACATTCTCTTTCTAATGTCTTCTCATCCTTTAGCTCTCAGCTGACATGTTACTTCTCAGAGAGGCTTTCCCTGACCACTCTATCAAATGCAGATCCACTCAATTTTCCTCCATTTCAGAACAGTGTTAATTTCCTTCAGAGCACATATCACAATTTAAGTCTTATATTTGCTGCCTTACACTTTTTCTGACTCTGTCTCCAGGCTCTAAGCTACATAAAGGGACTGTGTCTCTCTGTCTCCTCTACCATTTTGTATTTCCAACACCTTGGCAGAATCTGGAACATGACAGGGACTCTGTAAATAACTGTTGAATGAATGAACTGTACATTCATATGTACCTTCATTTATTACTTATATACTCACTGAATCTTTATCATGGGTCAGGAACTGCACCAGGGAATGTGGGTACAAAGAAGAATAAAATATAGTCCCTTCTCTCAGGGGATTGCAGTGCAGTGGAGGAAAGAGCCACGTCAACAGATAACGACAAGTGTGCCAAGTGAAACAACTGCAAAGGAGGATGGGAAATAAAACAACTAACTGCCTGAGGGTGAGGAATGGGCAGTAAAAACTTGATAGGGGTGGCATCTGAGCCAGATCTGGGAGTATGGGTATTACTTTGCAAGGCAAAGAAGCAGATGAATATTATATAGGTAGAGTAATTAATTTGTTCACAGGCCCAGAGTCATGAAAAGCTGTAGCATGTTCAGAAAATGGTGGCTGGAGCTTTGGGGCCTTTTGGACGAAGAGGCTAAGGTAGAAGAGGACAGACTATGGACGATGTCAGGTTAGGGAACTTGAAGGCTATCCAATGACGTGCCAACAGAAGATGTCATTGTTTCTGTGATGGCCTCAATCTTCCTCCATCTCCCCTTTTCTGTCATGGAAACATAGTCATCTGATGGATTAGTCCAAATGTGCTTACAAAGTTCCTATCTTCTGGTGTACTTTGAGAACATTGCACTGAGAAGGGAATCAACAGTTTCCATGACACCAGAAAGGAGAATACCTAAGAGATTCAGTAATTCATATCTCTTGTAAACCTTTAACATTAATATAATGGACTCAACTGTGTCCTCTTTAATTCATATGATGAAGCCTTAAACCCTAATGTGACTGTATTTGGAGACAGGGTCTTTAAAGAGGTAGTTAGGTTAAATGAGATCACAAGGGTGCAGCCCTGATCCAATAGGACTAGTGTCCTTATAAGAAGGTAAAGGGTGGTCCTATGGAGAAAAGGCCACGTGAGGACACAATGAGAAGGTAGTCATTTGCAAGCAAGGAGAGAGGCCTCACCAGAAACCAAACCTGTCAACACTTCGATCTGGGACTTCCAGCCTCCAGAACTGTAAGAAATAAGTTTCTGTTGTGGTATTTCATTGCTACCCTAGCAGACAGTACACATAATAAAGTAAGAAACACTGCCTTCTCATCTGAGGTTTAATACAATTGCTTTGCTGCATCTCATTTGTAGCATGTTTTCCCCTTTTATTTTATATGCACCTATAGTCTAAATCACTAGAGATGCTCCTCTTCAAATTTAGACTACAAATTAATAATTTATTCAGAACACAAAACAGTGCTCTCAAATATTTTATTTAAATTTGGCTTGGTATATGGTGATCCAAATTAAATGATCTTCTCCAGGGCCTGAATAATTACTCAGCCATCTACTTCCCTCTCTGATGCTGTGTCTGATAACAAAATAGTTAGCCCATGATAAACTGTGGGGGGGGGGGCAATTTTCAGTTATTCTAACAATCTTTAAGGATTAAACACATACTCACTTTTATAATTACATATAGACATATGCCTTATCCTTGCCCTAAAAAACACTGATTTAGTTAAGAAACAACAATTATTTCACTATCACTGCATATCCCAGCATCCCTCATTGGGTTAAGTATACTGAGGATGTTTAAAAAATAATTTTACTCTCTCTTAACTCATGCCATTGCAGGTCTGCCTGCTCACTTCATAGCTTCCCACCACATCTACCCACATCTTTGCATCTGGGTCCATATTCTCTGCCTTCCCTCCTGTTTCTGTGGAAACTGTCCATATTTCTAAGACCAATCCCCTTCACTTATGCACCAGACCTCCTTTTATCTACACAAAGATTACCCCAGCAGCAGATTGGCCTTCTCTCCTGCATCAGGTTTTTCCTCTCTACTTTATTATTTACATTGCACATTAGCCCCCCACAAAATGCTGTTGTTTTTCCCATAGTAAGGAAAAATAGTCTCTAAATATCAATTGATACCAATCTATCCTCTGACTAAAGCCCCATTTCTCTTTCTCTGTCACAGCAAAATCACTTTTACATACATTATCTATACTCACTATGTCCAGTCCCTCTCCTACTTTCTCTTGAATACACTCCAATTAGGTTTTTGTCCACATTCCCCATTTGAATCCTCAGTCCTCAACTTATCCTGACCTGCTCCCGCAGGGCTGGTGAGCATGCTCTAGGGGTGTCTGGTCTTGTTTGCATGACAGTTGGGACCCTAACCTCCCTCAGGTCTTTGCTGAAATGTCATGTTCTCATTCAGGTCTTCTTTGATCTACTTAATACTTCAACTGATCCCCACCCCCTGCAATCCTTACCTTCTTTCATACACATTTACTGTATCTAGCCAAAATATGTTACTTATTGTGTACTGTCCATCTTCCCCCAGTGAACTGGAAGCCACATGAGGGCAGGGACTTTTATTTATGTATTCATTCCTTGTACCCCAGCACCGAGCACAGCACATGCTACGTGAAAGGCACTCTCTACCAATTAGCAAAATAAATTTTACTGAATTTGAAAATATAAAATGGTTTTAAATGTAGAACAAAATAAAACAGTCTGAAGGCTGTAGCCTCAGCTAATTTTTAAAATAGTTGGCTTCATTCTCCCTTAGAAAGGCAATACTTTTTTCTTTGACAGAAAATTATTGAAATATATAATTTTTTCTCTAGAAAAAAAAAGAAGGAAAAGAGCTTCTTTATATCAAGCATCATTTAGAAATATTTTATTCCTCTAATAGAGTGATCTTATATGGCACATATTGTATTAGAAACTAACCACGATGGTCTCACACTTATAGAATGAAAATTTCAGCTATTGTCATCATGTGGTAATCTTTACGATCCATTTCGAAATGAAGTTTTAAGTCTTCTGGGTAAGAACTTGTTTTAGCTTAATAAAATCTGATTTCCCATTTAAAAAAAGAGTTAGTGAGCTTTCAGAGGAGACATCAGTAATCTCACAGTTTGTATTTCGGAGTCCACACTAACTCAGGAAGATTATGGGGATCCATCAATACAATGGAGGGGAACTGTACTTTTTCTGATGATAATTTTGTTATTTGGGAATCTTTTCTTACTCTTACTACATAGTATTTTTTTTAACCTTTGATGCAGTATCTCTAGTCATATCCCTTTTCCTTATTGCTTATACAAATATTTACTATGCCTCCCCTCTCACCTGCCCATAGTATCCCTCTCATGCAACTGGCCCAGATTACTTCAATCTTCTGGAAACACCTTCAGGTCTCCAGACCTCCCAAAGGCTCTGACAAGGACTTTCAGGGTTCATTAAAATTCCCAATACTCATTCCAGGATTTAGACTTGTCACCTCTACAGCAGGTTCCCCCTGTCCAAGATCACGGTTATTTTGTGCATTTTTGCTTTTGCTATCACTGTTGGCAGTTCATAATTTCCTGAAATAACTCATCTTTGGAACTGAATTCAAAGTGCATTTCCTCTGTCCAGAAATGAGCTCTGAAGACATTTATCACACGTCCATGATGAGCTATGCTGTAACTAAATACAAATAATATTACAAAGGATAAGAATCCCTCTTCAGTCCTGTGTGCCTGACTGGGCAGAGTACCAAAGCCACCTCCTGCAGAGCTGGGACAGGGAGTTGCAGGACTAAGGAGCAGTGTATCTGTTTGGAGTAAAGTCGATTAAAGGTCCTCCTTTCTTCATTTGGCAAATATGTTTTGAGAGCCTCTTATGTGTAAGACATTGTACAAGATACAAATCTAGGTCAGACACGGTGCCTGCCCTTTGGGAACATATAACCCAGAATGATAGAAAATTATACTACATAATAGGAGCTAAAATATTTATTCAAGTCTAAGATCAATACACATTTCAAAAATGCTGCCTAAGAAACAATTAGTAAGTTTGTTCGAATATTCTTTTTATCAATGGATAAGAAAATTATAAAAGTATTTAAAAATATAAATATTTTCCCATTAAAAATTAAATATATATCAAAAATTTAGCAAGAATCTCCAAGCTATTTTAGTATTATACTCAGGAAAGATTATTTTGTATACTAATCTTTATATATTAGGATATAAAACTTCTATGACCATATTGGTAGCTCCAGAAAACCTAGCCTTAGGTTCCCAAGGTTTATTTATATCTATATTCATGGATAATTAAATCAGAACAACTGCAAAAGATAACTGATTTAAGTAAAAAATATTACATTTATATCTTTAAAAGGTCATCTTTATTTTTATTGACTCAATGCTATCTGCAAACCATTAAAACCATTCACTGTAATGTTTAGGAAAGCTATATCCTTAATGATATTTGTTAAATGGTAAGCATTTATATAAAGCAGAAAGATTAACATGAATGCTATTTTCATTATTTCTTCTGCATTTGTTTGTGTGTAAAGAAAAATGTCTTCTTCCTCCATGTTAATGGTAGATGAGATGTTTATTAAAAACAACACCACCACCTTCACCTAACAAACATAAAGAACAAATATATCACAAATTGCATCTGTGGATAGCCTCACCCACCACCACCCTCCTCCTCTTTGTAATGGAGGTAGTTAAAGTCATTAAAAATTCAGCATTTTATGTCATGAGCCAGGGTGGGAAGGGAGTCTGATTACACTGTGTGGACTGGAAGGGATGATTAGAATTTAGATGTTTCCCCATTATGTCCTCCTTAGCAAATCTCTGCACAAGGTCACAGGCATCAAGTCAGTGGTTCTATTCTACGGCTGTGTCCTTATTCCCATCTTCCAAATTCCACTACAGCAAATCCTTATGTACTTTCTGGCAGAAACTAAAAATTAAAGATGTACAATGTGAGGATAAAATCTTAGCTTCTCTTGCCCTGCAGGACTGGCAGTTCCTTCCCAAGTACAATTATGTTGGCAAATGCTGCTATTAACTCTATGACTACAATGTGCACTCCAGTTCCTTTGAAATTCTATAAAATAGTTGTCCTTGGTGATAGAAAGGAAGGAATGAAGCAGGAACAACAAGAATTACTTTACATACTAATAATAACAATTTAGTTATCAAAACAGAACTGAACAAGTGTGCCTTTATACTGTTCTTTTAAAAATTTAGCCTCCTAGGGTTCTAATAATCAGGGCCTATGGTTCAGGAATGCACGGTAGCACTCAGCTCAGTGCCTATATCCTCATTTCAAAGAGAATCATTCAAACCGACATCCACCCTGTCAAGAATCTCGACTTTGAGCTGCTAATGTAGAATAAAAATCAATATAAATTTTGATCATTTGATGAATATTTACTTCTTTCTTTAGTGTTTGGGGATTTAGAATTGAAAAGTGCTGAATCAAGTCATTTTATTTTTTTGTGTTTGTGCCAACACCAATTTACTACCCTCCAGAAAGTTCCTGAACAAGATGTCTCAGGTGGCACGCATGTTGGTTTTTCCTGTCAATCATAACAGAATGTCAGTAGGGAACCATAATCATTTCCCTTTCATACTCTTAGTGTTCCAAAAAGGAATATTTTGATTACATTCCTGGAAAAGGTAAACTTTCTCATTTACACATACTATTGTAAACCTGGGTGTCTGTTGTTTTTGGCATTCAATTGAGCTTAAATTGATACAATCTATTAAAAGTTAAACACTTTATCTTAGCCTCCAAGGATCTTGCACAATAGAGTTTACAAATGGGTTCCTCTATAAGCAACATTCAGTTATCACCCCCAAGACAAAGAGCTTTTATAGAAGCTGCCATCTTTCTCATGCATTTTTGAAAAATAACAAGAACCTATCAACTGATTGTTCTAATCAACAGGCCGACTTCACAATAAAAAGACTTTACTTTTTCATTATAAATAAAAGGAAAATGTGCTACAGACAAATAACTCTTAAAAAAAACCGTGACAATTGAAATGTGATCCCAATGTAAGGCTAGTTATAAGAGTAGAGGAGCATGCTGCCATTTTTATTATGATACTTTGATATATGTAACAAAAGCTTACTATTCTTGCAGAATATTTCCACAGTGACTTTTCAAAACAATTGTCTTTACTAATTTGAAAAAAAAAACCTAATTAAACTAATTGCAAGTACCAAAAAGGTAAGCTGTTCTCATTAAAAAAAAAAAAAATCTTACACATGACATAGTGGCAGAGATTTGATATTAAGGCCTTTTTGATGGTTCCTTATAGATTAAATAAAAATGGCAGCAGCTGCTTTTCCCAAGGATGATATGGCCCCGGACAATCACGAGATATTATGTAGACAGATGTTTTAAATAAAGTAAGTATTTAGATTGCTAGATACCTTGCTAGATATGAAGGCAATTATAGGATGTCTTTGTTAAATTACATTTTTCATTTTTGTGAGGAGAAAAAAGAATTGTCCTGGAAACAGTACCGACAGGAAATGATCCTATATTTAAAACAGCTGGAGACTGTAACTAATATAAATTTACTTGAAAATAAAAATGCTGTGTGCCTCTGGAGACATGCAGTAACATGCCATAAAAACAGATGAGAATATAAAAGTATTTAAAAGGAGAAAAAATACATTTTATCTAGATATTATACTGAGATGTGATTCACTGATAAATGAGAACTATTTGAAGATGAAGAAAAGAAAGAAAATCAGAAGTAATTTTAAAACTTGTAACAGATACTTTATTTAAAACCATATTAGTAGGAAATACAAAAATAATTTTCTAGGAAAAACCCTTTACATTTCAATATATTGGTTATTAATCAATTTACTAAAGTCATAATAAAAATGTAAAGGCAGATAATAGTGTCTAATTGGGAAATTCTAATGAAAGCGGAGGATGCTTACTACAAATGAGACAAGGACTCCAAAAGCTAGATAAGAATATTCTAGTAAATCTCAAAGTCCTATGTAATAGCCTCCACACAAAAGCTCCCACTGCCTTTGTACACACCATCCTCGTTCCTACTTTTGTTAGCTGTTGAATTAGAAAAAAATCTGACATACTAATTCATATCAAATATTCACAGGCATTAACATCTTAACATCTCCAAGTTCATGACTTTCAATATTCTTCACATAACGACCGAGATGCATAATCTACAAAATCATTTTAAGAAAGGCTAATAGTTAAAAGTCTATTTTCAAAGCAGGGGTAAGGAAGACCTGCAAAAGACTCCCAAATTTGAGTGTCCACCTCCCTCGTCTACACCTAAGATGCATCCTGGCCTGCTCCCAAGGATTTGTATATCAGGCAGGAGATGTGAAGCTGGATTTCATATGGAGCCTCAATTTGTACAGCCAGAGAAGACTGCAGAGCCGCAGAAGTTAGCTTATCTTGTCAACCAGAAAGGAGACCCAACAGGAGGAAAGTGGGATGAAGAGAATAAAAGCAAGGGAAAGATTAAGGGAAAAAAGCAAGTGTGTATGATGAGTGTGAAGAATGGTTACTAAAAACTCAAAATGGAATGTTTTTAAATAAATTCTTGACTTAAAATTCTTTTGTAGGTAGAAGTTGCAATATGCTCAAAACTGAAACTCTAGAACCCAAACTAAAACTCAAAACATATCTGCTATAGACTAAACATTTGTGTCCCGCCCCCACCCCCCAAATTCATATGTTGAAACCTAGCCCTCAATGTGGTGGTATTAGGAGGTGGGGCCTTTGGTAAGTGATTCGGTCACGACGGTGGAGCCCTCATGAATGGCATTAGTGCCCTTATAAAAGAGACCCAGGAAAGTTCCCTTGCCCTTTTGACATGTGAGGACACAGTGATCCAGGAAGTGGGCCCTCATCAGAGCCTGAATCGGCCAGCATTTTGATCTTACACTTTCCAGCCTCCAAAATTGTAAGAAATAAATTTCTGATATTTATAAGCCACCTAGTCCATGGTACTGTGTTACAGAAGTCCAAACAGATTAAGACAATACCCAATAATTCTTTCCTCCTTTCTACAAGTTCACCAAGTATTAAAAAGAGCTACTGGGGCTATTTTCTTGTAAATCTGTGACAGAGCCCCCCCCCCACATTTGCACAAAACTTTGCAACAGTAATTCCCATGCATTTATATTATCTTTATTACTATATAGATCGATCATCACTGCTTCTTAGAGCTTATAAAGGTGGGTTTTCTGCTTAATTATTCCTGAAAATGCTCACTAGCTCATTGTTACTATATCTGAAAAAAATAGATACATATTTTTTTCTCTTCGAAGGACTGATTTCTACCCATCAGGCATACTACTATTCTAAGTAAGAGGTAAGTTAAAGAAAATTATATCCTCCTGCTTTCTCCTCATTTTTGCTTATCTCTTTCTGCTCTCTATTTTAGGACCAGAGTGAAAAAATGAACTACAACTAACTCCAAAGCCAAACGACCAGTCATAAAAAGGACTCCTAAACATTGCTCTGTCCAAAGCAGACAAATTTCAACAAATTATGATATTATTATTTTATATCTCCATTTTTCTGTATTTCCCCCTTACTGATAACACAATGGTAGATATTAGATACAATGCTCAAAATCCATTTTAAAGAAAGCTATGACTTCAGCCTCAACCAGTGTGGTGCAGATACATCTCTCCTTGGGTACCAGAGTCTTCACAGGCCTGCCTTGTCTGGCACTCACTGTCTATCACTCCTCCTGAGTGGCTCTCGCTCTTGCTCATATATTCCAGCTATATGAAGCTTCTTTTGATTCCTTGACTGAATCTAGCTCCTTCTCATGCTGTTCCCTTTCCATAGAATTTTCCTTTTTCCTTCTTCACATGGCTGTCACCTTCATATCCTTTAGGTCTCAGTTTAAATATTACTTCCTTCCCTGATGAATAGGAGATAGGTATCTCCTATTATTCTCTTTTACAGGTCTTATTTATTTCCTTCCTAATGTTTAATATATCTTACAAGTATATTTGACTAAATGATTTTTTTTGCTTATTTGCATGCTTGCTTTTTCTGATCCATATCCCACTGAAATGTAAATTCCACAAGGGCAGGGACCTCCTCTTTCTTGTTCATAATTGGATCCCCAATGTCAGAAAACTGTGTGTTGAATGAATGAATGAATGAATGGCTTGTTGAGTGAAGGCTCATGAACAATCTCAGGAGAAATCTTGAAAGAGAGTTGATGTCCTGGTAGAAAGCAGGGGCCCTTGGCCAGTGGTGACAAACACCTCAGTTTGCCAATCTGGGTGGTAAGGTGTGAATGGTGGCATTCAAAAGACTTCCTGAGCTGTGGCAGGATAAATATCCTTGAAAGGCATGCTTTGACCAAAGTCTCCTGAGATTCCTTCAGTTTAAAATAGATTGTGGTTGTCTAAGAATTGCAAACAAGAAAACTCCTAAAGGCAATTAAGCCTCTATGTTACACATTTTAATTTAAAGTGATGATGTTTAATTTTAGCAGATATCTATGATACTTTAACCCTGGAGATAAAAGACTTAGTTGAGCTAAGACATGAGGAAAAATATCACATTCCAGGCCATGGTGGGAAGCAGAATTCTCAAAGTCTTAGTAGGGAAAAATAGTTGAACAACCTATAACAGGATAGAAGAGTTCAAATCATAGGGAACCAAAGAAAAAATGAATATGATTAAAAAATGGTCAATGCCCCTAAGATGAGTTCACAGAGACTCCAAGATCCATCTAACGAGGCTGTCAATTATCAAGGAGAAGTGTGGGGCAATTTACCTCTTGAAGTGCCAAGAATTTTTCTTTGAGCTTCATTTCTTCAATTTAGAATGGAAGTCTGAGATATTTCATACCCTTAAACAGAATTTGTTCTGTGGATGACTGTCAAGCTATAAACACCAACTATGACGCAATTACACTTGCAGGTATTACTGGAGCTACTTTTCTTCACACAGAATGGCTTTAGACCCAATGATTTTGAGTTCTTGTTTATGATTTAACAATTAAAGCCCTCTTCCATATCCTGGCTAGAAGAGTTATTCCTTACAAATCTTGACATGACAGCTTATAGTAGCTCATCTCATTTTTAATATATGTTAAATTAAGCTGGGAAACTAGGTAGTGAAAGCTGTAATAAGTATCAAAAACAAGAGTAAGTAGCCTCAAAATAAGAGAAGTCTCATTTCAGTATGAGCATCTAGGCCTTGAATTTTCAGCAGCATTTTTGGTTGTTCAGGTCATTTTACTTTCTTGATGTACTTACATAATTAAAGTTGACCACATAAGTTAATATCTGGAGGTATAACTCTATCAAATTTTGGAGAAAGAACCAAGAAGGAAGAAGTGCTGTGCCTGGGAGAAAGATATATCTGGGCTGCATAGAGTTTTCCACAGTTACAGGCAGTTGAACCAAGCCCTACCATCGAGTGATACTAAAACTCTCTTGGTGATCTGCTGTTGCATGTGAGACAAATCACAGGAGCAGACAGAGCCCTTGTATTTGAGTCAGTATACCCACTACTAGCCAACTTGCTCAACATCCAACCTACCAGCAGTGTGATTACATTTCCCCTTACAGTGGCCTACATGAGAAGAGACCTCTCTATGAGGCTTCCTGTAGCATCTTCAATCACATCATTGTTCTAATTTAGAAATCAAATAATAACAATCAAGAACAAAAGCCTTTTTTTAAACATTTTTTATTGATTTATCATCATTTTACAATGTTGTGTAAGAACAAAAGCCTTTTAGTGGTTGCTGTTTTCTTTAGAATAAAATTTGAATGTCTTAGCACAATATTTAAATACCACTCATGACGGGATTCCAGTTCACCTTCCCTGTACCCTCTGTGACTTCTTTTTCTGACAAATAGCAAACCCCACTTACGGCAAACTCATATCAGATTACATCATGGCCTCTCAGGTATACTGTTTTTCCGCCTCCACTTCCCAAGATTCCCTCCATTTCGGCAACTCCACATCCCACATATTCCTCAGCTCAATAACTGCCCACCTCACCTGAATTCCCTGGACTCATGATTTGCTCCTATATTACAAAACATTTCTCTTTCCACCTTATAGATATTCATGACTCCTCTATCTTATTAGATTTTAAGGTCTCCAAGAATAGAATATGAACTAAATATATTTTGATACTGGTTCCTGACACATAGTAGACTGTCAATAAATACGTACTAAGTGAATGAATGAGGAAGTCTGGTACAAAGAGATCGTCTGGTACAGTTTCTTTCTATCTTAAAAAAGCTGAAGATATCATTTTTAAAACCCTTTGAAAAGTTTGGGGTGGGAAAAGAGTAAAGTGAGCCTTGGACATCTTCTTGTACCAGAAAGCAAAGAAGCATTATTGACTAACGGGGATATGTCAAAAGGACACAGGAGACATCATGAGGAGGTTCACTGTGGCAAATCTGGGACAACTGAAGCATCAAAAAAGAATTATGGTAATTAATCATAACAGACTGAATAAATTAAAAAAATCTATAATTACATTCAAAAGAGAGAAAGAAAAAAAGTGTCACTACTTAAGATGACTATTCCACTAACTCCTTGCCCAAAAATTGGTAAGTAAAGAGGAAAAATTAGACATTTCACTTGCATTTTTAACGAGAAACTGTAGTTTATCTGAGGTTGATGTGAGGAAGCTTTAAAAAAATGCCAGTTAAAAATATGGAAGAAAATAATAGAATTAGAAAACTATTGCTTCACAAACCCCCCAAAGTAATTGATTCCAACAAGAATCATCAATGGATTCTAAATCATTAAGCAAAACTTTGATGGAGAACTAAATAGCCACATAATGTCAAAGCACTGCCTGACGGGTTACCTGCTAATTACAAGAGAAAACTCATTTCTACAAAGAAGATATTTGGCTGTCATCACTTTCGCATCACCAAGAGTAGACAAACTGACTTGAAGAGATGCCATATGAAGTATATGTGCCAAAAATGTTTAACTTGAATCCAAGCAAGTCTCTGGACCAAATTTACAGGTTATAGGAAATAGAGGGTAGAGGAAAAAGTTATAGGACAACATGAGGAAGAAATCAGACAAAATTAAAACATAAAATATTTCACATAACAATTTGCCTGTTTCTTCAAATTGGTATTTAAAGACTTCTGGGAGTTCAGTTTGAGTGGAGTTCTTTTATTCCAGTTTTATTGAGAAATAATTGACTTCCATCACATTATAAGTTTAAGAAGTAGAGCATGATGGTTTGATTTACATATATATTGTGAAACGATTATTTCAATAGGTTCAGTCAATATCCATCATATTATATAGATACAATAAAAATAAAAGAAAGAAGAAAAGAGAAAGGAAATTTTCCTTGTGATGAGAACTCTCAGGATTCACCGCCTAACATCTTTCCTGTATATCATACAGCAATACTAACTATAGTCATCATGTTGTACATTACATTCCTAGTACTTATTTATCTTTTAACTGAAAATTTGTGCCTTTTGACCACCTTCCTCCAGTTCCCCCTCCCCCCACCCTCTGCCTCTTGTCACAATGTCTGATCTCCTTATGAGTTTTTTTTTTAGGTTACACATATAAATAAGATCATACAGTATTTGTCCTCTCTCTCTAACTTATTTCATTTAGCATAATGCCTTCACAGTCTATCCATTTTGTCACAAATGGTAGGATTTCCTCACTTTTATGGCTGAATAATACGCTATTGTGTGTATATATCTCATGACTTCTTTATCCATTTATCCATTCATGGACACTTAAGTTGTTTCCATGTTTTGACTATTGTTAATGCTGCTATGAACATGGGAGTGCATATATCTTTTCAAGTTAGTATTTTCATTTCCTTTGAATACATTCCTAGAAGTGGAAATACTAGATCATATGGCAGTTCTATATTTAGTTTTTTTCAGGCTCCTCCATACTGTTTTCCATAGCAGCTGTACCAATTTACAATCCCACCAACAGTGCACAACGGTTCCCTTTTCTCCACATCCATGCCAGCATTTGTAATCTTGTCTTCTTGGTGATGGCCATTCTAATAGGATGGTGAGGTGGTATCTCACTGCGATTTTATTTGCATTTCTCTAATAACGAGTGATGTTGTGCATCTTTCATGTATCTGTTGGCCTTTCACATATAGTCTTTGGAAAATGTCTACTTAGGTCTTTTGCTCATTTTCTAAATTAGGTTATTTGTGGGGTTTTGGTTTTTTTTTTTTTTTTTTTGCTATTGAGTTGTATAAGTTCTTTAAATATTATTTTATATTAACCCCCTATCAGATATATAGTTTTCAAATATTTTTGTGAAGTTATGAGATAGAAAGAAACATGTTGAAATAAAAGATTAAAGTGAGGAACAAAGTCATTTTATATTAGCATTAAATGTACTGCTGTCTTCAGTATGCTACTTTGAAGCTTGAGAACCAGTCCTAAGAGAGAATTGGTTTTTTTTTAATGATAAACATATTTTAGTCAGAATCCCATACCCATAATGAAACTCTCTACCATGTATTGGACATTTACAAAGAACTATAAGATTTTGTATTTTATATAATTAGATGTTTGTTTTACAGTTCCATCCCAAACAATCTATGAAACAAGTATTGATTTTGTCCTGTTACCTGAACCAGTATGCTAATTAACAGGTTAACTGGATGTGGTAAACCTGGGTTCACTGTCTCTTACCTATATCGGTTCACTATTCACTGGATACCTGGATAAACACTTAAGTCATCACTAAGAATAATGTGCTCAATCAGGAATCACTTGCTAATAGGATATTGACACTTTGATAATAAATTACATTTATACTTTCATGGTTATGTGATTTCACATACATTTCTTCATTTGACAATTATAACAACCTTTTGCTGCACTCTGATAGATCATGCATTATTATCCCCACTGAACAGGTGCAGAAGACAGATCAAATAGTTTGTCCAAAATCACATAACTAAGGAGAGGAAGAGCCAGGGGTTTCTGGCTCCAAATCTAGTGCTTCTTCTACTAATCACCCCAGATATCCTCTCCAGCCAGCAGTCCTGCAACCATGATTTCCATTTCCTAGTGAGTCTCTGACTAAGGCAACTAAAATAGCTGGGGTGGAGCACAAAGTCTCTGTGTAATGCATGCGCATCATTCATTCTCTGCAATGCTGTCCTTGTCCTGTGATTCTTGGACTCAGCCAAAACTCTCTGCTCCTTTACCTTCAGAAATGACACTGATTAAGCACTTCTAGTGGCTGTGTGCTGCCGCAGTGTGTCCCTTGCCCACACACTCTGACTACCCTGCCCTGGTGGAGCCCACCGCTTAATCACCTTGTCACTCCTCCCCTTCACACACTCTGGGTGTGGTGAGCAATGCAGCCTCATTACAAGGATCTTTTTCTTGCCAATTCTGATTGCTGATTCCCAACCAGTAACGATCTGTTACCATCATCGTGATGGATTAATACGTAGAGTTCATAGGGGTCCTGGGGAACCTTAGAAATTTAGAGCTGGGGTTGCAGCACATGTTGAGCCCTTGTCTTCCCTATGGTCATTTTGTCTCCCTGCTGCTCCTTTGTGGAGACACTATCCCTGTTCCCTTCTGACCTCTTGTTCCCTGCTTGCCACCATTCCTCTGAATGGCCTCGCTGTGTATGTGACTCCACAATACTTGCTCACCTCCCCCCCCCCCCCAATTTCTGGCTCCTCACTCCCTCTTCCCCCCACCTCTCGCCTCTTCCTCTGGAGTCAGATTCCACCCAGCCCTCTGCTCACAGCAACCTGCCTTTCCTAAAGCGGACATCTGGACCCTAGATGTTTGGAAACTGAGAAGGTTAGACTCTTTGTGTAGTAAATTATTCTGCTCCTTGTTTTCAGTTTATTTGTTTGTTTGAGCCTGGTGCCCAAGGGCCAGACAAACATTCAGTCCAATGGTGAGCAGGGAGCTGGACTAGGGAAGATATGTCTATCATTTACTGAAAGGCTGTACTTTGAACAGTCTTGTTTAGTCCTCCCATTGTTAAGTAGATCAGAACAGCAATGGGGAAATTCACGAATTCCCTGTCACCTACTCAGACTCCTCTTTCCTTCCCAACATGTGTAGGCTTGCACATTCCAACACTGGCTTCATAAGCAACTAAGGACTTACCTGGTAACCTGTGAGATAATCTGTTCTAGTCCTGTAGCAGGCATCGGCGGCCTTTGCCTTCCTAAATTCTACCTATCAGTCCCCTTTGGAATGTTGTCCTCACTGTTTCTGCTCTGTAGAAAATAGTAAGTTTCCTCAAATGAAATGTTACTCTCTCCATGATGGGTCTTGAAAGCTAGGGATTCTGAAAAGTTAGGAGATCCTTGTGCGAAAGTGGTAGAGTAAGCACTGAGATATAGTCGAGGACAAATGGCTAGAGTGAAAAGAAGAAGAAGAAGAAATTTAGTGACAGAAATAGCCAAAAAGCCTTTTTATATTTCACGTAGGTTCCAGAAAAATCATGAGATAGTAAATTAAGAAAGAGGAATGGTAAACTGAGTGGTTAAATAGTCCACCTTCCTCATTCCAGTTTAATTAGTGTTTCCATATTCTCTATGAACACATAACCTTTCCATATACCCTCAAAATCCTGTATTTTAAATATTATTCACAAGTTGATGGTGAATCAACTCTCTTCCAGGATTCCAGGTACCTGTAAAGCCTCTCAGACATCTTTAAAAAATTTGTTCTTATTTAGCACTTGGGGAAAAGCAAATTAATTTCCTATAATCTTTTTTTTCCCTATAATCTTTTCACCAGGCTCTAAAATCACTTATTTTCAGAATTCCTTCAGATCCCTGAACTGGAATGCGGTGTTCCAGCCAACTCCTTCCTCCCACCACCAAAACACTGATGTTTCTTTCCAGGCTTTTTGAGTGATCGCTTCACAATTAGGAAAAGCCCAGTACACCCTTTAGGTTGTCACTTCCTACCAGATGTTTTCCAGCTGTTTCCAGTGTCTCTCTGCTAAATGCTCTGCCATCTGCCGCCTTAATGGTGCCACAATGGGGAATGGATGCCTTGGTGACTCTGCTCACAGAGTTGTAAAGACCTGGCCTACTGCCTCATCCTGGGAAATCTGATCTGCATATTTGTCACATTTCTCCAAATAGTTGTTTCATTTATTCCACCTACTATCTAGACAACACTGAGCCAGTTGTGACGTAAAGTACGGAAGCACTATCACCCCTAAACCGGCATCACTCCTCAGTAACGGACACACATTCCCATCCCATTCCCAGCAGTCGTATGTCCTGCCATCAAGATGACAGCTGACACCTTCTTGCCCAAACAATACTACTACTTCTTATCTTAAATTTTTTTTAAATCAGCATGCCAATAGCACAGCAGGACAGGAAGCAGTTATGTGCCTTTTTTGTCACCTTGCTGATTACACCTTACACATGGAAGTCTTATGCTCATTTGACATTTTCTACAGCTGAATGAAGACAAATCCTGGTCCTCTGAGATTGACAGTCAGAGTCAATGTCTGCCAAGGTACAGCAGTAACTGGTGCTGTCTTCCAGGGGCTGTAAATCAGTGTGGGTTCTATTTGTGGATACTTATTGAAGAGATTACTGCTCCCTTCAATTATGGAGAGCAATGGAAAATATTTTTTCTGAAACCATCATTATATTAGATGTCAAAAAAGGCTAGCACCATTAGCTCATAATCCTTTCCCAGGACCCAGTGGGAATGGTTGTTACTGGGACTCCAGCAAACGTAACAGTAAGTTCAGGAGAACTGATATGTATACTAATTACTACATACTTGTCTACAGGCATCTATTTATATTTTTAATTCATTAATTTAAAATTTGGGCCTACCACATGATAACATGTTATCTTCCAAGATAAAACCAGCCTACTATGGCTTTCTTAAAGGAATAGCTTTTTTAAAGTATTGGAGCTTATGGGTCACAAGCCAAATCTGCATGTAAAATGGTCAGATTATAAACCTGTGGCTGAAAGACAATGTTAACCACATCTCTGCCAGCATAAACACGTGTCCTCTGATCTCACAACACTGACTCTTTTATATTGAACAAGTAGCCTCTTCCCCATTCCACCTCATATTTAACTGAAGTTAACAAAAACATCAATTTTTTATTTGACAAAGCAATAAGATCCCAAATAGCAATTTCATGTTTTAGCTGAAGAGGCCATAAATGTAGCAACAGTGCAATTGTCATGTGCTGAAAGTTAAAAATTCACTCATTTCCATTTCATAAATAAATATATTTAGTTGTTTTGCAAATACTTAAGAGTGTCTTCAACTTACAAAACATGCTAGCATCTTATCAGCTGTGCTGGGTCCTTGTAAGGGATGGAGATAACACCTTTAAGGAGCTTCTAGTTAGCAAAAGACACAGATTGTAACAAGTAATTATAATGCAAGGCAAAATGGCATAAAAGAAGAAACAGCAACAAACAGAGCTGATAGTGCATTGGAAATACATGGAAAAGATGATGTTTTCACTGGGTCATAGTGGATGAACAGAATTTTGACCAGTAGGCAAGTAATACATATAGTTAGGTTAAAAAAGAGTCTTCAGACATGAACCTACTAAATTCCACTGTACTTCATATAATCACTAATATTTTGCACCCCTAAGAGTGTTATTTAAGTTTTCAATGCAGTTAATTGAAACCCTACTAGATGCAAATCAAAAGTTTCAGCCTTAATTGAGATATTTTGAAAATTGAACCCATTGCTTCAGGCAGGTGCTACATGAGATTCCATTAATATAGGTAATTAACATTAGCCTCTGCTTTAATTAACATGCACACTTTAATTAGCAAAGCATTAACCAACATTAAAAAATCTGATCTTCATGCATCACAAAAAACTGCAAAGTTATGACTACTATGTTATTTTTCTCCAAGGTTGTAAATCACAAAACAGTGATCACTTTTGAAGTACACACCAAATTTAAAATATTAAACAGGGAGATATATACAATATGAGTGAAAACTCCATCAAAATGAAAAAGAATGTTTTTTAGAAAATATAGACCCAACAGTTTTCACATTTTAAGCATGAATTACAAAATAATCTTTCAATGGTCATTTGGAAGGCAGAAGATTGTGACTTTAAAAAAATCTCTGTAAAATATCTCCATGGACTGTTATCTTCCTTATATGTAATAAACAAATCACTATAATAGAGTTAACAACCTCCTAACCTCTTCTTATCCTTTCCAGGGACCAAAGAAAGCATCAGTTACAATGTCATTTAATACTTAAGTTTTCAAACTAGTAAAAATTTCATTTTTAAAACAATCTATGTTGCTTTGTTTTATCTTCAGGATCCCTATGCATTAGAATAGTTCTTTACTGTCAGCTTACCATGTGCAGAACCACTAACAATTACTAAGAATATATTTCTATAAAATATAAAATTTTCATGTTATTTCTTTACTATGATCAATTATAGGTGTCAATTTTCAAGTAGTATTAATATTATGTGTATTATCTACTTTTTATAATCATTTTAATTAAAACAGGTTCATCTTTATATGGAATAAATGGTACCCATGTGGCACACCATTGTATTCTTTTGTTCCAAAATATACTAAAATTATAGTAAAAAAAAATTACAAGCCTTTTAAAACTCACATTTAGAGAAAAAGTAATCATATTCTGATTAAGCATTAAGAAAAACATTCATAATATTACACAAAATTAAAACAAGTAAGTCCCCACTGATCCCCTACTGTGTGTAAGGCAGTACTTTAGATAGAAAGAAACTCAAGTGACCATGAGAAAAAGTGTCCCTCGTGAGCTAACACTCAAACCTGAAATTGAAAATACCAGAAATCATAGCCACTGTGGTAAAAGCTAGCAGAATGAGAGGAAAAGAGCAGCAGACTGCTCTCATGGATTTGTAGGTTCATTTGCTCTTACTCACATTGAAACTGCTTGTTCCCAATGACTTCAGAGAGAGTTGGGCTCCTCTCCTGTTCCCACCATTGGCCACTTCACCACAGCCGACCGCAGGGGCAGCACAAGTCAATGTCTTTACCCTTCACTATCTAATCTCCTTTTCAGCTGACAAATTGGACAATGAATGTTTCTTGGGTTTGCAAAGCTGTTCTCCAAGCTGTTACAGTGAATTCTTTGGCCCTTTCTCCTCTGGAAAACCAGAGCCTGGGCTCCCAGGAGACCATGTGGGAGCCTGGTGTCCTTCCTGGATCAGTGCTGAGGGCAGTGCCCTGGAAACAGGTGCAAGGGCACCCCACAATGCTGTTTAAATGAATTTGAGGAGACTTTATCAAATTCTTCCGCTATTCTGGGGATTATATTATGGCAAAATTCCTCATATAAGCTGGCCATACATCAGTATTACCTATGCTCTGCCCATAAAATTCACTTGGGCTTTCATGCAGGAAAGGTATAAGCAGGAGAGACAGAAGCACAAAACCCTGATTTAGAAATGTGTAACAGATGCTCCCAGACATCCCTCCTGGTTTCTTTCCCAAGGACTTTCCTAGAGAAATCCTTCAGTGATGCAGGAGTGGACCCACTGCATCAAGCCCTGAGCCATTTGATTAACTGCATATAAATATTTAAGACAAATGCCTAAGAGTGAGAGTTCATTCTCCACTAAATTGATTCATTCCTTTTCACTCTAGAGTAAAGTTTCTCAGATCACTTGCTTCAAAATCAGCCTATGGATTCATGAAACTGCAGATTCTGAGGCCCAGCTAGGATGGAATGAACCCCACTTTCTGGGGGTGGGTAGGTTTTAAACAGCACATCCAGATAATGCTTGCTTAGAGAAATCTGGAGAACTTCCGAGAGAGAGACCCCAGGACTCTATCCATAATGTCACAGGAGACAGCTGTTAAAATAAACAACATACTCCACACCTAACTGCATGACTTTCATACAGATTAATATGGAAGGAAAAATAAGTTCTTTGGGGAGAAATATTTATTAAAATAGAGTTACTTTTGACAATTAACAAAATTTGATGGGCAGATAATAAGAGTCACATGAAAACAAAAATATTTATGCTCACCTTGAATATATGTTTTATATTCATATAAATTCATATTGATGACTATATTTTACAGTCACCTCTGCTGTAAATATTGCTTCTTAAGTGCATTTTAAGCATGGAGTTTTCAAGCACATTGCTTTAAAAAAAATCAAAGTTAGCTCCACTGGTAGAGTACTCTACTTTTATTACTTTTACTTTGCCAATAGATGGCTGCATCTTTATCATGTTTCATGTCAACCAACTCCTCATGATTTTCACTGAAATAACGAAAAGAAAGAGATTTATCTTGAGAGAAACAGACAGATTAATCTTAAAAGAGACAGATTTAACATAACACTGACTTTCTTTAGATTTCTGATTATATTCCTCATGACATGATTACCATAAATCTAGTCCAACTC
Source organism: Camelus ferus (assembly GCF_009834535.1). Lineage (NCBI taxonomy): Eukaryota > Metazoa > Chordata > Mammalia > Artiodactyla > Camelidae > Camelus > Camelus ferus. Next base: position 38,940,140 of record NC_045701.1, on the reverse strand, counting down.
ACCTTGCTAGACAAAAAGGTTGGGCTGGCAAAAAAGGGTTTTCCCAATTCTGACCCTAATCTCCTTTTTCAATCTTATTTCCGATTACTCTCTATACACAATCTTCTTCTCCAGGCCACTTGTCTATTCATCACTGGCTCCTAAACGGAAGCTTCCTACTCCTGAGTCTTTGCAAGCAACATTTCTCCCTCATGAAACACTTTGATCTTCCCTCTTACTTAGACAGAACCAGAAAGTCCTCAAAGAGCCAACACTAACACTTCTTTCATTTCCCCAATTCCAACCCGTGTGCCTCTGTTCTTCCATGATGTATCATTAGTCATGTTGCACCAGCAAAGATCTATTTGCTCAGGTGTGTAAGTCTTATTTTCCTAACTAAATCATGAGCTCCTTACAGTCAAGGAATCTCCCAATGCATTTAGAATCTTCCCGCACACATCAGAGTTACCTGAAGGCTTAATATCAACATTTAAAGAGATCAAGTCCTGGAAATGTAATGTACAACCTGATGGCTATAGTTAACAGTACTGTACTGTATACTTGAAAGTTGCTAAAGGAGTAGATCTTAAACATTGTCATCACAAAGAAGAACAATTTGTAACTATGTAAGGTGACAGATGTTAACTTAGCTTATTGTGGTAAGTAATCATGTTGCGGTATATACATATATCAAAACATTATGTTGTGCACCTTAAGCTTATACAATTTTGTATGTCAGTTACATCTCAATAAAGCTGGAAAAACTAATACCTTAAAAACAAACAAACAAACAAATAAAAGATTTACTAAAGGATCCAATAATAAATTGTTCAGATATGCTATAGGGCTTATCCTTTAATTTGAGTTACAGTTAACATCTTTCACCTAAAATCCACATAAGAACCCTATAATCACAGATGTCACCAAAGTAGAAGGAGAGTAACAGAATGGTAGTGACTAAGTAAGTACTGAAGTGAAAGAAGTTCAGTTAGCAGCATCAAAGGCTGGCACAATTAGAGTTGACTTCCCTTTTTATAATATTCAATTTCTGAAAAACTGTTTCAGAATAATTGTTACTATTAAAGAAAATTGTCCAAAAATGTAAACACACATTACTATCTCTGAGCAATAAAGATGCTTTTATTGTGTTGGGGGGGAAAATTTTTCCCTTCCCCCTTTCTAGGTTCTTTGGTTGGCTTAATACTTAAGTTGACATAAACCAGATTAGCAGGAGGAAAACAAACTTAATTATGTACCTACGGGAGCTCCACAAAGACATGAGACTCAAAGGCAGTCATTGAGGCTTATATACCATCCAGAGCTAAGGAGAAGAGGGTAGGAGTCTGGGGCTTCAAAGAGGAGGAAGCCAATTCACAGGAAGATGAGAAGATCAAATGTTTGGTAAACAAATGTTTGTCACGTCACGCAGATGAGTCTTTCAGATGTAAAAAGTTATCTTTGGTAATAGCTCTCTTCCTGGTACTGGCCCCCTTCTAAATTCTTTCAGACAGATAAGGGAGAAGTAAGAAGCTTTTTCAGAGTCTGCTGGGTCTTAATTGCCTTCATATCAAAACAATCCACATGCCAAAGTGGCACATTTTGGGGTGGTGTATTCTGCTCCCCCTCAGGAGCAATCTGTAGTATCTTATTGGACTAGAAGGTTATACAGACACAATTGCATATAATCTTCAAAGTGTCCACCCTGTCTACCATCCCTTCAGAGTAACCCGGAAATGCCAATATTGTCTAACCTAGAGATAACTGAAAGAGAAACAGGAAAGACAGTGAAAATACAAAATGTGATTACCTCTGACATACTCTTATCATCCACATGCATGGCATAAATTAACACAGCAGTTTCACCCTGGCTTTTAAAATTATATATTACCTTGTAATCATCCCCCTACATATTTCTGAATAATAGACAATTACTTTAGGGAACAATTTTTAGTTTTACTGCCTACTTTTCTTTTTTTCCTTCCATTCTCTTTCTTCTTCTCTCCCATCTCCTCTCTTTCCTCTCAAAAATGAAAAATATTTGAATGAATATGAGTTACCATTGAATTGAATAGTATAATCAGGGTGGAAGGTAACTGATGGGAAAAGAAAGGGTGATAATAAAGGATCTCATCCAATTATAACCACCAACTTTCTCTCTCTCCCCCCCTCTCTCTCTTTCTCCTTTGCTCTCCTAAGAGACTGAATTTAACATCATTCAGATAAACAGTATGTGATCCTGGGCCAAAATATGGCAGAATCAGTGGGACACCTTGGCCCTTCAAGGAATTTGTAGGGATCTCCTAAAAATCAAGAAAACCACACACGAGTGTTTTACAATACATAGAATAAATTGAATCTTGAATTTTGTTCTTAACTGAACATTAAAAGTAAGCTTTAAGGTAAAACCATAGTGATTTTTATGCTTTCCAATTTATAAAATATCTTATTACAAAAATGGACTTTATTATCTTAATTCAAATAAAACTCATTTTTCTGATGAAATAGTCATCTCTGACACAGTCAACTGTTCCTTAATCTGCTGCGTATTCATACTTTTCCTGATAGTTATTTTTATTTCTATAATCAACTTTACCCATTGATAAAGTATTCTTACTAATGAATTTTTCTGAATTCAATTCTCCAGTTTGTATTTTCCTCATCAAAATATTTTACAATCAAAATTTAAGTATTAAACAAGATTGAGGCTGTAAGTCCTACATACATTAATTTATTAATTTATAGAAGTTGTTAGGATAGGATTCTTTTGTATCTTTTTAATTATATAAAAATAGCTGATTAATAATATTTCTAATTGTGTACAAGGTATTTTCTTAAAATACTATAGTGTGGTACACCTCACTCTTAACTAGTAAGTCCACATAATTGTGTGTTTTGTTTTGATTTAATTGGTTTGTTGCATTTGTGATTGGGTTCTTCCCAGTTTACTTTCTCAAAGAGGAGAAAATTCTCATTTTGGTCAAAGCCATTTCATTCTATGACAGAAAATCCCCTTGGGGAGCCCTTAGGGTATGAAAAATAGGCTGTAGGATTGTGTCAGGAAAACAGACCCAGAATGTCAGTGGTGCAGGCTTCAGAGTCCAACTCTTGTGAAACTAGAGTTTGTAATGGCCTCACAAAGTCCCCTAGCCACTTGTGAATGACACACCAATATTAAATTGAGCATGACATTTTTAAAGGAGGAAATTACACAGCAGATATATAGTTGCTAAAAATTATGGGCAATTTATAGGGCAAAATCTGATTTTTAATAATGGTGGGAAATAATGACTTTAAGTTTGAGCAATTAGTAAGAGGTTAAGGTACAATGATTTCAAATTAGACTTGTGCACATGGCAGAGGAACCCAAATGGCCCAAAACATGGGTCTTCTGATTTGCTGCTCTGAGTCTGCACAGGTTTTTAATGGTCAGAAACCTAGAAATTGCCCCTCATTCAACTTGCGTGAACATGAAGTGACAGAAATCAATTACTGCATTTTTCTGTTGGACATACCAATTCATAACCATAAAAAGTGAGGTAATCTTTTGTTTGCTCTAGTTTTGCTAACACAGAGATCAGAGAAAGCAAATAAACAAGTACATGCTTGTTGCTTAATACTTAATAATTTCATTATGTTCTTCAAGATATATATTATCATTCCCATTTTATAGATGAAGAAATTGATAACACAAATCATATTTATAGATTTAACAAAAGAAAGAGGAGGGAAAAAAATGGCCAAACATGGTAACTACACTTCGATGGTAGAATACCTAATTGAGGCCAAACATGTACCAATAAACACCTCTTCTGCACTTTAAATGTCAGGGTATGCAAAGTGGCATGGGCATAAATCAATGATGGATTTAAAGGTCTGAAAGATGTGCATTCAGAAAGAGGAATGGGGAGAAAAATTCCAAGGGAAGAGAAAGGTGAATAAGCTCAGAGGACAGCAGTAGAGTTGTAGCGTGAATGGAGAGTGGTTTTCTTTACTGGAAATGAAAAATTAATTCGGTGTGATGAATGGAAGTATCTTTAAAGAAAAGGCAAAATACCTTGGATTTGATCCAATAGGGAATGATTACAATGCAAGGAATTTCCTTTTAGAAAAATTTTTTGTGCTTTTATAAGGATTAGAAGGCAAAAGAATACTTTAAAATAACCCAGGTCCATGACATTCTGGTTTTCTAAGATAGGAAAGATAATCAGGTAAGACACTGGTGGAGTAATCTGGACATAAACAGATTAAGGCCTAGGCTACTGTGACAGCTGGGAAATAGAGAGCATGATTCCAAAAGGGCTTGTTAAGGAAGATTCAGGAGGACTTGGTGGCTGATGGTTCTGATTTGGGAAATAAAGGAGCCTGGCATGTACTGGTAGAGTAATGACAAGAAAAAATGGAAAAAGAGAAAGAGATACATTTAGTAATTTTGAAAGTTCTAGTTGTCAACACATGGAAAACTGGTCATCTGCTACGGGTCACTGAAGATGGAACAGTAGGATGCAAAGTGGGTGGAGACTGAACTGAAAATTTAAATTTGAGCACCACTGCTTACGGTAGTGGTTGAAACCATCCTAAATGATAAGATTGCCAAGAGAAGGAAGATCTAGAGTGAACTTTGAAGACAGTTAAAAAATTATTCTAAGATGTAAGGAGACTAAGAAGAAATTACACGGATTTGTTGTTAATAATCTCTAAAGGAAGCGGGTCTTCCACAGTTCACGGAGCTACAACTGGTCCCACTTACCAGTGACTAGACTAGCTGCAACAATTAGATACCAATCCACCACCATGATGGCAAAGAACCATTCAAACAATTCAGAAGTGAGATGAATCTGTTAAACCCACAATCCTTGGCTGCTGTGACACATGCAATAGGCAAGGGCACCTTGCTAACAGAACAGAAAGTGGCTGAGAAGTGGAGGAGTGGACGAGACTGCACAGTTATGTGTGGACACTGGGCCCCCAAGGTGGGAGCCATTAAAATGTGTTACAGGGCAAAGAGGGGCTACTGGGCAAATTCCTATTACTGGTCAGTATGAAGAGTATCTAATAACCTATATAAGTGCCAATCACCTCTACATCCTCTCTGTGTCCTCATAGGGCCATCTCTAGTTGTTATTATGTATTCAAAGCAAAGTTGAAATAATTAGATACCATGGATAATTTTTTCCTTTATACGTCTCACCTTATGGCTTAGAACAAGTAAATTTTACAACCCTCTTTGGTAAGTCAAAAGAATTACATTTTAAAGAATACAAAATAGAGGAGAGTTCTTAGAACTATCTAGCCTAAACCAGTCTTCCTAATGGTTTTTGTTATTTTCTCAAAGAATTCAAAATCTGTGAACAGTCTAGGTGCAAAACAAGGTTAATAACTCTGCTTTTATTATCAGTACATCATCATGGGGAACACTGGTCTGACTAGAACACATTTGAACTGGTAACTGATTTATTTTTCTTCTTTTAGGTGACATTGGGTTTTTGTAAATTAATGGCACTTAGCATTTAGAAGTTAGAATAGATTACCACGATGTCTTTGAAACACCACAGAGTAAACTGCTTGTACTTGTCTGCACTGCATATGACTTTACCATTTAGGGAGTGTCATTTTAGAAAAGAACAATGATATTATATTTTTTAACTCTAACTCTTACATTTACAGCTATGAGACAAACTCAGATCTACAAAACTAAAATAAAATCCCAAACTCTAGAAAATTAGAACAACATCCATGTTAAAGAAAGAACAAGAGCCCTTGTTTGGCTCTGTTTTTTAAAGTGATCTATATAAAATGTGAGCACTGTGTGCTGCTTAGAGAAACCCTGTGTCTCCAAAAAAGACAAGGAACTTTTCTCGACAACACACTTTTTGCCTTCTCTTCATTTGTTAAGCCAATTTATAAATAATTTACCAAACTATCTGCAAACCTATCTTAGTGACCAACCAGCTCTTATTTTTTTATATCATTCTTATGAAGTTCAGGTCCCTTCAAAAGGGGTTATATAAAATTAACCGTAAATTATTTAAACTGATTTGTTTACTATTGCGTATTTGCTCCGTATTTGCATCCTAAATTTACAGAACTGCTAAAACTTATATTTAATTAATTCATATTTATAAAAAAGAAGAAATAGTGCATGACTTGCAGTCAGAAGAAAACAAATGTCTCTAACTTTACAAGTGGTAAGCGCAAAGTAAAAATAAAATTATATTGGAATTTATTGTAGCCTTTCAGTTCATGTCTTAGAAATATAAAGATATTTGCAGAAATTTAATGAAAACTTTGCAGCACAATTAAATGTAAAGTAAGTTTTAACATGCATTTCTCCTGCCAATTGGCATACATAATAGAAAAATGGTAGAGAATAGGTTAAACAGTCTAAAAGGATTTTAACCTTAAATCTGACAGAAGTTAAATGGCTGTGACATTGGGTTCTTCTGCTTTATTCCAGCTAGTAATCCACCCTCAAAGTTCCTGTCAGGTAAATGACCTTGTATTTCATTAACTGATAATTAAATGGATTTATTCCACTAACGGTTTTAATTAAAATGCTAGAAATATTGATTACCCCTCTCATCCTTATTCCCCCAGATGAAAAAAAGGTTTTAGGAATGTTTATTTAGAGAAGACAGAGAATTAAATTAGATTGAATCTCTATGAGACCCGAAGACTGGTTCTTTCATTTCTGCTGCTCAAGCAGAAAAAGGTTTCAATTTTTTGATGTTTGATTAATTATTTTGAAATCCATTTATGCTTACCTTGGTGTTTAATTAAAAATGTCATTTTTAGCATAATTAAACTGGCTATCTGTGGAAGACTAACTTCAAACTTGTATTTTAAAAATGCAATGCCTTTTTTGGTAAAAAAAAAAAAACTTTTTAGTTATTTGCTTTTTTGGTAGAGATACTGCTTCATGAATGAAAAACTAAGGAGAGCTAGAGCTTAATTGGATTTCCTACATTTGAATATTAGGCTACATATGCTTATGACTAGTCTAGGTTTATTTGGCTGTGCTCTTTAATCCATTAGTGATTCATTCATTCTAACAAATACTGAGTATGTTCTTCCAAATGTGGTGGATTTCATAGTGTTTACAAAATGTACCTCATAAAAGCTGTCTTCAGCATGCCTGGGTGCTTTTCTACAGCACTGATTCAAGTAAGTTAAGATACAGTTTCTGCTGTCAATTCTGTCAAAGCACATTCAGGCGACTGGAAACCATTTTTACTAAACATCAGACCTGATAATGACAAAGTGGGAAGTGTAATAACCAGGAAAGGAAGACTCAATCCTTCTTTCTTAAGGCACTTGACCAAAAGGAATGCACTCCTACGTGCTCCTCAAAGAGGCAATTCTAAAAATGATCCCCATTATTATTTATGAAATAGTGCTACAAAACTAATTCCTACATAGGTGAATAGTAATTCATAAGAAAACCACAACCAAAGAAGTCACTAAAGGAAAACAAATCTTATTCAAGAATGAGATATTTTGCTGCAGTTTTTAAACAAAAGTCAGCTTAAATCAACATATTTTCTAAAATGTCCGCTTTTTAAACAATTCCTTCTAAATTCTCCTCTAGCTAAGTTTAGGCCTTAATGCATAGTCCAGGCTTGCTGAAGTCACAGAATGAGAACATACGTAATTTTCAAGTTCATGACTGCTGAGGCTTCAAGAATTGATGGTAGCCATTTGCATTATTTTAAATGAAATACAAATAAAGGGAGAAATACTGATCTAAAGACTCTAGATGAATTCTTATTTTGGTGTACTTTCATATATCACTATTTGGGTGTTTTTTTCTCTTTCTTTTGATAGCTTATAGGTATACCTTTTCAGGAGATACTTGCATACTTTCTCTTTTGACAAAGAAAAGTAAGTATAGTCATGCTGATAATATAGTTCTTTGAATTCTTCAATTAATTCCAGAATGGCTTTTGAATATGTTTGTACTCTGAATAAAAAGGCGTATTTCATACAGCTGAACAGAACAGACGGTGGTGGCTAATGCTCCACTGACATGAAATTCTGAGCTTCAAACACTAAAAAGAATAGTAACTTTTAGCACTCATAAACCTAAATTTTACTAGTGCTGCCAACATCTATTAGCTAGACTTTAGCAGTTTATTTGTGTGGATTTTCTCCAAGATTGCTACAAATAACTGACACATCTTCAGTCTGTTTTAATTATCAGAACAAAATCTTGGCCAAAGCTTTTACCAGACAGCTTCATTCAGTGGGAGAAAACATTGGCAAATGATATGACTGATAAGGGGTTAATATCCAACATATATAAATAGCTCATACAATTCAACATCAAAAAAAGAAAGAACTGATTAAAAAGTGAGTAGAAGACTTGAATAGACATTTTTTCCAAATTGGAAACGCAGATGGCCTACAAGCACGTGAAAAGATACTCAACATAACTAATCATCAGGGAAATGCAAATCAAAACCACAATGAGGTATCACCTCACACCTGTCAAAATGGCTGTCGTCATAAAGAACACAAATAAACATCAGCAAGGAGGTGGAGAAAAGGTAACCCTTGTACACTGTTGATGAGAATGTAAATTGGTGCAGCCACTGTGGAAAACAGTGTGGAAAAAACTAAAAACAGAATTACCATATGACCCAGTAATTCCATTCCTGGGTATATATCTGAAAAAAAACAAAAACATGAATTCAGAAAGATACATGCATCCCAACATTTATAGTAGCATTATTTACAATTGCCAAGCTATGGAAGCAATCTAAGTGTTCAGCAATGGATAAAAGGATGAATGGATAAAAATATATGGGATATGTATACAATGGACTACTACTCAGCCATCAAAAAAGAATGAAATTTTGCCATTTGCAGCAACATGGATAGACTTGGAGGGCATTATGCTAAGTGAAATAAATCTGACAGAGAAAGACAAATACTATATGATACCACTTATATGTGGAATCTAAAAAATGCAACAAAGTGTTGAATATAACAAAAAAGAAGCAGACTTGTAGATATAGAGACAAACTAGTGTTACCAGTGGGGAGAGGGAGGTTGGAGGGGCAATATACAGGTAGGGGATTAAAAAATACAAACTATTAGGGATAAAATAAGCTACAAGGATATATTGTACAACATGGGGAATATAGCCAATACTTTATAATAACTATAAATGAGTATAACCTTTAAAAATTGTGAATCACTCTATTGTACGACTGTAACTTACATAATATTAAACAGCAACTGTATTTTTATAAAAAAATAATTTTTTTAAAAAGTGAGGATGACAAAGTCTGCTCAGACTTCCTAAGCAAAAGATAAGGAACAAGGGCTATACATTTTCACTGGCAAGAAGAGGACTAGAAAAAGTAAAAGTGAGCAGGATCACAAGAGCTTATTTTTCTTACCAGTAAAAGGAAACAGTTTTGATCTTACACCTCAGGTTTCGCATCAAACAAATGGGAATAATGCCTAAGGAGAAGAATCATTCCTTTCTGAAAGCCCTGGCATCTGCAGATGTAAAGACCAACAAACACAACTTGCAAAATGATAGTTGTACCCATGGTTCAAATTTGCATAGAAAAGCAAAGACAGAGAGATAAGGGAAGTTGGCCTGAGCCATAATAGTTGAAAAATGTCATGTTTCCTTTTCATAATAATAGAAGCAGGGTTTTTCATAATACCTACCATTTCTGGTATTTAAACAACAACCACTTGTCAAGAGTACTGATTATCCTAGCTCATACACCTACTTTTTTGAATATTATTTTGGGAGACAGTGGCTTGGTATGGTATGCCCTCAGATGTAAACAGAAATATTTTCAAGTTGCCAATATAGTTTTAGTGTCTTTCCCATAAACTTTAAGAACTAGCCAAGATGAATAACTTTATTTGTATTATTGATATGACATATTTTAACCTGTCTACATACGAAAAGTAGTGCTGTTAACAACAGCAACTTTTCTTCGAGTATGCTATGAATCACTGTATTCCTTTTCCCTTTTTTCATGCACCATTGCCACTATCTTACCTTCAGCGGTTTTGCTAGATTTCAATGAAGACGGAACTAGAGGGCACACATTAGAATTTTATATCAGTTCAAGAAGGGGAGAGAAGAAAGACATATGAAGCCAGAATGACATTCATTGAAGGTTCCCTAGGGAAGATAACACATGTTTTTGTCTCTCACCTGCTAGGCATGCTAAATCATTGCAATGATAAGCTAATTTATGAAATATATTTCATTGAAACCTGGACATCTTTACTGTTGCTAGTTCAGCCATTAGAATTTCAGAACTGATGGCAGCCTAATTTTTAAAAAGTAGGAGACCTGAATTTTCTGCAGTAATGCTTATGGTGGATCTTGTAGGCAGCTCCCGAATTCTAACTAAAACAAATGTTACTGTGCAGTTGCTCAGCCTAAACCCAGAATCTCTATATCTCTCTGAAACTTGTCATACTAGTATTGGATGTCATTATTTTTCATTACACTGTCAAAGTGACTGGGCTTTGGGAAACCCCAATACATATGAATATATCTATCATACATTATTGTATGTGTTCTCAGATGTACAGCTGCCATTTAGCTCTTTAAATGATCCTTTACAATGCTTTATTACTCAAATGTCCAAACTTGGATTTTTCCTGCTTTTTCAAGACACATCTTGACCCACTTTTCTTTAGAATCATGACTCTTACAAAGCTGTTAGGCAGTCATAACCAGAAGAGTGGGCCTAGGGATGCCGGCGATCCTAGAGGTGTATGCACCGTTTCCAAGTGGGCACCATTAAAATACAAGGCCATCCTGGTAGCCCGTGAAACCAATCCTGTTTTGTTAGCAATAGAGCGGTTTCTCATACAATCAATGCCTTCTCCAAGGAATGGCAAATTAAATGTGGATCAAATTAAAAGCATCTAAGCATAAAATTAGAGTCAAAACAAGAATTTCCCATTAAAAAGTGCTATTCAGCCTTGTGTGATATTTTCTGAAGACTTCTTTTCCCTGCCATGCTCTGATCCTGCTGTCAGGTTCCCAAGAATTGTATGTAAACAGTGTCTGCTTTCCTTACCATCCTCCTACTCCTCTTGCCAGATTTACTTGAATTCAACACAGCCCTGTTTGAGGCTTGGGAGCTCATCAACGCAGGAGTGAGCTTCTCTATCACCCACACTAGACAGTGCCATTAAGAAGCCACTTATAGAAGAGATTGTCTGTTTACCCACAAATATATCGGCAATCTGCAATAATGGGAAAGGAAATGCAGCCAACTTTACTGATAGCTTAATAGCATTTAAACAAAAAATATTTAAGGTTAAAAAATTCCGCAGTGCTGCCTCGCTCTTTGAAGTGTGCACCTTTTAGAATGAAATAGTTTTCTCTGATACTATACATACAAGTAAATAATTGGATTTTTATTTAATGGCTTAATTTCTCCATGCACAGGGTCAGAATTTAAGTAGAAGCTAACATTTTGAGATTAGGTCACCATCAGAAGTAAATATTCTTCATCTTTACTTGGATAGTAGCACCATCATAAGCAATGTACCAATGCATGTATTACAGCAAAGATGATAACAAAGGATTTAGAAATAAACCCGTAACTAAGAGGTAACTTAGAGGTAACTTGTAACTTCTGTGCATGAATGATCCATTGATTACAGTAAACACACCTGTTAGGCTGTCAAAGACCAGAAGCATCATGGAATGGCAGCTTTTTAGAAAAAAAGGAGGCCTCTCTTGACAAAAACAAAAGGGAATTTTATTGGGTAATTATATGAAGAACTTCTGCATTCTGCATGTAAGAAATTGGAGAGATTAAATGAGAAGATGAAAAAATATGAATGTTTCAGCATGTGAAAGCTGATGAGTAGTAAGAATGGAGAAAAGGAAACAGAGGCAGAGAGAAGCTACAGGATTACAAAAAAAAAAAAAAAAAAGAAAAAGAAAAACCTTAGTTCCCAAAATATAATAGAGAACTAAAAAGCAACCCAAGGCCTTGTAATATAGTCTCTGTGTCATGTTATAGAAAACTAGAAGAAAAAAAAAATTGAGTACTTAAAACTCTTTTTACCTCCTAGGCCGGTAGAACTCTTGGGAACATCCTGGAAACAAAACCCCTTGGGCAGTATTTACAGAGAGATCAAATGATGTCTCCAGAAACCAGCACTATGTTAGAATTTCTTTGCTCCAAGGTCACCAGATAAAACCCAGCCAGGTCAGAAATTACTGACAGCTTTCTTCTCTGATGCTAGCTTGGAAACACTTTATAGGAGGAAGAAATGACCTTCATAGAGAAAGCTAATTCTCTGGATATTATTTGACAACTTTGGAGGGTAGCAACTTCCCATCCCTATCACCTCTTCAAATTCCTGAAGTGCAATCCCAACTCCATCTGCACTATGATGTATGTGGATGTTGGGCTTACAATGCCTCTGTATCATTCTGTGGCAAACAGATTACCAAACTAAAGCAGGCCATTTAACATCAAACGATCTATTGGAAATGGTCTACTCTAGCAAACGTCACATCCTCAAGGGTCTGTAACTGAGTACCTTTCATAAGTCAAAATCTTGTGCTCTCTATATATGTGTACATACATGACCATCTATTAATGTCATTCATATTTAGCATGTCAGAAATAGCGGAAAGAGGCAAATAACCAAAGTCAGCATTATGAGTATATTTAAGGCCACAGATTGAATCCTAACTGAAGATAAAGACACAAGCAATTTTCATTTCTACTTCAGATGGCTTTGGTCTGGGCAGAGAATCAAGACTAAGTACCAAGTCTGTTACAGATCAAATGTCCACTTACTTAAAGGACATGTCTCTTGCCTTTATATTTCCCCTTGACAACACATAGTTGGCATAAGGCAACACTGTAACCTTTCTTCAACAGCACAAATGTTTAAAAAAAAAAAGGAAACATTCTCATGCAAAAAAAAAAAAAGGAAACATTCTCATGCTTATGAATCAGGAGAGAGAAAAAGAAGGAAGGAAAGGAGACAAGCAGATCAAAAGAGAATGTAGGAATTAAATAAAGAAGGGAAGAAAAAGAAAAGAAGGGAGGGAGTTGCTCAAAAACAACTTTCAGCATAAAGCAGGAAACACCTTTCTCAAAATACATGCATCCTTGTAGATGAGGTTCATCATTGATTCTACTTTCTCTTTTCAGGGCTAGATGATTTCAAACACTGATTAGGATAACATAATGGTAAGCGAGTCCCTTTCAAGAGATGCCAAGCATTAATTTTCCTTATTATATTTGTTCTAGAGCTATACTGAAACGTACACAGTGGTTCTAGTTGTAGTAAGTCTCGATTTAGCCTCTTACATTGTCATGAAAACTTTGTTTTTAATCCTAGTGAAAAAATTCTAATACTATGTGAACTTTAATTGTATTGCCAATTTCCTTGTCATATTGTATTCCCACGGTACAGTATTAACACTGATATACTTTAACTGTGCTTCATGTATAAATTTATGTACACAGAGGCATATGCATTTTTTAATGGAATTTACCTGAGTAATGCTAATAGGGAGCCACACATGTAAATCCTTGTGCATTGAAATGAAAATAGATCTCCATCTATTCTCAAATAAGGTTTCTCAGGGGTTCATTTAACGTTTGTGGGGAATTCATTTATATTTGTAACCAATTCTAATCATCTGAAGGTCACAGCATTTGGAGTATTTCTTAAATGCTCCTTTCTGTGGTGAATGAACAGAATAGACTGTGTTCAAATTTGTTGCTTTCCTCAAAGCCCATTTAAAAATGAGATGCTTCACTTTAAGGACATTTTCTTCCTGTTTAAAAAAATAAATCAACTTTGTGAAAGGAAAAATATATAGCTGCCAAGTATATAGAAATTCAAAAGTTTTTCTATTGCCTGAAATAGAGATGCAAGAAATTACATTAAAGTTTTAAACAGAAACAGAAGTTTTCAGTCAATGTAGATAAAAATCTATTAGAGATAAAATTGTTTTGACAAAAACTGCGTAAATACAATGCCACTGGCTGCAAGCCTATTATTGAATGCAAGTGGAAAATAAGAATAGCACTCCTGAAGGGGCATTGCTAAAGTGACACAAAATAAACACAGCCATTTCAGTATAATTTTTCACATTAATTATGTTCTCTTATCGTAGATGTATAACTAGCCAAGTATAACAACAATAACAAGATAGCACTGAAGTTATTTTGCAAACAGGAAAAAGCAAATAAAATAATACTGATATGCTAGTTATTAGATTACTAGCCTTTTATCTTGTGGAATAGCTTCCCTGAACAAAAAGACTATATTAATCATTTCTGTTCCTCTCAGTAAATGATATTGCATTTCTGGAAAAATAATGTTAACAGTCTTTCTCCTTAAAGATACCTTCATTTATTTGCTGATTTGCCACCTCCAAATCTCCAACTACTAAGAACATTTTCAAAAACAACTTTCAGCATAAGAACATTGGCTTTTTTTTCCCTCTCACCAGGTTAAAATGTAATAACCCTAAAAGCAAAATGCTTCCCACTTACTTTAATGGAACACTTGCACCTTGTTATTTACAATTTTATCAAGCATGTACCTATAGATTATACCATTTTTAATCTTCTCAAATAAATTCCCCTTTACTCAAATTCTAATTGTGGCTTTCCATTATTTCTCATAGAGTGAAAATTAGGGACCACACTGAATTTCACCAGTCTCCATTGGGAGTCTTCAAGGTTTGTCCTCTAGAGGCCATCATTTTTGACCATTAACCTTAGAAATAACCCTGAAGTTCAAATCCAACAGACTAGGTTAACATAAGTCCTTTAGTTTTTCACCTAGAAGACAGCAAGAAGTTCTCTTTCTCTTTGCCTGAACGTCCTAGCTTGCTGATTTTCTTTATTGTGTTGTATATCGTGTATCTTCCACTTCTTCTATTTATATAATTTGTATTCTTGCATTCAGATCTACCCTTCTGTACACTGAGCATGCCAGATTTAATTGAACAAACACCTGATTACCCATTACCATTACAGAGAGAAGATGGGCATATTTTTTCTTTATTAGACCCAAAATATTATTTTTAGTGAAGGAAAAATTCACAAGAAACCTTTCAGGAAGTAGAAGAGCAGCAATCTGTTTCTCCTGCAGCCCCACTAAAAATGGTGTCCTCAATGTGCCTTAAAGGAAAACTGAGAATTCTCTGGGCAAGAGTTTATGGAAACATGCCACCAAAAGGTCATCAAAGAAAATGGCAGCAGCTAATGATTCCTTACTATTTCACATCTTTGGATTTTTGTTTGTACATTTATGTTTGTTTCTACATTTTTGTTTGTGTAGTTTTGTTTGTACATTTTTTCTTTGCATATTTCTGTAACGAATCCCATGCTATTACTACACACATTCTCTGAGGTAGTATTTCTGTGTTGATTCTAAATCACATTCTTTGAAGCTTAGCTTTTAGAAATTTTAGAACTTTGATCTCTTTGGGGAACAACAGGATATTAAAATATACCATTAGATGTGCCTAAGGCTCTCAATCAGTCGAAGGTTATCTCTGAGGGCTGATGTGACCACAGGTAAGAGAGAGTTGGTCTCTACTCACAATGTGAAGCATATTGAGTAACTCATTAAAAAATTTTAAGGATTGATTAGAACAGATGTTCATGTTTGCATTTTATTTATGTAGATATTTACAAATTGTTACAAAAGAAAATTATTTCTTTTCATCTCCTTAGATTTAGATATGAGGATAATAAAGAAGAAATGCTGAGAAGAAAACTGGAAAGAAATGGCCCCCAAAAAGAAATCAAAGGGCTCTATCCTCTCTAAGGCCTAACTCAAAGCTCTGGTGTGATTTTAAAATGTTTTTTAAATGTTTTTTTAAAAATGATTTAATATAGTGAGTTGAGATACATTACATTAGATATAATTAGACCTAGACAGGAAAGGTGGTTCTGAGGAGCTAATGAAATATCATTAAGGTTGAATATAAGATTGTTGATTAGGATAAAGCTAATCTTGATTAGGATAAACAAGATAGGAGCGAGAGATCTTACTTTTTCTCTTATTTATATATTTATTTTGAGTGAAGAAGAGGTGTGCTATCTTGCCTCTATTGGAAAGAAAAAGTAAAGACTATTACTGCGCCTATATTTTACGAAATATTCTATTGTGGCAATGTCTTCTCTACTTTACTCTTAGAAAAGACATTTGCCTTGAGATATATCCCTATGAAGGTAAATGACATGAATAAAAATTGAATTTACTTGCTGTATATTTTGCCTTCACAGTAAAGAATAACCAAGGCCCCGAGCAGCCTCCTCCTCCCAAATCTCACCCACACCATGGCCCTCCTTGCACTCTTCACTCCGGCCACTGTGAGGCATAATCACCAATACTCTCTCAGCCAGAAAAGATTTTCAGTCTCTCCCTCCTCCCACCTTTACCTATTTAAGACCTAATCATTATTTAGATCTCCACTCCATTTTGCTTGCTTGGTGAACACCTGTTCAACCTCCCTGACTAGATCGAATCAATTGCAAGTTCTCCTAACACTCTGGGCTTCTCCCTTGTGGTATTTTTCACAGGTGCAATTTTTTTTGATCTATGCAAATATTTGATTACATCCCACCTTCCTCAAGCTTCACGAGGGGACAAATCCTATCTGGTTTTGCTCACTATCATTTCCCCCAAAACACAGTGTGATTCCTAGCACATGGAAGGCACTCAATGATCATTTGACAAGTGAACAAATCAATGAACAAATAAATGATTTTCACTTTTTATTGGAATGGTTGGTGTTGTAGAGACACAATCATTAGTTCTACTCTTGAGATAGATAAAAATGTCTACAGCATCCTTTCTATAAAAATTTGATATATACTTGAGACCTTTTCTCCAAGGTAAATATCTCTGTTCTCTGAGCACATCAATGATTAGCCACAAATCATAGGATCATGTATACTCATGCAAAAATAACTTAGATATTTCTGGATCACCTACAATTCCTTTAATCATCTTCAGGGCTTACTGGTGAGCGTCAATGGATCATCATACTAATATATTTGAAACATTCAATAGCAGTAGCATCTAAATATTATATATGCATGTATGTCAGTTAGCCATGTTGATGGCAGAGAACCAAAGTAAATCCTACATATATGAAACCACCTAGACTTTGAAATTTAGAGAGTGTTATTGCCATATCGGGACCAAAATTCCTCCTGAGGCACATAAATTCATAAAGTATTTCATGGCCTTTATTGCTCCTTCCTCTGAGCTTCCATAGATATCATTTATTCTCTGATTTTAGTCCATTTTTTTTGTTGGTATTACAGTGATAAATCTGTATATTGTCAGTCTGTTCCCTCCCTATAATGACCTTAGGAGTAGAAACCAAGTTCTGTTCATTGTATACTACCTCCAACACTTCGCCCAACCAACAACCAAGCACAGTGCTTTGGCAGTTAAAACACAATACGTGTGTTTTAAATGGCAGGGAGGAGAAAAAATAAGAAAGAGAGGGAAAGAGGAAAGGAAAAAAAAGGCGATGGAAACAAAAAGTAGTCTTTTCACTGATGATACCATTTTACTGGGATTAGGCCACTAGATAATATCAACTATTTGGAGTGGTTATTTTACAAAACTCAACAGTTTTTAAGATGTCATCACAATATGAAATCATCTACGATTAGATTTTCATTCCTTCTCACTATCTCCCTCAATTACCTGGCTAAAATGTTAACACACAGCGAAATACTCAAAATATTCGATGCTGAAGAGGAAACAAAGCAGAGGCACATAAAACTCAGAGAGTTGAACATATGGTCTATTAGGCCACAGGCTGCTGCCACTCTCCAGTGCCTCTGCCTGTGTCAGAATGGAAGTTTGGGACAAGTGGATTCCACCACGCTTCTCATCCTCGCTATTCTTTACTTGAAAGAGAGACCCCCGCCCTTTTCAGTCTTTTCACTTACTCTCACTGCAATTCTGCTCCCAACTCATTTCCTTGTTGACACCCCCACCAGCCCATCCCTTAGAACAGGGGCTGCTCAGTCTTCCCCTTTCCACGAACCATGATGTGCACCAGAGAGACAGTCTTCTTGCTCCCCACAGCCTTTTCCAGACCACTGTTTCTTTACCCTAATTTAAAAACATGTCCCTGGAGACTTATCCTGAATCTCTCCATGTGGCTCATTACTCCTACATTTTTCCCAGATCCTGACTCAGGATCTTTGTCTCCCCACTATTGCCTATGGACAATTCCAACGTCTGTGAGCATAACTCTTCCCACAGTCCAGCTCCTTGACGTTTTCCATTCTGATCACCTGACCATTCTGCAACTCCCATAACCATATTCTTTCCATACCTAGGATGTGAATGTAAACTCCCTTTTCCACTCTCTGACCACAATCTGATTCTCCCAGGGCTTGCTTTCTCTCCTCCCTCCCACTCTCAATTGTCAATACATTTACTCTTTCCAGACATGTCTTGAATAATTCTAATCCCTGCCCATGTCTCGGCTCTCTTTCATCTTCCTGCTTTTTCTAGCCTGATCTCAGCATTCACTCTACCCATCATCCCCTTGACACTATTCCCTGACTCTTGACTCAATTGAACATATTCGTACATATTCTTCAAATCACTCCAAACATAAACAAAACAACAAAAGAAAGCATTATATAACATCTCCTTCTGGCTATGATGTTGTTTTTCTCCTTCCCTTCACAGTCAAGTGTCTTGTTAGAGGAGTCTACTCTACAATTCTTCACCTTTAACTTGTTCTTGAACCCACTACAATCTGGCTTCTGTCCTTCAGAATCGGTCCCTTCCCCACAATTATCCATCTCAGAAAAACCTTGCTGTTCACCCCGTGCCTCAACAAAAGCCAGTAATTGCTTATGTTCTCCCTTCCCCCATCGGTTACCAAAGGATGCTGATGCATGACGATGTACCATAAGCTAACATTCACCGAACTTACACTGTGTGCCGGGCCCTGTGCTAAGTGCTTCACCTTCACTCCTCACAACAACGCTATGCAGCACACAATGCTCTCCTTATTCCCATCTTACAGATATGGAGAGTGGAACTAGAGGTGGTAGGCTAGGCCAGTATCCTTTTCCCTCCTTAACATCTCTTGGATCCATCCTCTCCTCTCTTCTCCCACTGCTACTGCCTCGTTTCAGTTCAGGAACTTTCCTTAGATGATTTCCCCGGCTCCATTTCGTGTCTCCCATCCATGCTCTACACAGCTGGCTGAGACCCCTCTAAATTTCTTAGCTGATCATGTCACCTCTTGCTTAAATAACTCCAAATGTCTCCATAGCTGCCCCTTAACTCTTAGACTAAAGCTCAGGGGTCCTACTTACCATGCAAGTTTGCTCTGTCTGCCCCTGGCCTGCCTCCTTGGCACTCTACTCATGCCAATTCCTCCTTTGCCCACACAGGGAACTTATTGTTCCCTGACAGTGTCATGCTGTTGGCCACTCCCTGAAGTGCACTTTCATCAGATTAATTTTTTTAAACATTTTTTATTGATTTATAATCATTTTACAATGTTGTGTCAAATTCCAGTGTAGAGCACAATTTTTCAGTTATACATGAACGTATATATATATTCATTGTCACATTTTTTTCTCTGTGAGCTACCATAAGATCTTGTATATATTTCCCTGTGCTATACAGTATAATCTTGTTTATCTATTCTACATTTTGAAATCCCTCATCAGATTAATTTTTATTCACTCTTTAAAACTCAGCACAGTCCATCCAAAAAGTCTTTGTGATGCCTGGTGTACATGCCCTTTGCTACCATTGTGGTGTATTGTATTACACTCACAGCACAGAGTTATGTGTTACTCTCTCACACTGAACTATAATTGCCTGTCAGGCTGGCAGGACTGTGGTTCTTCTCAAATTTGAACCACAAAGTTCCACTTTGAACCACTAGTTCCACTCACAGTGCCTATCAATACAGAGGAACTCAAATATTACTTCTCAATCTCTTCTTTCTAATTTAGCTGTTCTGATTTGTACTCAGACATCAAAGGAGTGTTTTTTAAAATCTATCATACACCTAAGGAAATTTTTATCATTTTCCAAGTGCAACAAATGATGTTTTGATAAATTAACACTTCTAATGAAGACAACATCCGTGAATTTAGAGTAAAGCAGGCATCATTTGCTTGTCTTGATGGGCAAGTCATTTGCTTGCCAGCAATTATGTTATATATGTGGAGGTATTTCTGCACATGTACCACTTACTACATTTCAAAATCTGTTATTCTTACAGGTATATAGATTTTTTGGTTTTGGTTTAAAATGTCTATTTTAAATAATTTTTAAAGTAAGTACAAAGTCCTTACAAATATTAGTCTATACGTAGACAACTGAGCTAGAAGACCACTATTTGCATGTAAATCAGTAAGCTTAATGGTAGATTTCAGGTCTCTTGAGAACTATCTAACATAA
Organism: Camelus ferus; assembly: GCF_009834535.1. Lineage (NCBI taxonomy): Eukaryota > Metazoa > Chordata > Mammalia > Artiodactyla > Camelidae > Camelus > Camelus ferus. Next base: position 38,919,710 of record NC_045701.1, on the reverse strand, counting down.
AGCAACGAATAAATTGAACAGAGCCACTTTGTTCTCACAAAAGCTAATAAACATAGCTTTATAACAGCCTGTTCTTTGAAGTAATCTCCTCTTCTACCATTGTTTGGCTTAAAATATATATTTCTACAACTTTTACATATGTATTCATACTTCTAAAAAATTAAGTACTATAATTAATCACTCATTTTCAACATTCTTTATGTGTTTAGTAAAATATGTCCAGTGAAATACAATCATTTTCCATTAAATTCTAATTCAATCAGATTTTGTTTTAAGTCATTCACCTAACCTAGCTACAACTCAAGCTCCCAGCTTCAAGACAGCTTCTTAGCATAGCTAAATTAATAACAGAATTGAGAGGAGTACTTTCTAAAATTACTTTCAATTTAATAATTACAGATGGATCCATGATGTGCTTGCTTCATGTGATATTTTTGTAGTGAATGATACAAATTAAAACGGACAATAAAACATCCGAACACAGGGCTCCAGTTACTTATTTCTGTATATAACTTACACCTACTATAAGACTAGAAGCAAAGACTTTTACTCTGACCATGACTCATATAGAGAGCTTTCCACAATTCCTTGTTCTTTATAGTTGTACAGACGTGGCAAGCTACTTTTCCATGCCCCCATTCCATCACTAAAATAAACTGACTCCCAGAGTTTCCTGGAAAAGCTGTAACTTTATTTCCAATCTGAAAACAATTAATAAAATACTCAGCAGAGTCCCAAATAATATAGGACAACTTAGCCTTGGCAGAACATACACTTCATAGAACTGTAAGTGATCTTCCCTTTCAAAACTCCCCTGATTACACTCAGTCATATTGAGGTGACTCAAGCTCTACATTGAAAACTAACTCTAGTGTCTGGGTCTCACTTCCTTTAACTCTGAATTCTTGACATGTTTTTATCTCAACTCCAAAACTATTGCTGTGGCTACATGTCTCTTTCAAGTTTGGGTGTATTTAGGAAGAAGACTGGATTGCATGCCAAATGTCAACCATTTTCAGAATGGTCTGAAAGTAGTATTGTGTTAAATACTACATTGCCACTCTACCCCACCCACCCTCACCACTAAATAACTAGCTCTCAAGGGAATTACTATCAATCAGTTAAGCTGGACAACCACAATGCCCTCAGCCTATATAGAAGGATACAGAGTAGGTTTCACTCATTGCTGTTTTCAAAAAGCTTAAAACCAGGAATAAACAATAATGAGAAAGTAAAAGAAAGTACCAAAAACATCAGTAGGGGAAGACTTCATAGAGAAAGTGGGCTTTGAAGTCTGGTTAGAAATGATTGAGATAAATCATAAGAAAGAAAAGTATTCCAGATGAAGGCAACTATATAATGCCAGTTAACACTTACTGAGCATTTACAACATGACAGGCACCACACTAAGCACTTTACTTGTGTTAACATCAGCTAATACGACAGCCCTGTGAGCTGGATGTTTTTATTTTCCGAATTTTGTAGTTAGGAAAGTTGAAACTTAGATAGCCTGAGTATCTTGTTCAAGGTCACCCAGCTAGTTGGTAGTGGGTGCCCTAAACTCAAATGCCCTAAACAAATATGTGGAGCTTGGGGGAGAATGAAAAAACTGGCCCAATTCAAGATGGGAGCTATGTGGAATAAAAACAGAAAATATTTGATACATAAATTAGATTGCAGGCTGCCTTAGAAATAGAAGAGGTTTGAGTGTGAAATAAGGAGCCACGGAAGGTTTATGAGCAAGAGATACATGCTGGCAGAAGCCTTGCAGAGATGTGCAGAAATATGGGCTGGTTTGATGAGGATAGAGAAATGCTTGGTTAGGTCTTTGGTAATTTTATTTGGTAAGTTTTACTTTAGGAACAACCACCAAATGTTAGGGGTTTACAGAAACAAATGTTTATTTCTCACTTACATTACATGTCTGCTAAAGATGGCTGTGAGTGAGTTGTGAGTTTTCTCCATCTGCCTTCTTCATTCCTGGATCCAGGCTAAAAGAGCAGCCCCAATTGGGACATGCTAGTCTTGTGGCGAGGAAAAGAGTCAGGGAGCAGACGAAGACATGCAGCGGCTCCTACAACATCTGCTCACTTACCATTGTCAAAGGCAAGTCACACAGCCAAAACTCAAGTGCAATGTCGATGGGGCAGGGGTGCATCCTCCTCCACAGGAGGCCTGCGTAGTAGGCAGAGGTGCATAATCACATGGTAGTAGGCAGAGGTGCATAATCCTCTTACAGGAGAGGGGAGTGAATCGTGGGAACAATCATGCAAGCTACCAGAGGAAGCCTGTGCTCTTTACAGATGCTGTCACTACAAATTAAAGCAACAGACCAAAATGAGTAAACTTCATAGAAGGCAGTGAAATCTCTTGTTCTCCCCAGATAGAGGGCTCTGTCCTAGGAAGAACAACTGCTATTCTATTTCCATATTTCCTAATGTAAAATCCTTATGCTGTATGGTTTTATCATCCTGTGCCTAAAATCTGTCAAAGACTGAAAAATGAGTCAAACACAGCTTATATGAATTGATGGGCTGGAAGTGAATCCTTTATACTCTGTTTCATTACAATTACAATTAAATTAAATTAGAAAAGTAAACAGAGAAAGGACCCAGTTAACATGTGTCCATCCTGTCTAGATTTTCTATCCTAGATGGCATTAAAATTAAAATGATACCACCTACTGGACTCTGTGGCTGCTGACCTAATTAAAATATTCCAGTCGTGTACAAAATATATGTGATACAAATGAGTGATAGTTAGAAAGGAACTAATAACCTAAATACATTTCAGTGTTGTTAAAAAGGAAACAGCAGGCCCCAAATGGAATCACTTGTGCTAAACTTCACATCAACAAACCAAGACTTAATACCTAACCTAATTAAAACTACCCCCAGGAATGTAACCTTTAATCAGTCAGGCTGGAATTATCTGGTCAGCACTAGTTATGTAATCTACCCCACAGCTCCTACTGTACCACTTAGGAGGGCAACCTTCCACGAAACAATGCATTCTTCACTAAAATTTCCTTTTTCTGCCCCCTTTCCACCTTTAAAAACCTTTCTTTTCTATACCTTGGTGGAGCTCCTTTCTATTTGCTAGATGAGATGCTGCCTGATTCATGAATCATTTAATAAAACCAATTTGACCTTTAAATTTACTCAGTTGAATTTTTATTTAACAGTGCTAAACAAGTCACCCCCAAATATGCAAATCATTAAATCAAATAAAAATCATGTCATGATATTCTTAGAATAAGTCATATCCAAGCCTTTCCTTGGAATTTTTTAAACCTATAAAGCTGAAGTCTGACTCTTAGCTTTACACTGTTTGGTTTTCTTGCTCGAGTCTCTTGTCCCTGCTGCTCATTTATAGCTTCCAAGGTCATTCCAAAAGGTCACTGTTTCCCTGGTCCAAAGCCTGGGTTCTTTGATCCCCTTCCCAGCTCCACATCAAGTTTTCCAGTTTGGATTCTTAAACTGATTCTTATCGCTGCAAATTCACCACTTCATCTGAACCCAAAGTTTGCTGATATCAGAACATTCCCATTAAAGATCAATTTTGCCTGACATTCAGTTAGAAAACGGTCTCTCCCTCTCCCATCTTGCAATCCTATCAAATCTTTTAAGGGAAATCTAAGTTTTCCCAGAACACAAAACTTGAATGTCTAGAGAAAACAACATACTGCTATGTGAGGTAGATATTAAGTATTTAATAAATATTTGTAGAATAAATGGACAAATTGACTCTTCATTCTAGCAATTAAACCCCTCCTATATAGCAAAAGCAAATTCAATATATTTTTCATATAAGATACTCAATAAATGTTGTTGTTGCTAACTAGGACAAGAAAGAAAAAGGATAGTCAATGGTTCACAGCAAACAGATGTTCCATCACATCACTTCCCATCTTCCCTCATTTTTTTTTAAAGAAACATTTTTCAGTCCTGGGCATGTGGTTGGGGGTGGGCGTTGGCTGTGGTGAATATAATGCTGAAAATTCTAACATTAGGAAGAGAAAGTTGTCTCACTCCCCATCATCTAAAATGCCATTTCCTAAATACTACAGAATGTTATTAGAATGTCATCAAGGTCCAAGAAAGCTTCTTTTGTATCATAATGATCTACTACATGTAGTCATGTTTATAAAAGAACATTGACAACTCATAGCACAACCACATCTATAGTATATTGTATTTGCCTTCTAAAGACCTTTACCTAAATTGATAATCAAAATGCTGCTGTAAATTTTTAAATCATTTGAAACTTCTCATGTATGTGGCAACTTCAACAGCTTATCTAAGGCTACTTTCAACAGCTTATCTAAGGCTACTTTCAATAGAGTAGCTCAAACAGTCCTATGAGTTGCATCTTATTGGGGAAATGCTGGAGCGTTGGCTTCAATCACAGCTACGAACTTTGAAGCACTGAAAGAATGTGAATAGAATCCTATCTCTCAATACTGCAATTACTGCTCTCAGGAGATCAATAAATGTATTTCTCTTAGTTTTGTACAACTGCACAACTGTAATATATAGTGTTTACTAACTCTGTTTTGCTACATTTGTAAAACCTATTTAAAATCTAACCAATCTCAATCTTAAAAAATCATAAACTATTCAATCATGAAATCCAATCATGAAATCATAAACTATCCAAGAAGGCATTCCAAAAAGTGGAAAATTGGTAAATATAAAACCTGTCATTATAACATCATGAGTTCATTTGCATAAGCATAGAAGTGGTGCTAATCTTAATCTTACACACAAACATAGGATTCTCAAAGAATAATTTTCTAAAAATAACATGGTAAACCATAGATGGGGTATGTCAAGCACAATGTGAGATTTTTAGTAAAATAAATATGAGAATAAACCTCCCAAACAAAATGAAATACCATTTGTGAAAAACAAGACATAGAAGCATATTTCTTACTATGAGGTATAAAATATTTTGATCTAATTTAAAACTCTCTACACAATCTGTGAATTTTTAAAAATTCACCAGAATTACTGTAAGTAGATAAAAAGACTAGAAGGAAATATTATACTTAAAAGTGTTAGCCATCCTTACAATTCAATGGTAAGATAGTTATAACTTTATTTCTTTTTTGTTGTTTACTGTAGTTTCCAGGTTTTCTTTAATGAACATTTATCACTATTAATATCAGAAAGAAAAATAAATTGTCTAGAACGTTAAAAGAACTAATCCCTTTGAATCAAGACAAAGTTACACTCTTAAGCAGACTTTACACATTCTACGTGGAAGGGCTTACCTTTTACCTTAGATTTCAAAGAATATTGGAGGCACACATTATCAGGTTATAATTTCACTTATTTTGGGGTTACTGCTTGCATCTAAGTCCTAGCAGGTGACATTGGCTTTGATAGAAATATTTTCTCTCTAGCCCAAAAGCATCTTGCCTTTTTCCCTGAACTAAATTATTACAAATATGTCTTGGAAAATAAAATCAATGCTGATACCCAACTCTATTGCATTTACAGGTTTTTCATCAAATTCTACAAGTAATGCATTATATTGCTTTTCTTCTCCATAATAGCAGCATGAGGTGATTTCCATTTTGCTCTTTTTATTCTTAAAAAAAAAAAAAACTCTTCATTTCCTAAATGTTGAACAATACAATCAGCTGCTTGCTTATATTCTCATCTGCGATCTTATTTTTAATTTCAGTTTAAAGATGGCTTGAAGTAAATTAAATGGGCCTATGAAACAAGATCTTCTCAAAACTCAAATTTAAAATGAGATGAGCTCTTCAATTAAAATTTTTACTTGTTAAATTGTGACAACTTTATTTGATGGGGACAGGAAGATGCAGTTGAGAACTACAGCCTTGGTTTATACACAGGAGAAGTCTACATATTAGAATAATAAATTTCCAGGAATCACATGGAAATGGTCATATTCACCTAGCAATTGGGAAGCAGTTTTCTTTCCTTCTCACATGGAGGTCAATCCAAACTAATACTTGGTTGCTCAATGCATTATAGCAGAGTAACATCATTGTTACAAAAGACAAAATCTCAAGTCACTGAAGAAGTTCAGTTGTGTTTAAAAATATGGGGTCTAGTCCCTCCAGCTTCCTGATAAATGAATGCTCACGGGCAACTAGCTACATGGGAACATGTCGTAACTTTGCCTTAATGTTCTCTGATCAGAAACAATGCTTAGGGTTGTCCTCTCATATTTACCAAAGAAGTCCACTTACACCTGGGCATCCAGAGACATGGGGCTAGTTTAAGAGGTTACTTCTACAGGCTTTTGGGAAGAAAATATGCTGTGTGGCTTTCACATTGAAAATACATATATACATGCGTGTAAATGCCTGCCCTTTTCATTTCTTTCTCTTTTTTCTTTTTTTTTCAAGAAACTAGTACTTCAGCAAATCACACAGTTATGCTGTGTTATGATGCATGTTGTTTTCATAGTGATGTGACATGTCTAAATGACAAAACACTGGCTATCTACCAAAAATGTAAAGTAGCTTAAATCCTTCCCAGAGGGAAAAAAGGCCATTATCAATTCCTTTAGCAAATTTCTTTTCTGTAAAATGGCAGCCAACCAACTTAATACCAAATCTTCACAAAGTTTATGATTACAATGAAACAAAGAGTTTTAGGTATGGATGATTTTGTTTATGAAACTGTTCACTACCCACAGCTCTTCCCTTCTTGGCTCAAAGAGGTAAAATTATGAACCTTGAAATTGCCATCTCTCTCTTTTGTTCCTAGAGAAGGAGTAATAGCAGATTCCCTCCCCAAACTGCATATCCCTCCCATTTCTCCATGAGATCTGAACTGCAGGTGGTTGGAGTTTTTATTTAGAAAACAGCTTATTGATAAATCATGGATGGCAAAGCTCTGGCATTAATTCTCACTTTTGTTTGGCTCAACTTAAATATTTTTAAACAGTGTTTATTTTAATCTGACTTCTCACAGGTATTGCTGCACTGATAGGGCCAGGGACACACAGATGTATGGAATTCTCAATAGAGGTGTGCTTTCCTTAAAATTTGAAAGAAAAAACTCCTTTTGGGGGAGATTTTTCTAGTCCCATTTAGTTGGAGATAAAGGGAAAAAAGGAAAGGAGGAAGAAAGAGAAGAAAGAAGGAAGATGTGTATTGTGTTTTAAAGGCCTGGCAAATGCATTCAAATCTAGCCATGTAAATAGACAATTTCATATTAAAAAAAAAGGAGGGAGGTGCAAAACCAAACAAAAAACTTCCTTTTATTATTCTCTCCTTCTTTTTTTCCTTTCAGTGGTCCAAGTTGAAACTATTTCCTGGAAACATTCACTCAGCCCTAATTCTAATAGAAGACTTTAGAGCAGTTTGCATCTAATAACAGCTCTGTGGAGGCCCTTGAAATTCTAATAAAGACCCATCAACCTATCAGAAGAACATGTAATTTTATGTTCATTACTTCGTGGTGCCCGGCTGTAGAATTTGGATGGTTGCACCTCAATTAAAAGTTGAATTGAAGTTAATATCATTTAAATAAAAAATTCAATAAAAAGTTGAAGTTCTATTCTTAATAGCATTAATACCCTCTTAATGACCGCTATGGTCATTACCACCAGAAAACTGACCTCCCTGACCCTTTCCTCACCGAGGAACCTTCTTGTAACACAGTCAATTATTTAGCAGTAATGAGCACTCTCTGGGAGATTATTGTGTAACCAAGCACCTTGACTTACCATTCTCTGTTACCTCCATTTTTCGACAAATGTTGCATTTTTCCGTTATAGGGTTTTCTGTTTCTGAAAGAGAAAGCTGCTCAGGCTCCACACCAACCCCTCCACCTCCCTTTGCCCTGCAGAGGTTTCCCATGTAATTGGTAAAAAATTCAAATGTAATTAAAATGGTGTAAATTAGAGGAGGTCTACTATTTGTGAGCAGTGACTGCAGTCTGTTAAGAACCTTAATCTCTAACATTTGAGACCACTCTAAAGAAGAAGAAGAAGAAAAAAAAATGAAGGCTTAAAAAGGAAGTTAAATGTGGCTTTCTAAGTCTCTTTCCAACTGGGCTTTGCAAAAGGTTTTTAAACTGGAAAAAGGGGGAGACAAAAAGAAGAAAAGTCCAAAAGGGTGATTTTAACAAGAGAGGCTTCCACAAATCCTTTAAGAAATTTATTTCCTGTTTTCCTTTTTCTAGAGACTTCCATTAACCAGGGATGGTGCCAGAGAAGAAAGGGAAGGGACACTAACATAATTTTCTGTTAAAATAACATCCTAGGAAGCTCAGCTCCTAAGAACATTGAGAAACTATCATTCCATAATGTAAGTTATTTTAGGGGCACTGTTTAAGGAAAAAGAATACGCTCCTTATAAAGCTCTGAAACTTTATATCTTAATTAAGAACGGATCACGGTGGTAGAAAATAATTCCAATTTTTGTGGCAACTCAAATTCACAATCTAGAAAAATAAAATAATACCAAGTACTGATTACTAAATAACTAAAAGTCAAATTGGGTTGCAAATGGAAGTTAAGCAGTGCTGATATATGAGATAGCCCTAGTTCAAATTTCATTTATTTTGTTTCTTTGATTTTCATATTGAGTTTTCACTACAATAGGAGATTAGTCAAAGAAGGAGGGCCAAATAATCTTTGATTCCTCAGAGTACAGAAACAAGATGATCTAAGCATCTGATGGTACTTTCAGGGGTAAGCAGAATTTATTAACGACGATTTTTCCACTAATGTAATGTGTTGCTCTGAGGAGACATACAGTCCTTTTTCTATAGGTCTGTCCAACTCTAGGTCTATATTGCTTTAGGTCTATGTTCTTGTCCATAAAGCCTGAACAAAGCCAGAGAGACTGAATAAAACTTCAGTTGATATCAGTCTAATAGTTTAGTAATTCCCAATTACTTCAAAGTTAAAAAAAGAAAAGAAAAAAGGAATAGTGTTTATCTATTCACCAGTAAAGCAGTACCTACTAGATGCTGTGCAAGGTGTTGGTAAGAAAACAAAGATGAAAGAGGCATAGTTCCTGCCCTCAAGGAGCTTATAATCTATTGAACAATAATAAGACAGAGTAGAATATGAGAACTCACACAGAAGCAACATGCTGAAGGAATGTAACAGATGTGATTAATTTTGACTGAGGGATAATTATGAAGAGCTGGATGGTTGAAGCAGTATTTGGGCTGGACTTTGGAGAAACAGAGTCTGGATGGCAGAAAGTAGAGAAGAACACTCTATTCAAGGAGACAGTCTTAGACCTAAGGTCTAGTGTGGTGCTGAAAAAGCAGGGCTGAGGAATAGAACTAAGTTCTATGCAATAGAACTAAGGGCCAATGAGCCTGGAGAAGTGATCTGGTGCTGGATCAAGGAAAATTCTGAATATTTTGTTAAGGAATTCAGGTTTATATGCGGAAAGGCTTTTATGTTGAGGTTTGATGTGATCCAACACGTATTTTAGGCAGATGATGATGAAAGTAGAGTGACTGGTACACAGAAATAAAATTGAAGCTGAGAGTCAGTGAAGAATCAATGATATCACTCATTTCCAGCACTGGGCTGGGAAACTTGGGGTAGGGTAGGCACCTCCAATATTAACTATAGAATTATAGGCAAACAAGTCAGGATATCGTTAGACCCTCATCTGTAAAATACAAATTACTTGCAACTCACTGATTCTATCTTTGGGAAATTAGATTTCAAGATTAGTCTGGCTGGAAAATTAGGCCTTGACCAGGTATAGTGATTGGGCCTAGAAGAGAGATGAGACATAAGGGAAAAGCATCTCTATGGCTCAACCAAATGTAAGCGTGTCTGCTAATCTGTAAATGAAACACCCCGTGATTCAAGGTGGGGACCCCTTGAAGGGCTGGTGAAATATCGTTCCTTTGGTTGAAATCCTATCTTTGCAGCAGATGCTAGAAACAGGACAAGCAGTGGTCTATGCTCTGCTTGCAGCTGGGGCTCAGGTATGACCACAGGTGAGGCTTCCCCAGACCGAAAAGAAAAACTGTCAAGCAAATATTTTTACTACATTGAAAGAAAATGGAGCAAGAAGGGGTTTCTTTTTTTTTTTTTTATTTGTACAAAATATATTGTTCTTCCAGGCTGCAGTGAAATAGTTTCTATTTAATTGCACAGAAATCCTAAGAAGGTTACAGCAGTGAAACATTAAAATTCTAAGGGCAACTAATAACATTAAAACTTTATAGCCCCAGATAGAATAATTTAGACAAAAACAACATGAACATATGTTTTGTGTAATAATAACAAACATTTATAGCTGTCAAGAGAGAAAAACACAGGTTTATGCACACCTTAATGGTGTGCATGGGTGAGCATGAGTATATTTAAAACATAATATATTACAAAAATGACAGCAGGCATGGCTCTTCTGGGTACTATGTTAAATCAATGAATAAATTACCAAAAGTGAGCTGTGGCTGTTTGGATGTGTAATTGAGCTTAACGTATGTAGTGTTATTTCAAAAGAAACTGTTCAAGGAGTTTCAAGCCCAATCCACTCTGCATCTATCCTAGGCAGTTTACAAATAGCAATAAATGAAACTGTTTCACAGTAGGAAGGAAGTTTAGTTATACACATTACTTAAATGGAGGAAAAGTTAATTTTAATATGCTTTGCAGGAATTGGAAACAAACTTATAATAATTTGCTTATGTTCGCCAAACTGGAAATTGAAATGTTAATATTTGAATTCAAATTTATTTTAATTATTCACTGTGACTCACAAAATCACTAGAAATTATCTGTTCAACTTAAAACAAATACATATACAACCCTTCATAAATATATGTTTATTATTCTACTTGTTTTAATTACACCATTTGAATGCCACAGTTTTTCAAAAAAATTATTGGGACTACAGAATATGAAATAAATTCTAAGCTTGTTTGTGCCAACAAGTTAATGGCAATTGGTAATAACTGTGTTGCAGACAAAGCCATTAATGTGATTTTTAGAATAGAAATAACTTCTCATAATTTTCTTTCTAATTATAAGGTTGTTTGTCTTACTTAGTACTCTACCACAGTTTTATGAAACAGAGAAAGAAGTATGTTTTCTTACTTTTCCCTGCCTATTTTTTCTGGCCTTACTCATCTCATATGTTTCTGTAATATATAAAATGCTGTGACCCTTTAACATAGGAAAACTGAAACAAAATTCCCGGAGAATTAAGTCCTGAACTGTCTGAATTACAGATCTTGCCAAGGAGCCAAAAGGGCCACTCCACAACTGTAATTTCTTTTTAGGAACAGCAGCTTTAAGCAATTTAAGATGTTATGGTGGGTTTAGGTAACAAGCATGCTGACTCCTTATTTTTCATTTCTTTTCTGTTAATAGAGTCATTATATCATGGCAGATACAGGATGCAAGAATGTCATGTGTTTTATGAAAGGGAGACTATTTTTCTTGAACAGCATATTTTCCTCTGTCCTTATTAGTCCTGTGCTTTGTCATCATTTATGGCCACCTAACACAACAAGCATCTTCCGATGCTCTCTGCAAAGTGGGGCCCTGGACTCATAATCCCAAAGACATGCTTTTCATTCACACTAGTCAAAATAGCTTCTTATAGTACTGAAAAGAACTAAAATAAGCTTGTACTTAAAGATCTTTCTGTTCAAAATCACAATACAATTATATACATCCACTATACCTCAATTTTTAAAAATCACAATACAACTAGATGGGACCTTGTCCCTCTGCACTTTCAGCACCACTTCTACTCATGTTGTCACAGTTAACTCACTTTTCCGCTCTACTCTCTTCTCCCAAAATTTTGCACAAACCAGCCAATTTACCTAATCTTCCAAGTACTGATCCCCCAGGTTTTCATGCTTCTAGGAGCAGATGATGATTAACACAGTCAGGACAGTCAGAGGCAGACAGACAGTGAAGCCCACTTACTGCTCCGTACTTGTTAGGAGACCAAGATATGGAAATTATTAGAACAGGAAATACTGCTTTATGAGTGGGGAGTTAAAAGACTACGCCATATATGTAGAAATAGGTAAAGCTACTTGGGAAAAGCTTCCTTATCTTACTGTCTTTAAAGTCTCTGTCTGCAACTGTGGTCATAGTTCTCTTATCTCTAGGGTCTAACCCTGCAGAGGCATCGCTGGTAGTTAAGCAGCATGAATCAAATACTTTTCAGAAAGGAATTTACTGAGGCTTCTATGAGCAAGGCCATAAGAGCCAGAGCCTTTCCCTGACTATACTCATTTTAAGCAGCCCATTCTCCTTTCCTGATTTAAATTGAGTCCTACAAAATTAATGGGCAAAGAGTTGGGGGATGTGGGAAGCAGAAGAGGATCAGCAGCTAAGTTAGTGCCCATTCACCAGCCAATTGGCATGTTTCAAATGTCACCCTATGAATATCAGACCTACCAAGGGTAAATAATGAATATAAGTCAGAGAAGCAATTTACTGTAGATCTCTAGTTATAGATTAATAAAATCTTAACATCAAAGACTCTTGACAAAATATCATACAAATTAATTCCAATAACAATAACAAACATAAAATCATAATTCAAGAGTTCAGACCCTGTATCATTAAGTCTCAGGATCTAGCCACCTTAGGGTATAATGCCAGAGTTCAGAGAGAATGAAGATGTCACACACTAAATCTGGGGGGTCTCTAGGGCCAGTATTTTTGCACTGAAGAGAAATTCCAGGAGTCACAGGATACTACGTGAACCGGTGCTAGGACTCATTTTTCTGGCTCTTTAACAGCTCCCACCACCACCATCTCTGGTACCACCCTATTGTGGAACATCTGGATTTGAGTACTGGTGCCTCCATCTGGCTCTCTCCAAGTTCAACTTCCTCTTTTTCTTTTCACATCCATGCCCTCTACCTCCAGTTGTGGCCTCACTCCTTGCTTCAAACTGTGTCTTTGGTTCTCATGCTCACCTTCTCCCTGAATGAGATGACTCTCCTCCATTTCACATCCCACTCAATGCTCCTCACCATCCCCAGTCCCCAAGCACCCACCATTGGAAGAGAACAGGGAGTCAGATTCTTACCCTGGCTGGCAAACTATAGGAGTTTAGAAATGTATAAAATATCTCTGGTCTTCTTAGCAACCATGTATGAATTAGTCAAGCATCCACCTCTGATAATATTTCCGTATGTATCATCTACTCTCATCAACAACCCTGTGATGGAGGGAAGTAGTATTGTCATTCCTCCTCTGCAGATGACCATGCAGGTGCAGGGAAGGGTTTCTCTAATTTAACGACCTCTGGAGACAGCACCTTCCATTTGCCTATAGTTTACGAACATCTAGACTTATTTCAAGCCCTCAGGTTTCTAACTTTGGAATATATCTATTTGTCTCTATCATTGCTTTCAGTCTCAATGTCAGTTCCTCCCCAGTTATGAAAATAATTGATCATATCAGTCTTGGGAAAAAAATTTCCTAAATTTATTTGGGCTTTTTCCCTCCAAAGCACATTAATCACCATACTATCACTATTATAATTATATGGTATACTATTATACAGTTTGTTTGAAATACTAACTTTACTAAATCAGCGTATCTTTTCCTTATCACTAGAACTACTTAAAGTCATCAATAAAATTATGAAGCACTAAGTAACTAAAATGAAATAATAGAAACTAAATAGCTGTACAGTGGCACATTCTTTCCTTTGCCAAAATTTTGTAACTTTTATTAAACTTAACTGAATTCTCAAACACATCCTATTAAGGAATGATAATCTTACAGGAAACAGAAAAATAAATACAAAAAGAGATATACTTTATTGAAATTACATATTTCATTGTCCTCCCTGAAGCTCAATAATAATTACTTAAATGAAAATTAAAAATTATAATATCAGTACAGCTGCCACACTTATTAATATACAACTGGCATATCTAGGATGTCAGTGAGCTCACTAACATAAATAACCAGGTTTAAAATATTAAAAAAGGGCAAATTTCCAAACACAGACATAGTAGGTTGCTTTGTTTTTTTTAAAAAAATTATGAAATGCAAAGCTATAAAACATTTTACATTAAAAAGACATTTCATTTAGTTTAATATAACTGTTCTACATTCCATTATATCAATTAAATTTAACCAATTTAATCTACATAACCTCAGAGACTATAGATCAGTTTACAGAACTGATACAAATATTCTATTAGGGACTAACAGAAATAAATAATCTAAAGAATACCCACATAACTGAAGGATTTTGATTTCTGTTGTGAGTTTTTTGCTCATTAACAAGCATTTTTGAGAGTAGACTTAGAGGGACATGTACCGGGCACTGTAGTATACAGAACAATGAACAAGAAATAATTCCCCACCTTCAGAGAGCAAACAGCCTGAGAAACATCTTGAATATAAAATGCAAAAAGAGTGTGATATGTGCTATAATTGAGATACAAGTGCTATAGGAACACTAAGAAAATTGAGAGTCATTTGACTAGACGGGTACTGGGTGGGAGTGAAAAGGACTGAATAGGTAGAGATGAGCAAAGATATAAGGAGCAGAAATGAGAAGAGCATAGGAAAAAGGACAAACTGAGCAGTTCTGGAGACAAGAAGTAGCCCCACGTGGCTGTAGCAAAGGAAGACAAGAGACTCAAAGGAACAAAGCTTAAAAGGAAAGAATTCTATAGGCAGGCAATGGATAGTGGAGTCACAGAGTCACAGTGTAAACGGAAAAGAGGCATGGACAAGAAGGTCAAATTGGGAGGCTGGTTTTAGAACTTTGTCCTGTGGAACCTGCAAGCTCTGCAGAGGTTGGGGACAGGAGGGTCCAGGTGGCAGCAAGCAGGGGCCAAAGCCACCAACTGTGTTCCCAATAACAGACTATTCCAACTCCACTAATAGAAGAAGGCTAATCAAAGAGGGAAATTATTAAAAATGTTGAAGGTAGGATAGTTCCAGGGTTAATCAATGTAGCTGTTCAATGATATAAAGATTCCATCTTTCCCCTCTGCCATCCTTGGCATATAAGCTCTGTGCTCAACCTAGCTCTGGTCATAGTGACAAAATGGCTACATAGGTCAGCTTTCTGTCCTTGTGAAAACATCCAGAATTTTAAAGGGAATCTTTTCTTCTTATTTGTCTCTTTTCATAAGAAAGAAAACCTTTTCCAAAGCCCTGCAGAGACTTCTCTTCATATCTCATGGTCAGAAGCACCTCACTGGCTATGCCTGAGCCAGTCATTAACACAACGAGCATGGCCCTCAAGGTTATCTGGTGGACTAACCATGGATTCATTGCCTGAGCTGGGGAATGGGGCCCACATCCCCGGAATCACATAGTATGTATGGGAAAGAGTGGGTATGTGGACAAAACAGGTTCTCCTGTTAGGAAAGAGGATGAGGAAAACAGGTATTAGTCAGGCAGTCCGCATGCCTGCAAATTAAGCTTCACAACCATTGTTTGATGCTGCTGTTGATGATTATACCATTAGTGTAGTATCCCCAACCCATTTTCCCTTTTACGAAAGTGTGCCTTTACTTCCTAATATCCAATTTTACCATTTATGGGAAGAAAGAGAACTATTGATTGCCTAGGAAAAGTACACACAACAGGAGTTTCTATTTCAAGGTATTCACTGAAAGAAGCTGTTGTAAGACATCTGCTTAAAATGCAAGCTTTCCAAAGAGATTCTGTCTTCAAACTCTTTTACCTGATTTTCCTTTTGTGTATTAGCCAAAGGAGAACAGTCATTAAGCTTTTTGAATCTGCAGATAACAACAGAAGATGCTTTTTGTCACAGGTCTGAAGCAGGAATACAACTGAAAACTACTTCACAATTGGATAAAATACAAAGGAAATTACAAGGGAAGAAAAACACTCAGAACGCCAGATTTACTTTTATCCAGTGATATCTTTGTTCACATCACTGTTCTCTCTGTCCTGTATTACACAGTTAATAATTCCTCGCCTTCAACCAAAAAAAAAAGGGGGTAAATTTTTAATTACTAAGTAACAATAACAGTTACAAAATTTCAATTATTAGGAGATGAGATGATTTCATTTCATACTAAAGTGCAACAAAATTATTAGCACTATTTAATGATAATTTCAAAAAAATGCATTTTGTTTTCTGTTGAGTCATGTTGGTCAAATTTACTTGAAGGGAAAAACATCATGACACAAGAACTTCATTAATGAGAATGCGTAGTGGGGCCCAGAAAGCTGCCATTTTATAAATATGTAATCCTTGGAAAAGTTTGTGAAGAGGAGGAACAATGTGTGATCAAAAAAGAGGGTCAGTATAAAGCACTTGTTAAGTATACTGACAACAGGCCAGGTCTGGAACCTCCAAAGTCCTGAGTAATGGGAAAAACTCCAACACATTAAGCTGGCTGGCATCATCCTACAACAGGCAGGATCACTGACGCTGCTGAGCCTGCTTAGAATTAGAATCATGAGTTTACATCATGTGGCTATTAGTTATTTTCAGCCAAGAAAGAAATAAAAGCTTTGAGGATGAGGGCCTGAAAAGGAGAACAGAGCTAAGACAAAGAGGAGTTTTTCAAAATTCTTCACAATTTAAAATGTATAGCCCTCAAATTATGGATGGACCTGAGAAGGTTCAGATAAGTCCTGAAGGTCAAATATGTTGATGAAACTTTTCTAATGTCTTCCTGGTTTCACAACTGGACCCAAAATTCCCTTCAGAAATTATTGGTTTTACCAGTTTTAGCCAAAAGGAACTATCCAGTGAAATTCAGTATTTCCCTTCATCTATCTAAGGGCAGCAAGAAGAGGCATCAAATGAATGATGGCAGGGAAATAAATTTGACCAAACTGTTTTGGACAAATGCACGGATATGTGTTTTATGGAGACTCTGTGCCAGAGAAGTGATCCAGGTCATTTTACAGAGCAGAGCACGCCAACCCTATATTTCCTATAAAGCTCTAGAAGTGTATAATATGATATAATAAACTATATTAAGTTAGCTAAACCTCATCCATCATTTACTAGAAGGATGTGTATGTACGCAGATTATAGTGCACCAAATATAATATGTTGAAGATTAGACTTTGTTAGAGATTCAAATAGTGGTATGATCCAGTCCTGCCCTTCCAGTTTATGTCAATTTAGAAACCTTTACCTTCTCAGGTTCACTCGCACCTAATCTTGTTAGGGAGCTTTAGAGCAAAGACTACAAATTTCATCAACCAGTGCGCTGGTCAGCTGCTAAGTCACATTAGATGCTTTTAGTCCTTTTCAAAGAAGCAACTCAGAGTATATTTTTTCAGCAAGGCTGTTTAAATAGAGACTTAAAAAAAATCTAACCACCTATGAAAACAATTAACTGGTTCAAGGAAGTACAAAAATAACAATAAAATCACACTTTTTACTTCTTCATGGTGTAAATTACTAGCTATTTTGGGAGAAATAGGTGAAATGCCTTTTTAAAAAGATTGTTTTATTTACAGTAAAAAGCAAGAGGCAAAGGAAATGGGAGAGAACTGCAGAAAGGAAGAGCAGAAGGTAAGATAGGATTGTGCCATCATTTACACAGCTAAGATTTAAAAGTATCATAAAAGATGAGAGGATAAAGTGGGGAATTCTGCCTTTAGCTTTAATAATTGTATTTTATATTAATGAATTAGAAATATAAAAATTTTATCTCAATGTTTAAAATGAGCAAATCAAGTAAGTTTAGGATGTAGTTGCTGACCTGAGGAGTTTTCAGTCAGAGTGTAATCACCTTAAAAGTTGACTTATAAAACATATAAATGAGAGCTCAAGACAACAATGGAAATGGTGTCACAAGGCTGTGTGTGATTAATCACCAAATGCGTGGTACAAATAGTATCTGCAATACAGTTTAGAAGGGGTTGCAATCACTCAGGACTAGAAAACGGTAGGAGATCTCTATTGAGAAAGTGAGATTTGAATCTCACTCCTGTTTCCCAGTCCCTCCTCACTGTCAATCCTTCCTCTATTCAAATAATCGTCCCACTGACTAATCACATTGAATTTGCCTTCATTCTAAATCCTTTGTCTTCCTTCCATCTTTACTGTTGCTTACCACTCAATATTCTTTCTTTCTCTCCCTATCTCATAAGACGATAGTATCCTCCCTTCCTGAAACTCACAGCTCTACTTGATTCACTTCTCTGTCATCTGAATCATTGTGCCAGTTCATCTTCTTTCTCAGCCTTCTTTCTCATCCTTCTTGAAACTATCTTCTTCAACTGTCCCTTTTTATCTAGTCTTAGTCTCTAGCCCATAAGCATGTTAAGATCACCCCTATCCCACGAAAAGTTCCTTTGACCTGCATCTCTACTCTCCCATGGCTAAGAGTACTCTGAGAGGTAAGGGCTGGGAGTTTCACTGTTGAGTATGTAGATTCTCACTTAATCCCCAGTTTTAATATGACACCCTTGTTCTCAGTTAGCCTAGACATCTCCCAAGATTCTATCATGCTTCTTTATTCTCACACAATCATCTTTTCTTATCAATATCAACTTCCAAGGCTATAGCTATTATTTCTATGTGTACTGCCAAACCTATAAGCTCAGCATTGGCCCCTACTCCAAGGCTCAGGTTTGCATTTTTAACTGAGTATTGCATATAACTACACAGATAATTTTTAGGCTTCTCCTATTCCTAAATCATTGTTCTCAAATTTGCCTGCACTTTGGAATCACCTCTGCCCAGCTAATACACCCAGATATTCTTACTAATTAGTCATGAAGGTCACTGTATGCCCTCCAGTTCCTAGATGCCAAATTCTAATATTTCTACTTTCAAAATATCACTTCTACTTTTTTCTTTATATTATCACAGCCAGTGCTTTACTTAGGTGCTTATAGTTACTGTACTAGTTTCTTAATTCATTGTCAGTCCTTTCTCTCTCATCCTACTTTTGCCATCTGTTTTCTACGGCTAAATCCAATCATTAAAAACACTCAAAGCACACTAACAAAACACAAACTCTTCAGTGATATTCAAAGCTCTCCAGTATATAGCTCAAAGCTTTTCAGGCTTTATTTTCCACTAGATCCTCATCCTTTCCCATAAACACATGGACACTCTATGTTCAAAAGAGCCAAACTACTCACTATTCACCATTCTTTAGATGTTCCTCATATTTTTCCTTTTCTGTACATTTTACCATGCTATTTCCTCTGCCTGGAATGCTCTCCTTTTATTATCTTCCTACTAACAATCTGTCAGAATATTAGAGACCTCCACAAAATCCATCTTCTCTTTGGGGAAAGATGTGTGGGCCCCATCAGACTGAAATAATGCCCTCTCCCCCAATTTACCTATTCCTTATGTCCCTATCTCTTAATATAGTATTTATCACACAGTCTGCCTTAACTTAAAATTATGTATGTATGTCTGTCTCTACTGCTGGGCAGTGGGCAAGGAGCAGAACAGTGCCCGGTCGAGAGCTATGACACCACAACGTAGTTACATACTTGATATTGATTGATTTTAAGGATGGATAAAAGCAGCATAAGTAGATAGAATGGGAAAAGCTCTGGGCAAAAGCAGAGAAAAGAAAGGGAAAAATCCATTTGGAAGATGGTGAATTAACTAGAACATTTACAAAATGAAACAGTGACATGAATGTTGACTAAGCAGGTGGAGTCAAATGACTGGGTAAGGACTTTGGCCTTTACCTTGTCACATAAGGACTTTAAAAAGACTCTGAATAAGCCTCAGTATCTAGTACATCTTTGGAGCCTATGTTTTCCATCAGTAAAGTAGAAATGATAGCAGAAGCTATGACAGTTACACCGTTGGGAAAAATGATTGAGACAATCCAGGTAAAAGGCTGGCTACAAACCTAGACCACAGTAAGCCTACTAACTATGCTGACTCCATTAATGGGTATGTTTTACACACACACACACACACACACACACACACACAATGGCTATACAATAATATCCGAGATGTTAAAAATAAAGTTTTTCTGGCTTTGGCTTCCAGAGCTAGAGGAAGGAAAGAATGGGAGAGAGGGAGAGAGAGACAAGAAAGCATTAATGTCCGTTAAGTGACTTGGGCAGATTAGTTTCACTGGACACATACTTCCTCCTTTTATCTTTTTCCTTCTGTTCCTTCTCTCTCTTCTCTTCCCCTCTCTCTTTTCCTTCATCTTAGCCTCTGGCTTTAGGCTTCCTTTTTTACCTCTCCCCTTTCTCACTCAGCAGGATCCACAGCCTTGCTCAGCCTTGCTCAGCCCTGCAAGGGGCAATGCTCAGCAAGTGTTGGCTTCTGCAGGCCAGGTAAGTATAAAGATTAGAAGACCCCGCCTCCACCCAATCCAAAATGGCCTGGAAGCTCCAGGGAGCTGGACTGTGGACTCTGGCCCAACAGGACCTCCAATCAAGTTAGTTTCCTGAGAAAAATTAACCTTCATTTTGGCACAGTGGAGGATAAGACTGGGAATGTTCTGTGATCCTGGTGGCCAAGAGCACTACAGTACATTGAAAAAATATCTCCGTCTCTGTTAGCATCAGAACCACACAAATGGCTCTCTTCCAACTGATTTTCAAGAAGGAGGAAGCAGAATGGACATCTCAATGCTTTTTGACCTCACTGGCTGGGAAAGATACTCTGAGTGTGAGAACGGTTAAACAAGCATTTGGAGTATTCAGGATGTCGAGTGTAGGTGTGTGTACATTTGAAAGCTGCTGTTTTTTAAGAAGTCCTAGGTGACTCAATAAACACAAGAGCCAGAGCAAAGTAATCCCTTTAGCAGGGCTCTCCCCTGCTCAGATGCTCCCCTGCCAGAAACAACACGTTCTGGTGAAAAGTGTAAATCACACATTGAGGTAATTGCTTCATACTTTCAAAGAATTTATTTATTAATTGTAAAGTGTTTTTTAGAAGCAATTCTGTATCCTGCTTTCTGTTTTGTGCTTAAATTCCTACAGATTTTTAAAAAATGCTAACCTCCACTATTTATCAAAAAGTACCTCTAATGTGTTTACTACCTATTATCTTTAAAATAGATCACGCTGAGTTACAAAATATGGATTCTGCTAATAAAAGAGGGCTGCTTTCTATAGACTATAACTTTGTATCTAATATCGTGCATCTTTGCAACTCTCACTATTATAGATTCAGAGATTAGGCACTCTTCCACTAAATAGGAAAAAAAAAAGACTGCCTACTCTTCTCAGTAACATTTCCCTGTGTTGATTAGAGACACCAAAGAATTTCACTCCCAGATTCTTGGTCAGTCAAATGTTTCTACCCTCAAGGCCACCAGTAATGGAAGTATAGTGAGAAAAATCAAGATAAGCTCTGGTTTTATATATCATATAGACCGCGATAGGACTATTAGCTGTCCTTTGACCTAATATATATCATCTCAATCATTTTTTTTCAGTCACCTAGTTAGAGTGGCAGACTACTAAAAAATTTCCTCTTCTTGGGCCCACCCACACATCTGATAATATGCAAATTTAAGTGCCTCAAGGAGATTAGAAGAACTGTCTTTTATTCGATTCTATCACAAATTTAGTAACCACAACTGATCTTCAAAGAAATAACTCACTTTTGTTTCTGTCTTTCAAAAACACTTTTGAAGAAAAGTTGCCCTTCTGTTAACAAAGAAAGGACTACTGAAGAATCCACAGTAGAAGAAAGAGCTCTCCCTAGGTACTGCATTTCAGGACTGTTTATATAGTTCAGCAGGGAAGGAACTGGATGCTGGCTTTTAGGAAGAATTCTACAAGGAAGAGGTGGAATTGGTAATGCGGTTTACTACTCATTTGCTTGCATCAAGAATCCCATTCCATTTCAATCTGCCAACATCCTAATTAAGATGATCTGAATCTGAGGTGATCTATTATTCTAGATCTAAGATAGCCCAATCTACATTAGACAAGATGTTACACTGTGTGCTTACACTGAGATGATAAGACCACTGAGCAGAAAAGCGTGTCTTCCCTCATGTCCAATCCAGCACTGGGCAGAGAGCTCTGTCAGCACTCAATAAATAATGGTCAGGCCTTTGCCTGTTGTCTTTGTTTCTACTACGTTATGCACAATTTAATCTTATGATATCATTTCTGGTTCCTTGGACAATATATTCCTGTGCTCTTTTTTTGTATAAGGAAGAGAGTAAAGGATGTCCAGTAGTTCTTTATACATGTATGTGTCAAGTGTTTATGGGACTAACCAGTTATAAATGTAATTCCCATTCAATATCTTAATGCTGTTTCTGAAGATCCTATATTAAAGAACATTTGACTACATAAGCATTTGAGCCAGAAAAGAAAAGAATTCAGAGACAATGCTTTGTCTCACCAATGCTTTGGAAGAATCAGGATCAAATTCCGTTCCAGGATAACAATATCCAGCTGTACTATTACCCATGAGGTACTATATAATGCAGAAAAAATATCCTATAAAGGTCCTCCCCAAATCAGCCTCTTTTTCTCCCTTTAGTTAAAGATAATTCATTAGCATAAATACTAGGTTAAGACTTGGGTGTCTGGTAAACAAATAAACAGAAAATATGTGTTTACTATTAGACTTACCCTCTCTTGACATCTAATGAAAGGCCAGGGGTCAGTGAACTCAAGTCAGAGGCCACACAAATGTCCCTTCTCTGCCAATATCTGGAACTGTCATTAGTAGAGCTGAGCAAACATTTTAAGAAATGTCCTTAAGCTTGCTCTTGTGCTATTGTTGAACAGGTAACATTGACGACCTTCATAGTCTGATATCCATTTCCAAAGGGATGACGACTTCAATCTAAGAACCTCAAAGAAGCCAGATAAAATAAGCACAAGCCTAGAGTTCAAAGCAGCTAGCCCTCTGTCTCCCTTCACTAACACTAGGAAATGAAGATCTTGGTTGGAATCCAGGCTAGGTCACCCTGCTAGTAGCTGTAAAGTTTTCTGAATTTACAATAAAATCTTCAAATATTCTTTGTTTTGGAAATGTATATATTTCTTTAGAGATGACAAAGGAACCACTGTTGTGTGCTTTCAGTGATGCAAAGTTTGGTATGTCATGTGGGGAAATACTGGCCTTGATTCTAAGACATCTGTAATGATGGCAAGCTTTATAGGTAAAAAGTAAAAACAGAAGATAAGAACATTCTAAAGGAGACAATGGGCAAAATTTTAGAATGCTTTTTTGCTTTCAGAATTTTTGGTTTTTTGCCTTGAAAGGTCAAAAAAAGAATGCAGCCTTTGTTAGGAGTTAGACATTCACTGTGTTTTGAAATCCCTCCAGCTATACACCATTCAGAAATTTAACATACTGAGAGCCTAGTTTAAGGTGATAAGCTTTCACTAATCTATCTTAAAATAAAATATATAATTACAAGCATACTTTCAATACTTGGATGTGAGTGCTGAAGCTCTATTTCTAGAATTGATGGATTTTGTTCTCTATTTCCATGTATAAAAGATCTCACAGTTTTGGGAAAACACTTTTTTAAAAAATGAAATACAACAAATAAGGTATGCTGCCGAGTCCTAGGGGAGAAGTTTCCCAGAGTCTTTGAATTTCCTCCCATCCTCCTTCTTTACAAGATTTCTAAGACCAAGTCCTTTTCTGCAGTCTCTCAAACAAGGTAAAAAAGAAAAATACCCCCTAGATATATTCCTTAGATTTTCTATTATGCTTCTCAAGTTCCCAGTAGCTTCTGAAGTAAATCTAAGATGAATTCTGGAGTTATTTTTTATTATGTTTTAATTTGAGTTCCTCTTTTAGGTCTAAGATGAAATAGACAATCATAACTGCTATACTTGGAGATACATTTCATGGCACAATTTGTACATGACCTGTGCAAGGTCATGTCACAGGCTGACTTGATAGTTAAGGAGTCGAATCCAGCTTTTAGTCTTGGAGGACTTCAGGGTAACCTATTTGTGCTTGTTCTATTTGGTGCAATGTGGCAAGAAAAAATCCTGTTTAAACAATACACATCAGATATATTCTGTTATAGGGATCTCGCTCTGGCTTGGATAGTGTCAGTTAGAGACATATGAGGAATTACTGCTCAAATCACTCATCATTAAGGGTTATTTTTTGTCACAAAGTGAACCTCAGTGCAGATTGTGGCAAGCCTGCCTAATCATCTTCCACAAAATCCCAGGTCCTCAGCACATGCTGTACTCTCTGACCATCATTCTCACCCAGGCAAAAATCTTTCCTCTACCCCTCATTTAAAACGTCAACTCCCCTGGAAGTCTTTCCTTGATACCTGCACTTAGGATTAGCTATATCCTTCTCTGTGTATTCACAGAACTTTGTACCTATCTCTGCCAGAGTATTTATCAGATTCTATTATTATAATTATTTGTATCTCCACCACTAGAATTCAAAGTCTTGTACATTTCCCTTATCTAAGACTTACTATGTGCCAGGAATTGTCTTAAGCACTTTAGATACGTCAACTCTTTAATCTGTATCACAGTCCCTTGAGGTGGATGTTAGTATTGCCTCCATCTTACAAATGAGGAACATGAGGCACAGAGAGGTTAAGTAATTTTCTGAAGGACACATTGCTAGTAAGTGTCAGGAGTTGAACTCAGACAGTCTGACTTCAGAGGTTGAGCCTCTCCTATTACTCTTTGTGTTTGCCCAAGGGACTCAGGCAGCAGGAATAACCAATCTGATTTCTCCATAGTTTCCTAAGCTTAGGTTTAGAAATGTATTTTTTGTCTTAAGTTGATTTTACCTTCACCTTTGACCATGGATTTGTCCATAGAAAATTCAGCCCAGACTAGGGAAGAGAGAACTAGTTGGGAGGCGGAAGGCCTGGGGTGTGGCTGGCTGTGCCTCATCAAAGTCTTAAATGCTCACAACTCCTTCGAGTGGCACATCTGGAGACGCCCACAAAATGGTGCTACACTATGCCCATAGTGTGGCACAAAATGCTTTGGAATAGAAATACCATCCACCTGAAGAACACCGAGGTTGTTCTTTATAAATGATATGACTTGATAAAGACATTTTAACTTTGGAGATGATTCAAATAGAGTTTTTGTCATTGTTCTTTGATTAGAATTGAGGTACCCAAATCATTAAGAATCAGATGTATTTATTTTTCCTCCTAATATTTAAATTCATAGCTCAAGTCCCTCCAGATCAATGTCACATATTTTACCTTCTAAATTACTTTTGAATTCCTGCATTTTACATATATTCTTTATTTTTCTAATTAAAATAACTCTTACTCATCATAGAGATTTGGAAAATTCAAAGATATTTTAAAATATGTAATTGCATACAGATCTCTTTCAATGTTTAAAAATTCTCTTCTAAAAACATTATTTTTAATGGTTATGTAACCTTTCATTAGGATAAGATGAAGCATAATTTAATTAAAAAGCACCTGTTTTAAACACTTCAGTTGATACCAATTGTTTGCTATTACAAGTAACAATAAGACAGACATTCTTTCACGCTGGATGAGAATCCTGGTTCTGTGAGGATCATATAGCCCTGCAAGAAAAGGGCCTTTTTCCAGGCTAACAGGGGTTTTTCAGGAGCTTGTGGAATGTAGATTCTGCCCCTTACCCACCCGGCCCAGGAGACTCTGATCTATTTGAGGTGAGGCCTGGGAAGGTGGTCCCCTTTTGAGAAATACTGACATTGTCTCTGCTTGTATAATACTTTCTCCTCATTGGGTTTAGTTATCTTCTTTACTTCAGCTCAGTATCTCCCAACAAAATGACCTAGTTTTAAAGTGTCCAACTCAAATTGGCCCCAGTGAATAGAGCCACTGATTTTGAACATAGGTCTTTTATTAATGTAGGTGACTGCACCAGCTCTTAAGTTCCACTGTGGGGCCTCCCCACCCTCACCCCAACCCACCCCACTCACTGTCCCCATGCTCCACACCAAAGCCAACAACAGGTTTTTATGCCGCAAATCAATTATGTCATTTCCCTGCTCACTCCCCAACTCTCTCCTCCCCCGCATAGCCACTAAGCTTCCCTTGCACACTCTGCCTCCCTCGGCTGACTGGCCTGCTCACAGAATGCTGCCCTCTCAGAGAAGTGCTCCTTGATGCCCTGATCGAAGTCACTTCTCTCAGCCCAACCTCGGGTTGCTCCCTTTTCTTTTCTTTCACAGTGCATCATGGTCTATAAAAGCATGGTTATTAGATTTAATCTGTCACCCCACTTTACCATCAGCTCCATGAGACAGGTACCGAGGCTAATTGTTCATTACCAAACCCCACCCTGAGCAGTGCCAGCAGGAGGCAGTGCTCTAGGCCGTGTTGAAAATGGGCTCTGGGACCAAAGGGCTCAGATTCAAATCCTAGTTCTGCTGCCTACTGCCTGTGTGATCTTAGGCAAGTTACTTAACTTCTCTGTGCCTCCATTGTCTTCATTGGGAATTATAACAAGACTGCCTTCTTCATAAGGTTTATATGGTTTGTTGTGACAATAAAATGAGAGAATACACAGAAGTGCTGTAGAATGGTGTCTGGCATGTAGAATACAGGAGAGCTTTGACAAAGTAAGCACTCAGTATACTTTTGTTAAATAAATACAACACAATGAAGTTTTTAGTTGTGTTCTTATCATCACTGGCCTCCACCCCAGCCAAAGCATTAGTTCAGTCAACTTCTCCCTGCAGCCTGCACCCTGAAAGAGCTCCCTTCTGCCCTGAGAAGTCTGCTGAATCCACTCCCCACTCCATTTGATTAATTCCAGCTTTGATCCTTTCATCACGTCACTTCCTAAAATATGTGCTCATGTGCCAAGTCACCTCTCTTCCTTCCTGCAAGTATTTCCTGAAATGGGACCTCCTCCACAGACCCTTCTTTAAGTGGAACTGAGCTCATCCTTCCATCCTCTGTTTCCAACAAATAAGTTAAAGGTTGTTGTTTGAGATTCCAAAGCTATAAATTGCCTGAGCTTCTCCCTGGCTGCACGGCCTCCCCACTGCAGGGCAGGTTGGGTTTCTCCTTGCTAGCACTTAAGAATGTGAGGCTCTGAGGGCAAAGGATTTGTATAACTGGCTTTGTCTACATTCAGCCCAATGCCAGTCCACATGGAAGCTGAATAAATGCCACTTGCTGATGATTTAATTACTTTGTCCATGCCAGGAATAGAAGCCATGAACTCTTAGATTTGTTTCCACTATGTTATAGTACGTTTCCATGCTGAGTCTATTATGAGACTGGTTTTCTGCAGTAACTTTCATAAAAGAACAAATACAAAAGAAAAGAGAGATTACATGAAAATATCAAATTAATAAAATTATCTTCCACATCATGAGCCCACAGATACCTTTAAAACAGTGGCGCATTGTATTAAAAGGTGCCTCATTTAAAGTTTCACTGCATATGCTTCATGGATTATTTTGTAAATCTAAAGTAGATAACCACAACATGTCGATATTCATTTTTAAAGTACTTGTTGTATTCGGTGCATGCACCATTATGGAGAACTTACACTCAGAGCAAAAAGATTTGTAGCAAAGCATATGACCTTCTTCCCACTACAATGACCATCCCCTAATTAGGCAATGCATCTGATAGTCATTAATAGGAATGAGATAATGAATCACTTTCTCTCTTCTTTGTTAATTTGCTGTAACCAAGCGGCTAATGGATGTCAGAGCTGAGTGATTGCACTGATTATAGTGATTTATAGTTGCAACAAAACAATTTAAAACCATTCTGATTATTCATGTTAAAGATGCTTTACGTTTTGTTTACTAAATGTTTTACGGCCGCCTTTCTCCTACCCCTAAAGTACTGTCCCCCTCCTACTCTGCCACTTTTCACAAAAAGACCTCTTTCTGGAAAACTTGAAAGTTGTAGGCTTTTTTACTCTTTATTGTTTTAAGCTAAGCCACTTCATTTTGTTTATACATGCCTATATAGAGAGAGATATATAAAGTTTACCCAGTAGAAACGAAAAGCCTTAGGGGTGGAAAGAAAACTTCAGTGGTGCCTAGTTCAAAAGAAGACAGAAATAAGAGGAAATAAGGCAAACTTCAAGCCACTTACCTTGGGGCTTCCAGTCCCTTCCTCACCCTCCACAGACACATCAGTAGCCAGAATCTCGGCTTTGATGGTATCCAGGGCCCTGAGAATCCAGCTGTGTTGCCGTTTGATTTGCTTCTGCAGCTCCTTCCATTGACTTGCAATCATCCGCAGCATGTCCTTCAGTCCTTCTCCAAGAGGAGGGGAGAGCACAAGTTAGGGACCTGACTGCATTTTTTACCCACTGTTCTTTCTCATTTAGCAAATCAGATGGATCTTTCAAACAATAAACATAATTTTAAATGACCATTACCCTCTCCTGCAGCTCGGCATAGAAACTGGGGATTTTTGACTTGACAAAAGGCATAAGGACACAGAAATGGGATAACCACATAGATGCGTGTTTGGAATCGACTTAGATTTAAATATTGATTTTAAAAGTGTATATGGAACAAAAAATAACAACTTGTCAAAATTATTAACCCTACAGCTTCACATTTCAGATAAAAGGCCTTGTGTGTATGTGGATGGGGACTTTGTCATGATCAGAAAATGTATGGAAATAGGTGAAGTTAATTCGACCAGAAATACAGTAAATGGGCCAGATTTAAGCAGCAGTCTCTAGCATTAGCATATCCAATTAATGTTGCTTTTTTCTTATTTAGCTGTGCTAAGCTCAAAACAAGTGCCAAACTATAATTCATCCCCTCTTATGGTCTTTTCTACCAGGATAAGTATAACCAAATGACAAAACTATTTTTTATTTATAATCTGTTCTTCATAAATATATTAATACCGGGGTCAGAACTGGTTTAAGTCCAAAATCTGCTAATGCAATGACCAGCAAAGAATATGCACAATGTTCATGTGTGTGAACTGGCAGGGCCATAATCAGATATCTCTAGACTGCCTGCCTTATATCTGTAATGGTATCTATAAGTACCCTGATGCATATGCATTGTAACTATATGCACAATTCTCATTCATTATCTTAATGTTATTTCCAGAGCACCTACATCAAAAAGCATGTCAATGTGAAGTTTTCAGGAATGTGATTTCAATTGAAACTCAGGCGAACAGCAAGCCCAAAATAAAATGAACAGACCATTTGGAGGCAGTATTTCATCTTATAAGTATCACAGCATTGTATGCGGTATATGAAACATTTATAAATCTTGAAGGTCAATCTGATAATGTAAATATTAATAATACATAAGGAAGTGAATACATGCAGTAATTTACAGCAATGCTTCTTCATTCTTAATAGTCTGGAGACATAAAGACTTGCAATATTTCAGGAGGATTTACCTGCTTTGTGAGATGCAATAAGCTCGAGAAGTTGGTGTCCTTCCTCCTCCACAGCTTCCTTGAGAGCACAATGACTGTCGACATTCAACTTAAAACTCTGCAAGGAAAAATATGAGCATCAAACCCTGGCAACGCAGTTAAACATAAAACATCCACACAAAATTACTTGCTACCTTTTTTATCAAGAGCCACACAGTCCAATTTACCCAATAGACAAACTAATTTGCAATACTAAAAGCTATTGATATTTGGGATCTGGGCTCAAAATGTTTCCATTAGATTAGCAGAGTGCATCTGTTTGGAAACAGCTGACAAATCTAGAAATTCATTAGGTTTTTATGAAAAGTCACATCCTGAAGGCTATATCAGGAGTAGCAGTGTTCTATCAAATACACTGAATTTCTACCAGCACATGTGTGCTCTTTTCTTCATTTTTTAGAAATGTTAGTGACCGTACTATTTATGAAACCATAAAAAAATTGGCAACATAAATTATATTAGCCTTATGTGCATACAAGAAATCCATTAATATAGAGGGGTCTGATTCAGCTGTTTCTCAGCTATCACACAAACCACAGAGTATTGAGGTGGATTCAAGTGCTGTACTGAGGAGTCAAATACTTCTCAAATGTTTGATTTTTAAAAGTTTACTCCTTACAATGCAACACTTCTTCAGAAATGAATACATCGAGTACATCAGGGGCATTTTTCACTCATGATAGTCATTCAAAAGACAAAAACTGCTGCTATGGCTTTATGCCTGAATGCCAACTCAGATGTCTTTCAGGGAGCCTTCCCTAATACCTTACATAGGGTGAATTACTCCCTTCTCTTTGCTACCGCTGCTCCTTATACCTGTTCCTATTGTAGAATTTATCATACTATATTCTGCCTTATTCCAATACTTGGCTACCAAATTATAAGCAATTTGAAAGAATTGCCAGCTTCACATTTATTTCCAACTCCTGTCACATACAAGGTGTTCAATAAATGTTTGCAGGAATAGTAGATATCTGTTGAATTGGATCAATAGTGCTCTCTGAGTGGAAGGTTTCCACTTAAATATTTCAAGAAACACGGATGGTTTTCCAAAGATTTTTCCATTTCTGGAATGTTATAAGGTGCTCCAATCACAGGAAGTTCAATGTAGAGTAATCATAGTAACCAATCTGTTGAATCAATGGTTAGTCTTCAGAGTGAAAAGCCATTCCTTGACTAATTTGAAAAAGCATGGTTTTTTAAAGACTATGTGCCACATTTCAGCTTCTCTTTAATAGGGCTCCAAAATATACAGTATACTCATTGAGTAATAGCTGTATGCAGCACACTGAGCTTAGTATTAAGAATATTTGATAGAAGTTTGAGATGATACAATCCCAGTTGGAATGTAATTTGGATGAAAGAGGTTAAACAACCATAAATTGTGAAACCAAGTGTTCATTATTCCATTCTTTCATTCTTTCCTTCTTTCCTTCATTCATTCAGAAACCATGTATTGTGCCTGCTCTATACACTGAACCAGGTAATAGCAAATTAATGGGTATAAAGCATGGCCCCTGGCATCAAAGGGCACCTGCACATGTTACAGAGAGAAGGAATTGCAGCCTGAGTCATCTTGGATGTTCAGTGGTCTTTTTCTTAGTGAAGAAAGGGAGTCTTTTTAAAGTTCAGAATTAAAAAACAGAACAGTCAAAATAAGCTGAAAATGAAGGAGATAGAGACAGATAGATCAGACCTGGAAGTAGAAAGATAAGAACTTTGACTAAAAGAATAGACTCCAGGAGGCAAGAATATACAATGGAATAAAGACAGTCTCTTAAGCAAATGGTGTTGGGAAAACTGGACAGCAGCATGTAAAGCAATGAAGCTAGAACACTCCTTTACACCATACACAAAAATAAACTCAAAATGGATCAAAGACTTAAACATAAGACAAGATACAATAAACCTCCTAGAAGAAAATATAGGCAAAACATTATCTGACATACATCTCAAAAAATGTTCTCCTGGGGCAGTCTACTCAAGCAATAGAAATAAAAGCAAGAATAAACAAATGGGACCTAATTAAACTTACAAGCTTCTGCACAGCAAAGGAAAACAGAAGTAAAACAAAACGACAACCTACGGAATGGGAGAAAAGTTTTGCAAATGATGAAACTGACAAAGGTTTGATCTCCAGAATATATAAGCAGCTCATATGACTTAATAAGAAAAAAACAAACAACCCAATCCAAAAATGGGCAGAAGACCTAAACAAGCAATTCTTCAAGGAAGGCATACAAATGATCAATAGGCACATGAAAAATGCTCAATATCACTAATTATCAGAGAAATGCAAATCAAAACTACAATGAGGTATCACCTCACACCAGTCAGAATGGCCATCATTCAAAAATCCACAAATGAGAAATGCTGGAGAGGCTGTGGAGAAAAGGGAACACTCCTACACTGCTGGTGGAAATGCAGTTTGGTGCAGTCACTGTGGAAAACAGTATGGAGATTCCTCAAAAGACTAGGAATAGACTTACCATATGACCCAGGAATCCCGCTCCTGGGCATATATCCAGAAGGAATCCTACTTCAGGATTACACCTGCACCCCAATGTTCACAGCAGCACTATTTACAATAGCCAAGATATGGAAACAGCCTAAATGTCCATTAACAGATGACTGGATAAAGAAGATGTGGTATATTTATACAGTGGAATACTACTCACTCATAAAAATGACAACATTACGCCATTTGTAGCAACATGGATGTCCCTGGAGAATGTCATTCTAAGTGAAGTAAGCCAGAAAGAGGAAGAAAAATACCATGAGATCGCTTATATGTGGAATCTTAAAAAAAAAGGAAAAAAAAAGAACATAAATACAAAACAGAAACAGACTCATAGACATAGAATACAAACTTGTGGTTGCCAAGGGGGCAGGGGGTGGGAAGGGACAGACTGGGATTTCAAAATTTATAGATACTGACAGGCATATGCAGAATAGATAAACAGGATTATACTGTATAGCACAGGGAAATACATACAAGATCTTGTGGTAGCTCACAGCAAAAAAAAAATGTGACAATGAATATATGTAAGTTAATGTATAACCAAAAAATTGTGCTCTACACTGGAATTTGACACAACATTGTAAAATGACTATAACTCAATAAAAAATGTTAAAAAAAATTGACTCCAAAATGATGAAACATTTCATCTGACCAGAGACTTAAGAAACAGTAAAGTTGCAGCAAAAGATGCCAGCAAGAGACTCATTAGGTTTCCCCAAAGGTTGTTCACTATTTCTTGCACTGGCTTCTTTCAGCTACAGGTATTTGGTTGAATAAAATAAAGTATAACAATGTATCGGAAGCCTGATTCCTTTGATCAATTCAAATGATACATCTATGAAAAATTAAGTAATTATTATTTTACAGCCAAAACATGGCTGTGTTTACTTTTTGCCACTGTAGTGGAAGTCCTCAACTCTGAAGCAATACCATGCAGACTGAGGTACGTGTGTGTGTTTCAGGGAGAAGGGACACAGAAAAAAGCACCCAAGAGGGCCACTATTTAGGAAGAAATTTATGCTAGAGATTTCCTCATAACTGTAAATTTAGTCTAGAGCTCTCTTTGCTTCTCTGTTTACTTACAACGGACTTGTGCTGAGTGGTTGGCAATCATGAGCTTCCAAAGAGATGTATCAGACTTATGTCTCAGAGCAAAAGAGAACCTAAGGACCTGTGAGTAGGTTGGAAATTTGACGTACTTGAAGCCAGTAATAGAATAGATGCAGCTGGATCTGGTTCTGCCTGAACATGATGTGGAAGCACTTGGTTAGGACACCGGAAAAGATGAGGCCTTCATTATTATGAAAAAGATAAGCTGATACGCTTGGTGCTATAGAAAGGAACCATTTAATGTTAACTATTACCCAAATGGCACAATATTTTTGATTTTCAGGTGTATCCATTAACCATTAATAATATCAAGTAAGGAGTTCACAAAAGGCCTCTGAGAAAGCAGGCAAGCAGGCACGTTAACAAAATAATCAATGAAATTTCTGGCCACTGAAGGATTCTGTAATAAGCTCTCCCCATTCTGTCTCCACCTCTTCTCTGGGGAAGAACGTTTAGGAAAAGGGTTTTCTTTCCTTTCTTCCTTTCTTTTTTTTTGGTTAAACTTGATACTTGGTCACACTTCCATTCTTGTGCTACTAAACACGTTTCCTCAGCAATGCGTTGTGGTATATAGTCCCTTTGTGACATACATAGTGCGCCCTGAAAATGCAGAGCATTCTCTGGAGATTTAATTTACGGGAACAATATTGCCATAGGCAGGTACCACAGTCCTACATCACTGATGATTATGTGAAATTCCATAAATATGAGTAATCTGGGACCTGTGAGACACCACATCTCTTTTAGTGTCTTTAAAGCAGCATGTAACTGAAAATCTAGAAGAGAAGAATTACAGCAACAAAAAATACACTGACTGAGACAAAGGGCTAGATTATCAAAAAGATGATACATCAGATGTTGACCAATGGGTATTCCCATTACTACAAATTCTCATCTTACTGGCAGGTACAGGTATGGGTGCATTACTTCTCAGCAGGATACAAATTCATGTAAGCATGCTGATTATACGCTGATCATAATCAGACCTTACAAAGCAGATAAAATACTACATCTAATCCTATTCCATTCAAATTTCTGGAGATCCCAGTTTGATGGGAGTATGAAGATCATGTGGATATGAAACGAAACCAAGGAAATGTATGCCTTGATGGACAAAACTGTGACAAATGTGAAGAATAATTTCTCATGAAGGATCAAAAGAATAGATATGGATTCCCTGGTACAGGAAATAATGGGAAAGACCATAATCACCTTCAAAGACTTAAGGATCCAAAAGGTTTCAGTTTTAGCAGAATCATATCATGAACACAGACTTTCAGTCACACCCATGGAATATTGTTAGTGTGGGCCAGGTCCATTGAGGTCCATGAATTTTATGATGTTTGTGAACAGAGAGGCCAAAAGGAGTTACTGCATCTTCCATGACATAATTTTAGTTTTTTTAAAGCATAAATTAATATAATAGATATTTATTGAGCAGTGTCTGCCAGGCATATAGATACAAAAGTTAACAATTCCCACACACACAGTTTGTAGTCTGTTGGGTAGAAGAGATATAAAGCAAGTAGCCTTAGAGGACCCAGCACAGAATAAATTTGCACTTGGGGTATGATGTATAATAAGGAGTGGTGGGGGCTTTAAACAAACTGAACAGTGATATGCCCAGCCCAATGACATTCAATTTTTTAAAAGTTGAAGTATCATGCAGGCCAAATAAAAATAAGATGGTGGGCTATATTCTGTATGAGTGGGATAAGTGCTGGATAGGTGCTGCGGGAGCTAAGCTGGAAGCCAGGTTCTGCAGAGCCTGGCAGGGAGCTTGGGGAGAAAGGACTGATTTGTATGTGGGCCTGGAGATGCCCTTTACTGTAGCAGGAAGTGGGGAGCCACAAGCAGCTTGGTGTGGCTGGGACAGGGTGGAAGCAGGGGAGGTGGGAACTGTGGCTACACATGGTATTTAACTCCAAGAGCCATAACAGAGTCATGGAAGAAGATGCCAACAACATGGGAGAGTGACTGATACAGTTCTGTGTTCTAGAAACATCATTCTGGCTGTTGTGTAGAGCTGATTTTAAAAGGACAGACAAGGGGGCCATTTAGGAGGCTGCTATGGTAATGGAGGCCAGATGTTTCTGCATGCTCATTTTTTTTTAATTAAAAAAAGATATGTTTTTTCTTCTAAATGAATGGAAGAGGAAAAAATGGAGAAAATCTTCTGTCTTTTTAAAGTTTTTCTCAGTGCGTGAGAACAGCATGTGCCAGAATTCAGTTCTTTGGCTGTTCTGATGATAAATACCAGAGGTTTATTAGTCAGGAGTCTCCAAATGTGAAAGACATATTGAACTGATGAACTTTTACTCCCACTGTCATTTTAAAGAGATGGTATATATACTGATGAATAAGACATTTGATGACACTTTTTCTTCACACAAAAGATTTTTACTAGCCTAAGAAAATGAAAACTTGCTTTTTCACAAGGGCAGGAGGAAGAATGTGTGTTCAGTCAGAAAAGCAGAGGCCTGAAAAGTCACCCACTACATGCCTCAGGCCATTTCCGCCCAGGCTCCACTCTCAGCCGTGCCCAGTACCATCCTGGTTCTCAGAGGGGCTGTTGGTGGGGAAAAAAGCCTTGATTCCCTGTGCAGAGCCTGGTAGCTTCTCTCCTGCTCTTCCCATTGCCATCCACAGAGGATGGTCAGATGGTCCTCAAGATAGAGAATATAACTTCCAAATGCTATAGGTGCCAAAATTTGAAATGTTTTTTATAAGTAAACATTCCTTTGTTTAAGAACATCCTAAAAGCTTGTTGAGACATTATACAGCCATTAAAACGAGGACTAGGAAATCACATGAAAAATACACTGAACACATTACAAGCCAAAAAAATGAAGTTCAAAAATGTATCTATGAAAAAATTATAGCTATGTAACTATTTACAGTAGCCAAGATATGGAAACAACCTAAAGTCCATTGACAGATGACTCGATAAAGAAGATGTGGTATAGTTATACAATGGAATACTACTTAGCCATAAAAAAGAATAAAATCATGCCATTCGCAACAACATGGATGGACCTAGATATTATCATATTAAGTGGGGTAAGCCAGAGAGAGAAAGAAAAATACAATATCACTTATATGTGGAATCTAAAAACAAACAAACAAACAAACAAAAGACACAAACAAACTTATTCACAAAACAGAAACAGAATCACAGACATAGAAAAGAAAATATTATGGTTACCAAGGGGGGAAGGGTGTGTGAAGGGATAAATTGGTAGTTTGAGATTTGCAGATACTAACTACTACATATAAAATAGATAAACAACAAGGTCCTATGGTAGAGCATGGGGAACTATATTCGATATCTTGTAATAACCTATAATGAAAACAAATATGAAAAGGAATATATATATATAATATAACTGAATCACTACATTGATACAAAAAACACAATATTGTAAACTGACTACATTTCAATTAAAAAAATTAGCTATGTAAACAAATAGTCCCAGTGTGTCAAAAGAGAAGACTGGGAAATGCAACAAAATAGTAACACTGTTTGTGCAGGGTAGGGCTTGTAGGTAGTCTGGTCTCATGGAATGAGTTCTCAGGGCTTTAACTTTCTGAAACATAAAATGAAAATAACAATATTTAACTTCTAAGTTATTCTAAGAATTAGAATAATAATTGTAAAGCATTGAAGCAGTGCCTGGTAATGAGTGGGGCTAAAGGAAATTCATTATGGACTTTAAATTCATTTT
This sequence comes from Camelus ferus, assembly GCF_009834535.1. Lineage (NCBI taxonomy): Eukaryota > Metazoa > Chordata > Mammalia > Artiodactyla > Camelidae > Camelus > Camelus ferus. The sequence goes on along the minus strand of NC_045701.1, from coordinate 38,883,084 downwards.
CTCTATTTTCCAACTGTTCTGTGTAATAAATGGTACTTTATGGCATTTTTAGGTGACAAGCGGCACCCCTTGTTGAGGCTCTCTGGATTTCCCAGGTGCAGATACCAGGTTCTCTTTGTTTTGTGTCACCACCTAGCACAGGCTTGCCCTGAGGGCGCCAGAACACAGATGCTGCTCTCTGAGAATTTGGGAAGAGGGGCTCAGACTGAGAGGCCAATGACCTGGGTCTCCCTTTTGCCCCAGGTGTGTGTCCTTGGAAAAGTCATCTAACCCTTCTGGTTGCTGTCTCCTCTTCTACGATGCAGGCATTTGGAGTCAATATTTTCTAGTCCTTGGACACTTTGATTTTATCCTAAGCCAGACAGTTAAGGATAGGTGGCTCAGGAGAATTTTTATTTATTCCAAACCAGAAAACTTTCAAAGGGGGAAGAATCCCAAAGGCCATCTAACCATTCATCTACCCTAGGGCAGCTCTGTCCCTCAACCATCCCCGGCAGATGTGTTCATTCTATTTTTAACGCTCTCCAGGGAAGTTTCTTCTAACTTCTCATCCTGAGTCCGCAGTATTTCTTCTCAGGAATTTGAGAGCTCTGTGAGGAGCAGCACTAGCTTTCCTCGGCTTCAAAGTTCTTTTGCCAAGTCATCTCTCCCGTGTAGGAGTTGGAGATCAGAAATACTGTGAGAATACGCCAACAAAATCCACATGTCCAATCAATCACCAAGCCCTGCCAATTTACTGCTCCATCCTCACCTCTCCATATTGACTAACGCTGCTTTAGATTCAGGTCTGCACCATCATCTCTTGCCAGGTTGACTTCAACAGCCTCCAGGCATAACCCTCTCAAAATTACATTTTTTCCTATTTGTGGTGTGCCTGTGAAGGGGCAGGCACTGTCCCAAGCTTGCAGGATGTGGCTGTGAACAAGATGAATACAGTCATGTGGTTCAAGAGAAGGCAGAACTAAGAGGTGGAGAGAGGCACCAGAATAGCAGCTACCTTCAGGTTGGGGGCTGGGGGAAAAGGTAATGTGTGACAAGTTGAGACTGAGCAAGCGACATAACAGGAGGCCTTATGGGGTGATGGAAATTTCCACTGTCTTGATCTAGGTTGTGATTGCATGGTGTATACATATGCTAGAAAGTATTGCATTGTGCAATTAAGATTAGTGTATTTTACTATTTGTATACCTCAATATGGTGGAAAAAACTGGGGAAAAAAAATGAATATAGTCCCTGACCTCACAGAGCTCACAGTCCAGTGGTGGGGCAGGGGGTGGGTGGTGTGCATCTTAAAAGCAGGGAGGTGCAGCTGATTTTATCAAGGGGGCCATGACACAGTGTGGAGTGCTGGTGATAAGCATGGGCTCTGGCCCTGGACAAGCCTGGGTTCAAATCCTGGCCCCATCACCTCCTGTGTAACTTCGGGCAATCTCTGTGTACTCAGTATGCTTATCTGTAAAAGGGGGATAATGTTAGTGCCTACTTCATGGGGTGGCTGTGAGGATGGAATGCCTTGATACCTGTAGAACAGAGGCTGACATATCGTAATAGCTCAATACAAACACTTTATTACGCAGAATAGTCTTTCTACAAAACAACTCTGAGAAAGATACTCGTCTTGTTAAAAGCCTCCAGCGGCTTCCCTAGGTTGCAGGATAAGGTCCAGCCTCCAGCATGACCTTCAGAGCCCTCTTAGACCCCAGCCCAGGCTGCTTCCTGGGCCCCATGCCTGCCGTGAAATGTGTCTGGACTACTTAAAGTTCCCAGCTCACACCAGCCATCTTGCTCATCTAAGACTCCGGTCCTGCTGGCCCCTCTGCCTGGAAAGTCCTTTTTCCCTTCCCCTAGCTAAGCCCTGCTCATCCTTCAAAATTTATCTCAAGTGTCACCCTTTCCAGCAAGTTTTCCCTCACAATCTTTTATCCTCCAGGTTTCCCCTCCTCAGTATCAACAATACTTGTGCAGAACTGGAGCGTCCACTTGTGACACTGTGGTGTAACTACTGATGATGGGTCTGCCTCCTACCCATGAGTTCTCTGAGAGTAGAATTTAACTTTCCACTTGTGTTTGTGTCCTCAACGCCTAGGACAGTGCCTGACACACAGCACACATCTAATACATGTTCAGGGAGCAAAAGTATGAAGATTCATACCAAAAACCTTCCAAGCAGCTTTCAAACTGCCTATAGCATTTTGGGAGAAACTGGTGCAATCACTCTTTGCTTGGAAGTGGTTGATAAATGTCCCCAAATTTTACTCACTGAACATGATGTAAATGAGCTGTCATGTTCCTTCACTTACAAAATTACTTGCCAATTACACTTAGATGATCCCAGTGTAATTGCCATGTAAACTGTACCCTGGCTGAGATAGCCCAAATCATCAATTTAACTTTACCCTCTCATCATATGGTACTTACCACATAATTAAATAAATGGTCAGCCACCACCACAATTATATATCTCCCCAACAAAGTGAAGTGGCTGTATTTGTCATTGATTTATTCATTATGACAACATACAACACATCTCCAGGTATAATATCAGAAGCTTAGAAAAATTAAAAGTACCATGTACTCTTGAGAAGTTCCAAGTCTATCAACAAAAAGATAGGGATTATAACAACTTTGTTTTCTTAAAAAAAAAAAAAAGAGACACGAAGATATAAAGACAAAAATCATTGTTCTTCCTGAGAAGACTTTTTTCCTGAAACTTCAGATAAGAAAAACATTTCCAAGATTTGAAAGTGAATTTAGCTCCTCAAACAAGTAACAATATTTTTCAAAGAAACAGTTGCATTTGTTTTGGTGGAAGGTAAATGTGTTTTACTAAGGCTGGCATTCTCTTCTGATAGACTTGCTAATATCTTATGCAAGGATTAGAGACATGGGAGAGATCCTGAATATGATGGTGCCTCTTAGCAACCAAGTTTCCATTTGCTTCTATGGATGCTGCCCTCACACCTGGGACAGGTAATCACATTGATTTCCCAGCATGGCCACATTAGGCCAAATGGATTCTCAGGGGTTCTGTCTAAAGGGACCACTTGACTTCCAGAATACACTGTTTTGAGGCCCTAATTGAAAAAGAGGTCAATCCTGGCCCAAATATCTCTCTACTCCCTGCGGTGGAATAATTGATGTGCAGCAGCCCCTACAGATGTGAGTCACGAAGGTGATGGATAGATATAAGTATATTATTCACACGTACATCTGCTAATATACAGGTCCCAGTGCAAACACCAAGACCTAAGAATATTATGTGGATTTAGGACAATCCCTGAAGGACTCCAGTTCCATTAAAAATTTGTTTGGCAGCCTGGGGCAGATCTATTCCAACTCCCACAAGCTTCATGCATTGGAGAGGGGGAACCAAACTGCTTTGAAAATAAATTTAATAAATGTTGTAATGTCAAGTCATTAACATCCTGTCTAGTCATACAGTCTTCAGCTTTTGAAATAGTAACATGAACCTGTGGCATTTTTAAACCTTTCTCATATCTAAGTTAACCTTTTTATTTTCCTTGTGCTTTCTGCCAAAGGGGACGAATTACATCCTGAAAACATAAAAGAACATTCCTATTTTTTCCCTCTATAGGAGATTTTCTTGTCACCTATACCCTGAAAGTTCTGTGACCAGAGTCCATTTTGATTTGGAAATTGGAGAGGAAATACCTTAACTTGCAGATCTTCTCAGTTATTGTGTGATGATCTATAATATTAATTATAATTTGCTACTGTAAGGGTTGTACATTTTACAAATGCTCATTCATTCATTTAGCAGATATGTTTGGTATCTATTATGTATGTGCAAGGAGAAGTGTTAGAGGGACATTGAAAAGACAAAAGCCATCCCTCGAGTAGGTGACAGTCACAGGGCAATCACGTGGGGAGGGTAGGTGGGCTTCAATAGGAGCACCCGAGCTTCTCACACCACATGTTCTCAGGTCTTCAAGATAGGTGTGCATGACTCCCCCAAAATGACCAAAGCATCCTCACATACAAGTTTACTCCATCTTCACAACAACCTTCAGTAGTTATGACAAGCATTTTTGTAGCTAAAGTGAAGATCTGTTTCAGGCCTGAAACTTTTTACCTTAATATCATTTATACCAGGTGAATTGTTTCAAGATTCCAAAATGCCACATAACACAGTAGATAAGTAAGATCAGTGCATGGGTCTACACAGGGAGACAGGTGGTGGGTGATGGTGCCCTGGCTTATGTGAGTTAGGTCACACACTGGCTCTTGTCCACACACAGTGTCCTTTGGTCTGTGCATGAACCCTCAAAGTGCAGAGCAGGCTGTAACCCTCTTCAGTGCTTAGCACACCACCACCCTAAATAGGAAGTGCTTAATAAATCCAGTGTTTCCCTGGCATTGTACTTTAAAACAGTCATTACCTCCTAAAGAAAAAGAATAAATAAAGTAATAAATCAACGTCTGGGCACCAACAATTTTCAAAAGGATGAGAACTGCTGGGTATTATGACCCAAGAGTCCTTAAAGGAAGTCAGGCAAAAGTACATTCCCAGGTGCTTTGAACAATTCAGGGATCTTTTTTAACTGATAAGGGAAGACAACACTGCCTCCTAAGTGCACAGAATTAGTTATATGAGCAAAGGAATGTGGTCCAGGATTTTCACATGTCCAAAATGAGCCTCCTGTCCCCACGTATCAACCTCGAAATGCCTGTGTGCTACAAATTCCTGCTACAATTTCCATCCACAAGCTACCAAAGGAAGTAACTCAAGGCTGGGAGTTGAGTATTTCAAATTCCTCAAAGAGAAGAAATGCTGCTCCCTACTAAACTCTCAGCTACTCACCTTAAACTGATAGAAATCAATGGGGACAAGCAAATGGAATTTCAGAGCTCCTACGAGGCCACCAGCTCTGTACAGCAAGGCTGAGGAGGGTGACGGCCAAACTCACACAGCTCAGGCTTTTGAAGTCTGACTAGCAGTCTCCCACTAGCTGAAGAGAACAGGCATGTGATAGCTGCTAGTTTTGTGATGCTCAACTTTCTTGGGCCAGGGCTGCCTATCATCTCAGCAGAGAAGGGTAGGCAGGGAGAGGTGGGCACCAGGAAGTAGGAAGACAGAGAGCCTGTCATCTCTTAACTTCAAGCAATGAAAAATGCAGCAGAGGTGGAGACAGAAGGGCAGGCTAAAGAGAACCAGCTGAGTATCTGGGGAAGTTTTCGTATGGCTAAAAACTGTGAGAAGTATATTGTTTTTCTTATACTCAAAATGAAAGCTATTTAATAAAAATGGGCTATAACATGAATATCCAAATATAAATGACAAATGCATAAAAACATCTGTATTGGATATTGTTAGACAGCCACATTATTAGTTTAATCCAGTTTGTTTTTGTAAGTCCTTTGGAATAATGACACTATAACGAATAAGGAAAAAGTTTCAGACCCTTCAAGGGCACCAAGACTAGAAGCAGTCTGCAGGATTTTGGGGCTTCTGTGCCATCTTGTGGTAGTCACCTCAAATTGCAGGGATCACTTCTAAAATGAAAGAGGTTCTGGAAGGTGGGCTTTAAAAGCTACTCCTATAAACATGGATTCAAAGCTCCATGCACACACAAACATGAACCTGACTCACTTTTTAGGGCCTAGAGCAACAGCCTTCCCCGAGAACATGACAGAATTTCATTATATGGGGACCCTGAGTTGCTGTTATTATAGACAGACAGTAATGGGACAAGGCTGAGACTCTCAACTGGTGTTAAAATGACTTGAACACTCACTGCAGTATTATTTGCAAAGTATAAATAAGGAGGCAGCTTAAAGAGCCAGCATCATGGGAGTGATTAGGAAAATTGTGGCACATCCACACAATAAAATATTAAGGAGCAGCTAAAACGTGCAATAGATCTTCATGCACTGACAGAAGGATGTCTCAGATATATTTACACAAAAAAAATCATTGAACAGTATGTACAATATGAGTGAAAAATATTTCAAATGTATAAAAAGGCCCAAAAAGATACAGTACCAACTGTTTCTGCTGGTTATCCAAGAGGGGGTAAGGCTTTTAATTTTAATTTTATACTCTTTTATATGGTTTGAATTTTTCCAGTGAGAATAATTTAATGTTTCCCTTTAAGTAGAGTCCCATAATTACAACAGTTATATAAAAGACAAAGTTTTCTCCTTCTTCAGCACATGCCCCATAGTCACTGAGTCCTAATAACACCTGACCCTTCTTTTCCATGTGAATATGACTTGTAATGTTCACATTCCCTGGTTTCACAAACCCCTAGAACAGCCCTGGAGCTTCAGGCCCACTCCCCACACGGACAGAGAAGCTTTCTGCGAGTTTCTACACCCTCCAAAACATTGAAGTCTTGGTCCCACTTCTGCCAGCTGTGGGGCAGCAGACCTTCCTGTGCTATTCCCAAGGACATGAGTAGTTTCAGTGGAGACCAGGGAAGACAAACTAGACATTGGTAATGAGATTTCTGACTAGACAAGAGGGAGCATCAAAAAGAAATGGGAGCTGTTGACATGTCTGATCTGTCCATTTCTTTCTAACCAATCCCCTCCATTCTTACCTACTTTCTACCTAACCCTGACCCACATCCTCTCCACTTCTCTCACTGCTTAAACATCATCCAATCCATTAATTCAACAGCATCTCTGATCTTAGGCTTGGTCCATCCACAACTAAAGAAGCAAACTCCCTAGAACATATCTGGAATCCAAACAGGCTTTTGTAGGCGGTAGAGACCTGTTACATGCTTATCAGCCTGGCCTTCAGGTCTGCCTAGCCCTGGATTCATCAAACTGTTGAGATATCCATGTTATTTTGCAAGAGAGCCCCCCAAATAGTTTATTTTAAAGACATTTTCTAGTCACATCAAAGACAAGGGACTCAATTTCTTAATATATACAAAGCTCCCATAAATCCCAAAGCCAAAGGCCAATGACCTAACAGAAAAATAGGTCAAGAACATGAGCATAGAGTTCTCAGAAAAGAAATACAAATGACTCCTAAAAATATAAAGAGGCACTCAACTGCACTTAAAATACAAGAAATACAAATTAAACTACAAGATGTCATTTGTAACTATCAAAGAGACAAATGTGGTAACATACTCCAATAGCAAGGTTGTGCAGAAATGGGGATTCTCATGCATTGCTGACTATAAAGTGGTACAATTTCTATCAAGGACAATTTGATAGTACATGAAAATTTTAAATATGTATAACCCTTGACCCAGAAGTTTCACATGTAAGGTATTTTTTAAATTTATTTTAATAATATACTAACACTATGCAAGATAATGAATATCCAAAGATATTCACTGAAGCACTGTTAATAATCAAAAAACAATGCAAACAACCTAAGTTTTCATCAATAAAGGACTGGTTAAATAAATTATGGCATATTCACAAGTGGAACACTGTATATTCAAAAGGATGAAGCAGTTCTATATTTACTGATTTTGAATTACTGCTCATATAAATTAAGAGAACAAAGTTAAGTATATATATGCATTTGTTTTCAAATGCTTGGAGTAACTCACAAAGGATATAAACAAACAAGAAACAGTGGTTGCCTCAAGGGAAGAGAATTGGTAACTGGGGGGACATAGGTGGGAGGCTCACCTTTTTACTCCCTTCCTTTATTAACCTTCAGAATTTTGTGTCCTATCCATGCATTAGTTAGTCAAAAAAACACATTTAAAGAAACTGATAACAGATTGCCAGTACCAGCAGAGCCTTCAAATGCCATACACTCAAATCCATTTTCCATTATGCCCACAGTTATTTTCTCATTTAAGCCATGGATTTTTCCAGTTAATCTATGCCAAGCTGACCCTTCCCCCATCGAATTTACAGTTGATTTAGGTCACTCTTCTGTTTTAAGATAAAAATCAAACCTTCAATGAGTTGCCACTGCCCCCAGAAAAAAGTTCAACGCATTAAAAAGACATTCCATCTCTTTTACCACCCGGCTCCAACCTGCAAGACACAACCCAGCCTCAGCCACACAAGAAGGCTCACCTCACCTCCCTTACTTGCCCATAAAATTCCCTCCCACCTCTTCTCCCTTCTCTACACAACAAAACATATATAACCTGTGAGGTCTACATCAAATTACCTCTTTGAGTCTTCCCTACCCTGAGGAAGAACCAATAAAACTTTGCGCTATGCTCTGAATAGTATTTTGCTTATCCTACAAGAAGTTTACTGCTCAAAATTATATTATGTGCATCATTTACGAGTGTATAGATGACTAAATCTAATCCATGGTCATCTCCCTTAGATTGCAAAAAACTGGAAGAAGCCAAACCCATTCATCATGTATTCCTAGCACATAAACAACTGCCTGGCACTCAGGTGCTTAATATATATGAACTCACTGTCACTATTCCCCACCATGTGTTCTCATTTATCAAACTGAATTAAGAATGTTGTTTTTCCAAGGCTATTTCTTTGTGGCCAGTTCATGTTTGCCCAGTATGACATGGTGCTACCTATGCAAATTTATCTCCCAAGTTTAAGCCAGGCCATTGTGCTTGGCTCTTTTTCCTAATTATTGCACAGATGTCTGGTGTCAGTTTGACTTTGCTTTCTCTTACTGGATACTCTGGCTACAGATTAAAAACAAGCAAACAAACAAACACTTCTGGTTTTCCCACAGTTGATTGCATATGATGTGGTGCCATTTGGTGAGTTAGGCACTTATAAAAACGATTTGGGAGATGAGAGTTATCTTTTCGGGAGCAAATGGACATGAAATGTCATATCTGGAGGAAGAAGTTGCTCTCCTGCTCTCCTCTTCAGCATTCTAACTCTGAAGATACTATAAATTCTTTCAAAGGAAAAAAGAAATCTAAATAGTCTGCCAAGAACTATTTTTGGTGTGTTTATTAATGAAGCTTCTACTCATATGTAGTTTTTGGTGACTTTTGTTTCTTTAGCCAGTAAAAATGGTGGTGAGGGAAACAACCCAAGGGTCCATTGTCAGGTGAATGGATAAACAAATTGTGCTTGATCTATACAATGGAATATTATTCAGCAATAAAAATGAATGAACTATTGAAACATGCAACATCACAATAAGTATGCTGTGTGAAAGAAAGCAGACCAAAAAAGAAAAAAGAGAGAAAGAGAACATATTGTTCAATTCCCATTTATGCAAAATTCTAGAAAGTACAAACAAATCAAACAGTGACAGAAAGAAGATCCTCGATTACTTAGGGATGAGGGAAAGGCTGAGAGGGAAGAGGGGGAGCAATGACAAAGGGTCATGAGAAAGCTTTTGGAGGTGATGGAAATGCTCACTCTCTTGACTGTGGTGACGGTATCATGGGTGTATACATTTGTCAACTTGTCAAAAGTTGTAAAATTGTATACTTTAAATATATACAATTTAGTTTGTCAATTATACCTCAATGAAGCTGTTAAAAAAGCGGACAGAAGTGAGGAAGAAGGGAATCGGTACAAGAACAGATTATACAGTGTTATTTTAAAAGTGGTTTTCAAAGAAGAGGGATGTCCAATATGCTCCATGCTCACAAAATACCTTTCCAGAATGACATTTTCCTGAAAATGTCATTTTCTAGGAAGACAGAAGTTATATTTTTGAGGGAGCAGCCAGGTTGCAAGCAGATGATTAATTATCACGGAAAATCGCTGATGTATCATCGCAATTTCACAGTATTTCTTACAGTTAAAACAAAGCTCCTTCATATTCTGATAAAGGTATTGTGAAGCTTTAATTGATTTGTGTTGGTAAAAGCCCTTGGTTACTGTCGTGGAAAATAATTGAATTAAGTATCAAAATATAAATGTACAACTTTTGTTACTGTTTTTATATTTGTTTTTCTTTAAAATAAACATTGCAGGGTGCCAACACCTTATTAAATCAGGGGAGATGAACTCAGGGCCTTGCCCATCTGTTGGTTTAATATTAAATTACAGAATCTACAAAGATGTTTAATGAAACTTGTGTAGCTATTTCTGCATACTAGATAATCTTGTAAATGTCACTTGCCCACTCATTAAGGAGCAGAAATGACTTATGCAGGTGAACTTAGAAATATAAATCTCTAGGCTTAGTTGTATACTTTCTTTCTGGGAAGGCAGATATTTTTTGCCTTCTTTTGAAAAGAATAACTATATCAACTAAGCACCACAGTAAGTAAATACAATAAAACATATAAATGACAATATTGATCAGGAGGACACTGTAGATAGACATTATGCTCAGAGAGACAGAGTAACTCAGAGTTTATTTGAAAGATGTTTAAACAGCAGGCTGTATCTAGAGTAACAGACATGACATGCAGTAAAACAGTGACTCGGTAATTAAGCATCACTCAACAGTGATCCATGCACACTAGGTCTTCAGTAACTGTTAAACAGTATTCATAACTTCAGCTCCTGAGATTGTGATTTAACAACAGCGAACAAATCTGGAGATCACAATCCCTCACTATTTGCAAAACAGAGGTAAAGAAGATGTTCCTAAGTTATCTCTATTCCAACCAATACAGACATGATGGTGGAGAAAACTCATTCAAGAAAGTGTTGATCACTCAGCAGAAACAAGATTATTCTTTAAGAGGGATAGATTTTAAGAAGGACTCTTTGCTGTGGATCTAAGGTAGAGAGAGATCTACAACAAAGGGGATAAGGGCTTCCACATTTTGGATGAGAATTTCATTATGAGGCAGGTAGGGACACCTGCAATTCATTATGGTCAACTATAAAGAGTTCTGCAAGAATTTGTAAGAATAGAATACAGTCATTACAAGTCACACGTGGCAATTTAAATTCAAATGTGCATTAATTAAAAATTCATTTCCTCAGTTGCTCTAGCCACATTTCAAGTGCTCAGTAGACAAGGTGTGGTTAGCAGCTCCCACATTGGACATGCAGTATAGAATATTCCATCATCACAGAAAGTTCTAGTGGGTAGTGTTGGGTTACAGTGAGACAAACACAGGGATGCTAAATAAGGAACTCTGTAATACTGATTTGAGAACGTGAGTGTATATTGGTTACATAGAGGCCACGTCACTCAGCTCTCAGAGGAGAGAGCTTCATTCATACTCACCTAGCTTGGCTTAGGAGTTAATAAACAGCCCAGAGGTAAAGCACTCTTTGTGTCCTCATGCCCTCTGGGACCTCAAAAACTAAATGTGTGTTTTCCATAAAATATTAAATCAAGACAAATTAAGACAGAACACTTAATGTGAAATAAAGTTCAGATACTCCTGTTTAAACACAGATTAGAATTTCTGTCAGAACAATGCCAGTGAAAAGTTGACATTCTAATTAATACAATTTACATTATAAAGCACTGAATATCTTTATCTTGCTATTATGAAATGCCCTCTTTTAAAAAAAAATCAAGGCTCTACTCAACAGGGAATTGAATACTAAGGGCAGTATTTAAAAACCCATGTACAAGAGGTGGTTGGGGTCACCGGCATTTTTACACACTATCAACCCAGGTCTCTAAAATGGAAGCAAAACACTCATCCTCTACAACACGGTTTTGTGATTTTTTTTAAATCATCCAAAAGACGATTTGCATGCAGCAATAAGATTCTGAGGCTGTTTTTCTTGCAATGATATAAAACACACTGCAAAACACGAACACCAAAAACTAACCCCCCCCTTCCCCTCTTCTCTTCTTCTGTCTTCTCCCTCCCACATTCTCTCACTGAATGCCACAGGGAACAGTCCTGGAACCCTGTGAACTCACATCCATGTAGGGCTCCCACACGATGTTTACTCAATCCAAATTCCAACTGTGTAAGAGGGGCAGAAAATCAGCCCCACAGCTGGGTACCCAAGGATTCGTGTTCATAGCCTTTGTCAATTTTATGCTATCGGTGAAAGGAATAAAGATGAGATTCTTAAAGCCTGAATTTTCATTTCCTAAGACAACGTGCTTTTTCTTCATGCTTTATCACACTCCACTACTTGGTTTCCACCCCTTCATAATTGATATCGGCCATTTGAAGCATTCAGTAAAAACCTCATGAGGTTCATCAAATGTCCCCTAGTCTATAATTCTTGCTTCTAACATATTCAGAAGCATATTCATCCAAGTGTTTTCCACTTCCCTTCCTTGGTTCTCCCTGTGCACAGGGACGAGTGTAATGACAGTTGTATTAATTATATGCTGAAAAACCCACATAGCAGCAAAAATGATGGAGATCATCATTTTAAATATTTTATTAAAATAACCCAGTGTAGAACAGATAAAGTAGACCCTCTTGATAATGAGAGGTTCATTAATTTTACAAGAATTCTAGAAAGCTTAGAATGGTCATCAAAATTATGTTTCTTTTTTTTTTTTTTTAAGAAAAGGAAAGCCTTCAGTCTCTGCTTTAGCAAGCAAGGGTCTAGTAAAATTTTCCACAGTATTTTTAAAATAATTACTCACCTTTCTGGAATAAGTTTTGAAAAAAATAGCTGGAAATATGGAGGATTTAGATTTCATAGTATTACTTGAAATGCCTGTAAAATTTCAGCTTCTGCAGTTTACCCATTAAAACTTGGTGTATTAGCATATAATGACTTCTGATAAGTAAAATTGGTATTCTCCATAAACAAATAAGCAGTGCATTAAAATCCTTCCCTAACTAACAGTGAGAGTAAAACAAGCTTGCCTACCAAGTGTGTCTCCAGGTACAGTTTAAGGCCATCCGTCTCTGCTTTAGGTGGTGTCCAATTCTCAGTGGTTTCCATGGCTTCGTTCAACCATTGAATAAATTCATCCAGCTTGTTTACAAACCCCTGGTGACAGAAAAGGAGAAAAAGGGACAAGAAAATTATGTTAATTGGTTATTTTTTAAAGCCAATCTTAAAAATTCCAAACTTCACCAATGGTAAAATTGATATCACTGTACTCCCATCCTATCCATGCTGTACAATAAAATGTCCACTTTTCTTGCCATTGAAATCTATTTAAATGGAAAGAAACTGTCCATGACTCCCTTAGTTTTTTCCTAGGAACACTTTTTTGAGGAATTTGGATTGGACTGCAGGGTGTCATTGGAAAGGTGACCTCAAATCATCGAAGCATTCCTGGTGTCTGACAAGCGCCCCCTCACCAAAAAATCAGGTTAGGTCTGCTAGGAACACTCACTGGCTTTGGGGGTTAAAAGCACTCCTGTAAAGACAGTGTTCTTTACTCAGAAGCCTATGGAGTTGAGGTGCCTTCACTGAACTGGCAATCTATTTTAAATCACATAAGTGTCTAAAGGGACTTGGATGAGTTCTACTGACAGCCCAAATGTCTGTGACTGAGTCTCAGTTCTAAGAAGCAAGGAAAGGTAGAGGACCAATGAACAAATGTAAATGCCTATCTCTGGGTGTGTGCTGGACAGAAAGAATTATTGTAGGCTAAGAAGCACAAATCACAATAATCTTGCAAATTTTCAGATAGTGGTTATAAAAATTTATTGACCATTTAAAAGAACACATCAGTGGAAATGGAAAATATTTTGAAAAAATGAAAGCCCAGCTATGAACCTAAGGGAAAGAAATGGGGCTGGGCATCTGCTTGCCTTGACTGGGTAAACACCACCACCTGGAGGTCAAAAGGAGAAAGGACAGGCTTCTACATCTGAACTCACTGAGATGGCTTGGGATGCTATTTCCCTATTAAACTTAACCTATTCTTCAGATTTGCCTTTTGATTAATTTTGATTAATATTTTTAATGCTTAACTGGTGAGTTAAGTTGTAATAAAAGCTAAGGATTCCTCCCTGTTAGGGAGATTCTAGCTTCCCACCTCCCCTCCTGCTTACATATGTAGCCACAAGAATATAAACAGAAATTATGAAAACAAACGAAATTGGAGTCCGTCTGATTCTTGATACCTTTGTCACCTGCTATTTCTCCACCTCTTCAGCCCCTTTCTGTGTGTACTGTCACCAGTGTTCTGTACAGGGGACAGTGTACTAATTATCCCCATATCATGAGACTCTATTTGTAGAGAAACCAAGTAAGTGCCACTCTATTCACCAAGCCAAGCAATGTGCAGGAGATGCAGGCATTTCAGTGCTGTCAACAAATATTTGATGCTCATTTACAGAAGCTCTGCTAGAATCTCTCTGACATAAATGAAGGAGAATGAGGCTGACATAAGTAACAACATAGAAAAGTGGGGAAAATACAAAATTTTACTTATTTTGTAATATAAATCAAATCCTAGACAACAGATTTTGGTCACTCAGTCATTCTGGTAACAAATATTTAATAAGCACCACTCTGTGTAAAGCACACTGCTGGACATTACTGGGAATAAAAAGAGAAATATCACTGCAGCGAAAACTTCAGCAGAACATAAAGCATGTCAAAGCACTGGCCTACTGAATCCAAGTAATTTTAATCATTAAAAACAAAGTTTTACAATCAATAAAGACTTGGGACACAGTCCTGAATTTTCTTGTAAAATGTATTCTGTCTGTATGAGAATTCTGTTTATACTCAGGTTTGTTTCTATTCTGAGTATTTGACCTGTCTGTTTCTCTACTGTTCTGAGTTCACACTTACTTACCTGTAGAGTCAAGGACGACTATAAAAATCTGATTTTCTTCATGACACAATCCAATGCTGCCATTGCACTACATGAAAAGCACATTGTACATCCGCACAACTCACTGCTGCAGAATGAATTACAAACCTTTGAAAGGCCACATATTAGCCTTCATCGCTCAAACTCCCATATCTTATCTATTCAACCTCTCTCCTGTCATTTCCTACCACCACTTTCCTTCCTGTCCCTTTTTGCTCTGTCTTCTGTTACACTTCTCTGCCTCCCTGCCAACCTCTCCAGGGGCACATGGAGGGTTAGCCAGGCCACCCTCTTAATTGTCTCCTTCTGGGTGGGCCCCTGACCATACTTATGTTTGATACATGCTCTGAGAGCCTATTGATTGGAGCCTAGCCAGGATTCAACCCTTCAACCCACAGAAGAAACCTTGGTCATCCTACTTGGGAGAAAATGGAACAGCCATTGGCCTGTTACCACCAGTTGGCAGCACATGTCCCACTTTCAAATCATTTGCATTTTGAAAGTTCCTTAATGAGGTGTGTTTAAAGAATCTTACTTTTAAACTTTCTAAAACATCAATAGCTTTAAAGACTAAGAAGCACAATGAAAGAGTTGAAAGAGTGTGTAAGTGTACACTTACAGGTTTGTGAGAAATAATTTGCCAGGGCTCAGCTGGTTAACATACATTTGAAGATTATATTCGCAAGGAAAATACACAGCCGAGTCTTAAAAAAAAGCTACACTCATGACAGGGTAAGAATATCCATTATTTCTTTTATTTTCCTACCTGTTTCTCTTCTATGACAAACCTAGGTTGGCAAACTATAAACTGCGAGGGTGGTTACTGCTGCCCTTCAGAAAAGCTGTCATGGTAGCCAGCACAGAAAGGAGAGCATTTCTTGCAACAGATATGGGACCAGAAAACAGCAACACAGTAGGAAACAAGAAATGGTCCCTGCCTTGTGGAGTTGAAAGCCTAGGGGTAATACTTTATAGAATTACATGATTTTTAGAACAAATTAAAATTGAAACTATTTCTCTAAAATGGGAAAGGGGAAATTTACAAGAGGAAGTAGACAGTTGTGCTGTTAACACAATTTGGTGAAATGGTGCTGATTATGGTCATTTTACCGATAAGGAAACTGAAGGTCAAAGAAGATAAGTGACTAGCCTAATGGCAGAGTTGGGATCTGAACCATATCTGATTTCAAGGTCTGTTCCTCTCAGGTTACCACACTGCCCCTGAGAAACAGCACTCTGAGAGACACATTATGGGACCCAGATGAAGGAGAAGAAACATTTCTTGCCAGCCCCACAGTCATGGCACTGAGATAAAAATTCTCTAAATCCTCCCTCCTTCACATTCACTATTTTCAGTTAATTTTTCTGAAAGGGGATCTGTGATGAGGTTAGACACCTAACAAGAAATGCTCTTTTTAGCAGGCAAAAATTGCTGTAAATTTCACTTTTAATTTATAGAAAATTTAAACCAAAAATTTAAGGCAGTTATATGCTTGAACAAGCCCATTCTACCAGTGCCTCAATTACAGATGAGTTTGACTCAGTTTAATCACGGAGATGGTCCTTGGTTCTCAGGAGGTAGCATAGCCCATGATTTGAACTGCTAATGTCCTTTTGGTGCTTGTTGTTTGTATGTGTGTGTGAAGGCATGTGTGTTCACCCCCAGAAGAATGCACGTTTCTCGGTGCACAGAGAAATCAAGTGTAATGTCTGACTTACTCCAGATCAAGTTAGTTGCCTTCAGAGAGCGACCTGCTGAAAAGCACCAAAAACGTGAACTATTTTCACTATAGTTTTGAAAGTCAAAAAGGTCAGCCTCTGCTGCTGAACTTTTTAAACCATTCAAAAGTATATACCCCTTTCTTAGTATTCCAAGATGAAAGGATATGGTAAATGATCTCGGCTGAACAATGCTAGCTGAAACAATAAGTAATCTTCATACAGCACTCATTAGGTGCCAGGACCATTTAAAAAAGTATTCTACATACAATAGATCATTTGAGTCTCATAAAGACCCTGGGAAGCAGGTACTATTGTCACCCTCATTTTACAGATGAGAAGACTGAGGCCGGGAGAGGCGAGGAGCTGTGCTCAAGGCCACATAGCTAGAAGAGGGTAGACTCAGCACTGAATCCAGAGAGCCTAACTGGCACCACATGACGTCATGAAAGCCCAGCTGACGTAACCATTTGTCTAAGTCCCTGGCAGAAATTAGGCCTTGAGAAAACATTTCAGTGAGGATTAATTGTAGGGGGAAGGAAGGAGAGGTTGTACTAAAAGAGAAAAAAACATGCTTACTGTGAACCAGTGTGGATAATGTTAAGAAAACAGTTGCTACAACCAAACAAAATTCAATTAGATTCTAGGCTCTATCCATGTCTTATTAACAATATAAACTAAAGGAGTTACTTGATATCTCTCAACCTGTTTCTTTACCTGTAAGAGAGGGGTAGTAATATTCATCTTGGGTTTATGTGAGGATTTCAAGAGAAAACATATTGCAAAACCTAGAGTAAATCTAGGGCTTGATAAATGATTTTTAAAAATCATTCTCAATCAACAGGTTCCAATTTGATCTTTTATGCCACTAGCTCAAAACTTTTTGATTATTCACTAAGCACACAACACTGCTAGGTGCCACAGGGAGGATGGAGAGAAAAGTCCCCCCACTGCCACAGTGCAAGAGGGCACCAACGGTTCTGGGCATTCAGAGGAGGGAGTCATGAATTCCGTCTCAGATCATCAGATGAGGCAACGTGGAGGGGGCAGCATCTGAACCTGCAGGTTAGCAAAGATTTCCCAACTTCCTTATTCCAGCAGTGGGTCTGAAGGGGATCACAGTTCTCTGTTAACAGCCACAAGTTTTAAGAATAATCTGGCTTAAATTTTCAAAACAAGACACATGCTTTGGCACCAGTCTTTAATAAAGGCTACCAATGAGTAATCACAATCCTCTTACCCAACGCACAAGGAAGCTTTGTTTAGGCTCTGATAACTGGTAAAATTAGAACTCCACTTAGAATCAAAAATATGCATTGAAATTTTATATGTATATATGTCAACATATGTATTTAATCTTCCATGTTTGCTTAATTCTTATACATAGTTCTTATATAAAATGACTAATTTCACTTTTTACACAATAGTACTCAAATGCAATTTACCCTTCCTAACCACGTATCTATGTACTTAATGTTCTACCAAGATGCAGAAGCTCAAGATAAAATGAAATGGAGTTATACAAAACAGAAACAGACTCACAGACAGAAAACAAACTTACAGTTACCAAAGGGGAAAGAGGAGGAGAGATAAAATAGGAGTTTGAAATTAGTAGTCACAAACTACTATGTACAAAATAGATAAACAACAAGGTCCTACTGTATAGCACAGCAAACTATATTCAATAGCTTGTAATAACCTACAATGAAAAAGAATATGCAAAAGAATATATATGTATAACTGAATCATTATGCTATACACCAGAAACTAACACAACATTGTAAATGAATTATATTTCAATTAAATGAAAAGGAATTAAAAGTAGTGCTTTGGACTCTACCAACTCACATTTACCCACATTCCTACCTACAAAATCCAACATGGTACAAGTAATTGACAGAAGGGAGGATATGGTGAGTGCTTTTAGAAGAAAGATTGAAGAGAAAATGAAATGGTTTGACACAGTTTTAACTCTGATGCTACAAGAAAACTCAAATGCTGAAATGTGTTATGAAATATTTAGCTTCTTTTCTAAAGATTGAATGGGATGTCTTTAGAACTTAAAAATATTCCTTATAAAATCATCCTGGAATAAAGGCTGTCAGTTGGAAAGAGAGAATAAAAAGGACATAGAATGGTATTATCTAAAACTGACCAGGTGGGAAGTTCTATTCTGAACTCAGTATCATGTAGAAGGGATAAATTCAGCCGAATCCTCAGTTTCTTCAAATACTATTGACAGTGGTTTCAACCCAGAAAGATCCTCAAATCTCATAATGGAAAATGGTTTCCATCAACAAATCTAGAGACTTTGACTTCAGTTGCTCCCCTCTGACTTATGAGAAGAAATAATCAGCAATTTTAAGGGCAAAACAAGTTTGAAATGCGTATCATCAAAGTCTAATAAAGACAGGAATAAATACAAGAATTGGGAATAAACTGGAACTAATAAGAAGTTAATATCAACTGAGTATTTATTATGTGCCAGGCACTTATTTAATACTTACAACTACCCTACACTATAAGCGTCCCACACTCTCCATTTTAGAGAGGGGAAAACTGAAGCTCCGACAAGCTCAAATACTTATAGCTGCTAGGAGTGAACCTGGGGATCCTCCCACGTCACCTAACTGCCCCAAAGCTTTGCTCACTTACTCTATGTGAGACCTTGCTTCAGCACCCCGCAATGCTCCAGAGGTGCTGGATGAGCAAATCAAATCATCTTTATCTGCCTCTAAACTCCAAACAATGATCTGAGATGCTCACTCCTTAGCATTTAGGATTATGATCATTTAGTGGTTTACTTGTAGGATTTTTATATCCAGTATTATAAATAACAATACTTAACATGTGGGTGCTGACTATCTACCAGCTAGTCTTCTAATAACTTAGGTAGTCGTTTAATCTTCCCAAATTTCTCTACTGGACAGATGAAGAGGCTGACGCAGAGAGGAGTTAAGTGATTTATTCAAGGACATAAAGCCATTAAATGGCTATTAAGTAGTCTGGTTCTAGGGCCAAACTCTGAACTACTAGACCATACTGCCTTTATCACCAGGCTCAGTTCCACGAGGTTCACAGAGGGAACAACAAAGGGCGGTAACACCCACTGCTGCCCATTCTTAGTCCCCAGCCTCTGTGAGAACCCCCACTCGTCCGCACAACTTCCACCTCCCCATCACAGCACCTCTGATTTGGATCATTCTCCCTACTCTTCTTGAAAAGGAAAAAAGGAGAAGAGTTTCCATGCAGATTAAAAGCACAGACCCGAGTCTTCAAAAGGCCCTTAGAGCCCATCGAGTTCAATGCCCCCATCTTACAAGTGAGGAAACCAAGTCTCAGAAAGGTTAACTACTTGACTGGTAACAGGCAACCAGTAGGGAACTGAGGCAGAAGAACTCAGGTGGTGTGTCCTCAAGTATACAGCTCTAATTATTCACTTTAAAAGTTTTCATAGACATCTTTTGAATAAAATGTCTGGAGTTCAAAAAAAAGGACAGAGTTAGAGTAATTCTAGAGTAAAGGAAAGAATAATGTAAAATTTCAGAGTACTGCTGGTTTGGCTAATTGTGTGTACTATCCATGTTGGGGGGCATTAGGCCAGCTGAAATAAAGATTAAATTGCCTTTTTTTCTTCCAACTCTGCATGTGTGCACATTCATGTATATGTGCATATAGGTCCTTTATTCAAAACTGCTGAGAGCTTACTATGCAAAAGATACTGTATTTGGGCCTGGGACTCACATATAAATGACCAAGAATTTTCTCTTCTAGAGTTCAGATACAATGATATAAAGTGTGATATGTTTGATAATGTAGTTTAGCAGTTGTCAAACTTTTAGTCTTAGGATTCCTTTAGACTTAAGAATTACTGAGGGCCCTCAAGAACTTTTGTTTCTGTGAGTTATAACTATCAATATTCATTTCAGAAATTTTGATAATATTTATTAATTCATGTATAAATATAATCTACCACATGTTAAAATAACACATTATTATGAAAAATAACTATGATTTCAAAAATAGTGAAAACAGTGGCATTCTTTCAGCTGTACACAAATCTTGCTAATGTCTGGCCTAACAGAAGACAGTTGGATTGCTATTTTTTTACTTCTGCATTTAATCTATTGCAATATCACATGTCATTATAGCCTCTGGAAAACTTCACTGTACACAGAATGAAAGTGAAAACACATATATCATTTTAGTGCTGGCTTGTTTGTTTCTGGTTTTGGTTATTTACGGGGATTTAACTGACATATAACGTTACATTAGTTTCAGTTATGCAACATAAGGATTTGACACATGTATATATTGTAAAATGATCATCACAATAAGTCTACGTTAACATCCATCACCACACATAGTTACAATTTTTTTCTTGTGATGAGAATTTTTAAGATCTACTCTCTTAGCAACTTTCAATTATACAATGCAGTATTATTAACCATAGTCACCATGCTGTACACCACATGCCCAGGACTTACTTATTTTATAACTCTAAGTGTGTAACTTTTAACCACCTAATTTTAGTAGTAATATAAAAACAGCTTGACCCTGTGGCTCCCTGAAAGATCTTGGGAACCCTCAGGAGCGCCTGGACCATACTCTGAGAATCTGTTTTTCAGACCATCTCAAGCGCTCCAGAGCCATTGGAAAGGCATAACTCAGTCTTGGGGCAGGGAGGACTTCTTGGAGGAAATCATAATTCAGCTGGGTCCTGAAAGATAAGTGTAAGTGATTCAGAAAAAGTACAGAGGACACTCAGTGGAGCAGAACATTCTTGGCAGATAAAGTTCAAGAGAGAACAGCTCATTCTTAGACCTCTCAATAGCTGGGCATGGCTAATGCTCTGGAGGGAAATAGGAAAACTGGGAAGTGAGGTAGGAGTCTAACAAGAAGCCAGGCCACATATACCATACTCTGGAGTTTGGACTTTATCCACAGGACAATGGGGGTGGTCACTGAAGTTCTGAAGCTGGAGAGTGAAAGAATCTGATTAGCCTTCTAGAAGACTTGTAGTGGCTGCAGTGTGGAGCGTGGATTGCCAGGTGTAAGGCTGAGACCAGAAAAACCAGTTAAACAGGTGCCACACTACTCCATGAAAGAAGTTGATGAGGGCTAGAATGAGGTAGCAGCAGCAGATATGGAGAGAACATGCAAGACTACAGAGAGAGAGACAGAAGTTAAAATGGACAGGACAGTTGTATGTGATGGATGAAAACTTTGGGAAATTTGTTAGAATCTGAGATGACTGCCAACTTTCGATTTTGGTTGGAGGTACCATTCTCTGAAAGAAGCAATAAGATATTAAGAAGGAAGAAGCAATTTGCAGGTAAATGATAACCATGGTATTAGACATCATGAGTTTGGTTTATAAGGTGTGGAGCAAGATCTAGGTAAGAGAGAGCAACATACAGCTGGTACTGGAGATCACAGGTATGGGTGAGAACCCAGAAGCAGTGTGTAGGGGTATATTCATTGTGTCTTCTACATTTTTGAGGCCCCCACAGTGCAATGAACTCAATTTTATTCACCCCAGTCCCTCATTCTGCATCTGTCTCAGCGGTTCTCCACACTGGCTGTGTCCCCAAATCAGCTATGAAACATACATCAAATTCAGAGAAGGGAAATTTGCTTCAAAGTCTCCCAGGGCTACAAAGATAAAGAGTCAACAGCTGAGGGGCGGTAGGAATGTGTTCATGTTGATCTTGAAAATAAATAAATAAATAAAAGGACTTGCTGCCCCTTTGTGACAAGCTTGCAAGATCTAGTATAACCAGGAGACAGCTTGTGCAACAGGAAGTAAGCTTGGGAATGGCATGTTCTAGTTGTAAAATGAGAGCACTGAGTTGAACAATTTCTTAAGCCTTTCTGACCATTAACATCTGTGGTCCTGGCAAATAGAGCCTCCTTCAAAGTCAGAGATGTTCGGATGATTTACCTGTTCCAGTTAGACAGGGGACTGATCTTTGCTGACTTCCACACACCTTCCTAATGTCTTCTACTCCAATCACCATATCTATTCCTCAAGACCCAGGTTCAAGACTCCTCTCCCAGCAAATCATCCCAACCTAGTGCTACCAGTCCAACACACTTTCTTAGTTTTTCCATCTTTAGCAGTCAGAGACCTGAGGGACAATTCTAAATCTAATGGAGGCCATTCCTTTTTCTTCCCATAATACATTGTGATGACTTTCCACCTGGTTAAAGAGTTCTGTGGGAATTATTATTTATAATCACATAATTATAAATAAATATTATAAATATATACAAACACAAATTATAAGTAAATAAGTATACATTATTTATAAGGTTGTTGTGTGACAACATTATAAACTAGAAGGTTGTTTGTATTTGTCTGAACACACATTCATTGCATAAATTCCCTTACATAAACCTCCTAAGATGTCAGAGAAGTGCATTAACTAAAATTATTGGGCCAATTATAGGAGAATTATCTCTAATATAATGTAAGAATCATCTGTCAAGGCAGCCCAGCATTTCACAGAGAAGAGGGGTGTAAGAATCTAGGGCGACGATCACAGGCCCCAGGAGGAAGGGGGGTGGGGGTTGTGTAGGAAGCTGAAGCTTTATAATGACCAAGATGGCTGAAGGTTGGAGAAGAAAACAGGGTGATAGCATTTGATTCCAAAGTTCAGAACCATCTACACACAAAGAACTGGTGAGGCCTGACCCACCCACCATATTAATAATAATAACACCAATCATGACCATAGGAGCTAACATTTATTGAATGCTTACTACAAGACAGGTACTATTCTGAGCTCTTTACACATTTTAACATATTTAATCATCAAAAAAAAAAAAGGAAGGAAGAAAGAGAAAAGAAAGAAGAAAAACAACTCTATGTGAAAGATATACTTTTAACCCCATTTTGCAGAGGAAGAAACTGGGGCAAAAGCAAGAAAGTCACTTGCTCAAGATAACACAGGTGATAATGCATAGAACCTTATCAACCTGAGAGAAGGGAAAGCACCTGACCCTGAGCTTACAGGCGGCACCTTTCCTGGGTAAAGCAGCTTATTCATCATGCAAATCTCAGCCCAATCACCTTTACATAATGAGATCAACAGCCTCAGACATGGTTTGACATCATAAGTGACCTCGACACAGAACCCACATTCTTGGAATGATTTTCCCCCATATTGTCTGAATAGAACACAAAAACAGTAGTGCTGACAGTTCATTTTAAGACATCACAATGGCAAATCTGCCAGGGTGAATGTTTCCAATCTGCTTAATTTAGCTGACCTTATTTGCTATAAATTCAGACTAATCCACATCTAACTCTTACTGGGTTACTCACTTGTTTATGTCACCATTGTCCCTGGTCTCTTGGCATCTTACAAACTCTAGCCAGGCCCCAAATTCCTCTAGGATGCCTGGTTCTTCTCATGTTACAGTGCTAGGAATGCAGTGTGAATAGTTTCATACCTCCAGGCTCACAGCCTCACATTCACTTACCATTAGGATCTCCTAAGGGGAATTCACCCAGAATTCCATGGAACAGAAGGAAATTCCATGTTGAAGTGATATATTCCAGTGAATATTTTACAGAGAAATGGCCACATCTCTTAGTCATGCCTCTTAGTCTCATAAAATTTCAGAACTGAGAGGTATCTTAGAGGTCATCCAATTCAACTCCTTATTAAAGTTTATTTTTTGAAACTGAGGCTTGGGAGTTTAAGTTTCCAAGGTCACAAAGCTACGTAGGGGCAGAATTAAGGTTCTTTTTCTAGTTCTTTCTATTAATGTCAATGCTAATTCCCTAAATTCATATGAAATGTTACAATAATGATTAACACTAGTGTGTATGTAGCCTTTAAATTGCTTGTAATTTCATACAATAATCTGTGCAATGGCAGGACAAACACAATTAATATTCCATTTTAAAGACTAGGAGATTTAAACAGTAAACTTTTAGTAACTTACTCAAGTTTTCATAATTAAAAAGTGGGAGGCTGTGAATTGAGCCCAAGTTCCTGCCTTTGAGTTCTGTAACCTTAAGTAAATTACTAACTTCTCTATGTATCTCTGTCCACATTGGTAAAATGCAGCTATAAGAAGAGCGTCTTCATCAAAGAAGGATTTTTCTCTTAAAAATTAAATGTGATGATATGTTAAATGAATAAATCTCTTAGCATCTTGCCTGATATGTTGTAAGTGGGCAATAGATGTCAAGGTTTTGTTCGTTTTTTTAATTGCCATCTTCCCAAGACACTCTATCACTAACACAGAGTCATAAATGTAGGCTTATGGATAAAGAATTCACTAATGTCCTAAGAATTACTTCAGTTGAATTCCTCTTTTGATTTTCATCATCATAAAAATCTTTGCTATAAAATATAGTTAGGAACTTCCATCATCTTGATACAACAAAATGTTATTTAATCATAGCTTTTCCATACGAAGAAAATAACAAAGAGCTATGTTCATCTTATTGCTTAAAAACTGCGAACAAAAAAATTGTACCTTCCTATACACTTCAGAGGCTAAAAGCCAGATGCAGTGACTGAATGCAGCCTCACGGTGGTGCCAAATCACCGATAAAGCCTCGAGTCCCAGCTAACGTTCTGCAGAAATCAAACTGACTCAGGACTGAAATATTCCTAGTGTGTTAACTAGGAAGGAATTTGCCTTGGAACCCTACAGTTCTTCTCCAACAACCTTCAGCAAGGACTTTGACACACTGTACCAACAAATCCATTAATTATGTTAATTCACATATTTTTCTTGGCATTTCAACAAATAAAATAACACAAAAGATTATGATCCTTAAAAAGAACTGTGTAGCTTTTTAAAAATATTATGTTGATTTAGAATTATCAACTTGGATTTGGCCACATGGTTTGCATATAAGACAACATTTATCTTTGCCCTGCTCATCTACTATGTATCAATTTCATATATCTCTTGGAACCATTTATTAAATTCTTTATATCTCCCCAAATCTCAGCTTGAAATCTCAACTCTTTTGACCCCCTTCTTTCATTCTCTTATTTTTAAAAAGCCACAAAACTGTACTGATTAGTCCTTTATAACATCTCCCACCTCTGTCTCTTTCTTTCCTTAGTCGGCTTCCAAAACCACAGTTCACACCCTTTTACCAAACATACAAGCTATTGCAATGACCTTCAAAATTAGCCTTAGAGCACTGGCTTGTAACCTTGACTGCACGTGGGAATTGCATGAGGAGCTTTAAAAACTACTCACCCCTTGAGAGTCTGAGTGGAGCCTGAAGTTGGAATTTTTTCAAAGCTCCCCAGTGATTATAATGTGCAGCCACAATCAAGAACCATTTCACTAGACGTGTAGCCAGCACGCCACAGCCATTTTAACCTTATGCTACCAACTATCTGGGCAAAAATTTTAAGTAGTTTCTCTTTTTCAGAAAGGTTGCAAATTAGTGACTTGAAGGTCAAATCTATCATACGGATGTATTTTATCTGGCCTGTTTTTAAACTGTTCAGACCAAACATTAAAAAAATCAGGACCTGTCACATAAAACCCAGATTTCCTACTTCTTTTTTAAAATTGTAAGATCTTACCACACAAGGCCCAGACTCCCATGCAACAATCACTTGGAGCTGAGCAGTTGACTGCCCTTTAGACACTTTAGAAACACGGCACTTACCCTCTAATTATTCAGTCTCTATCATTCCCCACTTACACCTGACTATATGGCATTTGTATTACCTGTTTGCCCCTTTTAGAGTCATTTTAGTTTGTAACTCCTGGTCTAGAGGAAGAAGTTCAAACTAAATGATACATTTATGCACTCACGTATTCATTTATTCATGTATACATTAGACAGATATTTATTCTGCGTCTGTGCTTTGCAAACTCTTGGAATTTAAAGTCCATCATATTTTGGTCCTTTCTTTTTAATTTTATATTCCTCCTTCCCTTCAATAAACTCTGTTGTAACCAGCAGTTGGTTTAAGAGACATCTCCCTCCCAATGTTCATAGCCAAGAGGCTCATTTCCCGAACTCCTCTGCAGTTAAGTGATGCCATATGACAAATTCTGGGCCAATGGGATGTGAATAGTAGTGATGTGTGCAACTTCCAAGTTCTGTCTGTAAGAAGAAAGATGAGTGCTCTCCATGTCCCCCTTCTGGTGAGCTGGCACACAAACACAGCCTTGGTGAACCATAGGACAAGAGCAGTGGGGGAGAAAGCACCTGAATGCCTAGATGGCCTCTATCTTCCCTGGACTGTCTGCCTACCTCTCGTTACATGAGAGAAGAAAGGTCTTCTATCTTATCGTATTTTGGAGTCTCTTTGTTTATAACAGTTTAGCTTATATTCCAAAATACCAGGCCTCTCTCTTTACTATTTCCCAAATATACCTTAAGTACTCTTGCCTGCAACCGTGGCTTATACCAAAGCCTGTCACTAACATTCTGCCTTCTCATGTCAGCCAGATTTTCTGTTCATCATTGAAGGCCCAGCTTAAGTAGTCCATCTTCTGTGATGCTTTCTCTAATGCTGTCCCAGAGATTCTTAGATTCAAAATATGGGAATTTGGACTCTGAGGTGAACCAAGTAGTTCATCTTCTGTGATGCTTGGTCTATTCCTCTGCTCTCCCATTGCATGTCTTTCCACTTGGCACTTATCAAATATTATTTTATATAATGAGCACAGAACCTAGAATTATGTTGTCATATCTCTCTCAAGTTCTAAGTCCAGAATTGAAAACAAAATTTTAGATTGTTCATAGGATAAAGAAGACTATTCAGAATTCCTACAGCATTCTGCTATTAACAACTCTTGTTGAATAATAATCTGCACTATCAGCTCATGTTCAATTTCTGATCTTTCAGGACTCTTGAATCTTCCAATTTTAATTACAAAGCTGAGCCTTCCTTGTTCTTTAAAAACACGGCTTTTTCCTTGTCATCTAAACTAAATTCTTATTTTCTTCATTCTTGCATTTGAGCAATTCCTCAACACCCTGGATACGTATTTCTATGACTAAGAAATGCACTGAAAAGATCAAGGGTTCAAACTTGAAAGGTGATGCAGAGTCAACTCATAGTCCTCTCATATTTGGAATCTGAGAATCTCTAGGGCAACATTACAGGGAGAAAGTAGGAGACACTCTTGAGGGAAAAAAAATTTAAGGAAAATAGGTGCCAGGGATTGAAAACTATATATTCCAGAAGAATAGCAAAGAAAAGGGAATAGGAGAGAAGATGTAAAGAAGACAGAAAATTCAGATATAAGAGGAAGACTAGCAACTGTGAAGGAAAAGGTTAGCATAACGGGAAGGCACACATAGAATGAAATGCCAGTGAAGAACACTGGAATCCAATAACCTTAAAATGTTTCCTACCTGATAGGATGCTCTTAAGAGATCACTATATACACCTAAGCGCAGACTATCACTCCACCAACTCCAGGAAAATTGCTACGTGGTTGGTATAAACGAAATATCAAAGGCAGATGAGAATCAAATTTATAGCAGATCTTGATTTTAAGTTACTCAGAATGAAGAAAGACAAATACAGCTCTGTTTCAAACGGGACTTATTCGAATCTCAAGTCAAATAAAGGATGGCCAGAAAGGACTTTTTAAAAAGAGCGACACTCAAGTGAAGTGGTTTTTTTAAGACAAGTTTTGGCTCTTGAAACTGTGTCCTATCACACAAAAAAAGTCATGGGTGAGATCCTTAAAACATGAGAAGCAATCACACTGATTCAAGTAAAAAAGACTTCAAAGACTTAAACCTAAGGCCTAAAACTATAAAACTCCTAGAAGAAAACATAAAAGAAAAGCTTTATGACATTGGACTGGGCAATGATTTCTTGGATATGATACCAAAAGCACAGACAACAAAAGCAAAAATAGACAAATGGGACTCTATCATACTCTTAAAATGTTGTGCATCAAAAGATCCAATCAACAGAGTGAAAAGGCAACCTACGAAATGGGAGAAAATACTTTCAAATCAAATATATAATGGGTTAATACTCAGAATATATAAAGAACTTCTAAAATTCAACAACAAAAAATTAAATAACCCAATAAAAATGAGCAAAGACTTAAATAGACATTTCTCCAAAGATGATATACAAATGGACAAGCATATGAAAAGATGTTCAACATCACTAATCAGAGAAATGCAAATCAAAATCATAATGAGATATTATCTTACATCCATTAGGATGATTACTATAAAAAACAGAAAATAACAAATGTAGAGGATATAGAGAAATTGAAACTCTTGTGCACTGTCATTGGGACTGTAAAATGGAGCAATCACTATGGAAAATGGTATAGTGGTTCCTCAAAAAATTAAAAGTACACTTACTATATGATCCAGTAGCAATCCAATTTCTGGGTATATACCCATAGAATTGAAAGCAAAGTCCTGAAGAGGTATTTGCACACCTATGTTCATAGAAGCATTATTCACAACAGCCAAGAAGTGGATGGAAGCCAAATATCCCTCCACAGATGAATGGGTAAACAAAATGCAGGATATACACACAGTGGACTATTATTCACCCTTAAAAAGGAAGTAAATCCTGTCATATGCTACAACATGGATGAACCTTAAGGATATTATGCTAAGTGAAATAAGCCAGTCACAAAAAGACAAATATTATACAATTCCACTTATATGAGGCATCTAAAGTAGTCAGATTCACAGAAACAAAAAGTAGAATGGTGGTTACCAAGGCTGGAGGAGGGGAAAAGGCAGTTGTTTAATTGGTACAGAGTTTCAGATTTGCAAGATGAAAAAGTTCTGGAGATCTGTTTTACAACAATGTGATTACGCTTAACACTACTGAATTGCACACTTAAAAATGGTTAAGAAAGCAAATTTTATGTTATGCGTGTTTTTTTAAAAAATGGAAAAAAAAAAAAGAAATAAGAACACAGGACATTATGGTATCCCTTTAAAGCCTGCCACCATCAGTGTGGTATCATTGATGTGTCAACATATGGTCAAAATGAAGGTGAAAGATAGGATGGATCCTATGAAGACCACTTTACCTCTTGGAAAAAGAAATGCAGAAATCAGTGCCAAGTTAATCATGCTTCCCTGGTATTAGTTACCATATCTCTAGGCAGCAGCAAAGATGTCTGCCTTTGTACTGCTACCACAGACTAGGCAGCAATTTTATACAGCCTAGGTACAAAGAGCAAACAGATAAGTATGTGCTGCACCAAATCTGAAATAACTTATGTGCAAGGACATTCTTAGCTGGCAGCAAAGAAGTTTTTGCTTTTTTTTTTAAATCAGGTTATAGATGTCTCTGGAATAAAAATGCGAACAGCTGAGTCACTGAACACCATAATCTGGCATTTGAAAACATTTATATCTCTGGAGAGAAGAGGGATCAGCTGTGTCATGTGTCCATTAACTTGGTTACCAGTGAGTCCAACCTAATGGAGTCATGCCTTTCAGGATGAGTTTGGAGAACTTAGTGTGAGCAGGAAGCCTGTGATGTGAGAAAAGGACAGATCTCCTGAAATGCTTCACTGAGGTGGTACCACACTGCACTGTGTTCTGCCAGCTTCTCTGGGATCATACAGATGTTAAACTAGCTCAATAATGACTCACATTGGACAAGAGGCTACTTACCGAGCGGTTAACTTCTATTCAGATCATGAGGAAGAAGTCATACTATTCATTTACTAACTAGTAATGGCTTGTGGGTTTTATAAATAGATTTACCTGCATATGTGATTATTGTCTAAGTCCCCTGGCATTTGAATATATCTCTAGGAGAAAACCAGGTCAGCTCTGGCATCTGTGGTTGTAATCCCAGTTCTCACATTTAGCAGCAGGATGGCCCTGGGAGAGTCATTAGCATTGGTGCCTTAGATTTATCATCTGTAAACAAGGCCAAGTATAGCTCTTCCATAGGGTTGTTATATAGATTAAGTGAAAGAACCTACTCAGAACCTGGCACATGGTAGATGTTGATTAGAAATCATCTGCCTTGCTTCTTCCTCACTTTCCAGCAAGAGTCAACAAATTTTTTCTGTAAAGAATCACAGAGTAAGTATTTTAGGCTTTGCAAGCCATCGGTCTTGGTCACAACCACTCAACTTTGTCATTGCAGCACAAAAGCATCCATAAATGATGAGCATGGCTGTGTTCCAATATAATATTATTTTAAAAATTAGGCATTGGGCCAGATTTGGCCCACAAGCTATAGATGCCATCACTTAACACTTATACCATATACGTCCAGATATCAGGCTAAGTGAAGATTTCACCATTCTGCTTGATTTCACCCGCTCTGACATGTCTTTCCTTTCCTCTTTCTCTTCATTGCTCTTGCTCTATTTCTTGAATGCATCAGAACAAATGAGTCTAGTTCAACGGCTTGACTCATTTTCTCACTTTTAATTTTAGGCCTTGAGAAACTCTATAGGAGGTGAGCACTGATATCTGAGATGCTCAATTACTTTATCTACATGACATGACAGGTTTGAGGGAAATCAGCCACATTTGAGGAAAATTCCCTCAACCCCTACAGAGAGGTGTGGGAAAGGGACCATCTCTTAAGAACTCACAGAGTTAACTGAGGAGATTTCATTAATGCAGAAGAATGGGATGCAATTTATCCCCCAAGTTTTAAAATACTGCTTAATAAATATGTTTGCATTTGCTTGTATATGTATAAAGAACTTCTTAAAGGACCTAAGAGCTGAAAACAACAGTGCAGCTACAGCAAGGTGGGAACCCAAGTGGAGGGTGAGGATGGGAGAGAGTTTTTACTGGTTATTTTAAACATGTTTTTAAACCATGTGAATACATTATGTATTCAAAGAAATTCACTTTTCTAATGAATACAAAATACACCCTAAAAGCAAATCTTTCACATTCACAAAATCAGCCTACTAAAAGAAAGACACGCATGTGAGGAGTGGGAGTGACAGGAACCTAAAAGGCATCTGACACTCATCACTCAGGCATCACCCCAGAGATTCTACCACAGCCCCAGAGAGTCCCTCTTCTGTAGGTGGGCTTCTACACACCTTTTGCCTTGTGCTCTGTGTGATTCACAGAGAAGATGGGGTGGAGAACTCGGGACATGATGGGAGGAGGAAACATACCACTCTCCACTGGGTAGACGGGGAATCAGAGTGGGATGTAGTCTCCTGTAATTCATAATTTTTTACATCAGGCCAGAATTCTTCCCACATGCCCTCCCTTCTTTTCCCAGTGTGTGTGCCACATCTATATGCTTTTTCCAGTCACCTCAATCACGCTGGCTACTGCCGTGTTTATTTCTGCCTTCTAATAAACTTTTTTTTAATAGAAACTTTTATTCAACCTCACTTTCAACTACCATCCTTTGTCTCATACTGCTTTCACAACCCAATTCATTGAGCCATTAGGAATGATTCTCTCTCACTTCTTAATCATCTACCTCCACTCTTCCATTAAGTCCCTTTTTCTTTAAGGTCCTCACTGACTTTTTTTAAATTCTTATATTTTACTAAAGTGTAGTCAACTTACAATGTTAGTTTCATATATACAGCAAAGCAATTCAGTCATACATATACATACATACATTTTTTTTCAGATCCTTTTCCATTATAGTTCATTATAAGAAATTGAATATAGT
Organism: Camelus ferus; assembly: GCF_009834535.1. Taxonomy (NCBI): domain Eukaryota; kingdom Metazoa; phylum Chordata; class Mammalia; order Artiodactyla; family Camelidae; genus Camelus; species Camelus ferus. The sequence continues at coordinate 38,851,185 of NC_045701.1, read as the reverse complement.
TTCCTGTGCTATACAGTAGGACCTTGTTGTTTATCTATTTTATATATACTAATGTGTATCTATTAATCCCAAACTCCTAATTTATCCCTCCCCCTGCTTCCCCCTCTGGTAACCACAGTTTGTTTTCTATGTACATGAGCCTGTTTCTGGTTTGTAAATAAAATTTGTACCTTTTTTTTAGATTCCACATATAAGCAATGTCATATGATATTTGATTTCTGTCTGATTTACTTCACTTAATATGATAATCCCTAGGTCCATCTATGTTGCTGCAATGGCATTATTTCATTCTTTTTTATGACTGAGTAATATTCCATAATATTCCATATGTGTGTGTGTATATATATATATATATATCTCACATCTTTTTCTCACTGACTTTTTAAAACAAAACTAAAATTTTGGGGGTTTTTTCCTTGCCCTTATTCTTCTTGATCTCCATTTTGCAAAGAATGAAGCTAACATTCATCTTACTAAACATCTCTTTTGCTTTCATTTGCTTAATACCCAGGCAACCTGTCCCTTCCTGGTCCCAACAACTGGGCCTCTTCCTTATTTTTGCCTCATAATTGGGATAAAACTTGAAACTCAGGGGTCACTCTTTTCTCTTCTCTATCCCTCCTCAATCTCTCAGGGAATTCTTGTAGTCCTATGACTTTATCTAGTGCGAAGAGCAAAGCAGATGGAGCTTGAAGCTTGGCTCTATGACTTATTAGCTATACAGATTAGGAGAAGTGATTTCATCTCTCTGAACTCACTTCCTCTACTCCGAAACAAGGATTCATTTCTTCTTTCATGCAACAGTCTTTACTAAGCACATGCTACGCAGCAGGCAATGTTTCAGGTACATGAGCAAACCAAACAGATAAATATTTCTGCCCTCACAGAGCTCCCATTCTAGCAAGGGGAGATAAAAATTAATAATAACATACATACTAAATAAGAGAGTTATATAAAATGACAGAGTATGGTGAGAGCTGTAGGGAAAAAAAAAAAAAAAGAGGTCATATTACACCTTTTAAAAGGTGGTCACAGTAAGTTCCCCTCAGAAATTATTATTTGAGCAAAGACTCAGAAGAGGTGAAGGAATTAGAAAGAGGGCATCTGACAAAGAAGGTGCAGCCAGAGGGAACTGACAAAAGGCAGGGGTGCACCTGGCTTGTTCCAGGAACAGCAGAAGGCCAGCGGGAACAGAGTGAAGTGAGCATGGGGAACAGAAGTTGGATATGAGGTCAGAGAGGAAATCAAGGGGCAGCCCATGCAGGGCCTCTGAATGCAGTGGGAGCTGTTTCAGGGTTTTGAGCAGAGGGGTGACAGGATCTGATTTATGTTTTAAAAGAATCACTCTGGCTGCTATGTTGGGAAGAGACTAGTAGGACCAGGAAGGAAGTAGAGATACCAGTTAGGAGGCTACTGCATTAATCCAGGCAGGAGGTGAAGGTGGCTAGGAATGGAGTAGGAGCCCTAGAGAGGAGGAGAAGTGCTCAATTAAAGATAAGAAAACCACCTTGTAGGGTATTATGAGAATTTTATCAGAGAATTCCTGCAGGTAAAGTCTCCAATATTTGCCTGATACAAGGAAGATGTTAAATAATACCCTCTCTTATTATGTTATATTTTGCTGGTAGAAAAGGTTCTCTGGGTCACTACATGGAGAAGATCAAAGCTTGAGTGTGATATCCAAGGTCAGCTGACCTGGAGACTGGCAGCCACTCTCACCTGAAGAATTGAAAGGAGGGTGGGCTGAGGAAGGGGCTTAATCTTCTTTTAGCCTTCACATCATATCTCATCTCCAGGACAGTACTTCCAATGGCCTATGAGACATTTCCCTCTTAAGAGTTTCATCACATACTCAATATCGATGTATATATATATGTTTTTTTTTTAATTACTTGCCTCACCTCCACCTCAAGCCAGATAATACCCATTCAAATGTTTCCTTCTATTAAAGCTATGCTAGTCCCTAGAGGCTGAAAACTTAGTTTCATCTTTGTAGAATTATGGAATAAAAGGGTGCTCCCATTGGAAGCTGGTATTGTAGCCATCACTGGCTTAAAACATCCCTATTTACAAAAAAGAAACAAGGCCCAGAATGGAGCATGACTAGCTGTGGGCCGCGAGTGCCTTTAATGACTGAGAGAGGTCTAGAACCAATTTTCTGGATCTCGTTCACTTCCTCAGCAGCCCTCCCCCATTCGCCCATCCCCATCACAGCAGTCCCCTACCTGGATTGCCACAGGCATCTCCATACCAGTCACCACCATCCATGGCTGTCATGACCATCTTTCCTGTTATTGCCAACTAAGCCTCCCAGAAAGGCTACTGGAGGCCATGGCCTATACTACTTCAAGTGTGCTGGCTCTGGGTTCAAATTCTAGCTCTGCTTTCACTAGCTGTGAGGCCTTGAGCAAGTTTCCTCACCTCATCCTGCCTTAGTGTCTTCATCTGAAAAGTTCTTACTTCCCAGGACTTAAGTAGAATAAGGCATGTAAAGCTATCAGTGCAGAACCGAGTACAAAATAAGAACCTAAGAACGCTGAGTTATTTTGAGTTGTAAAACTATTCTCAGTCCCTTTCAGAGATGTTACCATGGATGCCTGATGAACAAATTCTAATTGCCTTTGTCTGGCCTTGCAGCGACCAGGTCTGTTAAATGTATGGAACTTCTATTGCTCCCTGTTCACTGACCTTCCAGTCAGGACAGCTCTCTGTGCACCCCAGTGTCATGTTCATTCCCAATCCCCACCTCTGTGCTTTGGTCAATACTCTTTCTATGTGAAATGCCCACCTTCCTTCTCTCTGTCTAAATCCTGGCACATCCTTCAAAGCCCTGGTGAAGGTTTAGCATTTCACAAGTACTCCCCAGGCAAACCCCAACTCAACTGATATTACTTCTCCACAATACTACAGTATTCACACATAGCACATTTGGATTATTTCCTTATGGAGAGGGCTGGGACCACTTTGTTAGGAGTATGGATTCTGGAGTATGGATTCTGCCTGGTCTCTTTCAGTGTCTCCACATACATAAAATAGAGCTGCTGTCAAATTGGACACATGAATACTTAGTAAAACAATTATTAATATATGTTACTATTATTATATATTGCTGTTAACTTTTCCTTCTTTTAGGTACCTTCATTTCCTTCCTCCAGGTTATTCTGTCCATATATGTACTACACTTTTATCCAGTGTCTTAAATCACAGCTTGTATTAAAGAGCTGAGTCCTGAGAATTTTGATGTCCATCTTTAAAGATTTCATCATATCTAATAATTTGTTCTAAAAGTATAGATTTACCCAAAATATCAACTCCCCATTTCAGAGCCCATGGATGGTATAGAGTATAGGTAGCATGGTTATTAGCCAGAGGCCTCAAAAAGGAAGAAGACTGAAGAAAAATAAAGATTCCTAAAAAATTAGAAAAAATCTGGTCTATTGCTACAAGAAGTTAACAATGAAGATGAGAAAGCTATTCTGGGTTTAGAACCAACAAATCAGAAAGCACTGAGGGCAACTGGAACATTCCAGTCACGTATTCCTGAGGTACTGGTGTGTGCACGGCTACTGTCCTACTTTATTTCGTGTCCACTCAAGGGGGTCCAGCACCCTTCAGGAGCCATGCTGGGCTTGAGCAGTATGAACAGAGAGTTCCTTCCAGGCAGGGACACATCAAGTGAATGCTCTGACCAGGGCAGCTCCTGGTGATGTACTCTGTCACCAGGCAGTGATCACTGTGCTTTTTCTTTTCTTTCTTTGGGTAATCAGTTACATTTATCAAAAATAGCAACACATTTGATCACGGGGTGGGGACGAGCTGACCTTTTCCCAGCAATACTTCCCCAAATCAGGTAAGAAATCATTCAGATTAAGAAGACCACTTTACCTCTATTTTTTCCCATATGGCTTCATAGTTGTCTTGGTGTTGAATATCTTGCATCAGTTTCTGAATTAAAGCAGACTTTGTAGTGGAATGACTCTCATTCTTCTCAGAGGAGGAAGCTTTCTCTGACTTCTCATCAATGTATTTTTTCATGCCAGAGAGAGGCATATACAGCTCCTCATCAGAAAGAATGTCACTCAGGGGGCCAGATTCAACGCTCTCCCCGAGTGAAGAGGCTATGTCACTGGAGGAGCTTGGTGACACCCTGCCTAGCCTCGTATGCGTCTTCTTGACATGGTACGTTGGGTAGATCTCAGAATCTGAATTCATTTCAGACAGTTCCCAGTCATCAATATTTTGAATGGTTTCTCCTCTGGGTTTCTGAGGCAGAAGCTTTGTTAGGTTTTCCAACTTCAAAGCTAATACTTCTGTCTGCTTAAGGTGAGAGGGCAGAGCTAGGTATTCATCAGAGCCATACCAGGCCTCCACAACCTGACCATTCCTGGTGACATGACTTGGGGAGGAGGAGTAACTTTTTTTGCTTTTGTGTTCTGAAAGGATGGATCCCGGAGACGTGATGTCGTCTGAGCCAACAGAGGATTCGCTGCTTTGAGTAAAAGGTGGTGAACTGGATGTTTCTGACTGCACTGGTAATTTGGCATTCCAGCTTCTCTGATGACATGGCTCAACTGAGGATGTGGAAGCCGAATCTGTTTCTGGCCCCGCTACGGCCTTGGAAGTACCAGAAGGAATTCCATTCGGCACTACTGAGCTTCTGGTGTTTTCAGCTTGCTTGCCTGAACTGGGCTCCCATTTAGGTGTTTGGCATGGAGACACCTCTTCTGCAGGCTTGTGTGGCTTTTTAAGTTGAAGTTTCTCTTTATGGCAGTTGTTAAGCCTCCCCAGGCTGGAGGAGATTTCCTTAATGTGTCTTTTGATTGTGTTTTCAAGATTCCCGTCCCCGACCTTGTGCAAACACTCATAGGACTGGCTGGCAGCAGAAGAGCTATTGGGGTAAGAAGACTGCAACGCTAGGCAAAGCTTGGATCTGTCAAGAGGATCCACCAGGGAAGGGGTGCTTCTGCTCATCTCAGGCTTGAGATCCACCATCTGCTTCTTTCCACTTGTGCCTTTCAGATTACTCTTAAAAGTCTCCTCTTTAAGGAAAAGCCCTCTTTTTGGCAGCGTGGGCTGTGTGGGAGAGTCCTCATTATAATTAAAGCAATCTCTGATGGATCGCTTAGGGGTTGCATTTTCATAAGGAAGAGGCTGTTGATTCTTTGCCCCAAGTTGAGAAGGGTAGTCAGACTCTTGCTTCACAGTCTCAGAAGAGGGTTGAACAGCATTTGGCAGAGCTTCCCCTGAAGATGGCAGCCCCTGCGTTAAGCCTGGTTCCTCCTCACCTGTGGACGCACTGTTTTCCTCATGTCCACCTCTGTCATCTGCTGAGAGAGATACTTGAGACGTCTCCTCATTAACTGCTTCGCTGAAGTTGGAAGGGATGGGGTCAGTAGCCACCGTAAGTAACCCAACACTTCGGATGAGCTCGGGGAACTCCTTTTCCATCTCACTGTAGCTCCAAGAGTCAAAAGTTTTGGTTTTGACCTGGCTAGAGGTCATATCACCCAGGCCACCGAGTAAATCTTCACTTGGACTGTAGTCAGACAGTTCAAAAGCAGTAATACCACAATCCAGAGACAAGTAATTTTGAGAGCATTTGATAGTTAACTGTCCTGAGTCATCCACTTCTGTCAGAGCATCCAGGCGGCCCTGAAACAGACAACGGAAATAGTTTCAATAAATGCAACATTACACTTAACTGCTGCTCACATGAAATTTCAGCAGAGGCCACTGTAAAGGTAAAAAATGCGTCAATCTCAGTTGCTTCTAGTTTGAGACATGGAAAGAAAGGCATATTAATTCATCATCATATTGCTTTATATGGTACCCTGTTCTTAAATATTTAAGAATTTTTCTGGAGAACAGAGCCTTGATAGAAATGGTCAAGTGCAAGCCAAAAATAACCATTCTTGACTGAACTTTCTATTTTAAAATAGTGTATTATTCATTTAGTAAGCATTTCTTAAGTGATGTCTTAAGTAATAACAACATTGAGAACAAAATAAGAGTAAAATCTCCATGAATGGCTCTTTTGTTTATTGCAAATGTCTCCTTGAATGTCTCTTTTGCTCATCACTTTATCACCCACAGTGGCTAGCTCAAAGTAGATGCTCAGTAAATATTTTAAACTGGAAAAATTAATTATACTAAGTCTGTTGTGTCAAATAAATATTCAAAAACCACAGGAAAGTGAACTATTGAATCTACATATATTACAAAAACAATTCAGACCAACTTCTATTTGTCCCTACTTGTTTGAAGGGAAACACAGGAAATCCTAGAGAAAATCAGTGTGTCAAAACTACATCATCTTAGCCCCCATCCCCTCCCTCTGCATGCATTCTCCCCCTTCCTCCTACCCTAACCTCCACTCCCATTTGGGTATGTTAGATACCAAGTGCCCACCTTCCTTGTTATTTATAATTTAAGGTAGGCTGATTTGAAATTCTCCTGTGCTAAAAAAATAGTATGATAAGTAAATGTTTTTAATTTTTTAATCTTTAGTTATGTGATTAAGGTTCTTGTCTCATTACTAATGCAGTTACTGATATCACAAACAAATGGGGAGAATTTTTTACTGATATTTGTTTGGGACAGAGGGACCATGGAATCCTATTACACTTACCAGGCTGAGGGACAGCTGGTCTAATCTGGCCCCGCAGGAAGTGAAGGAAGAAAACTGAAAGGTGAAGGGGTGGTTGTTTCCCCAGACCTCTGTTCTTCCTAAGGAGGAACCAAGTGACAGGACCCATCCTTTCAACCAGGCTATCCTGAGATCTGGCTTCTCCATGACCTTACATCAGGTTTCTTGATTCGTTTGTTTGTTTTGTTTTAAGGATGCTCTCTCCCTTCAGATCTTCATCTTGCCTCTATCTCCTCATCCCTTCACTCTTATTCCACAGTATCCAGATAAATAATAATGATGAAAAGCTTCATTTTACTTTTCTAAGCCTCCATGCCCTCATCTTATAAATGGGGATGGTTGGTTACTATTACATTTTCATTTAATGCTCACAAAGATTTTCTTCTGGGGTCTGTACAACTGCCGCTGTTTTACATAAGTGGAGCCTGAGCCAAAAGAAAGTACATAACTAGCACATTGCCTTTGACTAAGGCTGAGCTAAGCCTTGAACGAAGGCTGTCTGACTCAGAGTCCACACTCCGACCTCTGTGCCATAATTTTCTGTGATGCGTTGGATGTTAAATGAACACCCCCCCTTCCAGTTTGTCCTCCACATTGACACCAGAGTAATCTTTACAGATTGCAGATCTGATGCTATTACTTCTCTGCTTCAAGTCCTTTATTAGCTTCCTGCTGCTAGGTTAAAACCCAAATCCTTCAAGGACAGATATTAAGAGACCTCTCTCTCTCAAACCACTCTCCCTTCCCTGGCTGCACCTGGCCACAGTGTCCCGCTCTCAGTTTTTGAATATATTGTGTTCCTCCTGCCTCAGAGCCTTTGCACATGCCATTTCCTCTGCCAGGAAAGCTTTCCACCTGCAACGACCATAACTGGTTGACTCTTACTCCTCAGACCCCAGATTCAGCTTTACTTCTTCAAGATTCCAAACCTCCACCTAAGTCAAAATCTTTTCTTATAATCTCTCAAAAAACTCTGTTGTTTTTTTCTTTAAACATTTATCTCAATCTCTAAAAAAATACTATTGTGATTATTTGATTAATTTATTTCTCCCACCAGTCTGTAAGCACCACAAGAGTACAAATCATGGAAAATGGTTGACTCACCAGAATACTTGCAGCACTCAGCATAGTGAGCTGGATAGAGTAAGCACTCAAAGACACATTTGTTGAATAAATGAATGAAGGAAGGAAGACATTTTGGAATGTATCTCTATGGCTTCATGAAATTTCTTCCTCTGATTATGTAGTTTTAGTTGATCCCAGTGATTAAAGGCCCACACCTCAGAGTCAAATTCCAGCTCTAGCAGTAAGTACATATGTGACCATGAGCCAGCAGCTTGATGTCACTAACCCTCATTTCCTTCATTTGTAAAAATAAAGTGATAAGCCACATCCTAGCACTGTTGTGAGGCTTAAAGGAGATAAAATATATAAGACACAAGTCTGGCACATGGATAGGTGCTCAATGAATGCTTATTCTTATTACTTATTACATTTTTTTTTTTACTAATCAAATATATCAAGGAGGAAAATTTCATCAAAATGAGAGGTATCCCATAAACTACATAAACTAAATTACACTGCACAAAGTGAAAAACCAATGTTAACTTCCAGTCTCAACAAAAATGATCTAACTGGAATTGTGTGGCTTATGTGCTTCATACCTGGACTAAGCTCTTTAAAGAACTAAGTCAGAGGCCAAAACGAATTCCTCACCAAAGAATGAGCCAGCCAAACAAAAGTCACAGTTTATGCAATTTTTAAGAGAGTAATAGTGGAAATTTCAATTTAAAAGGCAGATTGCATATTTTAAAGTTTTTTAAAATTTGGCTGTTCAATGCTACAAAACGTTACAAAACAGTATTATAAATAATGGTTGAGTTTCAAAGCTATCCCATAAGTTGATATTTAAATTATTAACTAGTTGAAATTTGCATTTTTAAAATTATTTTTATTATAAAGGTACAGCAGCCCTGTAGCTACTCAAGTGAGGTTAAAGAGGCATTAAGGAAAAGTGTTTCTATGATGAGGAGAAAAAAGAAATGTGAGGGTTCAGGTAAAAATTAGACCCATGAAAATATCAGCCACCTGCTTCTGGATAGACAAGGGATACCCTAACGCTGGGAAAGCATTTGATCCCCATTTTGGTGGTTACACAACCTTAAGACCCAGTAATACTGTCTTGCTCAAAAATAACAGGCACTCAAACGATGTTAGAGGAATACATGGCATGAGACATCTCAGATAATAGGGTATGGATGCCTTTTCCTAAGTCTTCCCCCGAAGATCCCTTCCCTAGCCAGCCCTGTGTTTGGAAAAGAAAATACCATACTCAGAAACACTTAATGCTCCACATAGAGCCCTCTCCCAGCCTGTTCCCAATCAGGACAACTATTGCTGTGCATGCCTGAGTGTCACTCAGGGGTAACTAGTCTTAATTCAAACCACATTTTTAATGTGGAAAAAAAAATCCCTCCCTGAAAAACAAAACAAAGAACAGCACACAGCATATGCATTTCATATCCTAAAGACTAAGTGACAAGCATCTACTCATATATTTTTTAACACAGTTGGTTATTAGTCAAGAGCATTCTCCAAAACTATTTTTTCTAGATTTCACCACGCAGAAGCAATTAAAAAAAAAGTTCTCTGAAGTTTCTCAGAGCAGATAAATAATGAGTTTCATTTCTTAAAATATTGCTTAGTAATACTAATATTTTTAGTCCCATTGCTTTCTTCTGGACCAACTTCCCAGATAGTTTTCTAATGTGTGTAAGTAATAAAGTCTCAGGTGGATGTGGAGGTGGGGGAAGAGTGCATGTGTTTTTACTGGGGTTTTTATTTTAGCAATATCACATTTTATTGTGCAGTGCCTTTAGCAGTGTCACGGCTGCCTAGCAATGTCCAAGCACAAATACACCTCCACTTAATATGTTATGAAACAGTTTCTCAGATGAAGGTTATGTTTTATGGATATGGCAATTTATTTACTTTACTGATGAGCAATTTACTAACTTTATTGCTGCCTTCAATTTTGTCTCAGACATCAAGGAAATCCCTTTCCCCCCTAATCTGAAACAAGAAATTTTGCTTGTTCCTCACCCATAAATAAGTTAACTGAAATTCTAGTTCCAAATGCCTTCTTAGATCTTTCTTTTTTTTTTTAACACTGAATCTTGTCACCAACTGAACAAGAGATTTAATACTCATAATTTAAAGATTTGAAGTTCTCCCTATTAAAATGTCGTCAAGGTTTACATTAGTGTCCATTGCCATTTCAGGGTCAATTTTGTGCCCTGATTTAGTGATCTTACTCAGAAGAGTTAGAAATAGAATTTCACTGTTTTAATTATGGGTACAGCAAAAATTTTGTATGTCTCTCTCTCCCCTTCCTCCACTAATTCATTACATAGTATTTGTCATGCTTCAATTACTAACATATAAATTCATGGACCTCTTATAAGAATGCTGCCACCCCCCAGAGTCCTCGGTCCACATGGTCTAGACTCTTGCTCAGATTCCTTTCAACTCCACCATGTTGGGATTCTATGATTCCAAATGCATTCCAGAGAGCAGCAGTGGACTAAAAGGAGCAAGTAATGATAGGGAAATGGGAAGCAAGGCAAAGTTTAGTTTCTGATGGGCAAAGGGAAAATACACAAAACTTTTCAATATTTCTATTTATACTATGGTAATACTTCTGAGAATTTCCTTTTCTACAGGCTGAAATCATGAGTCAAATAATTAATCTCCATGATTAATCCCAGTCCACCAATCTACAGTGATATTTCCCTCTTCTACACCTAAAGCAGTAATTATCTGTGTCGTTTACTTCAGTTCAACTCATCAGACTTTTATATACAGCAATATGAAGTAAGTACTATGGGAGATACAGAGATGATTATAATCTGGTGTCAACACTCATGAAGTTGAAATCCAGCACATACTTTGTCATAATATAAACGGCCCTGTGATCAGTGCTAGTGGATGAATACAAAAAGTGCTTCAGTGTGACGGCTCTGGGAGGACCAATGTGTTCTCACTGAGAGGGTATCATTCAGATAAAGTACTTACCACACCATTCGGCATATGGTAAGTTCTTTATCAATGTTTGCTACGGTGTTAATACTATTAACAGTTATCACTACTAGTGTGACTACTTCTCTTAACCTCAGTCCTTATCTGTAGGATGGATACAATAATACCACCTGTAAAATAAGGATAACAGCACTTGCCTTGCCTACCTCACGGAACTGTTTCAGGATCTGATAAAATTATGAAGGTGATTCCTAACATTTAATAACATGTATTATTCATATTTGAATGCCTAGTGCCTTATAGAGAGTAAGAAATCAGAATATTTAGAGCAGGTAGAAAGGAAAGTAGGAAGGAAGGGAGGAAGAAATAATAATTATTATTATTACTGCAAAAGAGATCAGTTAAGAGCTGGTTTTATTCATTTTATTTAATTATTCCTAGATTTATCTTCTTAAGCATTTACTTAACCTCTCTTAAATTCAGTTTTCCAACTATAAAATGGAGCTTTTTTCAAAATTGAAGTAGAGCTGATTACAATATTGTGTAAGTTTCAGGTATACAACAAAGTGATTCAGTTATACATATTTTTTCAGGTTCCTTTCCATTACAGGTTATTACAAGGTACTGAATATAGATTCTTGTGCTAGACAGTACATCCTTGTTATTTTTCTATTTTACATATAGCAGTGTGTATCTGTTAATACCAAATTCCTAATTTATCCCTCCTCCCCTCTATTTCCCCTTTGGTAACCATAAGTTTCTCTTCTATGTCTGTTAGTCTGTTTCCATTTTGTAAATAAACTCATTTGTATTATTTTTTAGATTCTATATAAATGATACCATATACTATTTGTCTTTCTGCCTTACTTAGTTCACTATGATATTCTCTGGGTCTATCTATCTTGCTGCAAATGGTAATATTTCATTCTTTCTTACAGCTGAGTAATATTAAAATGGAATTATTTTTAATACCCATTACCCTCCTTACTAAATGAAACAATAAATATAAATTGCTTATCACAGTATCTGGAACATAGAAAATTTCAGTACAACACATTTTTTACACAATGTTGAGCTTTGCCCGAAAGTATTTTTTGTTTGTTCAACTGGTTTTGTTTCAGTAAGGCATTTGCCAAATTGTTTACAAGATATGAACTGCTCCATATTTAAATAAAAGAATATAACTCATTTTGTACTTACAAGGACAGAAAGAGAATTTGCCACTTTCCCAACTTTCAAGCTTATTCTTGAATGGACTCTGAAACTTGACTGACTTCCAAAACCAGAAAAATGAATTCACCTCCACTGAGAGGACATCTACCATTCTAGTTTATCTGCATGCTTTATGACATTTCCTTCTTCATTTTGTAAATCTTTTACAGCTGAATTTATTCTGATAAAGCTGAGAATTTCATCCTGATTCCCTTCCTTTTTCCCACAGTTCCAGTGTGCTGGCAAAAACAAATAAAGCTAACAAACAGGATTAGAAATCCATAGCTTCAGGAAGGGTGGTAATGGAGACAGTGCTTCAGTTCATAGAGAACTATCCACAAAGTGTCAACACTCATGAAGTTTGGCAGATGGCTGAGAATCCACTGTTCCTTCACCCCTCATACAGCATATTCTTGCATGTCTACAACAAGACTAAAGACTGACTTCAAACATGAAAATGCAGGAAAATGCTTCCAGTTGGCTCTATAAATAGTTGTTGAGCTCACATTCTGAGAGCCAAAATGGGTACTACTTAATATAAACTCACAACATGGCTATGAAAACAGTGGCCAGTATCAACTAGCTAGTCTCAGTGGCTTTTCATCTTTCTTGGGATACTACTTTGTGAATAATACAAGTTCAAATAAATGCAGGATGAACATTTTCCACAAAACAATAAAAACAATAACAATAAACCCTAGGGCACTTTTATACCCCGAGGCACTTTTATACCTCTAATTTGAGTTGGTAATCGGTAAATATTCATGGAATGAATAAATAAATGTGTAAAATGAATTAGTTTGACTCAACAATTTCTAATCCCCTCCAGTAGCAGGCAGTGGGCGGATCTGATGACTGATCAATACTGGATGTTGGACAGAGCCAGAAGAACACATGGGTAGGGACCAAAAAAAAAAAAAAAAAAAAAAAAAAAAGAATGTATCGATTGGAGGTTCCAGGTAGATATTTACAGTAAGATCTCTTCAGAGTTTAGACAAGCCTTCCCCATCTCTGATCTCCACCTCACTAGCATACACTTCATAAACAACAGATTTAGGGTGGAGCTGACTACTTTGGGATTCTTTGTAGTTTCCCATAACCGTAAGAGTCCCAGTCAAGGACCCTTCTAGGGATCCCACTTAGGAGGCATGGCATCTAGGGAAGATCACACACCTACATACTCATTCTACAATTTTAAAAAGGACTCTGCCAAAATCTGTATCACCTTCTTCATTGCCACAAAATCAGGGAAAGCTAAATGAAAACAAAGACTGTGACTTAAAGTTAGAAGTGAGTCTAGTAGATTTTCATTTCCATAAACTTCCAGGATGTGCAGGGAATTTGCCAGAGCAAGAGCATCATTATTATGAAAACAGTAATCAACAAGTATAAATCATTTATGAGAAGAAGCCCAGATTTGTTTTGTTTTGTTGATAACGTTGGAGCCACTGAAACATCAATAAATTAATAACTTAATGAATTATGCAACACTCTTATAAGGCCTTTTAATCTTATATATTTATACAAATGCCTTATAAACTTGTATAGCACATTTTTCCACAAAACCAACAGCAGAGCACTAACTGGGTGTCAAGAGCCAAAGGACTATATACATGCACACACACTCCATGTATCTATACATAGAATCTATACACACACACACACACACACACACACACACAGAGACACAGAGCCCCTGCACAATGCTTCTCTCTATAAATATACTTCAGTTTTATTTGGGATTAGGAGAGTTCACTTGGATTTAAGTTTACAGTGTTCCTTCTTAAGCTATGCATCAAGAGTAATAACAACAAACTCTTTAAACTATGCTTAATATGAGTACAAAAAAATCTAAGTTGGTTGCATAAAATTTTAAAGTCCATTTGACTCACTGCAACCTGGATGATTTTTCTAAAGCATGAATCTAATCATGTCAATTCCCTGAACAAACTCTTCTGTTGTCCTCAAAATAAAGCCCAGTTATTTTAATATGGCTTTTTCATCTTCATGACCTGACTTCTGCTTATCTGTTTGTTCAAATCCTGCTTCCTTGAACTTTCTGCTCCAGTACTAACTCTCAAAGCCTATCATTCTCTTTCTTACCTCTGGATCTTTGATTATGCCATTACTTCTGTCTAGAGAAGTTTCTACCTCCATTCATCAGGCTAATTCTGCTTCTCCTTTAGGTAGGTCTCAGTTAGACTCACTTCTTCTAGAAAGGCTTCCCTGTCTGAATGAGTTTCCCTTTCCCTGTCCTGCAGTGGCAGCACGTAGACCACTGAACTTCATATAGACCATGTAGATCACAATTTGGTCTTAAGGTCTGCCTACTTGTCTCCATCTCCCTACTAGACTCAGCTCTTTGAAGGCAAAGACCATGTCTTCATCATTATCATATTCTTAGCACCTAGTGCCTGGAACATAGTAAGCACTCAATACATATTTATCAGATAACTGAATGAGGAACAGGAAGCCAGGTTAGCACCAACAGTTATGGGTGGTATCTGTGCAAACTACCAGGTGTGAGTTAACTCTGGTCTACAGTTTCATTCACATTAGAAATGCGCTAGCCTCTGGTCACTATACCTAGATTCAAAGCCTGGCTCAGGATCTGCTTGTTTACCTACAAAGAATTCCTATCCCACACCACTGAACTGAAAACATTCTCAAGTGCTCACACTTGACTATGCATAACTTGGTTTCAAAGAAAATACCCACCTCCTTTGTCTCTTCAGAGAAAGCTTGCAGAATGTCTGTCTGTCTGGTGTAGTTGCCATTGGCGTCCTGCAGACCTTGCAGAATGCGCTCCCGCAGGACCAGCACTGAGACACGGAGCTGGTGCCAGAGGAGCTGCACCGCGTGGATGTCCACAATGACGTTGACGGAGTAGGACAGCAGCTTCAGGGAGAACTCTGTTTCAAGGAGGGCATGGATTTGCTCAACATGATCAGAAATATCTTCACAAATATCCTGCAATAAAGAAAAGCAAATAAATAATGACTCCTTTGTCTTATCCTGGAGAAGGTACAGTAAGAAGGTTACTCCTTCACCTAACACCAGTTATCAGGGCCAACAGGTCAGGTGAGCACATGTTGGACAGCTGGCCTTTGTTTTGGTTCAGATACACAGTCACAGGCTATATTCCTGGGCACTGGGCCTTCATTGAATACAGGTCAGTTGATCTTTTTCTAAACTACAAAAATCCTACTATCCTTTCAGACATCCAAATTGAAAGCTCAGCCAGGGTGAGAGGTTACCTCACAAATCTAGTCTCTGTTCTCTCTATTTCCTGTTAGTTAGGATTCAGGTAAGGAAGCCAACAGCTCTTCTCTTTGTTATTGGTGAGCTTCACCAAACATAATATTTCAGGATAGAAGCATCATTTAGACACCTAGTACAAAGAGAAACGAGCTAGAATGTGTGCTTCAAAGAAACTCCTAGTCATTCTCAGTGAGTCATGTTCAATGTAAGGAACAACTATCACATTCCCACAGGGACACAATTTAATATTTAATTTCCTAATGGATGGCCACACTTTGCAAGAGGAATCACTCTTAAGAAGGAAAGCCAAAGAATCCCCAAGGGTAAAAAAAGATAAAATAATGATTTGTTTTGTTTTTAAGACCCAGACATTTAAATTAAAAACATTACTAAATAAAAGTTTCAACCTCCTCCACGCATACTATTAAGTAGTCAGATTTTATCCGATGTGTCACTTGTCCTTACAAGTTCCCACATTTCCATTGTTCTGTCAGAGACCAGCAGCATGAAATGAGTAGCATCAATGGTAATATTTACTTGAGCAATTTGTGTCCCTTAAGCATAAGATGATGCAGATGCCAGTTAAAAGTGCTCAGTTATTCATTTTTAGTTATGTATCACTGATTTCTTTCAAATGGGGCTTTTATTTATGATTTTTATTCAAGCTAAAATTTTAAGATAGCATTTGAGTTCTGAGCCCTATCATGAGTATCTAAACATTCTATGCTAGAAATATAACCTTCTGATTTCATATAATTCAATTACTTGTTTTTAAAGAAAAACTAAAACATAACCTGTATTTAACAATGCATAAATAACAGGCAAAATAAAAACTATTGAATAATGATGGAAAGCTATGCTGAACTTTGAACAGTAATTATCGTACAATTCCAGTAAATGTTTCAAGATTAGTTCTTGAAACCAAGAACTAATTGGTGATAATGATACAAATCGGGGGTAATAACTTGAAACAGATTAAAAGTTTCAAGCTAAATAGACTTATCAGATATTCCACATAGCCTGGGGTCTCAGCTGATGCTTATTTGGACATCTATTCCATTCACCCCCCACACCTCTTATTTCTGATACCTCAACCACCACCCCAAAGCAAATGCCCTGCATCCTTTGCCCTGTTAAGATGCTCATTTCTGTATAGTACTTTGTTGTCTTGGAGAACGCCCTTCTTCCCACTGCTGACCTCTTCCAAAATCTCAGTAGTCTCCTGGCTAACAGCCCTACTCCAGTGTAAAAATATGCCTTAACTTCCTCACAAATGTTATCTTTTCTACCTCCTGGTCTTACCCAAACTAGACTCTGTCCAAGGCTCCTGCTTCCACCATTGCTCTCCCAGGGGAGGCTGCTCATTCTCCCAGGCCTCGCTTAAGAGATGGGGAGGAGTATTGGAGAGGGGGGAGGTCATGGGGGAAGGACAGGTCTCAATGTTTCTTTGCCACTTTCTGACCATTAATCTTTTGCCCTCATTCCTTTCTTCCATACACTTCTTTCTTCGTAGGTGCCTACTGTCTGCTAAACCGTCCAGTCTTCCTCATTGCTGTTACTTCCAGTTTCCTCTTCCACTCCTATGCACTGAAGAATGCATCTGACTCATCGTTTTCCTCTCCATACTGAGCATACCCTTACATTAGTAATTTCAACATTCACACTTTTTCACACCCCCGTCTCGAATTTCCTTTACATCATAACTCCTAAGACCACACCCATTCCCCTGGGATGACTCTGCCATGGCTCCATTCTGGACTTGCCATCACTCCACCTGTGGGACAACATCAGAAAGTTCCTCGTGCCACCAACCTCTTTGTCCAACTTTTCCACTTTCATTCCCCCACTACAGGTACTCCTCCACCTCATCCAGGCCACTATCCCCTCCACTCCTTTTTCTCATTTACCTCCTGCCTCCTAGCACAGCCTCTACAGCCATCCCTTCCACCACTCTCTTGATTTCATAAATTAGATTTCTGAGTCTCTGTCTCTTAGGCCCCACTATGATCTTACAGGTACAGAATACATGACACATCTAGGAGAGAAAAAGGTTTGGATAACCCTTAAATTTAACTTCATCAAAATTGAAAATTTTGCTCTGTGAAAGATATTTTTAAGAAAAGGAAAAGTTACATACTGGGAAAATATTTGCAAATCACATACCCAACAAAGGACTTATATCCAGAATATATAAAGAATCCTTAAAACTCAATAGTAAGAAAACAACCAACCCAATTCTAAGATGGGCAAAAGACTTGAACAAACACTTTACCTAATAATGATGGTAAATAAGCACATGAAAAAATGTTCAGCCTCATTAGCCATTAGGGGAACGCAAATTAAAACCACAAAGAGATACCAGTATATACCTATTAGAATGATTAGAATAGAAAATTACTGACAACATCAAGTACAGAGGAGCTCCAGAATAACTGGAACTCTTCTACGCTGATGGTAAAAACAGAAAATGGTATAGTCACATGGGAAAACATCTTAGTAGCTTTTTATGAAGTTAGACATACACTTACCATAAGACCCAGCAAGCACACTCCTGGGTGTCTATCTTAGAGAAATGATAACTCAGGCACACACAAAAATGCAAAGAAGCTCTATTCCTAATCACTAAAAACTAAATGTCTTTCTGTGGATAAATGGATAAACAAACTATGGTACATCTATACAATACACAGCAATTGGAGAAAATAAAGCAATTATTGATACCTGCAACAATTTGGATAAATCTCAAAAAGCATTATGCTAAGTGAAAGAGGCCAGTCTTAAAAGGTTACACGCTATATAATTTCATTTATGTAACATTCTCAGATGACAAAATTATAGTGATGAAAAACAGATCAGTGGTTACCAGGGAATTGGGGTATGGATAGCATGACTACAGACTGATAGCAAGAGGGGATTTTTTGAGGGTTTGGAACTGTTCTGTATCCTGACTGTGGAGATGATAATAGAAATCTACACATGGGTTAAACCTGTAGAACTGTACACCAAAGTAGAAACAATTTTGCTGTATGATAATTTTTTAAATAATAAAAAAAAATACAAAGTCAATTTACACTCTCTTAGCAAAATGCATATACAAATTCATTTTGGGTCATACATTCCCTTCAGATTCTTGGAAACTACAACTCACACAGCTCTGAAGGTCAAGGCACAACTATCATCATCTCTGATTCTGTAACATCCACACTGTTTTCTAGTAGTATAAAAGAAAATGAAGCTAATTTGGAGCCCACCTCAAAGTGAATTAAAGCAAATGACAGTGGTTAACAATGTATCTTCAAAGTCATATAAGATTTTTTCCCATAGACATTACTGTGTTAATGTGGGTAAGTGATGCTATTTTCTTGTTTAATTCATATACAGCACAGTAGCCCCTGTGGCATTCAGAATTACTCACAGTATAAAATGCACTGAATACATTATGTTGCCAACTGCCCACTTCACTCAACCTTCTTGATATCTTGTGCTCTCAAAGTTGCAGCTGCTGCTGCCTGTCACTGAAATGGAAATCTGTGGTTACTGAAGTAGCTGATATAAACACTGATTTGACCTGAGACTGTTTACAAATAAACCCCAGCTAGTTGGGTCAGTTATTTTCTTTTAATTTAGTTGTATGTTTATGTGAGAGAGGTGTCTTTTCTTCCTTTCTTTTTTTGCAAGACTGTTGTATATGCATTTTCCAGTTATATCTTAACTTCTTCTAGATAGATACAGGGCTTTTAAGATAACTGTTATGCATTTAACCAGTATGTTGTTTTCACCAGCATGAGAAAGAAATGAGGGTGCCTGTCCTGCGAGTGCTTTAATTGCCTACTGTAATAACACTAACTGTGACTGCCTCAGCTCCTGCTAACTGTCCCTGGGAGGGGACCTGTTTGCTGCCTCGTCATAAGGCAACCATGGCCATTCTCAACTATTCTCAAAACATCTTGAAGGTTTCCTTTTGAAATTACAAGTATCCGTGGATCAACATTCTGCCAAAGTGTCTCAAACTGCCAGTCTCCAAGGGCTCCGTATGTATCTAGAGGGAAATCTGCAGATAAACTTCCAGCCACTTCCTTGCCCAGGTCCTGAAGCAACACTTGGCATCCAGTTTCACTAAGTCCCACAAATGCAGCCCTTCCCGACTTCTCTCTGCTTCCTGCTTCTCGCCATGCGTTTCTCCAAATGAGAAAACAGAGCAAACCCCTCAATACCTAAAACCTGCCTCTCCAAGGAACAGTGATCGGCAATAATTTTTGCATTCATCTACAATCCAAATAATGTTTCTTTCTCTTTCCCCCAAATAATGTCACTGTTTCTCTCAAAAAACACTCTTGACTTACATTTGTGTAACTGCAGGACATTCAGATGGTTTTTCTAAAATGAACGTTGAGTTAAAACCTACTTCTAAAGACTAGGTCTCCTCACTTCCACATCCATCTTTTTCCTTTCGGAGTAGCAAAAACCTTGAACTCTCATCTTATTCAGAGCATATCATTACATTTAGAATAAAGAGTTGTTAATGTTCTAACATCAGTAAGCAAGAGAGAAGTAAATATAAGATGTATTTTGTATACATATTTTAGTCTTATTGCAAAATGCCATGTCATCATGACTGTTCATTTTGTTTACTAGCCATTGTAGAAATGAATGATTAAAGTGTCTTTTACCCATCTGCTCACCATATGCATGTGTGTTCATTAGGAAAAGCTGAGAAGAGATTCTTACCTAATACATGTACTTTGTATTTTAAAATACAGATCAAGAGAATATCACAATTACTCATTAAAAAAAACTCACAAGTGAAACATTTGAACTAAAACTTTCAATTTATACCAAACACATCCTACTGCAGAGTATTAATGTCAACTTCCCTTGACTTTTAAAACTGTACTTTCTCCAAAAGACAGACCGATAGATGTTCCTATGACAAAGTATTTTTATTTCCCCCAAAGTAGACTACTTTTCTAATGGTTTTCCAATACACTTTTCTAATGGTCTGTTTTTTCTTTGTCATATTGAGAATGATGATGAAGACTAGTGGGAGGGATGCTGAGATTTTTATAATCATGACATTACTTTTCTCCAAAGTTGAAAGAACTCTACAATTAACAACAGTGCTTATCCTTTTAATTACTAAAATTCTGAAAGTGTGGGGACTGAAATGAGATTATGTTTGTAGAAATGATTTTGCTGTTATCATTAGCTAGTACTCATCCAGTCCCCTCATTAGATTGTACCTTTCTGGAAGCAGGAAATGTGTCTTACTCGTCTTTGCACTGTTAGGACACTGCCATATATGTGGGCAGTGTTCAAAGGATGTTTGTAGAACTGGATTCAATTGGATAAAGTATTGTATTTCACCAAAGTAAAGTCTCTAAAAAGCAAGTTCTAGTTTAGCGTCCTCTCCTAAGTGTATCCGCAATAATCAATACTCAACCAACAAATATCAGGTAACTAACATTGAATCATCTCCCATTTTGATTAGGAGAGGTGCTGAAAAAGCATGTGGATCTGCGAGCGTGAAGGAGATGGTAGAAAGAGGAGGATGCAGACGCTGAATGCAGACCTGGAAGCCGTCACGCTTCTGCTTTCATGCTCTGAAAGCCTCCTTTGCCTTCAACTGAGAAAGAATCAATTAGAAGTCCTGTCTGGCCATACCTGGCCAAATCCAAAGCAGGATTATTCTGCTTTTTATTATTAAATTTCTTTTGGTTTAAAATTGTTATTTTAAAAGCTTCAGAGGGTTCACTGATGGAGAGATTACTTTAAATTCGTAATCCCAGGTTCTGACTTATTTGAGAAGGAGAAAAATCGAGCAAAAAGACAAGAGGAAAATTGACAACTATGGCTGCACACTGGAGAAAATGTTTTTTTTTTCCTAGTTGAGCTATTGCTTAGTCACATTTACATTTAGTGTTCTAGATAAAGGTTCAAAATCTAAGTTTATTCACTAGCGAAAATCATAGCTATGACCTTGATGCTCACAGCTTATCTGGAAACTGCTCATAAGCTCTGTCCTTTCCTCAAGACACCTTTGCAGAATTGATTTCAGGTAAAAATTGACAGAGAAGACAGTGGTGGTTCTTATACTTTAGCATGCTTGTTAATCATGCAGATGCCAGGCTGCTCCTTTGAAGAGAAATGGGACTATGAAATCTGCATTTTCTTAAGCATGTAATGGCCATTATGCTGGTATTTCAGGCACCACACATTGAAAAAGACTGAGCCAGAGATGGATGGGTCTTCTGTTTAGAAACTGAAGTTACATGCAGGTCTGCTGCTACAAAACCATGAAAGCAGAACCTCCAGTGACTTGAAAGGTAGCCTGCCTCTGACATTACACAGGTGCCTCTACAGAAGAACTTACATTCTTTGTGCCCCAGAACATAATTTTCCACAACCTTATTTACCCAATGCTGACAGTGTTGTGATAATCTCCAGGGCAGCATCAGGTTTGCAAGTTTCTCTAATGTGCTTTCTTTTCTTTCTTTTTTTTTCTGTTTTTCTACTTTTATTATAGAATGAAACAGATACAAAATATCACACACAGAAATACATAGCTTAGTGAATTATGATAAGGCAAACACCCTTGTAACAACCATCCAGGTCAAAAATTACAACCCTCCAAAAGTGACCACTTTCCTGAACTGCATAGCAATCACTTTCTTGCATCTCTTTATGGTTTTATCACCTAAGTATGCATGCCTGGATACTATAAGTTACTTTTCCCATCTTTTCACTTAATATGTCCTTCAAGTCTTTTTAACCTATAGATTCCATATCTATTCCTTTGTTTTTCATGCAATTTATCTGTTGAAAGCCCTCGGCATTAGACCTGCAGAGTTTCCCATAATTTGGATTTGTTGATTGCAGCTACATGAAACAGTCAGCGTGTTGGTTCATCTGTCTCCTTCCTACAAATTGTCACCTGGATCTTGAGGACTGATTAGTTTAAGGTTCAATTTCTTTGATTAAACTATAAGTAGTATTGTCTTCTTTTATCAAGAGGCATTTAACTTCACTTTATGCTCTTTTTTGATAGTTGATACTTAAAATTGTTAATGTAGTGGGAATTGTAAAATGATGATATTCTAATTCTATCATTTTGTTTTCACTTATTAGCTGGAATAGAAGGTGCTTCTTATCAACAAGTTGGTTACAGTGACATAATTCATAAGGGAAATCAACATAAGTGCTTGATTCTTTCCTTTCCTTTACCAGTTTTCAAGATAATGAATTGGTTTTCAAGATAATGAATTGTTCTCTGTCACTTTCAGAAGGTAACCAACCAGTTGGTTGTTAATATCATGTTGTACTCATGGATTAAAACATATTTGGTGGATTTTGATCCACTGCAATTCTTAACCTCACTGAAGCTCAAATTGTCCATCTTTGGCTAGTAGGATCCCCTTCAATTTGACTTCAAGTTGGTTATTCTAAGTAGACTTTGATATCTTCCTTGCTCTTGTATACTTCCAGACCTGAAAGAGCCATTTTTCTAAGTCTTGGTTTCCTTTAATGAGAAAAAATGTTTCCAGACTACCATCTGGGCAGTAGGGATGCTCATTACTACTGCGTTAGTCATTGTTTCCAGGCTTTTTAAAATTAACAGAGCCAGTAGATATGTATAGCTTAAAAAAAAAAACCTTTATGAGTTCATAGCTGATATTTCCAATTCAAATTCATGATCACAGGGTTTTTAACCAACATCTTCTATACAACATCTGTAGCTCCTTTCTTCCACACCAAGAATTCTGATTCTCAAGAAAACAGTGGGTAATGGAATCAGATCTCATACTTACTCATTTGTTTTATTTCACATTATACATACGATAGTTTCAGAATACTAATACTAATACTACTCTACTACTACTACTAATTCTGGCCCTGAAGCAAATGGCTGAGACAGCCATTTACAAGATCTGGTCAAGGTGGCTTCTGTTACCTCAGAAGTGAGCAGAGTCACATTTGGCTTGTCTTTCACTGGTCTCCGAGAGAGTAGAACTTACACCCTGGTCTCACTTTCACCAAAATTCATATTACACAGTTTAAACATTTAGGGGTTTTGCAGGTTCCTTTATTATCTTCAAGGTCCTTCTAAAATGGGAATAAACTCTCAATAAAAATATGTTAAGAACCACATGACCATTAGTTTTCCCACAAGGAAGGAAAAGATCTTTGCTTTTAGAAGGCATGCCCTAGAGGCTTCCTGCCTCAGCAGACTCTTCTAGGCTTTTCAGACCATCACAGAATATGCAAAAGGACAAAAATCAAGGAAGGTAGTAATCAACAATATTCCAAAGAGTCTGCACCATTATGTGAACTTGAGTGCTGGGTTTGTCAGGTAAAGTCCTCTTTCTTTTTCTTTCCAGTATAACACCTACAGCGCATAGGGTGACCCTTATTACTTATCAGTTTAGGGCTATCCAAAGATGAAGATGGGTCTTCTCTTCAAGCCATGGACTGTGAGGATCTCTTCATTTACCATCTCACATGGCAAAAGTTGTACAATTTACATATTTGCTTTGTTTGTTCAGTGGTCTATATGTCATTTCTGTCTATTTCTATGAAGTCTGTCTGCCTTAGGAAATTCCTGTGTGGCAAGCACTGCATTTGTTTGTTTTGCTTTATAGAGCATAGTACCACATGCAAATAGATTTTTAAATACATGCTGATGTTAGTGATATTGAATTTGCGAACCATGAAATAGGAGCTTGTAAGATTTTCATGAGAAAGAATAAATGAATCATAATATGCATCTAGATTACTTTACACCAAGATGAATATTAGAAAGCCTGAGGTCTTGGTCCTGTTGTGTACTGATTATCCTTGGCCCAACAGATCACTGAGTCTCAGTTTCCTCATCTATAACACGGTGTTGAATGGATGATCTCTACTCTCAAGATCTAAGATGTTCTTTTGTTTTGTTTCTCTTTTATTTTGTGTATGCTTCCCATAATGTACAGCCTGAGCTTTTGTTACTCAGAAGCTTTTGCATATCTCTGAAAAATCCTTGTAACATGACTGCTATTTCCAACCAGTAGTAGAATGAGCACTAGACTGGGAGTCAGGAGACCTGAGTCCCAGTCCAGGGAACATTGAAAGGTATCTCTCTGGGTCCTGCAGGTGGCCCTCCCATAAGCTTTGAAATAACAGCACAGAGCCATACCTACAGGCTGAGGAGAAAAGATCTATAATCCATTCAGAATGAGAGCTGAGACTCCTGCTTTTCCACCCCAGGGTTAATGTCCAGAGAAGCCCTTTTGGTTGTGTTTTCCTTAGTCACCATGGTAGACTCAGGCCATTATTCTTCTACCTTCCTATTCCTCAGATCCCTGCAAATACACACACACACACACACACAAACACACACACACACACACACATTCCTTTGAGGCTCATTCCCACCTGCCTACACCACCTACTACTTCCTCTTAATTCCAATCATTTTAAGATTTTATTTTCTAAAAATTTATCAAAATATTTTAGCAATTTAGATTTATTTACCTGAGATGGAAATTTTTAGTAACTCTCTTGAAATTTTGGAGCATTTCAAGTTATAAATGGTCATATAAGTTCATTTATAAATGTTTCCTCTTGACCTATTCATAAATACTCTTTATACTGGGAGAAAGAAGTTAAGGGGATGGAAGTCCTATTTGGGACTTCATTGCTGACTCATGGTGTGACCTTGGAAAGGTCAACCTCTTTCTTAGATGCTCTCTTTATATATTTAGATCACTAAGAACATGGCACAGCTTCTAAGGATGTGTTTCTATGTCTTTCTCCCCCACATAAATATATCCACAGCAACTGGCTTGGCTGTTGATTTGTGTTAAACACCTACAGCATGCCTGTTGGGAGCTAATGTTGTAGACACAAGTTTTTAAATCTCACATCTGAGAGTCCAGAACAGGAAATAAAACCTCATAGGATTAGAGTCCTGTGAAGAACTAATTATAGGGGCCAAGGTTAACTCCCTGTAAATGAGATAACAACAAGTCCATATTCTGAAGCCAATACTAACCCTTTCATGTAAGGTAGATGGGAATGCAAGTCATCAATTAACCTTCTGAAAAACTCCCATTGCTTCCCTGTACCCAATAATTTCATGGGTATATTTACCTACTTAAATGGAATTACAGAGTTATTTATAAAGGTGAAAAAAAATCTAACAACCAAAAGATCAAAAGAGAGGAGACTGGTTTAACAGGATGTGGTATTCCACACAATGAAAAAATATACAGATACTAAAATGTGCAAGTTGGATGTTTAAGACATGTTGTTAACTAAGAAAAAGTAAATTATAAAAGAGTTCTATTAAAAATTATAGCTATGTATACTCAAAGAACTGAAAAGATGTCAAAGCTGTTCATAGTATATTCTCTAGGTGGCAGCATTATAAATGATTTTTAATGTACTGTTTTTCTGCATGTTTTAAATTTTCTCCACTTAGAGATTCATTTCTTTTGTGAAAAAGAAAAAAAAGTAGTTAAACAGCAAGAAGTAAAGTCAGTTTCCATAGCAACACATCAAGGAATACAGTTATGCAGCATAAATAATACAGAGTACAATATCAAAAGAGTCAATATCATTGACTGAAGAAAATCAATGTCAGAGCAACAGGATCCCCTAACTCCCAGCATTCTTTTTGTGCAGGGAGACACCTGTCACTTTATTCACAGATATCCTATCATCATTTTCTTAGGGCTCTAAGTCAGGTGGCTAGGTGCTACTAGCCAAGTACTAACAGGTAAATAACATATCATTAAGACTTTCAGCTCTGGTTTTGCTTTGATTGCTTTTTTTAAAGTTTAGCAGACTTGATATAAAGATATGGGTGAGGGAAAGACATTCATCACCCAAAATGAATGAGAATATAAACATTACTCATCCTCTCTCTCTTTTAATTTGGTAGATTGATTTGTCCCGGAGCATAACTGCATAGATCATCAACCCTCTTCTACATTTTCATACAAACCCACATGGGAAGGATGTCTCTGAGAACAGATTCCATTACTCGACAAAGTAAGACTTTGTTTATCTCTAGGAGTGACCTCAATACCCTACTACCCAGCTCTTCCATTTTTAAGCTACCATAGCCTTTGAGTAATTACCAGGTAAGTGAAGACATCTAAAGAGAACTCAGTGCTCCCTTGCGGGTACACTTTACATAACTAAAATATCAGTGCTTCACAACTGCTTAGGGATTACTGAAATACACAGTTTTTGCTAATTGATTTATATGGACTTTTGTTTACTTCCATCAATGCAAATAATTTGTACTGGTGGATTTGTTTTGTTCCTATGCTCATCCTTTCATCCACAGAACCACAGAAAGCAAAATGCACACATCTAGCACATTTTCTGAAAAAATTTAATGCTGAGCATCAAAGTCTAAATTAAAACATATAATTCAGCTTACATCTTAGTTAAGAAAATCCATTTTGGTATTTTGCCTGCTCCATGCTTGACTGCCTCTCCATATTAGAACCACTCTTCAGCAAGCACTAGACATACAAAGCAAGACAAAAGTTACTGAATTCCAATAATGTGGTTTTAAATCTACCCTCATTGCCCTTTTCCAGAGGCCCCTTTGGGATAGATCAAAATACCACATCTGATCACCAAGTGCAGCAACCATCCATTATTAATGCCCTAATGACAAACTAAAATGAAAGATGAAGGATCTATTCAAATAGTCCTATAACCCTGATTCAGGCTCCTCAGAAGACACTGTACTTTACTTTCAAAATCAACAACCAGCTGAGAAATAAATTCAATTTCAATGCACTTTTCAAACTCCCCAATTAATTTTATCTGTAAAATCATTTTAACCTCATTGCTTACTTAGACTGACTATAAACTTCATGAGGAAAAACTTTCTTTTCCCTGATTATACACACACAATCCCATTCACATCAAACAATGAGCAATGTTTCAGAAAGCACACCAAAGGAAAGGCAGGACCAATAAATGAGCTCTGAGCATGCACAAAGATCAACCAAATCTCAGGTTACTGCTTTCAACATTTAATCCATGATTAGTAAGCTCCTCCCAATAGTATCCTAACTCTTATGCTCCTCTATTCCTATTTAACTGCAGACAAAAACCATCTTGTGAATGTCTAGTGAAAATTCAAATGTGTATAAGTAAATTAATAATGAATAATAAAAATAAAGAAATAAAATAAAATAGGCAAATGAACTGGAGATATGGAAAATAAGAGTAAGGAAACACTGTAAGAGAGATTTACAAGGATAAGGCTAACTTACATTGTTTCTCCATGATTTAGATCTTACCAACGTCCAAAAAATGGGGAGATTGAAGGCAGCTTACAAAGAGTAAAGTATACTGCTAAAGTTAACAAAAAAAAAAAAAAAAAAAAAAAAAAGACAGGAGGGAGAAAGATGAACAGGACACTTAAAATGAGATAGCTGCTGCATTCAAGTACTCAGTTTAGCTCCATGAAAGGAGGAGAAAATGTGTGGCCAGAATGGGTGGCTGAAGAAAAAAGACTCAGTGTGGGAAATCTGAGACATACAGGAATTGTCAATAGTTAATACAAGAGAGTAGCAGTAGGTGAGTTCTGTGAGTGAAGTGAACTGAAGACCTGGAACACCCAAACACGGGAGATCCTGCTTCTTTAGAATTGCACAACATCTTTGTGACAATAATTCAGACTTTGAGTAGAAATCAGAAGCAAGGTTCAACTAAGAGAGTCAGGTGCAGAGAGGCCTAGCCTGGAAAGGGTTGAACTGAAATCAGAGAAAGAACACTGACAACAAGGAATTCCTAAGGAAAATTTAACTCTAGAACTAGTGAAAAGTGGACTTTAAACTTTGTCCATGTTGCTTGTCTACTAACACTCCATAGAGGATCTGTACTCCAGGTTTGCTCACATAAACATCAAGAAGGTTCTCATACTCCAAGCAGAAAGTAGAAGGTATGTGCAGGATGATTTGATCCAGAGGGACCTCTTTTCCTCTTTTCTCCCCAGGTTGGTGCAAAGGTCAAGATCATCAGTGACCCGTGAGGAGCCCTCTATATTAAAATGCCCCTGGAGTTTCATCACAGAGCAACAAGGAGTGAAGATTTGATTGGCCAGCTTGACTCTAATGACTTCCTTTAGCCACGGCTGACATGAGAAAATAAACAGATGCTTCCTTGAAATGGACAAATGATCTTTCATCATATGATCAGGGCAAAGAGGCCATCTTGAGGTTGGAAAAAGTAGCTAAGCACCTAATTATAATAGCATTCATTCTCTACAGAATAGGTCAGTCTTAGGTGGAAAATATTGGTATGGACACAGCTTAAGATCTATAAATAGGCTATAAAAGTGGTAGAAGAAAAGCTGAAAACAACTACATGAGTAGAAAGTAAAACAAGTATCAAAATCTCTCTGGGGAACAGGATTACAAGCAATTTTTTCTTTATATGTATCCATATGTTTACTTATATATTATAATTTATTACAAGGAACATGGAATACTTTTTCAAAAAATAATCACCTGGTGGGTTTTTTGCCTGCTTTTTTGTTCTTCAGCATATACACAAAGATCCTGTCTTTTAAAAATGGAGGCGATAACAAGTGCATTGCAGCAGAAAGAAACGGTTAGTAATAGTTGTGGGAGAAGAGGTGGGCAGAGGGAGGGAAATAACACAAGGGCTTTTGTGTAAGAGTCCCGGAACCTAAGTGACGGCCAGTGCCAGATCCCCCTTGAGATGCTCTGCCCATAAAGATATTATATCTAAGTCCTGACCCATGAACTCACCCTACAACTTCCATTAAGTGGAGCCAGAATACATTTTGTTTTTCAAACTGTGGGAGGTCAGCTGCCAGGGTTTATGGAATGACAGAGATTTCCGGGACAGGCAACCTCAAGGAGAATAAAGGAGTGTCAAGTAACATACAGCAAATGTAAATCGACACCAAAGCTGGAATGACCAGCCCTCAAATGGACTATAAAAAGCCAGCAGAGTTGCATGGCTCATCAGCAGGACTCTGGTTGCCTTGGAGCCAGACTGAGTCTGGGAGTTCTGGCCACTCTAGCTGCCAACAAGCAGGCAGTGCCCTGATCCATCCCAAGCAGGAGACTGCTGTCCCGGAGCCACCCCACATCTTGTGTAAGCACCGAGATGAGATACAGACCAGGACACTGTCATCTATAACAGCACAACATCACTTGTACAGCCAATAAAGAGTCATAAAATACACTTATGCACCACACAAATGGTCAGCTAGAGAATTTTTTTTTACTTAAAAAAATTTATTGTTCAACAGAAGTAATATAAGTATCCCCCAAAATCAGAAAAGCTAAGGAAAAAAAACTGATCAGGGACCATGTCTGTCTCATTGGCACTTATCCCTAGAGCCCAAAACAAAGCCTGGCACATAGTAGGCACTTGATAAGTAATCACTGAATGAAGAGTAATTAAATAAATCTCCTATAACCTACTCTTCATACAAAGTAGTACATAACTTGCTAGACTGTGCTCTATTTTTACGTTGTTTTTCACTCAATGGCATATCATGAATTTTTTTGTGTCAATAAATGTGTTTCATAATTCTTTGTGGCTGCAGAGTATTCCATTTTACAAAAATACATCATTTTTCTTAAACCAATCCTTCATAGTTGGACGTTGGCCTTGGAGTGTTATTCTCTTAAAGGCACAAATACCCTATTGGTCAATCACCAAATTCTGCAGACTTTTCCCTTTGTTAAGAGTATTAAGTTCCAGGAGAATAGGAACCTCTTCTGTCTTACTTATTGCTGGATCTCCAGAACCTAGTACAGTTTCTTAAGATCAACAAAGAATGAATAAACAATGACACTTGTCTGTCTTCTTCCTTTGATTCTTATTTCAACTGCCCTGCTTCTGAACCACTGGTATAGCCTCCAAGCTGGTTTCCACCCTCCAATATGTCTAACCACCATCCCTAAAGCAATTATCCTTTATTGAATTAAATATCAATAAATGTTCCTTTAATTACGTGATGAATTCCTCCTTTCATTATGTGATTTCCTTGCTCAAAACAACCTTCAAGTCTCTACAATGTAAGAATAAATTCAAAAGTTTTTACTCCAGTTTATGAAGGACTACCATAAAATAATCACAGAATACTTTAAAACGGGAAGTTACTCTAGAGATTTTTTCAGTCTGTGCTCGATCACACATTTTTCAACCCAGTTCAAGCTCTGCTTACTCTACAATTCTTTTCCCAGGCCAAGCTCAATTCTTTGTCCTCTGATCTCCAAGAACACTTGCCTGCCCCACTCATTCCAGCACTTAATTATATGTTGCCTTGCAATGGTAACTATTTCACAGCTGAGTGAAGCAGCTTGCTGCATGTGTAAGGGAAAGAACTGTGGAAATGGAAAAAAACACCACACAATGCGCTTAGCCAGCCCAATACATTCTGATGCTGGAACACACCACTTAATAAGCACAGCCACCCAGGCATTACATCTTGATGTTTCCTTTCACTCTTCCCTATTTTAAATGTAGAATATAATTAGAGGCCAGTATTTCTAACTTGCTAATTTCTGGCTTGCTAATTTCTGGTTTGCTAATTTCTGCAAAAGCCTTCCACCTGAAAAGCAAGATTATTTTGTATACTTTGAAGCATTGGATGGTAAGGACTTTGAGCGAAGAATTGTGCCTTACTTTTTTAGTATTCACAATAGTGCCTGTGCAAAGCATTAGACTACACATTTTGGGACAAGTCTTATTACTTTTCTATAAGTAATGCTAAAAATGCCCAAATTGAGATTTGCTGTGGTATGATCCCCTAACTGACTAATATTGTTCATAAATAAGCAATTGCTGGATGGATAGATACAATACTGGCCAAGCTAGAAAGAAGATGGTCAAGAATTTTACTTAATGCGATGGTAACTGGGATTGTTTCCTTAATTTCTCTTTCTGGTATTTTGTTGTTAGTGTACAGAAATGCAACAAATTTCTGCATATTAATTTTGTATCCTACAACTTTACTGAATTCATCGATGAGCTCTATTGGTATATATGTATAACTGAATCACTTTGCTGTGCACCTGAAACATTGTGAATCAACTATATTTCAATTAAAAAAACAACAAGAAGCAATAAAAAAAAGAAAATACAAACAAATTTATAGCAACAGAAAGCAGGTAAGTGGTTGCCTGGGAGGGGAATGTGGAGGGCACAAAGAAATTCTGGGAGATGATGGGTATGTTCATGATCTGGATTGTGGTGATATTTTTATTGATATATACATATGCCAAACATTACCAAATTGTGTACTTTTAAATATGTGCAGTTTATTGTATGTCAATTACACCTCAATGAAGATATAAAAAAAAAAAAAAAAGAAGAATTTTACTTAATAACTATGCCAAAAAAACAAAACCCCTCTAATATATTTATCTTATGCTAGTCACCACTGTCTCTTCCTATACCATAACCAGAGAAGTACTGGTTTTTAGATATGTGTATAGACACTTTTTTCTTTTTCTTAAGGTCTTCCTAAGAAGTAAGTGTGGGGGGAGGGGTGTGTATCATGACAGACACACACACAGAAAAAGAGACAGGGAACTTCCTTAAGATAAAGAAATTAAAATGAGATGTACATATGAAAGACAGTTGCACAGGCCATAAAACTGTTATTTATTATTGACATACTGATACACAAGTTTGGGATTGAACACCTCATTATGTATTTCTGAATTAGTGACTGGATAACTGATTCATTCACAGATTTATTGATGCGTGAATGGACCATCTTCACCTATTGGCCAACAAGTCTACATGTGTCTAGATACTTATATATGCATACAAAATCAAGGCCAGATCTTACAACCATGGTATGACTGAAATTCTGGAGGGGTCAAGGGAGGGAGTGCAGATTATATAGATATGATGGGGGCTAGTCTCTTCATGATTGAGCATTTACTGTAATCTTCACTATCTCTTTGTATTTTCAATTTCTACACCATGGCAGAACAAATAGAACTATGACTCTTGTTTTATACTCTATCTACAAAGCTGATTCAATGTCCTTAGAATCATGCCATTAAGTTACTGACAGTTATATTCTCTTCCATTCATCAGGACATGAGTACACTCCTTCAAGTCATTGATATGGAAGAGGAGCCACATTAATGCTAGACTTTAGCAGTTAGTATCCAAGAGGAGTCTTTTTTCTCAAAGTTGTCACTCTGTGGAGCTACCTTTTTCAGCAACACAGTTCAAACAGAAATTTCTAGAATTCCATTTAAAGATCTATCTTCAGGACAAGTTCGCCAGTTGCACAGTAAAATGAATGTCATATGTCTTCACATTCATTTCTTATTTTGACCAAAGATTAATACCAAGCATAATACCCCTGCTTACTTACCCTACACTTGGTCCTAAATAACTGTTGCCTATTTTCAAAAGTAAAATTTACCATAAAAAGGATGAGAATTAGACACCATTGAGGACTTCCAAAGAAGTATGCAGACGTCTCTAAAGAAGATTCCAAAAACTGGATTCTCAGACTACTGTGAATATTGCTGGACTATGATTGTGAAAAGTAGTATATTTACTTGATATAAATACCTTATGACTGAGCAACTGAACGGAATCACTTATATTTATATGTACCTCATAAATAAGATATATACATACATTATACATGTATCATAATGCCTTATACATGTATCATAATGCCTTATACATAACACTCAATAAATACACTTTTTCAATAATTGCTCCTAAAGACAGGATCAATATTACTGATTTTTCCTTTTGCCTGAGGCTCCAATATGACTTGACACAGCATTGTTATTGATCATGCTTTTATTTAAAATTTTGGTATTTTATTCATCATAGTTTGTCTATGTTACTTTTGGTTTTTAAAAATACTGCATTAAAATACTATCTTAATGACTAAGTTTTTTGTCACCCCCTCTTAAATTTTGTGCCTGAACCAGATGCCTCACCTGCCTCACCCTAATCTCACTTCTGCTTTGGCTAACCCACTGGTTCAAGGAAGATGACAGAAACTCCTATGCTAAGCTGGGCCTCCATCAGCCACCACCTGCCAACCAGCAGACATGTAAGCTAGATGATGCTTGTTGCTATATGGCACTGAATTGTGGAGTGGCTTCTCATGCAGCAAGAGTTGATTTATATAGCAATGACAATTCTAAGTCTATACAGATAAAGTATTTGAGGTTAATGAACTCAAAGAGTTATGACTGTATTATTTGAAGTTTGCTGCCTATCTGGAAAAATAAATGAGAGGCTATAGTAGATGTTACTGATTTCTAATAGTCAATGCTCCTCCCTGTGTAAGGATTATACTTCCTCGCCCCACTGATAACACATGTAGCCGTATGACTTATTTGGCCAATGAAATGTGAGCCAAAATAAAGTAGCTAGCATTTTAAGAACCATGGAATGACTCTGTCATCACTCTTTGCTTCCTGATTTGAGGAGACAAGAATATCCTTCAGCCTGGCTCCAGATGATAAAGACATGGAGCAGAGCTACAAACCAGTCTGTCATGGGCATGTAATGTGAGTAATGAAATACAACTTGCAGTGAGCCATGAGGATCTGGAAGTTGATTTACAATAGCCATGATATAGAAGTAACTCAAATGCCCATCAGCAGATCAATGAATAAAGTAGATGTGGTATATATACATATATATGTATCTATATACACAATGGAATATTACTCAGCCATAAAAATGAATGAAGTTCCACCATCTGCAATAACATGGATGTACCTAGAGAATATTATGCTTAGTAAAATGAATCAGACAGAGAAAGACAAATACTGTATGATATCCCCTATATGTGGAATCTAAAAAATAATACAAATGCATGTATATGCAAAACAGAAACAGACTCACAAAAAACAAAACTAGTGGTTCCCAAAGGGAGAGGGGAGGGGCAAATCAGGAGTATGGGAATAAGAGATACAAACTACTATGTATAAAATAAATAAGCAACAAGGATACATTGTATAGCACAGGGAATTATAGCTATTATCTTGTAATAACTTTTAATGGAGCATAATCTATAAAAATTCTGAAACACTATGCTGTACACCTGAAATTAATATAATATTATAAATCAACTATGCTTCAAAATAAAGATCTGGGAGTTGTTTTTTGCCAAAAAAAAAAAACTTAGTGAAAGTCAACAGAACCAGAAAAGTGACTTTGGGAAGGAAAAAGTAAGCATACCACTATTGAAAGGTGATATGATTATACACTTGGGACAAACAAGAAAATTCAATCAGATAATGGAGTAAAAATTTAATACCTATAAGTCAGTAGTTATATATACAAATAATAAGCTCTTGGAAGCTATAACTAAAGATTTCATTAACAGCAACAACAAAGATAAAATGCCTCGGAATAAACTTAAGAGAAATGTGGAAGACTTAAAATGAAAAAAAAAAAACCTGTAAAATACTAATTGAGAATTTTTTAAAAAACTGAACAAATGGAACAACAAAACACGTTCTTGGATAGGAAGTGTCCTACTTTGCTAAAAAGCAGCCCTCTGCAAGTTATTTTATAAATGTAATGCAAGTCCCAATACAAGTAACAAAAGATTGTCCTTTTTATTGGGAGAAGGAGTTGAAGGCTGGGGTTGCAAAGAGTTAGTCTGACTCTAACATAAAAATGGACAAATAAGGACAGCCAGAGGAAATCTAAAAAAAAAGCACAGTGAGGGCAGGCTAGTCTAACAAATAGTAAAATATGTTATCAAGTCTCAGTAATTAAAACTGTAATATTGTCACAGACAAGTGGAAAAAGTTAAGTCCAGAAACAGACCCAAATACACATTGGTATTTGAACATGTGATAAAGGAGGTATCTCAAATCAGTGAAGGAAAAAGTAACAACTAGTGAAATATCTAAAAAGATTAAGTTGAATCCATTGTATACCTGGATAAATCCCAAGCATATCAAAGATTTAAATGTAAAAAATGAAAATGTAAAAATTACTAGGAAAAATAGCTTAACTATTTATAAGCTTGGAATGAGTAAGGCCTTCTGGATTCAAAATCCAGAACTAATTTTTTTTTAAAAAGATAAACTTGACAATGGAGAAAGAAAAGAAAACTTCTGCATAATGGTGAAAAAGTATACCTTAAGCAAAGTCAAATGACAAATGATAAACCAGGAAAAAAATATATATTGTGGCTCACATCCCAGAGCTTATCACCCTCATCAATACAGAGCTCCTACAAATCAATAAAGACCAGCAAAACAACTGAAAAATAGGCAAAGGAAATGGATGCAGTTCTTAGAAAAAGTAATACAAACAGTCCTTAAACATATGAAAAGCTGCTCAACCTTTTTCACAGTAAGAGAAATATAAATTTAATTTACACCAAAATACCATTTCTCAATTATAAGGCAAAAATTCTAAAATTTGATAACACAAACTATCAGCAAAGGTGTAGGAATTATGCATTCCTGGTCAGAGAATAAATTAATGCAACCACTGTGAAGAGCAATCTGGCTACTTCTACCAAATTCCAAATGCACATACACACTGACTTAGAATCTTACTTCTGAGAATTTATGTCTCTAATACATTGACACTTTCTTTGAAATGACTCATGTTCAAGTCTATTTATTCTAATACAATCTATAATATCCAAATATTGGAAACAGAATAAATGTCTATTAGTAGGGGACTAGTTAAGTAAATTATGGTACATTCATTCAATAGAATACCACACATCTATAAAAAAGACACAGAAATATCCCCAACAAGCTTAAAAAGCAAGGTTTGAAACAGTACGTATAGAATAACACAGAATAAAAATAAGAATATATTTTCAAATTTGCTTATAAATTCATATACAAACTTTGGAAGGATCTGTAAGAAACGGGTTAAGAATGAGCACCTACCTGGTTGGAGTAGGGAAGGGAAAAGCTGGGCAGAAGGGCCAACCCTCTGCATTGGTGGGTGAAAGGAGGATCATGTAATATGTATCTTTTAATATTTTTATATTTTTGAAGCTGGGGAATGTACTTTATGTTAAAAAATTTAAGACAACACCAAAAACTCCAAACTAGTTTTTTATGGGTAATTTAAAGCAAAAGGGCAGTGGTCTAATCATATTGTCTTCAATAAAACCTGACCTAATGGACACTTGTGTTATAATCAGTAGACCATGGAGAGCCATCACTCTTTACCAGTAGTCTGCTTTGAGGAATATTATCGCATTTCTCCACCCAAAATATCCCCTTCCATGTAAGAAATAAAGTAGCTTATTCAAGCACTTCAATTCAATAGTTTCACCATAAGAGCACTTCTGTTACTATTCTTCTAAGCACTTAAAAAAAAATGAAAGCTTCAATTGAATAGACTGCTCATTCCTGCTTATTCATAAATTGATTGAAACAGTTTGATGAGGACCTTAATAATCCTTTGCTTTGAATGAGGAACTTCAGTATGCAGAAGGAAAAGTCCCACTCAAAATGATAATGCAGTGCTCAGAATAGTACTATTAGTTGAACCATTCAGTAATAAGACATATTTGCTTCAATATACTGGGCTGCCTGTCATTTTCCAAAACAGCAGTAATAAGATACTGTCATTAAGTCATAGAGAAGCCTAGGAGAGCTGATAAGATAAAATATTGAAGACGATAGATTTTCTGTAAGAACTATGTCTACATGGACAGAATTAAACGGGAGGCTGAGGGAGAAATGAATGAGGACAGGGTAGTCTGATGGAAGAAACATCACTCTAGGGACCTGCATTCTACTTATATTTTCCCATTAACTAGCCCATCATTTAATCTGCTTGGGCATCAGTTTTCTGATTTGAAAAATGTGGATAATAATACTTTAACTGCTATGGTGGAGGCTCTGCTATGTGCTCACCAAACCCATTTCCTTTTCTTCCTTGGCAGAGGGCTAAACAATGGCCAGGTGCCCTAGCAAGTTATGTGGGATCATTTGACTAAGTACTGGTCAATGGAATAAGGTGGAAGTGATATACTTGGTTGTCAGGCCTAAGCCATAAAACTTCCTTTGGAATACTCCATGAAATCTCTCTCCCTTGTATGCTGGCTGGACTCAAAAGATCCAGTGGAGAAATCTGAAGTCCTAGAAAAATGGCAGAGTCTCTAGATCTGCACTGTCCAATATGGTAGCACTTGAAATGTGGCTAGTCCAAACTGAGAATTACTGTAAGTATAAAATACATGCTGGATTTTGAAGACTTAGTATAAAAATGTTTTAAATAGCTTATTAGTAATATTTATATTGATTGCACATTGAAATAATATTTTGGACAAATTGGGTTAAACAGAGTAACATTATGAAATTTTATTTTACCTATTTTTAAAATGTGGCTACTAGGAAATTTAAAATCACATACGTGATTCACATTTGTGGCTCATATTATATTTTTACTAGACAACACTACTCCAGATGTAAGGACCCTTGATCCCTGAATGACTGCAAAGAGCAGAACTGCTCCACTCCAGTGCTGTGCCATCACCAGTCTAGAACGCTTTTGCAAGGAGAAACTGCAGGGCTCAACCCTTGCTCCTTTGGGAGCCCATCCTAAGTTCCCTGTACACATATCCACTGAGCTAAAGGAAAGAGAGATTTATTCATACTAAGGGTAAAAGGGATGGGGGATGAACATCTTATGACATGATGGTGGCTATGACCATCATACATTCAGACTCCAGAAATATTTGGCAAAACTGGTAGAGAAAGGGAAAAATGTTGGGGGATATAGAGATTTCTCACCACAGGTGGTGATAAGCACTAAAGTATAGAAATGCTCACGTCTGTTTGCCCATCCAAATCTTCACCATTCTAACTAGTCCAGGCACCCACACTGACACCACCATACCAATCCTGGGTAGATATGTTACACAAATGCAATTTTAATCATTGCATCCTGGATGTCAGTGTGCTCTCCTACCAGAGACTTGGAAGAAGTATGTTCAATGCCACACAGTATGTTCGGTGTCACAAGTATAGGAAACAGCAACTAGTTGAGTACTATATTCTCCTTCTTTCCTTCAGACATATTGTAATGTTCATTCATATTATATTAAAGAAAGATCTTCTCAAGTCAATGTTTTGTAGCAATCTGCCAAATGATCAGGTCATGGGATGTGTGTGGGTGCATGCTTCTTCACAAAGCTCATTTCAAGTCTTTTGTAAGCTAGATCATTGCTAAGAATAATCTGTTTATATTTCCTGTTGATAATCCAGGGATCAAGCTGATAAAACACGTTAGTGACTTTTTCCCTCCCTCTTTTTCTTGTCTCTTTTTTCTTGAACATAAAGATCCTGCATAAGCAAATCAAGCACAAAAGTACTAAAGAAAAGCAGCAAAATCAGTCTCAAGTATTTCTTGAACATAATTACAGTTAAACTTTTATAGATAATGACTACATATAGATATACTATTTTAGTTCATATAAATTCTTTCTGAATAGCTTTAATTTTTCACCATGTACATAAAAGCTTATTCAACAAGTGCTACTTTTAATAACAAATATTTGGTATAAATGAAAATTAATTAACTGCAATTGTGAGCCTTTTAAAATTAAAAACCATGTAACAAATACTGTCTAGTTTCTATCTCTTTTTGAGTGATTAATACTTGAAAAAATTAAATACTTGAAGATTATATAATATTCAATGTCATTTCTACTTGGATAATAAATATGTGATAATATCAACTATAATAATGAAAAATGATAATAAATATAAAATAATATCTCAAACATCGTGGACTATATTAATAGAGATATTTATTTAATGTTACTACTACTGTGTCACAAAATATTATCTAAGTTCTATTATTAAGCATCAATATCAAGGCTCTGCATTATCTACAACATTCATCTTCTGAACAGGTCAC
Organism: Camelus ferus; assembly: GCF_009834535.1. NCBI lineage: Eukaryota > Metazoa > Chordata > Mammalia > Artiodactyla > Camelidae > Camelus > Camelus ferus. Next base: position 38,812,127 of record NC_045701.1, on the reverse strand, counting down.
ATTTTAATATACTCAGGCCTGACTGTGTAAGATCAAAATCAAGCATCATGTAAAAGCTGAAGCAAGGGGCAGCTTTCCTAATTGTATAAAGAATCCCTAAATGAGTGAATAAAAATGAAAATTCCTTCTCTCTCTCTCTTTTTATTTTGTTACACTATTTTTTATTTTTCTCAGGTGTTTTAAAATTTTGTGTTGTGACATATGGTTTGCATAGATAAAGGTTTATAAATCATAAATTTAAATCCTAACAAATAATCATAAATTAAATACATGTATAATGACCACCGTGCTAAAGAACTTGAACATTGCTAACAGCCAAGATGCTCCTCATACACCCTGGTTACCTAGAGGTGATTAAGACTATTACTTTATGGTAGTCACTTCTTGTTTCCTTTTTATCATTTTACCTAGTTAGTATGCACACCTAAATAGTTAGTCTTCCTGTTTCTGATTTTTATGTAAAGTTAATCATGCAGTGTGTGTTCTTTTGTCTTCTTTCATGTAACATTGTCTAAAAGATTTTTTCCTATCCTGTGTTTTCTTATGAAAAATGTCCTAAAAACAGAAGATATAATTTATATGTAAAGTATAAAGAATAACAGTAAGATGAACACTCATCTGCCCATTGTCCAACCTTAGAAATTTCCCTCAGCTTGCCTTCTGAGACTGCCTGCACTCTGCCTATGGAGTGTATACCTACTTTTACTTTAACCACTCCTTTCCCCCACACCTCATGGCCTCTCTGGCTTTCTGAGATGGCCTACACTCAGTCTGTGGAGCATGCATCTCTCTGAATAAATATACTTTTGCTCAAAAAAAAAAAAAAGAAAATTCCCTCATTTATAAACTGGGTTTGCCTAACAGTTTCCAAAATGTTTTGACAAGAAAAAGAAAAGGAGGGAAAGATATGTAAAACTATTTAACTACCAACTATTATTGACTTGGTAGTTCAGATCCTCTAAACATCTCTGCCTGTCATATAACCAAACTAGCCTGACTTCCTGACCCCAGGGCCTTGGAGCTGCCTTGGCCTAGGTGATGACTGAAGCAAATTTATTCCCACAGCAAAACTGCTGATGTTATACCATATGGAAAGGAACAGAGGTGTATGTAAATCCCACCTGTGGCCCAAGGTGCTGTAAGCTGCTTTTCTCTGAATTCTATCCCCAGTATGCAGAAAGCTCTACATACAAAATTATTTTGTTGCTCTGATTTCAGTCCTATACGCATGTCAGGATAGCTTATTCTGGGTCCCTGAAGATACCTTCCTCCCCAAGTGCTGCTGTGGAGTGCCTTCTGGTGATAATCACTTCCTTCAGGTAATATCCAGCTCATGACAGGGCTGAACAACAGCTCTAATTTCTTCCTATATCTTCCATAGAGGTACACAGAGGAAGTTATCATTCAACAAATATTTATTGAGCTTAAGACTGGGTAAGGCACTCCATTAGGTAATACATGCTACATGGAGCAGAATAAGCAGAGTGAGAGTGCTAGTAAAACCCGAAACATGGACAAAAAATTAATCATTGAATATACACTGGGTAAACAGTAAAAATCTCTGGAAGAACAAAATTAGATATATATTATAACACAGTTGCTACCCCTTTAGAAACAGGTGAATTAATTTTGTGAGGGGGTCTTCTATCCTAAGAGATCCTGTGAGGCCAGAGGGTGCCCTCTTACACTCCACTGCCCGCACACTGCAGTGCCACAGCCTAGGTGTGCTAGAATATGCAACGGGCCTCTCTTCCTGACTACGGTAGTTTCTTAAGGGCAGGGGCCAAGTAGCATCATTCATCTTCAAATTCCCAGTGGCTGACATATGGGAGGGGTTCAATAAATAACTAGTAAATTAATGAACAAATATTTGCTACCTGAAACTTCAGCTAAAATCTAAGTTTAAAAATAAGTTGCTTTATGGAATTTTCCCACAATATACAGAAGTAATGGCTCAAAATGTTGATGTACATGTTAACTTGATTACTGAATATCTCTAGGGATTCTAAATAGATAAAGATACTTTTTTAAAGTATCTACAGAAGGTAGAACATTATAGGCATGACTGGAAAAATGGTTCCAGCACCTACCCAACTCAGAAGTCACCAGTTGTTATATATTCAGGACTGATATTCAGCCAGCATGCAGGGGTAAGGCCACATCTATTGTTTATAGCTGACATTAGTTCTGACTGTCCAGTGCTCATTTCATGATACATGTTAAACATGTGAATATCATGCATTATATAGAAAGAAGGCTATGTACTGTAAAATGATAATCACATAACAATGGAGGAAGGATGGCTGTAGAGAAACTGCCACTATGAAAATGGAATTGTACAAAGATATCTTAAAACTATCATTGAATTCTACTTTTACCTTAACTAAGAAAGTAAGAATATTTATAAATAAAAGTTATACAATTTATCTTTGCATAAATACCTTAGATAGAAAGTCCCTAAAAGATAAAAGCCTTTCAAACAAAGCTGGAGTGACCATATTAATATCACAAAAAGTAAATTTCAGAGCAAAGAATATTACCAGGGATAAGGAGAGTCATTTCATAATGACAAAGGGATAAGTTCATCAAGGGGGCACAATAATCCCAAACGTCAATGCATCTAATGAGAGTGCTTCAAAATACGTGAAATAAAAACTGATAGAACTACAAGGAACAACAGACAAATTCACAATTATAACTGGATATTTCAATACCCCTCTCTCAATAATTGATAGAACAAATATACATAAAATCAGTAAGGATATACACATGAAGAAGATTTGAACAAAACTACAAACCAACTTGACCTAAATGACATTTTACAAATGTCTCTCAAACAACAGCAGAACAACACATTGTTTTCAAGAGCCCATTGAATGTTTACCAAGATAGATCATAATTATAAAACAAGTTTCAATAAATTTTAAAAGATTCAAGTCATAAAAATTATGCTCTTTGGCTACAATGAAATTAAATTAGGATACTAAGAACAATAACAGGAAGACCTCTAGAAAATCCCAAATATTTAGAAAATAAATAATATACTTCTAAATAATGCATGAGTCAAAGAAGAAATCAAAAAGTAAATTAAAGAGCATTTCAAATGAATAAAAATAAATATAAATCTATAAAGGTTCTTATGCTGTTGCTAAAGTAGTACTTAGGGGAAATTTTATAGCACTAAACACATACATAAAAAATGAAGAAAAGGGAGAGGGTATAGCTCAGTGGTAGAGTGCATGCTTAGCATGCACAAGGTCCTAGGTTCAATTCCCAGTACCTCCACTAAAAAATAAGATAGATAGATAGATAGACAGACAGACATACTTGATTACCTCACACTCCCCCCACAAAAAGAAACAAAAAAGTTATCTAAAAAAAAAAAATGAAGAAAAATCTCAAATGAATGACCCAGATTCCTCCATAGGAAATGAGAAAAAGAAGAACACTGAGATAGTACACAGAGAGAAACCCTAACACTATAACATACATTTGGTCACTGACAAGTTACCAAGGGTGAATCTTCTTAAAGAGATCCCCAATCCTGTTAAACATCAAGTCTCAGCCAATGAGGATATATGCCCACAGTGACCAGGTCTGATAAACACCGTAGCCAGCACTTGGCAGAAACAGTAAGTTCGTTTTAAAAGACCAAACAAAGAAGTGAAGAATTGAAAAAAGGATCTAACACATACACACTGGATTTACTCACAGGAAGTAATTTAGATGATCACGTTTTTAACGAGATAGCTCTCATACTTTAAGAGAATATTTTACTCCTGCTACTACCGTTGGTGGTTTAAGACTAAACTTTCATTAAAAAAGAGTTAATGCTCATAAATCACTTAGAATGAGCCACCCAAAACTGCCACTTTCACAGGTCCAAAACTATCAAATATTAGCAATTCAAGTTGTTCAAACTAGTAATTCCTGAGACTGCAATCAATTTATTAGAGGAGCAATAATATTGCAGCTTTTCAAGTTTATTAAATTGACATAATACACAAAAAGCAGGATAATACTCTTTTTGACTATTATTTTTTAAATTTCTTAAATCTCAGACCATGACCCTTGTCTCCAGAAAATCTTTCGCCACCAAAGTCATAATTTAAGATCCAATATATCCCATAGGCCACCCCCAAATCCTACCACACAGACATCCTTCTAGGGACACCAAAAAGGTTTCATGTGATCATATACATATACCTATATGTTCCTTGATAATGAAAAAACAGTTTTGCTCCTAAGAAATTCATCCAAGCTTATGAAACATCAAGTGTATCTCAATTTAAGAAGCTGATGTACAAAAAAGAACTAGCCAAATGTAGTTTAAGTCATAACTTCCTATTCATTTTATACATAGATTCCTTAAAAGTAATCAGCTTTTGAAGTATGTGTTAAATTATCCCAATTACAGAATGCTGTTTGCACATATGTTTCAAAAATACGTGCATCATATGATATGAGGTATATGTATAAATTTGTATAAATGCTGGATTAAATAACCCTCTTGGCGGAAGTTCCAAAGCATCACTTACAGCATTTACATACTGGTTTTATGTGCCAGATATTTGGAAGCCAAAACTAAATTTGATACTTTATAAAGTAGGTCTATACTGGAGTTAGAAGAGCAGAATAGTGCAGCATTTATATTAATTATACTGATACAGGGCACAAACAGAAGGCTAAGTGAGGTTATTTCGAAAAGAGTAGTGTCCATTTTCATCTTAGTCTAGGGACAAAACCCAAACTCTCTTAAGCGGTTTTAAAATATACGAAAACTACATCTAGAGGCTTAACTTTCTCTCCAATTGTTTTTCACAAATACAGAAGCCTGTCTTTTGGAGCTAAATAAGGGAAATAAAACAGAAAACAGGAAGGTAAATTTTAAAGACATTTTACCACATGCCAGACAAATCACTCCAACCAATCCTAGAATTTCTGTGCTCCCGAGTAAGAAAATGAAGACTTGTATTTGGCATAATGCCCAGGAAAGGAGCGAAATAAAGTGTCCCCATGCCATGTGCAGAAGAAACACTTGAGATCTCATGTCTAACTCTGGAACTGAACAGCTTTACGACCTCTGTCCAACTGATAAAGAATTCCACGTAAACAACAGCCTACCTGAACTGTGCTGCAAGAAGCAATCCAAAGTACCGTGGGGTCCTACACAGGCTGCGGTAATTTCATGCCCCTCATCCAAGCCATCCGCCTCTGTCAGATACTCCACCACCGACCGACAGGTTGAAAGCAGGGCACTGAAAGCCCAGATCTTGTAACTCAAGGAGATTTGATTTTTAACCAGCTGTCCCTGGTTAACCAGCTTTACAAACACAGTATATAAAACACAACATATAACTTTCTTTCCATCCCTGAACACTTACAGTTAGGCTTTGGGCCTAACTGCCTAGAGGCGTGTTGTGAACTGTTAACTGTAGTAAGGTTTCAAATCCTCCGTCCCTCAGCTCCCAGACTGCTAACTGGAATTTCAGTCCACATGTGCCCCTCACAATTAGCAGGGTTATTTTAGGCACTGACCTAAGTTCTCAGAGAATGTAAGCTGATGGCAAGGGGGAGTCTAACGTGTCTGTTGCTTGGTTACTGTAGAAAGCTCATTCGAGAAGCTCACAGTCTGTGTGAAGTGCTTCCCTGACACCCCACTACATGGATTCTTACTTTAGCTGAGGAGAAACACGGAAATTATACACTTATCTTTTAATATCCACCGAGAGCTTAGACCCATCATGAATCATAACAATTCAACAGAGGCATGCAAGTGACTTGGACAGCTGTTTTACAAAACCGTTTTAAGTTCTGACTGGGAGTGCTTAGTCACATGGTGTGCTGCTGCAAAGGAAGTCCCAGGAAAAGTAAAGCACTCAGGATCTAATCAAGATTACTGATTTCCTTCCAGGTTCAGAGAAAGCTATCAATACAAAATATGCTAAACATTTTTCAAAATTATTAAAGTTAGTTCCCCTCTACAAACTAATACATATCTACTAGGTCCTACTATTTCTAATAGAGCACTCCACCTACTGGCTAATATGACCATTTTGTAGACATGTATCTCATGGGAGAAATAACCAAAAAAGAAACAGTAGAAGGAAATTGCATGGTGCCTCCTTACCAGTGAGTTCCTCCGTGCAGCACTGAACACTGTGACTCCCAGAGGCAACACAGGGTAAATTCACACACCTTTCAACTTCCTCATCAACACCCTTCTCATGGTTTCCGCAAAAGTCAGAACACAAGGAGAGAATTTGAATTTCCAGGAGGGGGTGGATATAAATTAGATATAAGAAGGAACTGCCTGAGTTGGAGGTTTGCTGAGAACTACCTGTAGGAAGAATTAGTCAAATCTCATTCTGAGAGAAGTTTAAATAAAAGGGTTGTTGAATCTGTCGGAAATGGTTAGCCATGGTCTCCCTAAAGAGAGAGCACCAAAATGGATAAAGTCTGAAAGTCTCATCTCTTTCCTTGGATACTGCTCTCTCAAACTTCCTGACAGTCAGTTCAGTGGTTACTTCTTTGGAAGCCTCGCAACTCCCCTCAGCTGGCTTAATGCCCCACCTTAGTGCTTCCAGACTCTTGCCACTGCCTGATATTTTAATGGTCTCATTATCTCTTTCCTAGCTCCCCAAACAGGGAATTCTAGTTGGCAGTTGCTGTGTCGTGTTCATCTTTGAAGAGCCGGCTTAAATCAGTACTGGGTCCCTAGTAGATAGCAATGAATGTTCGCTGAATGAATGAATTCTAGGATGTTACAGAATCACTGGAGCACATAAGGCCTGCTTCTGGGTTCAACAAACCACTCTTGCTCTATTCCCACTCTCCTGAGATGTTGTTAGTTCAGGGTGACCAGCAGCTGAGGTGGCACAATAGATGTCTTGTAGACTTTGTTATAAAACTGGATTACTATCTGATGAAGGAGCAAACAAATAAATAACCATATGTCAGATCTCTAGTAAGAGTGTACTCAGAGCCCATTTTAGGCTCCAATCTTAAGCCAGGCCTGCTCTAGTGAGTTAGTTCCAATGATAAATAATAACCCACCTTCCCAACGCCCAAAGGCCTTCACACAGTTCCCTCTCTGACATGCTATTACTCTTTTTCTCTAACACCCAGCTCCCACTTCCCACAAGCTGAGGTTTTTCATTTGTGATAACAATACAGACACATCCAGCAGTCAAAGCCAACTCACAATGTGGATGAATCACAGACTATAATGGCTACAAACTTGGCGGCACTTTAAACTTCAAATTCTTTGAATTCTTTCAAGAATAAGAAAAAAGTATATCTTCTATTAAGAGCTAGGAAGGAGATAATGAAAAAGTATTTGGACACTGGAGTATCTACTACAAGTTATTTTTTCATCACTGATTTTGATCTAGAATTTGATAGTCTGGGGCTTCTTTTTTTTTTTTTTTTTTTCAAGAGAGAGAGCTATAACCCCAGTTCTGTGGTCAGTTATATCCTGGCAGGAAAAGGAGGAACATGTACTTCACAGTGTCCTATTTTTAATTCTCATTTAAATAGCTGTCAGCTCTTGCCAGCACAAAGGAAGAAAGATGACAAAATCAAGACAAGATTTTCTGACCAGAACCAAGTATTAACATTGGTCTGGAAAGCTATGCTTATTTAAGAATTTACATAGTTCTCAGAGAATTTAAGAAGCATCCAAACATAATTTTCCATAAGTCTGGCACACATCAAAAGTTTATAGATAGAGAGATAGAGAGATATACCATGCAATAGAGGCATTTGACAAAATTATAAGAGAGATTCTTTTAAAATTCAGATAAAGGTAATGTATTTTTTTAATGGCTCTCACTGAGAAATATATTCATTCATTTTAATATAAACTAATTTATTTGTTCAATACCCATTATAAATTAAGTTCTGTGCTCAGCTCTCAGAATTTTAAAAATGAAAAGAACGTGGATAATCCCTATCCTCAAGGAAGTAAGAATCTAGAGAAATAGACAAGTAGATAATCACAGTGTTGTTTTAGAGGCACAGAGATGGTACCTGCGGAGGGTGTCATGAGAACAGGAAGGTAAGGAGGGGCAACCCAGTCAGAAGAAAACTGAGAAGCCAATTAAAAGAGGTACAGTAAAGCAGAGTTCTAAAGAACATGTAAGAGAGAGCCAGACATGGATTTTGTGGGGAAGCATTTCAAGGAAGAAAAAACATCCTAGGAGAAGACCTGGAAGTAGGCAAGTATGAGGCATTTTTGTTGAGGGAGCTGAAAACACATCAGTATGAGAAGAGCCTGGCATGCAAGGTGGGAGTCAGCAGAGAGCAAGAGATGGAAACAGAGAATAAGATAATTCATCACACTGCAGACCAGCCCAGAGGAAGCGATTACTAGGATAACAGCTTACGGCCCATCTTACTCCTGAGAGGCTTCTGCCGACCTTTCGTGGTGGAGGACTTCAATGAAAACAGTTCAATTAAGTCATGATTTAGTTTCCTAGGAGTCATGAATCCATGCAGATAAAATCAATTGTTTTTATATAAAAATTGCATAATTTATATTTGCTCTTTCTCTTTATATAGTATTTACAGCCTAGATATGAGTGTAGCTACAAGCATGTCTCATTTTTAAAAGCACACATAATACATTTTAAAGCAATGATTCAGAATCACAAAGTCATCAGAGTCAGAAATTTTCTGATTCAATTTCCTCTTATTGTAGAAGAGGAAACCACGGTACAGAGAGGTTGTCATTTGCTCCAGTCATATGCTAGAAAGGGGAAGCCCCTGTACAAGAACGGAGGTCTATGAGTGTCCTGTAAGACACAGGGCCTACCTTTAGTATTTGCTGCAGGGGGGGTATAGGTATAATATACATGTAATTTTATTCTATGGGTTATAGAGAACTATTGTTGGATTTTAAGCACAGCAGCAAAAGTTTAGGTGAGATCTATATTTTAGAGGGATCATTCCTTGTTTTGATAAAGGAGTAAGAACAGGAGTCTTTTCAATAACTCAAAGAATGATGATTGTGGGAGCTAAGCAAAGGCAGTGGGGGTAGAAAAGAGTGAACATATTGTAGAAACAAGAGGGACTTAAAATAGACCTGACTTGGTAACCAGTTGGACATAGTGGGTGAAGAAGCAGAGAAGTTGAGCATGGTAACTCCTTGTCTCCTGGCATGGGTAACTGAGTAACCTATGAGAAAGTATCTAATGGGATGTACACAGAGTGTTTATGGAGAAAGGAAATGTCACTTAGCCTTGAGATGAGCAGAGCTAAAATGAGATGAGTGGAGTGACAGATGTCCAGTCAGATCACCTTCACAATCCATGGGACGCTTAATGAAATTCTTGGTACTTGAGGTAGTTTGTGCTACCTTTGTTGCTCACAGAGGTAAGGACATAGATCCTAATTATAATTCCTTGATAATACCATTATATTTTAATGGTTTCTTAAACTTCTATTTTTATTATTTCTTGATTTCTACTTCTAGTTATGGCAGAGTAGCTTATGCAGAAGGATCACTTTGAAGTCATAAGAGAATTACCAAGGCAGCAGGGATTTGAGAACTTAAGATCCCACAGAGAATGGAAATTCAGAGAGAGAAGGTATTTGACGCCATTTTCCTCTTAAAGGCCTTTGCAGAGTTGTAAGCAGAGCTAAGAGGTAGAGAAGGTGGGCTGAACTAGCAATTTTCAGTGCTGGAGGGACAAAAACGGGAGCTCAGAATCCAGCAAGAAGAAGAAACCTTGGTTAAAAAAACAAAGAAACAAAAAACAGAAAACCAGGCTTTCAGGGGAAACCTCTAAAGGACCAATCCAGGTAAACCAGAAATAGGCCAGTCCTAACAAATGAATCCAACAATACATAAAAAAGAATAATATATCATGACCAAGTTGGATTCATTCCAGGAAAGCAATATTGCTTTAATGTTTGAAAAAGAAACTTCAAAAAAAAAAAAAATCACATGAAGATCTCAATTCAAAAAAAAAAAAATGCAAAAGGCAACATTCATGGGTAAATCTCATAGTTACATTTTGAGCAAGGGAAGACAGATACAAAAGAATGTATCTAGCATGATTATATTTATTTTAAGCTTGAAAGCAGGTAAAACTAGATGATGTTATTTAAAGATGCTTATGTGGCAGTAAAACTGTAAAGCAATGAAATGACTATCATAAAATCAGAATGTTGGTTACTCCTGAAGGGACAAAAGGGCTAAGATCAGAGGGGAGTATGTGGGATTTTCTATGTTCCTGGTAAAGTTCTACTTTTGTTTTTAATCTAGGTAGTTATAAGTCAGATGTTTGCTTTAAAGTTTTTAAATTTAAAAACATATATATACATATATATATATGTATATATAGCAATTTTTAACAGGAAATATATATACTGATAGGAATATAGGAAGACTTGAATGGATAAAGAAACATATTATGTTCTTGGATAAGAAGACTTTAGATTATGAAGATGTCAATCCTCCTAAATTCTTCTCTACATGTAATATAACCCTAATAAAAACCAACAGAAGTTTATTTGGTACTAGACAAGCTGATTATAAATTTTAAGTGCAAGAATAAGGTAGAAAAGCAGGAAATTTTTGAAAATACCATTATTTTCAGAACTTTTAGCTGGCGATAGAAACAAAACAGCCAGAAATAGAAATCTAGAAATACAAACGTGATGAAGATAGCATAGGTGGGGAAAAGATAATTTATTCAGTAAATGATAATGGGACATTAAGGTAAACTTTGATCTTTGGTTAAAAAAAGTTTTATGCCCATTTTTAAAGATGTATATTACTGTAAATTCTCAAAGAATTAAGATTTAAAATACAAAAAATCAAAACTTACAAGTATTGGAGGGACAGCAGCATGTAAATCAATGAAGCTAGAACACTCCCTTACACCATACACAAAAATAAACTCAAGATAGATCAAAGACTTAAACATAAGACAAGATAAACCTCCTAGAAGAAAATATAGGCAAAACATTATTTCATACACATCTCAAAAAATGTTCTTCTAGGGCAGTCTACTCAAGCAATAGAAATAAAAGCAAGAATAAACAAATGGGACCTGATGAAACTTACAAGCTTCTGCACAGCAAAGGAAACCAGAAGTAAAACAAAACAACAACCTACGGAATGGGAGAAAAGTTTTGCAAATGAAACCGACAAAGGCTTGATCTCCAGAATATATAAGCAGCTCATACGACTTAATAAGAAAAAAACAAACAACCCAATCCAAAAATGGGCAGAAGATGTAAACAAGCAATTCTTCAAGGAAGAAATACAAATGATCCATAGGCACATGAAAAAATGCTCAATATCACTAATTAGCAGAGAAATGCAAATCAAAACTACAATGAGGTATCACCTCACACCAGTCAGAATGGCCATCATTCAAAAGTCTACAAATAACAAATGCTGGAGAGGCTGTGGAGAAAAGGGAACACTCCTACACTGCTGGTGGAAATGCAGTTTGGTGCAGCCACTGTGGAAAACAGTATGGAGATTCCTCAAAAGACTAGGAATAGACTTACCATATGACCCAGGAATCCCGCTCCTGGGCATATATCCAGAAGGAATCCTACTTCAGGATTACACCTGCACCCCAATGTTCACAGCAGCACTATTTACAATAGCCAAGATATGGAAACAGCCTAAATGTCTATTAACAGATGACTGGATAAAGAAGATGTGGTATATTTATACAATGGAACACTATTTAGCCATAAAAACCGACAGTATAATGCCATTTGCAGCAACATGGATGTCCCTGGAGAATGTCATTCTAAGTGAAGTAAGCCAGAAAGAGAAAGAAAAATACCATATGAGATTGCTCATATGTGGAATCTAAAAAAAAAAAAAGAGAGAGAGAAGAACATAAATACAAAACAGAAACAGACTCATAGACATAGAATACAAACTTGTGGTTGCCAAGGTTGGAGGGTGGGAAGGGACAGACTGGCATTTCAAAATTTGTAGATACTGACAGGCATATGTAGAACAGATAAACAAGATTATACGGTATAGCACAGGGAAATATATACAAGATCTTGTGGTAGCTCACAGCGAAAAAAAAATGTGACAATGAATATATGTATGTTCATGTATAACTGAAAAAATTGTGCTCTACACTGGAATTTGACACAACATTGTAAAATGACTATAACTCAATAAAAAGTGTTTAAAAAAATAAAGCTCACATATTTCAGGAGTAAAAAAAATTAAATAAATAAAAGTATTGGAGGAAAAAACATGAGAAAAATATTTACAGTCTCAAAATGAGGAAGACTAAATACGACACAAAGCCTGTAAGAGAAAAAAAACTGACAAATTCCACTACAAAAATTATACTTCTTTATGAAAGTAAAGCACTATAAACAAAGTTAAAAGATAAATGGAAAACCAAGAAGAGTATTCACAAATACTCACATTTTCTATAAATCAACAAGTAAAAGAGCAACAATCCAACAACTGTCTTTTAAATATATAAAAAGATATTCAACCTCACTCATAATAAGAGAAATGGAAACTACACTGAAATACCATTTTCATTTATCAGATTAGCAATATCAAAGAATTAGTATGGGTTAAAAGAAGCATTCTCGTATCTTGCTGGTGAGACTATAAATTAGTATAAGGTTTACAGAAAATGATTTGTCAATACATATCAAAATTACCAATATAAATTATACATCCTTTGAACAGCAAATTAGAATTCTAGAAATTTATTTTCCTACAGATATAATCACACAATAGAAGGTGACATTACAAAGTTATTCATTGTAGTATTGGAAATAACATAATGTCCATTAATAGAGGACTGATTAAATAAACTGTTTATACGTATAGGGGAAAACTATGCAGGTGTTATTCTGATTTGGAATGTTCTCCAAGATACATTGTTGTAATACATTTACTGCAGCACATGAACAATACATTTATGGAAAGGTTGCAATATTTGCATAAAAAAGGAAATGAATAATTCATTTGTCCATAAATATTACTTGAACATATTTTCTGTGCCAAGCACTTTTCTAGCCCTTGGAAAAGATCAGAGAACAAACCAGAAAATAAGTAAATAAGATATGGTACACGTGACGTAGTAGAAGTGCTATGAAGGAATAGAAAAACAAAACAGAGTGCCAAGGTGGTAGTGGAGATGCTGCTTTATACAGAGTGGTCAAGAAAGAATTTCTGATAAAGTGGTATTTGAACAGAGACATCAAGGAAATGAGGGTTGGGACAGGAGGGTATCTGGGGGGAAGTGCATCCCAGGATGTCAGAAGAGCAAGTGCGAGGTTCAGGAGTGGGAGTGGGCTTAGTGTATCAAGGGAACAGCTAATTAGAACTGAATAAAGGGAAGAGCGCAGATGTAGCCAGAAGGTTAGTGGTGGGAAGGAAGGGACAGACATGACCACTGCAAGGACCTCAGGCTTTTACTCTGAAATGGAAAACCACTGGAGAGCGTCTCAGGGATGGTGTTCTGGGAATCAGACTCTACACTGAAGTTTAGGATGCAGAAAGATTTTTAGGAAGTGCTCTTGGGATGAAATCCTGCAGAAGGAGAAAGAAGTAAGCAGGGTTGGGGAAAACTGAGTTGTAATGTAGTTTCAACTAATGCATCAGTTCACCCCACACAGAACTCTGAAACTGAGAATGCTCTCCAAATTGTCCCAAGTTGGAATGAAGGGGCCAGGCCTTATAGTCCCACAACGAGTTCTTAAATATAGCATGAAAATGGAGATTGTAGTGAGTTCATCAAAGGGTGGAAGAGGAGGAACTGGAAACAGTAATTGGAGACAAATTTTCAAGAATTACTGCTGAAGGGGAACAAAGAAATGAGGTGTTAGCTGAAAGGAAATGTACCAGTCAAAGAAGAGTTCTTCCTTCTTTTAGGCTGAGGTATGTTACTACTTGTTTGTGAAGGGAATAATGCAGCTTATATTTGTTTTACAAGAATCTATATTAAATTGAGAGCAATGATTGCCTCTGGAGAAGAAACTGTGAGTCTGGAGAGGAAAACTGTGAGGCTGGAGAGTAAGTGTAGGAGAGAGGATCAGTGTTTACCATTTTGTATCTCTGTATGCCTTCTCTAATCACAAACTGATCAATAAACAAAATAGAACAAGTAAAATATCTTATTTATTATATTGACACAGAAAGAGATCCTAAAATATTCTGTGAAGTAAGAGTTGGTTAAATAAGTTACAAATATGTTTTTTAATTATCTAAGTATGACTATAAATATGGACTAAAAGTCTAGAAAAGAAATACCAAGTCGTCAACAGAGGGTATCTCAAAAATATGAGAGATTTCTATTTATTTGTTGTTTTATTTTTTACAACAATCTAGTACATCAAAAAATATTTCATATTTTTAAAGTATCTTTACCATATATGAACCTACAAATGTGGATGAATCCTCTGTGATGATGCAATGAGGAAACCAACCAGATAGTTTCCTGGGTCACTAGGATCTCCAGGCCAGGGGAGATGGGGGTGGGGCAGAGGGGGAGTAAGGAGAATCAGACCCGGGCTGATTGAGTAAAAATGTATTGAACTCTGGCTCCTGAGAGCATGTCTTGCATTGCTTTATCACACCATGTCTACCACAGTGACAGCTAAATTCAAACAAACAGTAAATGAAAATAGATTTTTAAAAATATTTGGGCTCCATACTGGTTTATACTAAATAACAAAGCTATTTCTTCCTTTCTTCATAATGGCTCTATGAGTCACTTTACACAAATATCTACAGATCATGGAAAGAAATCCAACATCAAGAAAGCATGACAGACTATGAATGGGCACCTTGACTATGAATAGGGTACAAATGTTTAAGAAGAAAGCCCTTTGGACTCTGCATATTGTGCTATTATTTCAATCATAAGACTTCAGGGCTTAACACAGATTTCAGTACTGCAAGGGCCTAAATAGGAGAATTTACTATTCAGGTCAATTGTGAAATTTTTCCTCTTAAAGATGATACCAATGTTGTCTTAGTTGGAGCTATGATCAATTGCTTCTTTCTTTTAAATATCTGACACAGTAGCCAATATTTTTCTCACAACCAAACAGCTGCCTATCATTTGTTTGAATTGGGAAATACACATTTCCCAATGTGCTCTTCAAAGAAAGACTATTAAGAGACACAACCCCCCACCTCCAAGGTCCAATTCTCTTACATTTACATAGTTTTTTTTTTCCTCCCACAGCTCACAGCACCCTACAAATCCCAAACTGGCCTCAAAAGGCCTAAACCCTCACAGTGCCAGCATAAAGAAGGTAAAGAATGCTACAAACCTCTGAGCACAAGAGTGGTGAGAAAACGAACATATGGGCCAATCTATATGATACAGAAAAATATTCAGGATTTAACATTAAGTTAAAGAAACAATGTATAAAATTGTGATGGCATCTGAGCCAGATTTTTGTATACGTGTAAATAAAAACTGGAAAAAGTACATCAAAAATAATAGTGGGTCTCCCTAGTGAGCCATAGATGATTTTTATTTTCTCCTCATTTTTATAAGAGGAGATATATATTTTAGATTATATATTTTATTCATATAATCAGGGAGAAATAACAGAAGTGATTTTTAAAGTCAATTGTATGCAATACTAAAAATCAATCAAAGTAGGAAGTGGGTGTTTGATATAAGCCACATGTTCCTAAGTCTAAACCTGATAGAATTCTTTCTCAGGAAGCATTTTCCCCCATGTCCCTGGGGGTCCTTTAACATTGTCAAATTCTCATGGAAATAGGAGTTGGCAGCTCCATCTCCTCCTCTCCTCTCAATATATTTTCCTCAACACCCTCCAACTTGAGACTCCTCCTTCCTCCTGGATATTAATTTTATTCTGAACCAAAAAGCACAACATAGGAGAAATCACGGATTCTCACGGTGAATGGGGAGTTCCACTACACCAAGGAGGCTTGTTCATGTTGCTCTTTCATTCCCTGTCTTAATCCAGCTATTCCCTCCCCCTCCACTCACGTGGCCATCTCTCATCTCAAAGACCCAGAATCATCTTTCTTCACATGAAGTCATCACAAGGTAGTTTGTGTGGTCTGGGAGCTCTCCATAAAACCCTGAGGTTCACTTTCTTTCTCTGACCTGCACCTTGAGCAGACACATACATCAGGCTAAATGTAGTTTTCCACATGCTGATTCTCTCTTTCTGGCATCAAATTACACTTTTGTGTTTTCTGATGGCAGAGGTCTCCTCTGATGTGTCTTCTACCTCACTTGGCTTTCCTTCTGAGGACACTCAGTTCATCTTTAATTGTTCTATTAGCTTAGCTGCTGCTGCTTCACATCTTGACTCCAGTTGGAGCCTGGAATTTTCCTCCTCACAATTCTCTTACTTAACCGTTCAGTCATCTGTTTAGTAGAAGGACCTTCATCTCCCTGATATCTATCCCTTCGTTTCATAGATCTGAGTGTGATGTCTTGACACATTTAATGGCAATCACACAGGGATCTGGCTTGCAGGCACATGTGCATGCGTGTGTGTGTGTGTGTGTGTGTGATGCTTCTTGGCAACAACATTCACTGATGTTGGCTCTTAATCATTAAATATGAAAACTCAAAACTCCATACACAGCAATGCTCAGTACATGCCTTTGCTCTGAGTTGTAGTGTTTGCTTCTGACTCTAGACCTGTCATGTCAAGCTATGTGAAAGATTCACTGTGGATGCTAAACCCCAGCCAGGCAATGTCTATTGACTGAAAAATCTAAGACTCTCCTCATACTAGCTACATCTGCATGGTGCTCATTATGGCCAGGCATCATTCTAAGCATTTCACAAATACTATTTAATTTATGCTCATTACAATCCTATGAGGTAGATGCTATTATTATGACCATCACTTTACAGAAAAGGAAAATGTGGAAGAGGTGGGGCTGGAATTTGAACCCAGACAGTTGGGATCTAAGAATCAACTCCCTTAACCACCACTCTAAATTGCCTCTCATATGTAGCAAGATCTCTATAAATAAAAATCCTTCATTACTGAAAAGATCTGGCTAAATTGAGTTTGGGGACCAAAGTAGTAAACATGCCACAAGGCATTTTTGGAGTCTGTGATACACACTTGTTTTGGAATTGTGGCACTAAATTAGTTTGTCAGGACAGACACACACATATGGAAGCTAAGCTGCCATAGAGCTGAGCTTCCACCAGCCAGTCTCAGCCACTCCTTGGGAGAACTGTGAGCCCCACCCTCAACTTCCTTCTTCAGCTGCTTCTACTTAGGGAGTTTTTTTCCTCTATTATTTTTAACTCTGTGATTCAGAAAGTCCTCAACTTCAGGCCCAAGATCTAAGGGTATTCATCTTCATCTGCACAATTAAAACATGCCTAGATAAAGTTCTAAGAATGTAAGGTTAAACTCCAGTAGGAGACTTAGACTGCTATGCAAGTATCTTAATACAATGCATCTTTGAGGTAATTTACACAGAGAAGCCTAACTAAACCTCTGCCAGCCCCCATTTCGCTCTTTGCCCTTGTGTGGGTAGAGTCTAGGTGGGCTTTGGGGGCTCCTGAGTAAGGAGGCATCATGCGTTTTTCCCCAGGCCTCTCAATCCTACCTAAGGAGTTGCTTCTATAGATCCACCCTCCTTTCCTGGCCTTCTGTTAATAACTCTTTTAAAAACTAATCACCACAAGAATGTTAAGTGCTTGAGGTCAGAATTTCTGTCAGTTATGTTCACTGCTGTGCCAAGAAGAATGTCTGACATATAGCAGGCTCTCAATAAGCAGTTGCTGAATTGATAAATATCATATAATTTCCAGAAAATATAGCATATAAATATGTTTAAGAACAGTACACTGAATGTTTCAGCCTAGAAAGAACAAAACTTAAAGGCACAAAGTAGATAATAATTATAATATTGTGTAGTTAAAAGTGGGCTTAAAACACTTTTATGGGTAGTTAAAAGAGCTAAAAATGATGTCTTGCTGCAGACTCAACTCATAGATTAAGATGTAAGGATTCACGTGAGCGAGTTGATTGTATGCTCTTCCTGCAAACAGAAACTGGTTTTGCTTGAATCTCCACTCAGAAAATTCATCAAGATGCTGCTTGATCAACAACAAAAATATTCATTAAAGATGATAAATTGCAGGAGGTGAGGGGTGTCTGAATCAGGTGCAGTCAGTGTGACGACAGGATGATACTGTAAACTAAAAGAGCAGATATGGAGATAGTCTGAAAATCAATCTTAGCATTGCTACAAACAACTTTGATTCTTTGAGAGAGAAACTTAACTTTTGTGCCTCAATTCCCTCATTTGTTAAGACAAAGACCCATGTCAGAGGATGAGGATTAAGTGTGACAGTATATGCAGAGTGCCTGGCATTAAAAGCAAAGTAAACCATTACAAGCGAATATAAAGGAGTAGTATACTGAGATTTCTATTCCTTTGTATAATGTTTATCAGGCTTAACTCTGGGTTCATTTCTAAAGAGAAAATTTAAACAAATACACTTCCTGTGTGTCAAATAAAAATATAAAATTGAGAACAAATGTTCTAGAGCTGTGGAAGTGAAAAATGCACATTTCTTTCCCAAATGAATGGAAAGTTAGAATTTTCATCTAAAAAAAAAATCAATATACTTCCTATCTTCCAAATCAAAGAGCATATAAACAACGTTATAGAGATGTAACACAGATTTGGAATCAGAACAAATTTTGGAAAATGAGCAAAGTGCAAGTACCAAAGGGAATTTTTTAGCTAAATGCAAGACCAAGTGAACTGGAAATACATCCCACATAGAGAACTTCAATCCTCATCTCCCTTAGGGAGAAGCACTAGTTTCCTGCAAGATGCAATCCCTATTTCTTTTCTGTCTGTGAACTATAAGCCAGCCCTACCTTGAATTTAGTTTGGCTACAAATAAGTTTGTTTTTCAGTTTGTTTACCTTGAAATATGTCATCCCTCCACAGAGAATTCTAAGGACGATATTTATAGTCACTCCGTTTTTTTGTTTTTTTAATCAGAGAATTTGCTTGTATATGTAGAAGTTGAACCATGTGAAATTACCTATATTTAACTGCCTCTGACCTACAAAAAAAAAGCAATTTCACATGGTTCTGCTTCATTTGTTGTAAATTGGAATGATGTGGTCTTGGAGAACCCAGAGGTAAGCAAGTGGATGGATAAGAAGAGATCTATTTCTCAGTGAATTTTCACTTCACCTCTTCACAAAGCTGTCATGTCACAAAACCAAACAATTGTTCAGGAACTGGAATCACTGTATGTGGAAGGAATTAAATTCTCTAGGTATTGATGGAAAAAGACAAGGCTGCTCATGGTGAGAGCAGCGGTAAGCCCATGGCCCAATTGTGTGAGAAGGTGACAAGGAAGTAAACCACCAACCAAGCAAAGAAAACAATGACTTTCTGCCTACTGTGCAGGGATGAAGGCTGCATCTGCGGTGGATGAACAAGTTAGTCTGAGAAACAAGACCGGGCAGTTACTCACCATGTAAAGAGCTAGATTTTCAGTCCTCTTGCCTAGAATCCACACCCCTTCAAATGAACTTTGTCCAGGCAGGTTTACTGAACAGTTACAAAATGCTTGAATTATAAACCTACAGGAATGTAAGCAGAAAGCAGTGTGCCCAACTAAGTAGGCATTTTTTTCCCTCCTCCATGCTCTTCCCTCCATGCTCTTCTCCCCTCCTCCCTCTCTCTTGCTTTCTCTCTTTCTGCTTTTGAATTTTATTAGCATATGACATTTGACTCATTCTGAGAGCAAACACTGTATTTTCTGGCTTTCCTAATTTGAAAACCAGATGGCCTCTTTACTGGCCCCAGGGAAGAAGGAAACAACTTGCTATCAACAATTTCACTTGGCTTTTCATTTTCTAGTTTTCAAACTCACAATTCCATTATTACCTGTTGTGCATACACCTTGGAGATAGTGTGAACAGCCTACAAAGCAGGCTTCCAGCCCATCACTGCCTCTGAGGACCATCCCTCATTATCTCCCGTCTTCAGCTCTGGTCCCCATCCCATTGCCTACCAAAAGCAAAATAAAATATAATTCTAAGCTGTAATCTATGTTATATTGGAATTACTGTTTCAAAATTTATGGTAAGAAAGCAGTAGGTCAATCTTGAGAAAATAAATGCAGAACATAGAAACTATTTTTCACATTGCAGTTCCAACGTTGCACAGAAATTGATATTCAGGCAAATATAGGCATTTGGGAGTGTTTCTGGACTCAACTTTAATCATTCTGACAGAAGAATAGCCCAACCAGTTTAAACTAGATTTTCACTCTTTGTAACCCATGTAGAATTCCAAACATTTCTAAGCATTAGAGTTACATCATTTTCTCTTTTTTTCCCCTTTAATACAAACAGCCATTATATTCCATTTCACGACCTTAAGTGCCCAATATCAAATTACCCAGCTGTTGTTTCAATCTCTCTTAGTTGCTAAGAGATGGAGATGATGGCAGACCAGACCAATTTTCTTCGACACAGAATTGCAAGTTGACATAAGAAGGAACTACATTCAGCCAAAGCACAATGAGCCTAACAGTTGGCAGCCAGACTGTGTGTCTTTTCACAGCTGCAGGAGACAGTTGGTTCAGAGAACTTCGTTACCATCTCCCTGCCAACATCACGGCCATGTTTTCATGCGTTCTCCACAATGCCTCTCAGCAAAGAGAGGCATTTTCATTTGCATTATAGGGATCCATCTGCTGTTACATTGCCTCTCCTAGAATTAAGTTCCGTGGCTAAAGACCATGATCTTCTCTAGGCCAAGCCCTTCAATATAATAATAACAATAACAATAACAATAATAATAGAGAAAACACTTCAGTGAATGCTGGGGGAAGCATTTTTACTCCCCCACCACTTCTGACTGAGGCACTTATTCCCCCAGCTGCCACGAGTGTTGGCTGCTTATTGATCTCAGCTGAGATCCTCTCTGGGAATTGCCCTCAGATGCCTCACCCAAGGTCACACCCTTCCCTGGGAGCTTTCCACATCCAATGTCTGCTCAGTGGGAGGAGGTACAAAGCCTGGCAGGGAAGGAGTGGGGGCACAACTCTGTGGAGTTCCCCGTAGGAATGACTAAGGCCTCTCTGGCAGCTGCACTGTGGTTCAACTCCTCCCCCTGCTTGAGTTGAGTCCCTCACCTCTCTCAGGTATTTCCCAATGATTCATTCCCATAAGCCTCAAGCAGCAAATTTCAGAGCCTCAGAATCTGCTTCCTATGAACCCAAGCTACCAGGACAAGTATGTTCTCAAACCTCTGGTTTCTTTTAAGGAACAATTCACCAGGTTTCTATATTTTAAAGTGTGAAAGGAATTTCATAAGGACTATTTTTCCTTGGTTTATACACAATAATTTTGCCAGCACAAAAGTCACAACCGAAAACGCACGCCGCACGTGCTTACTCAGTGGAGTCCAGCAACAAAATGTCCAGTGTTTCATTCTTAGCCAAACTCCAGTCAGGGGACATCAACAGAATGACTGTAAAATGGAGGCAGATGAGACAGATAAGAACTAAAAAGGCAGTCTATACCCTGGGTAGGGGTGCAGGTTTCAATTAATTCTGTGCAATGAAGACATTAGCTGCAGCCCTGGTAGGGGGTATGGAATTCCATCTATTCCAGTTGGGTGAGAGAATGTCAAAAAAGTTTACAATAAAAATTGAATAAAGGTGGAATACACCTTGGGTACAAGTGATGCACTGGGTTATGAAACTAAGTCCTAGCTGACAGTCATGGACTTGGACTGCCCCACTGGCAGGGAAGATTTAAATTATGTATAAGGAAGTTCAGCATAGTAATCTATGGTTTCCAAAGTAGCACCTAGGATTTGAATTCTGAACCACAGTGTTTTACTTTACCTGTTCGTAACTGAATTAAAGAACTGGTCATGGATGAAATAACTTCAGCTTCCTACATTTGTGTGACTGTGAAACACCAGGAAAATGTAGAAATAAGTATAGAGATGATAACATAAGCCATTGCTACCTTGTGCTAAATGTAGTACTAAGTTTTATAATTATGGAGATAATCTCTGTGTTTATTATTTAAAATTGTTGAATGTTTTAAAGAATCTGTAATATAATATTGCCTTGAAGTCTTGATTTGAAATGTTTAATAGATACTAGCTGTGATTTTAATAAAATTAAAAATATTTATATATAACTGTACATATGCTGTACAACTGAAACATTGTAAACATTTCAATTTTTAAAAGAATTTGATTAAACTTTAATATAAAAGAATCTAGCTTATTATTTGGTTTATTATATTCTCTAATTTGTCTAAGCACATAGATTGGCTTAGTTAAGCTAAGTTGATGCTATTATTCATCTAAGGTATTTGAGATTATTTGATAGGTTAAAATGTTTTAGGAACTTTATACTAAATTTGTGAAAGATATTAATTTGTTAAACTTATGAGCTAACTGAACACCAATCAAAAAAGTTTTATTATTTTTATACTAAACTTGCTAAATACATAATAAAGAAACAAAGAAGATAAAAACTAAGGCTTAAGAAAAATCAAGCTTCAAAATTTCCACCTTTAACAATAATGCAATCTGTAAGTGTTCCTTTCTACCTCAATTGTCAGGAATTATTTAAGCCTCACCTCCTACTGTCTGTTCAAACTATGAGTCTTTCTACCCCAGCAAACTTAAATATTTTGTTAGCTTTTGCATGCCCTACAATTTCAAAGTTGGCAATTTTCCTCTCAGCTGTTTTAAATGGCTCCCTAATTATGTTTCTGGAGAGATGAAGCGGATGGATTCAGTAGGAAAGAACTGTGACTTTGTTCAGTTGCTAATGTGAGTCCCAACAGCAATGATACAATTTATATGGAATAAGCCATGAGTCAGATAAGAAAATCATGTAACTTTATCCAAAAATACAATATTGTAAATCCAAAATTAAAATGAAAGTCCTTAGTCTTTGTTTGACTGACAGCCACTCTTTGCAGGGCAGGGGGCAGGCAGAAGCAGGAGTTACATCTCTACAACAGTGCTTCTCATATTTTAAAGGGCATGTGGGTCACCTGGGTATCTTGTCAAGCTGCAGGCTCTTATTCAGTAGGTCTGGGGCAGCAGGAGAGATTCTGCATGCCTAGCAGGTTCCCAGGTGTTGCCCAAGCTTCCAGTCCATGGACCATATTTTGGGTAGCAAAGCTGTAAATGTCAGTACTCCTGCTGATGGTTTTGCAGCTTTATTAGCAGTGAAGATTCTCTGTTTGGGGTGGCAGTGCATAAGTACTAACCCAGACTTAATGTGGCATCAATACATTTGCAGGAATTGATGTGTCACCATTTAAAAATCTGTTCATTGAAAAGGCAACTGAAGTTAAAGAAAATCAGTAATTTCCCAACATCCACGGGCTATTTTTTTAGGACATTAAAAAGACAGACATTAGGCTTAAAAGAGATAAAATGTCATATATGCATGTCAATAAATATGTCCATTCTGATAATCAGGTAACTTAAATTATAGTCCTTCATTTCAGAAACATATAATGCAGCCTGTATTTCATAACTTAGAAACATCTTTGAGCAGCATTTCTTTGACCAAGAGCATGCTTTAGGGATCTGTTTCTGTAACTAGCAAGGAAAGCAGGAAAGCTGTAGAGAACAGGTTTCTCTATTAACACTAGGTGGTGCTACAATACAAGTAAACTTTATATGATGTACACAAAATACTGTCCCCTGCCAGGATTCAATTCTTAATGATTTAATTAATCATTATATCTTGCCTACTTTCTCACAGATGGAATTCAAAATTGATCATGAGTTTATTATACAGATTATGGGGCATGTTTCAAAAGTTTTCTACTTCTAGGACACACAGTAGGAATCTACTGATAGTTTAATAGGTCACATAAACTAACAGTTATTTAAAATACATGAATATTTGTATATGTGTTTTTAAATTGTTCTTAAGTTACATTAGAGAACCTTAATGGTCACAAAGTTTATAATACATTGACATACAAAGGAAGTTGTGAAGATCTCTTCCCTTTGAGATTTTTAAGAGCAACACAAATCCCTCTATTGACTTCCTGGATTAGTTTCATAGGCCGGCTTCAAAGTAAGTTGATGAACTTTACCAAACAATACCTAGAAATTACTTCCTGGCACTAGGCCTCGTGGGAGGACAGGAAAGTACTTCCCCAAAACTGCATCAGTTCTCATGATAAATCCCATCAGTCAGGAAGGAGTGACAAAGCAGAGGAGGGATCAGCAAATTTTCTAGTGGAATGCTTAATACCTCTTCCAGCAGCATCACTATGGAGTTTAAGACAATCTGTTTCACACATTCCACTAAGCAGTGATTAATTTGGGCTAAACCTACCTGTTATCACATCTTGTTACTAGTCACTTTAAACAAATGCTCTATCTCAGATCAGTATCCTAGAAATAACGATGTTGAGAAAGGTGGTTTAGAATAGTTAGAGCAGAGGGCAAGTCCAGTAAGAACACAGGACACTTGGGTACTGGCTAGTCTCTGGAGGTTACTGTGATTTTGGGAGGGCTTGATCTGGGGAAAACGACAGGAGAGTGTAGAGTACCAGAGAGAGAGAATGGAGAGACAAAGATGGGAGGTGGAAGGACAACAGAATACACCACAAACAGAAGTCCTGTTTTGCAGTTTTGCCTTAAGTCCCGGTAGCATAGATGTGTGACCTAGCAGGACCTTGATCCGAGCAATAGAGATGACATCCTGCAACACCCCACAATCACAGGGTGCCTAAGAACAGAGATGCAAACTTGAATCAACAAAGTTCCTGCCCTCAAGGAGCTCCTAATCTAGTGTTTCTGTGCTACAGTGACTAGGTGGGCTGACCTTCAGCCCATGGAAGGGGAAGACATTGTCTGACAAGGCTCTGTGTATTCATTTCCTGGATATAGAAAGCAAGGGGGCAAGGGGTGGGAAGGGACAGAATGGGATTTCAAAATGTAGACTAGATAAACAAGATTATACTGTACAGCACAGGGAAATATACACAAGATCTTATGGTAGCTCACAGCGAAATAAAATGTGACAATGAATATATGTATGTTCATGTATAACTGAAAAATTGTGCTCTACACTGGAATTTGACACAACATTGTAAAATGACTATAACGCAATTAAAAAATGTTTAAAAAAAAAAGAAAGAAAGCAGACAGGGAGGAAAACGGAGTCCAACACCTCAAAATGCACAGAGTAAGGAATATCTTTGTCATGAAACTAGCCCTTCTGAGTGTGTCATTTCATTTCCTCTTCATTGACATCATCTGTAAATATTAATGGGGTGCCTAGTTTGTCCAAGGTGCCCGGGTTCCTCTCATACTAATGTTTGAATAGAAAAATTGCCAATCTTCCTCAATTCTGAATGCTACTGTTTGGGTTCCTATCTCAAGAGAACTGCCTCACAAGAGTTTCCTTTGCTGATTCAGTTTCTCAAACTCCTGAATCCAACTCTCTGAAAGGGAGGTGATCATTAGGGTGAGAATGAGGGAGAATGAATAATACATACAGCACAACCAGGAAGAGAAGGGCTGTAGTCAGCAGTTGAAAAGTCACCTGATGGATGGAGAACAAATAGGGAAGTCAGGAAACAACAGAAGAAAGAAGGAAGGAAGGAAGGAAGGAAAGAGAGAAAGAGAGAAAGAAAAAGAAAGAGAGAAAAGAAAGAAAGAGAAAGAAAGAAAGGAAGAAAAGAAAGAAAAAGAAAGAGAGAAAGGAAGGAAGAAAGGAAAAGAGAGAGGAAGGAAGGAAGAGAGAAAGAAAAAGAAAGAAAAAGAGAAAGAGAGAGAAAGAGAGAGAAAGAAAGAGAGAAAGAAAAAGAAAGAAAGAAAAAGAAAGGAAGGAAGGAAGGAAGGAAGGAAGGAAGGAAGGAAGGAAGGAAGGAAGGAAGGAAGGAAATAGAAACTGAAAGCAAATAAAACAGGGAAAATTAACCAACAATGACAGAAGAAGCAGAAAGGTGAGCTTGGCACAAAAGCGCAGTGCCGAAGGTAAGCTGAGGAAAAGACTGGGAGTCTCACTCAGAAGTAAAAAATGGAATCACAGACCAACTTGGAACTCTGCCCTCTCCCATACTGATCAGAGCACTGGGAAGAGTTACCCCAAAAAACAAAAAACAAAAAAGAGTCACCTCTACTTTTAAGACAGCATGATTTAGACAAGTAGAGTCAAGACACTAGTAGTGTCAGAGGATCAAGACTGGATTCCTGATTCTGACACTTCCTAATTAACATGCTCTGGGGCAAATATCACCTCTCTAAGTCTCTTATCCTGGAGAATGATAATGCTTTCACTGCAGGTTTGTAAATATCTTATATAACTTAGTTGTTCTGTTTTTTGAACTTTTTATTATGGAAAATTTCAAACACACAAAAGCAGAGAGAAGACAATGATCTCCCATGTCCCCATAACCCAGCAAAAATAGTTATCAATCCTTGGCCAATCTTCTTCATCTAAGTTTCCACCCACTCCCATCAACCTGCAGGGTTTTAAAATTTTTTTTTAAATTAAAGTGGAGTTGATTTACAATGTTAGTTTCAGGTGTACAAGGAAACAATTCAGCTATACGTATACATACATACGTATACTTTTCATATTCTTTTCCATTATAGCTTTTTTTCCATTATAGCTTATTATAAGAAATTGAATATAGTTTCCTATGCTATACAGTAGGTCCTTGTTGTTTACCTATTTTATATATAGTAATGTGGATCTGTTAATCCCAAACTCCTAATTTATCCCTCCCCCACTTTCCCCCTTGGTAACCATAGTTTGTTTTCTATGTCTCTGAGTCTATTTCTAGTTTATAAATAAAATTTGTATCTTTTTTTAGGTTCCACATATAAGTGATATCATATAATATTTGTCTCTGTCTGACTTACTTCACTTAATATGATAACCTCTAGGTCCATCCACATTGCTGCAAATGGCATTATTGCATTCTTTTTAATGGCAGAGTAATATTCCATTTACATATATATAAATATATAACATCTTCTTTATCCATTCATCTGTCAATGGACATTTCAACCTTCAGTTATTTTGAAGCAAATCCTAGACATCCTGTCATTTCATCTAAATAATATTTTAATATGTACTGTTAAAAGACAAGGGCTCCTCTTTTTAAACACAACTGCAATACCATTATTTTATCCTTAAAAATTAATTTCTTATCAAATATTTGATCAGTGTCCATATTTCCTCAATTCCCCAATATACATCTTATTTGTAAAGCTTGAATTTTGAATCAGAATCCAAACAAGTTCCTCACATTGATTGGTTAATACAGCTTTCGTATCACTATTAATCTATAGGTTTTCTCTCTCCATCTCCCTCTCTTTCTAGGAAATTTTGCTGAAGAAGTTGGGTTGTCTGTCTTGTAGAGTTTCACATTTCACACAGTCTGGGTTTTGCTGATTGCAACCCCATGGTATTAATTAACACATCCTCCTATCCCCTATGTTTCTTGGAAATTGATAGTTAGATCTAAAGACTTGGTTGTTTAACCTGAATGACCATAGGATTTTTTTCTCCTCCTTTTTATAGTCCAATAGTTTCTCATTTTACGGGTAGATTTTTTTTCCGTCATATGTGTACTTCCCTTCCAATATATAATTTTTAATCATTTTAAAATTTATTTCAAAAAAGTTTTCATAAAATAGAGATGTTAATATTTGTTCTATTCCACTGTTTTGTTTTCTTTCTTGGAGATTCCTATTGTGCATGTTTAATCTTAGAAACCTGTTACTCTCTCTCAAATCCTTTTTAACTCTATTTATTTTTACTCAGGTGTAATTTACATGCATTTGAATTAATCTTTTTTAAGTACAGTTGACCCTTGAACACCACAGGGTTAAAACTTACAGTCCTCCATAGCCACGGTTCCTCCACATCCTCAAATTCAACAAAACATGGACGGTGTAGTATTGTGGCACTTATTACTGAAAAATATCTGCATATAAGTGGACATGCTCAGTTCAAACCAACATTGTTCAAGGGCCAACTATATACAGTTTGGTAAGCTTTGGAAATTTTAAGTAGGAGTGTAACCTACATATAGAACATTTCCATCTCCCCAAAAGTTTTCTCATGCCTCTCTGTAGTCAATCACTTCCTTCTTCCCCACATACATAAACTTCCAAACCACTGATCTGCTTTCTATCCCTATATTTTGCCTTTTCTAGAATGTCATTTAAATGGAATCATACAGCATGTAGTCTTTTTTGTGTCTGATTTATTTCATGTAGGATAATGCTTTTGAGATTTATTCATGTTGATGCATGTATAATTAGTTCATTCTTTTTATTGGTAAGTACTATTCCTTTACAGATACATGAAAATTTCTGTATCTGTTCACCACTTAATAAGTATTTGGGCTGTTTCCACTGGGGGCTATTATAAATATCTTTCCTTCTTTACATATTCTGTATCTCTTAAGGTATTAGCTGTTGTGTTTACCTGCCCCTTGTGTTCCTTCCTTAAAGTCTTTATTTCTGAAATCATTTTTCCTTTTATTTCTAATTTTTTCCTGATTTTCTTTACCTCTGTTAAAACATTCCTTCTCTTCAATTATCATACTTCTGAGTTTTTCTATTTCTGGTTCATGTTTTTATTTCATAGCTTCTATCATTTTCTTAATTGCTTTTGGCTCAGTTGGAAATATGAGGTATCATTTCCATATGTTTTGTGGGCATATCTTTCTGGCATGCTTTCACTACATTCTCTTATTCTCTCTTTTTTAAAAATTGAAGTATAGTCAACTTACAATATTATATTAGTTTCAGATGTATAACTTAGTGATTCAACATTTTTTATAGATTACTCGCCATATAAAGTTATTACAATATTAATGACTATATTCCCTATGACTTACTTATTTTATAACTAGTAGTTTGTACCTCTTAATCCCCTTCACCAATTTTGCCCATCCCCTCATTACTCTTCCCTCTAGCAACTACTTGTTTATTCTCTGTATCTGTGAGTCTGTTTCTGTTTTGTTATATTTATTCTCTTGTTTTGTTTTCTGCTTCTTATTCTCTTTTTTAAATAACAATTTTGTATAGTAATAAACCTTTTCTGTTGCTCATTTTCTTTATTACTATTGTGCCTACTAACAATACATTTAGGGCATTTGCAATTACATATAATACAGGAAAATTTCCTAAGACAAGAATATACAAAACTAAGTATAGCATCAGCAACACATATAATTGCACAGCTTCCATCATCAGTGGAAAGTAGGCAACATCATTACTATCCATGAATTTTATGAAGTCAGTATTTATCCTTTAGTGAGGAAGAAAGTGATATACCTGAAATTTAAAAGCTTCAAGTTAACAGTAGGGCAATATTACATCTCTAAGCTTCTAATATCAAACTATATATATAAATGTACATAAGTAGAATTAAGATGCATTACCCTAATGTGAAAATTTCTCTTTTCTAAGTAGATTTCTCTCTGCTCTGGATTCCTTTTAGAAAATGAAAGCAAACGATATATTTTTAACTGTTAATACAGCTTTAGGGTAGTAAAGGAATTGCCATCTTGAACGACTTAACATTCTTTTGTATACTTCCATATATATGCCAAGGTTTTTCATTCACACTAACTTGCTATCAAGTAGGCAGACTGAAAAGGATGTGACTTTGATCACTAGGGAATATCTGTAGCAAAATGGATGGAACCTCAACCTAGCAAAGTAAATTATTATGATTTGCTAAAATGATAACCAGGTCAGCCTTGCAAAGTTGGGAAAGGAAGGTTTCAGGTAAGTGAATGCAAGGGAAATGCTTGAACTTTCCATTTTGTCATAATTTGGGTCCCAATTATATGAGTAAGGTTTACGGCCTCTGAACAGAGATGAAATGTCAACAGGAACAATTCAGAAATCCATGTTTATGATGTAGACAAGAAGCAGGGTCCAGAGACTGGGCCCTGTCTGTGCAGCTTCACCAGGCGCCTGAACTTAATCAGGATGTCAGCCCCCGCAGCACACAGGGAAGAATTTCCAGTGTGGTCATCACAAAAGTATCTTTCTGTTTGGTTTCACTCTCCCATCCAGCACTGTGCTGAAGTCCTAAAGTTGATCTGAAATAAATAAGAAGCTTGGGATTTCTGAGTTTTGCCTGCCCTGGCTGCATGCTGAGAACAAGGCGGAAGGGGTATTCTCACCATGTGTGCTATACAGAGAACTCTCAGTTAGTCAAGGCAAGTTTTTGATTTCAAGCTGTCTCCACTCCAAACCAGGGCCATTTGGGGCCAAAATGTGAAGCATTTAAAATAAGGTTCAGAATCTTCATGACTTCACCTGATATTGCTAAAAATGCCCATTGGCAGGAATCTTCAGGCTCATCCCCTCTCCGACTTGATCAAAACCTATCTCTTCTATATTAAATTCCTCGGTCCCTACTCGGTAGATGACAAGGCCTTATTCTTAGATTAATTCAGTGTTTCCTCAACCTTGTCTTCATCAGTAAACCTCTTTTGTCAGGTATCTCACTATAGCTAATCCTTTCCCACCATAAACCCCATAATCTGAAAGATTGTGCCTGCTGGAAAAGCTACATTTACTTAGAAATTATTATTTTTCATTTTTTTCTTTTTATTCAATGACAAGTACAACTGCTTCTCAGAGCTCCCTGACCAATATGAGACTAAGAGATATTAATAACCTCATGGGCTTGATAGAATTTCAGACAGAAAGCAGTAAAAAATATCAATCTCTGAAACCATACCATGGACAAATGTATAATTTCTATTAAGCTTTTTGAAGTTTCCAAAGTAGTTTGAAGACTATCATTTATTTGGATATTAAGACAATTGATTTTTTTCATATTAAATTATTTCTCCTCACATGTGTTATTCTCTCTTCTTGGGTAAGATAATATCTTTCTTTGAAAAATGTATATAATTATTAGCACTAATGAGGTAGCAAGTCCATTAGGAGGTATATTTGAGGCCCATGGACATGATTCAATTCTCTGACTCTGGTCATGACCAGCCCTGCCTGCCACCCACAGATACATGACAATTTAAGGTACCTATTTTGAAATAGATATTTTGACCCCGCCATTTTACAAACCATTATTAAACCATTAGATTTCACATCTACCAAAATTATTTGTTTCAATTTGAAAGCATAATTTATTTTATAAGGCTCGCTATCAGCTACTTATTTTTGTTATTTGATAATGAAATAAAAAAATCTTGCATGTTTACTTCTGAAAACAGTTGTATTTGGTGATTTGTTTACATAGTATTATAGCTTTTCACTCTGTATTTTGGGTTTTGATTTTTGAAAAAAGAATTTTCTAATTGAAGTGTAGTTGATTTACAATGTTAGTTTCAAGCGTACAGCAAAGCTATTCAGTTACACATATACATACATATTTTTTCAGATTCTTTTCCTTTATGTCAGTATAAGAAACTGAATATAGTTCCCTGTGCTGTAAAAACAATTTTGATCTCTACTTCTTATTTCGTTTAAAGTCAAAATTGAGCTACATTTCTGTGAAGAAAGACAGTACTTCTACTTTTCATTTTGAAAGATTTGCTAAATTAAATACTATGGCACTGTATGTCATTCAAAGACTGCTCAGCATTAAAGTGAAACCATGGTGAATGCTGCTTTTCATATAAAGCATTCTGATATTATCTAGACCAATTTCCACAGATCCTATTGGACTTAGCACAATTATTGCACCTGGTTTATAATCAAATAGTTTTATGCATTTACCATCTCTTAAAAACATGTTCATTCTTAACCCATTTAAAATTTTTGAAATGCATGTATTTTTCCCCTTTTCTACATATACTTCTTTACCACTAAAAGCAAAAAACCAAACAAAAATCCCCCAAATTTCAGCCCTTAAAAATGAGGTAAAGGTAACAACAAAATCCCTTTCTCTATCCCTTACTCTCATCAAAGCAACCACTCCAGAATGTCCTACTTTGACCAATCACCTTCCCCCACCAACCCATTTCATCTAGGCAGATGGACAGTAAACTCAGACATTTGTTTGGGATTTATACTTCGTGTGCTTCCAAAGTAGGTTTGGGGCAAGTTACAAATGTTATGTAATTTAAAAAATAGGACAGCACTGATAAAAACAGATCAGAGTCGCTCACTCTAAAGGAGACAAAGGGGACAGGGACTCTAAGGCTCACCATTATTTTTTCCCTAGCATGAAAAAGAAAACTTTGCAGTAAACCAATTTTGGTTCAATGAAAAAGGGAAGAAAAGTAAATTTATTTTTAAGGAAGAACTTCTTGGGACTTTGAGTAAACCATATTTGATTACAACTTGGCAAATACCGTGAGACATTCTTCCAATGGATAATTCTCATATTCACAACATTCAATTGCTGCATGTTCAAGAGAAACACACCATCCAATTGCTGTATATTTAAGAAAAACACAAATTTTTAAATGAATGAAAGAAAGAAAACAATTTAACATAAGAAAGCATTTGTGTTTGGAAAAACAACGCTATCCGTTTCAAATCTATAATCATATGCCTCTAACTATATAGCAAAAGAAATGTGAAATAAAAAAACAACTCCTTAAACATCTAGAAGTGTGTATTATCTGCATCCTTTCGTCTTGTATAAATTATAATGAAAACTTGATTTTATCTCCCTATGGGTCTGCTCCAGCAAACCATTTGTCCTTACATTGTGTCACCTCATTTTCTACTGCTTTATATCAGCAAGTATAAGACCAAGTATTGCCATGTATGGAAAGCCCTGTGATAGAGGAATCAGAGGCCACACGAGAACCTGTGCTCTGCCCGGAAATTTTGCAAGTCTTTGGTTCCTGCAGAAGGACAAGCATTCTCACTGAGCTGAAATCCACTACATGCCTCGCTGTCTGCCCTTTCTAAATTTAGGATCTCTTGTGTGTCTGAGATGACCCAGATGCAAATAGAAGGAGGGCCATCAACCTTAATTTCTCTAAGTTATGTTTTGCTAGCAGTTATTGGGCGTGCAAAAAAATGCCAGTGAAAAGAGAGATTCCAAGGAAGGCAACTAGGCATGGACACTCAAGAAAAGGACTTTGAAGGCATATTCAAACTGTGGGAAGGCTGCGGCCATCTGGTTAGTTTTGCAGGCTGATTAAAATCTCTTGCATAACTTGAAACTGTCCGTCCTTACAGTTTGTTATATAAAGCCATAAAGTAAATTAAGGTATTACGTTCAAGTTTCAGAGATGAGTTAAAGACAGAGACTGAGAGCTTCACCAAACTCTAAGAAACTTCATTTCCCAGGAATGCTGCCTAACTTGGATGTAATTCATAAGAAACAGATTTAATTTGTAAGTTGACTTAAAAATTCAGTTTGAAAAGTTTTATTATCACTATAGGACTTTAAATAGCTAAGCTAAAAATTAGCATTTGGCAGCCTGACTTTTAAATGGCCCAGTTAGCCTATATAAGCATTTACTACAAGAATAAACTTCTAGATAAATACTAGCAGTCAAACTGGATTGCAACACTGGCTTAAACTTCATCTGAGAGACAGTACAAATTCTGCCACCATCTGACCTCGTAATTTAGAGTGGGATATTGAGGAAAGGATGCCATGTGGAGATTCAGAAGAGCGGGGCCTTGTTAGCTATGTGAATCTGAGAGCTCAGTTAACTTCTATGGACCTCTATTTTCTCACTTGCAGAATGAGAAGTGGGGTTGAATAATCTCTCAGGTTTATCTTCATTCTAACGTTAAAACAAAAATTATCCCACTTGCCTATATGTTCATGTATGAAAAATCCTACCTTTGTATTGGTGTATTTATGCCTACAACAATAAATGATGTTTCTGAAGCCAGGGGTCCCTTTCCCATGATGAAGTCTTCAAAGGCATGTTCTCTTCACCACTACCACTATCATTATTCCTTATTTTGGGTGTTAAACTAGATCACAGAGGACTGAGGGTCTCTGACTTCCATCCCTACAACCAACAGATGGCTTAGTAATATGAATATCATATATGACAGCAGCACTTTCCTTTTATTTGTTTAAAGTATTCACATATATTATTTCATTTCTGGTAACTATCCAGTAAGGTAAGTGGTATTATTATTCCTATTTTGAATAGAAAAATTTAATGAGACTTAGAGAGGTTCAGTGACTTGCCCCAGTAGATACGAGTGCCTCTCTCACAATCAATCAAGGGGAATATTTATTGGTGCAGTCTGGAGGGCAGCTCTGTAATATGTATGAATCTTAAATATTTCACACAAGTACAAAAAGATATATGTTCAAAGATAATAATCACAACAATTTTATAATAGGGAAAAATAGAAGCAACAATTATGTACATCGTTAGCAGATTTGGCAAATAAATGAAGGCACATTCGGACAGGGGATTATTGTACAGCATTAAACATGGTAGCACAGAACTATACAGTCATTTAAATAGAAATATGGCCACAACTTACCTTTGAGTTAAAGAAAAGAAGTGGAAAAAGTACAGATTAAAACATCGATCAGCACTGTTCAACAGAACTCCTGCAACTATGGAAATGTTCTTCTGTGCTGTCAAATACAATTGCTGCTAACAACAATTTAAAATGTGGCTAAGAAACTGAATTTTTAAAGTTTTATTTAATTTTAATTAATTTCATTTTAAATACCCATATTTGGCTAGTGGCTACTGATTCAGACAGCACAGAGGACACTGATATTTATTTTATGACTATGTGTACTTTGTAATCAGAAAAAACATAAAATGTTTTGTTTAAACATCAACAACAACAACAAATCAACCAATCTGTGCTCAGGAGACAACCAGAAGATACAGGAATAAATCAGTCCACTACAGGTTTATCTAAGGAGCTGCTGTACCTACAGCGTGAGATCCCAGCCCATGTTTTATATGTGTGGTTTCCGTACCTGGGCATGATTATACTAATTTAGCAATTTTCCTAGATCCCAGTTCACATACTAGCAAATAAATAGCTTTATGACAAGAAAGCTATATCCTCTGTGCTAGCTCTGCAGAAAAGACCAGAAATAAAGAGTGATAAATGGAAAGGAGCAGAAAATAGAAGCTGGAGCATTGAAAGTAGGGCCAGATTTCTGAAGGGATGATAAATTATTCAACTCATTGAATGGATTTGTAGTGATTAGGAAGCTCATGTTTTCTACTTACTAGTTTCAATTATATCAAAATGTACTGAACCAAGAAAATACCTTGTTTTCTCAAGTACCAGACAGTATAAAATCTACTCTTAGGGAGTCATGCAAACTAACTAAAGGCTAATTTGACTTTTAGATCTGCATGAAGCAGGAGAGGTGTTTGTCTATTCACAGGTTATTTCCAAATTCCAATCTATCTGAAAACCTAAAACAATGTTTTCCCCCAAGTCAATTGTTTTTTTCCACTTTCAGGTTATTAGGTAGATGAAATATAATAATGAAACCATTTTTCCCATTTGTGTTTTTCTTAATATTTTGCTATCATAAATAAGCTATAGTAAACATATTCATGTAGAAGGCTTTTCTTCTATATTTGGGATTTTAAAAATCCTCCTTAAAGACCAAATTGGCCCAAATTGTAGCACTCTTAAGAGTCAAACTATAATTAACTAAGGTTCTCAGTTAATTGGATCTTTCCCTTATTCCACTTTTTAGGAGAAAAAAAAAATCCCAAAAAGGATATTGAAAAAACAAGGAGGAAACTTTCAGCATATATCTCTTATTACAACTAAATGTGTATTACTCTATTTTGTGAAAATGATATTCCAATGATTACCTCAAAAGCTTCAGTAGCTGTAATTCTGAAAAAGATTTTAGATATGTTCACTACTATACACTTGAAATTTGAGGAGAAAGTATACCAATACACAGTAAAAAAAAAAACAAAAACCTTTATTATGATATAAAGTCAAATTTGTTCTTTATTTCATTCTGTTAACTAAGAATGTCACATGAAATATGTTCTGCCCCTTGCAGGCCTTGTTAACTAAGGCTATATTTTATTGTGTTTTAATGGCAAAAAGCAAATGATAGAAGATAGTCTTGTGATTGGCAGTATATACAGTTGCCACAAATCTAACACACATACACATATACACACCTGACAGCTCACCCTGCACAGTCACAAAAGCAGGAAGCAGTGTTTGGACTGGGAAGTTATAATCAGAACTAGTAACGTTTATGCAGTACCTGAGAGATTTCCATGTTCTTCTGAAGAATGATTTTTCTTGATTTTTAGCCTTTAGAGATAAATATTTACAGTCAATGAAATTAAGACTCATTACTGAATTGCTTGGTGTAACTTAAGTGAGTAGATGGGATGAGAATCAGGATGCCATCTCCAAATCAGGGGGGCTTTCCACTTGGCCTCACTTCCAGCCAGCTCTGAGCCAGCCGCAAGTGGGGAGGCATGAGGGTAGGGATGACAACTGACTGTCACTGATTTATAGAACTCTCATGCCAACATTATAAGCTGGTTGATACTAGTGGGACATCAAACTGTCATTGCTCCCAGTATGCTTCTGAAATCTGAGGCTGCTTGAACTAAATAAACCACCATCAAAAAAAAAAAAAAAAAAAAAAAAAAAAAAAACTGAGACATTCCAACATGCCCTAAAACTCTAGAAGACAGCTTCAACTCAGTTTTAATAGCTTCAAACTGTTTTAGCAGTTATGACCTATGTGCTTAGAATTTAGTTTCTTCTGTTTGAATTCAATTAGCAGTCCTCAAGCCAAATGATGTGAGGTTAAAAACTGGCAGTTTATCAACAGGGCTTCTCAGAAGCCTTTCTCATTCGTCTACCATTAATGGGCCCAGAGATCTCTCCTCCAGCAAAAAAAAAAAAAAAAAAAAAAATTTCTAAGGAAGCTTCTGGCATATAATTTTGATGTGAATGTAAGACCATGCATTACTTATCCCAATGACATTTATCTTTCATGCTTTAACTCTAATTATGGAAAGAAAGCATTTGTGGAGGGCAGAGGAAATTCAGGTATTAAAAAGCAGCCCAGGAAGTTAATTCTTCAAGGTGAAGATCTCTCCTGCAATCCTACCATCTACCTGGGACTGGGCAGCTCCCCCAAAGCTCCTGATGTTCAGGTATGTGAAGAAACAATGCAAACAAGAATCCAGATGATTATTTCCTTCTAACATAAGACTGTGGAATCAAGTATGCATTTTCAGTATCTCTCTTTCTCAGAATCTTCTCATTTTGAAATCAGGAAAAAATGAACAGTATGATATAGTATACTACAGGAGTTAACTTGAAGTCCCTGTGAATGGATTTCTAAGGGTCTCTTAAAATAGCATGCAAAATATTATGGGCATGTGTGTGCAATATCTTAAGAAGATGGTTTATAGTTTTCATCACATTCTCAAAGAAATTACTAGTCTAAAAAAGGTTAACACAGACTTTAGAATTGGAAAGACCTCGTTGTTATTCCTAGCTCTACCATTTTCTAGCTGTGTGATCTTAGGCAAGTCAATTAACCTCTCTGTGCCTCAAGTCCCACACCAGAGGTCAAGTATTATCATAAAGATTTAACTGAGATAATGCATAGAAACCACTTTGAGGAATTAAAGCATAAATGCTAGGTTAGTTGGTTAGTATTATTACTAGCAGAGAAAAGGATCTGAGGAACTTTAAGAGGAAGGAAGGATCCTCATCCAGATGCAGAAAGAGAAGACTGGGGGCCAAAGCCACAAACTTGGCAGAATTTACAGTTTACTTAAGGTATGCCTGGTTATCTTCCAAAAATGTTAGGGCTGGGAGGAACCCTGTAGTTCCCTCATTTTACAAATGAGGAAGATGAGACCCAGAAAAGGGAGGTGTTGCCACATCATAAGGTTAGTGACAGAACTTGGACACCAGATTTTGGTCCTATTCCAGTTGAGAACAAAGAGAAGCTGCCACTGAGGTACTGTCATTATCCAACTACAAACAAAAACTACTCAGCTTTGCCTGATTTATAGACGTTTTCCCTCCCTTGCAAGAGAACCTTTGGTCCTGAACATCATTAATCAAGATATCAGTGCATTTCGTTTCTAGTTCTTCCCCCTGTACTCTCCTTACCACAGAAAAAGCAGCATGCATGAGTAGATTTATGACAGATTTAAATATGTCAGAGTATCTGTTTTAACCTTTGAAACCAGGACTCCCACTGTCGGAGCTGTTAGAACATCATGAGTGAGCACATTTCCACACTTGCTCTCACTTGGACAGAGAATGGATGTAAATGAACATTAAACTGCCAAGTAGTCAAAGATGGAGCTGGTTCATAATTCCACTTTCCTTCCAACATGAATATGTGTTACACTGGAGATTTAGAAAAACTGAACTGATAAAGGACTTGCAAAGGACTTATATATTTAATTTGACCCCAATTTGGGGTTATATTAGCTGAAGTCTCTTAATTTTCAAGGAATTTAATTAAGGTACTCATCACCTCATTCTTATTAAGAAAAACGTCAAATTTGCTCTGAGTTATCCCAGCAAAATTCTGCCTGTTTGGCCAAAACTCGACCCCAAAACTTCTGTGAACAATTATACCAATTTTAAAATGCATATTATGAATACATTTTACTATTTCACTAAAATATCCTTGGGAAGTTATATTTTCCCTGGTATGCTAATGCCACTCAGAACAGAAGGGCAAGTTAAAAATGATATATAAGGAGTCAGCCAATCAGCTGACCAAAAATGTTTGCAGTCTTATACAAAAAAGTAGAAACTTCCCTTAAAAATCTTTTAAACTTGTTTGAGAATATTAGAAAACAACATATGAAAAAGCAAGTAAGAATGCAAGATGGCAAACACTGTTGCTAAATTATGGATCAAGAGAGCAGTGAGGGCTGAGAGAGGATATGTGTGCTAGGCCTTGAGTCACTGGTTTTGAGTTAGTTATGAATGAAAACAGAATTTGTGCTGCAATGTTTCCTGGAGTCATGATATATAAGGAAAACATACTCATCTTCTTAAATAGCTTCAATTTGGAATGAGATTTTTTTAACTATCTTTTACTAATGAATTTATTAAAAATACTGATAAAAGATCAAAATAAAACAAACAAAAGAACCTAAGTTTGACATGAAATAAAATACACAAGCAGAGACCATAAAATTCTATTAAGTAAATCCATAGTCTTTAAAAAGCCTTGCGCTTTAAGCTTCAGTAAATTTCTTCTGGAAATCTGCAACACACTTAAGGAATTGTATTTAAAAAGATGTATTGAATTTTTGAATAACCACATTAAACAGCTATACAATATTTATTCTTATTTGTGATCCTGTAGGAGATAAAAAATCTGATTGCTTATAGATCTGTAGGAAAAGCTAAGCCCAACAATTTTTAAAATCTAAAACAAACAATAACAAAACAGAGGTCAATCAGCTCCGAGAAGAAAATTCACCGTTTTTTCTAACATTTTTTACATATCTACACTTTATGAAAGTTAAAAAAGAAATATTTTTGAAAATATAGATAACTCAGATTTATAACTAATTAAGAAGGGACAGATATAGATCATAAGAAGCAGAAAAGAGACAAATAAAAAGGAAAGCATGTAATCATAAGCACATAAAATAATGTCAGCTACTGTGTTAATCCATGCAGAGTTTAGATTCATTTTGATTTACCGAGTTGATTACTCATTACAGAAGACCAGAATCCAACTTACATACAACCCAGGGATAACACATTTAAACAGACCCCATCAAGTCCATGCAGGTGTTTAATAAATAGTTTTTGCCACAATAATGAGGTATCTGTACCCACTTTATACAAATCCTACATTTGTCCACAAAATATAGGACAGAACAACTCAAATAAATCAGCTAAAATACCTTGTCATCTTTGAATGTCTCCTTACAGCAACTACACTTTAATGACACCAAGTTTTCATTACCAACATGATTTATCCCTAAATGTTCATTAATGCACTATTTTTGAAATTGCAAACAGAGTTTTGAGGTGAGAATCACCCCCCGCAAGTCATATCTATAAAGTGGAACGTGTTTAGGATGTCGTGTCAAACAAAGTGGAAATATGCATGCCCTCAGACTTCCAGCATAGGTGTGAACTAACTTTCCCTAAGGAAAATCTGCTAATTATTCACAGGTCTAAGTATATCGGTTTGCATTCGATCAACAAAATAATCAAAGGAAATGTATCTATGCTGATTGTTTTCTTCTGCCCTGATTTCAGAGTCATACAAATGAATCATCGGAGATATATAGTTATGGAGGAGAAAAGATAGGAATCCTCCTAACAGTTATAGTAGTAATAACTCAAATTGAATGCTGTGTCTACCATCATGCTACAGTAGGCACCAAATGAAAACACTGGAGAACTCACATAAGGACTGACCAGATGGGCCTTCAAAATGTTTTCACCAGGTAGGTGACACTTCAACTGTGATTTGGGGGATGTGTAGCAATTTTCCCAGAGAGAAAAGTTAGAGGTAAGGAGTGAAGTGATTTCCTGGAGACAGAGAAACCATGTTTCAAGGCATGAATTTCTGAAAGGACCTGGCTTTTTAGAGGTGCAGGAGAGGACAGGTCAGAAGGAACAATAGGCCAGCTGGGCCCAGACTGTGAAGGAACTTACCGGCCCTGCCCAGGCATTTGGACTTTCTTTATCTGGGAGGACAGCTGAAAATTAAGGAAGGTAAACACTACAGTTAAAATTTTATCTTTTTAAAACAGTATTTCACTCTTGTTAAATGATTTCCAG
The DNA here is from genome assembly GCF_009834535.1 of Camelus ferus. Lineage (NCBI taxonomy): Eukaryota > Metazoa > Chordata > Mammalia > Artiodactyla > Camelidae > Camelus > Camelus ferus. The sequence goes on along the minus strand of NC_045701.1, from coordinate 38,771,410 downwards.
GATGGGGACACAGACACGTACATCAAGAAGGTAATCTCCTATGTGGTGTAATTTGGAGGGCTCTCTCCCCATCTTGTCACTAACACCTGACTTCCAGTTACAGAGGAGGATTCCTTTAGCCAGTGTGATGATATTAATTTGCTCTGCAGAAGCAAAAGTTTGAGCTGTAGCCACTCTTAACATTATTGTTTGAATTACTTTATAGGGTCTTTTGATAGAAATTAGGTTTCTGGAAAGAGGGAAAACTGCAATGAGCACTGAAGACTTTCTTTATAATTTCACTCAGCCAGTTCCCTCCTCGTGAACCAGTTCTCCAGTGGACCTTATACTCGGGAGAAGAGCAGAACACTTTCCATTTTTCATTTCACACATTCCTTTTCCATTAAATGACATACGTGGCAAATTTGCCTCATTCAAATAATAAATAAAATTGGTGGTTAAGGTATCACAGAACAATACAAACAGCTTACACTAAAAAGCCCACTAATAGAATAGCCACACTGTTAAAATGAACACAGGAGAAATTTCTATCCTGTTCTTTTTTATTCTATTCACATTTATATAAAGAAATATAGCCCTCAACCCTAACGCCAAGTGACAACAGACATAGCTCAGTTTGAGCCTGATAAGGGCAAACCAAACCAGAGAAGCAGTCGCCTCTGATGTCCCCACTGCCTCTCTGGGTTTGCTCCAGCTGCCTGGTCTGATGGACTTATTCTTACTTCCCATTTCCACCATCCAAGCCCAGCCGCTCTCTATAATTTACAACATCCTCACAACTGTCTCACATCTCTCCCCTTCCCAGACTACCATGCACATACCCACAAACTCATGTGAAGACCTAGGGTTTTACCAAGTTATTTGTTTATAGATGTCTTTATGACTATTGGATCAAGCCCAGATTCCTCTGAGGCATTCAAAATATTTGTTGTCCCTCAAAATGCATCTCCACTAAGCTCAGTAACATACATCATTCATCATTCCTTGGCTTCAGAGGAAAAGGCCCTCCTGTCTTTCATACTCAATGTACCCTTCGCTCAGGCTATCTCCCAGGCCTATAACAAGGCAGGTGGAAAGCTATGCAGGTGCACTGCACGGCCTCAAAAGCTGCCAGTTGTATATAACCTGTACAACTATAGGTGGGCAGCCCTGAGCCTACACTTCTCTGTACAATAATTCTAGTTCAAAAAGTTCTTGTGAGAATCAAATAACAGAGAAACATTTACTTTATCTGGATTAGTGTTCTTTAGTACGTAAAAAATTTAAGAGAGTAACATAGAGGCTGGTGTCTGGCATGGACTTACTCCCTTCCCACAACTGTTTTTACTTCTTTATGAGGTCACTTGAGAAACTGTAGAAGTTTAAAAGAGTCAAGTAGGAGTCTTTGCTCCTAAATAAGTGACCGTAAATTCCTTGCTGTCATTTTGGGAGGAAAGGAAGAACACATGGAACAAGCAAGATGTCTCCAAAAGCCCTCTGCTCAAAAATGTCTCCTTCCAGGGGCTAACAGCTCTAACGGTGCATTTGGAATCACCTGTGGAGTCTTCAAAAGTACTGATGCCTAGGTCCAAGTCCAGAGTCTGATGTAGCTGGTCTACAACATGGCCTGAGAAATGGGTTTTTAAAGCTTCCCAGGAGATTCTACTGTGCAGCCAAGGATGGGAACCACTGTCTCTACAAATGCCATACCTGGAAATCAAATGATCTGTTAACATTTTTCACAAAAGACGTTCATCTCTTGCTCCACCCACTTGCATGTTAGGATCCCAGTAATTCACACCCAGTACCACTTCACTTTAATTAGATCATATGTTTCCCTCCTTTGAGATACAAAATTTTGAAGTAGGGAGACTGGGCAAAGTAGCAGCAACTAATGAAGAGAGAGAGAAAAACAAGTCCTCTCCCTGCTTCAGGAACCATGAATACCCCGATTTAAAGGGACCTCAGGATTTCATTTATATCCCCACTTCGAAACCCTCATATTCCTACTTGTGATGAATTAAAGTACACATAGGTTGGATCTTAGTCTTAATTAAAAAAACCAATGAGCCCCCACCCTCATATCCACTCATCTTGACTATCCAGTACAAGAAAACCAGAACTATTATTTAATACTATATAGCCAATAAAACTTCTCACACCTGTAGAAAGGTGTGAGGCTGTTCCACTAAAGTAGAAAGAACATTAGACTTGGGGCTGAAAAAGAATGATCTGACTCCCAAGTTGATCACCTACTAATGTTTCTGAAACTTAATTTCTTCATCTCTACTAGAAGATTAAGGTGAGGATTAAATACAATATTGTAAGTACAAACTCCTGGAACATATCAGGCATTCAGTGAATGCTTATTGAATGAAAAACTCTCTAGGCAAGGGAAAAGTTAACACATAGCCTACCTCTGGGGCTTGTCCCTACAAATATCTAACCCACTGAGACCATATAAACTGATGGCTACTGTTGCTCAGTGATAGTTCCTGCTGACATTATTTTAAAACCATTTTTAAGCAACAAATCCCAATAACACTTCTCTAATCAAAATGCTAGCTTCTTCAGATTTTTTCTCATTGGACTCATTTTCAGATCCTTTAATGATACTTACTACTTTTCTCTAAACCTTGTTTTCATGGTTTCCTTCAAATTATGAAGTCTATGATAATCCTCATTTACCATGCTAATATTGCTAATTAAAAATTACACAGCTGGACAATCTGGCAGACTTGTTGGGCCAGCTTGATAATTAGTGCTCCCATCCTGAGCTCTGAGTACATTAGAGCATGTGGCTAAGGTTCATGCATACCCAAAGATCTTCCATAATGTGTGTCAGAAACTACCACAAAAGTTATTTTTTTCTATGTCACCCTTCTCAAGTCTAACTAAGAATATTCATAAGTATTATAAAACATGTGCTAGATCGGAGACTTTTAGATCATCTCCCAAAATCCTAATGAAAGTATATTAATCTTTCAATGATCAAAAAGTATTCATTTAGCACTTGGAGTATGTGTGTAGTGGGGTGGAGAGATAATTATTCAATAATTAAGAGAGATTTTTCCACATAATTGGATCTCGTACATATCTAAAATTAGCCTTCTGAACATTAAACATTCTTTTTATTTCATCCATTTTTATTGGTCAATGATACCAAATATTCCTATACAATCTAGGCATTAATAATAGGAAAAACTTCCCACTGTTAATCATCATACTGAAACCATACTCCCAGGACACCTGACAACCAGTATACAGATTCCCCCGAGAAGATATCCCTTAAGCAAGACACATTAGCCAAAAAAGAGATTCCAGCCACAAATCTGGGCTTCGGGGGAAAAAAAAATTAACATCCTCATACCCACCGACAGAGAAATGAGCTTCATTTTCCAGTTGTCTGGGATTTGGAATATGCTTTGGGGGGGTTGCCATATGATCTCACATAAGTACAAAAAAACGATGCTGCAAAAATTGGCACCAGGTTACACTTACTTGCATAATATGTTCTGAAATTAAAGCACAAATCAAAGATATTCAGGAAAATTGAGAGTGGTCTAAAGCAGTAACTATCAAACTGTCATGGCCTTGACTCAGAAAAAGACATAAATTTTACATTACGACCAAGTATATAGGTATAATATATGTATACAACTAAAATCAAGTTTCATAAAATAGTATTTACCCTTACTTCATGTAATTCTATTTCATTGTTTCAGCTCTTTAGTTCATTAAATTGATTTTACAACCACTAATACGTTGAGAACTACTTCTTGAAAAACAGCCATTTAAAGAGCAAAAGGGAAAATATTTACTCTTCCCCCAAAAAACAAAGATGTTTGATCTTCAGTATTAAGCTGGCACTTATTTAACTTACATTAGAAATTGAAAACCACTCAAAGATGTTATAAATTCAAACTTTCAGGCTTGAACTCACAGTTTATTAGCATTAAGATCAGATCCTCCAAACCCCAAACTATTGATGTCAGAAGTTTAGTTCCACTCAGAGTTCCCTTTGTTAAGAATTTCTGAAAATCCTAGGGCAAGATGTCCCCAAGAATCCACCCTGTCACAGCCAGCAGACCCTGGACAACACAGCTGCCACTTTAGTACCACCTCTGCCACCACAGCCAGAGCCTGTTATGTTCTAGCAGTGAGAGAAAGAGAATATTCTTTCCCTGTACAGATGTGGAGCAAGGGGAGGGGAGAAGCCCAAGTGGAGAGTCAACAGAGACAGGTCCTCCCAGTTATAACCATAGCCCTTTCCCTTCACTGGGTGCCCACACTGCCCAGAATCTGCTGCTCAAGATAGCTTCCAAGGCCAGAAGCACACTTTACCAGAAACCATCACTCCCCTCCCTTCTGTGCTGGCATTGACTCCTTGCCTGATGATGAAGATGAACCCTCTTCCAAGAGCTCCAACATCCCAGGACTTCCATCATCTTCAGTCTGTAAGGCACATCTGATGTGACAACTCCAACTGTGGAGAGGATTCAAGCCTTTTTTCTCAGCAAGCCCTCCAGACCCCATGTAAGTCACTGAATATCTGGATTAACTCCAGGTGTCAGGTACATCTCAGTCCAGGTACAGCCCACTCAGAACATTTTGTAAACAGAGTCTCTGTTCAATGTTTTAGCTTTGAGAATCAGGCCCAAATCAAAGATACAGACACAAATTTCACCTGGAGAGTAGAATTACCTAAAGTGGGTTATTTGTGGAGCTGATTCCAGCAAAGTCACCTCAAGACCTCTGTTTGTCATCCAGCCACATCTTTTAGTCCAAGTTTTTCCTCTTTCCTGCTATTATGTTTCGAGGAATACAAATAATATTCTCTCTAGGAAGAGTGCTAATCAGGAAAGAGGTATCTAATTTGCCTATTTAGCACCCAAATACATTCATCCAGACCAGGAGTCTCACTTAAAGTCAAACCCTTTTAAGGTTCTTGGTCTGGTTTTCCTGCACAGCACAGCCTCTGAATCCAAAGGAGGAGGGAGAAGAGGAGAGAGAGGGTTTCTAAAAATGGTTCAGCTGGCTTCTCAGTTTTCTTCCTAAAGAATATCTGGAAGCTAAGAAGCAAAATATGTGGATTATATTTTCTGTTTAAAAAATAATGGAAAAAACTACATGGTATGGTATAATATATTTCATTGTTTCCATATTTTAATCTTAAGGTTAGATGCTCTTATTCACTCTCTAGAACAATCACCCACCCACCCCCATTTTGGGAAATTAAAATAGTGCTTTGTAGTTCATCTTGGAGGTTACAATAAAACTTCCCCTAAGAACTTGGAAATAAGGTTGATAAGAGCAGTCTCTAATAAATAAACTTTAAGATCAACACAATGACCAGAAGATAAGCAAAGTTACCTTTAAAGAAAAAGAGCAGTTCCAGCCGGGTCCTCTAGCTTATTGACCAAAAGCCTTACCAAAGAAGTCAAACAGAAAGAGGGTGCCAGAGGAAGACCAGGCACAGCTGCCTACAGAAAGAATAGACTCTCCTAGGCAGATTCCCCAGACAAGATCTCCAAGCTTTCTGAATCACTCACAGACTCTCCCTAATGGGAAAGTAGTGCCCCAAATGCACTTGGACCTGATTCATCCAATGCCACTGTCTTAGTTCAATCCTCCCCAAGCAGGCTTCCTCCTGTGACTTCCAGTGCAAGCCTGCCTGTGGAGAGAGAAGGCACTGACCATACAGATTTGGACTCATCTATCCAATAGATGTGAACTGAGCAAACACCAAATGCCCAGCCCTTGTTCTAGGCAAAAGAATACAGTCGAGAATTAAACATTTGGGTCCTTGGAGCTAATACAAATAAATAAATAAGGAAATCAAAGCTAGTGATAAGAAACATTACAAAAATAAGAAGAACAATGGACTACATAATTATTGGGGAAGGAGATGGGTGTTTTAAGATTAGGGATAGGGAATAGCTTCTTTGAGAAAGTGACATTTAATATAAAATTAAATATAAATTAGGGTGAACCTACCCTGAGCATTATCCAAAAGCATTTCTGAACTAATTTTTCTAAGTTATACATTGGCACGATGGTAGAGAAGACTATGACGACAAGACTTAGAGCCAGCAATGTGAAGGGGAGGTCTGAGGCCTGTAGACAAGTTAGGTGAGGGGAGCTCCTTTTTGTGTGCTTGCCTTCCACCAAACACAGCACAGGCCCCACCTCCCTCCCACCCTCTGCTCAGTCCTCTCCTAGGTTTGTGCCTCCAGATATGAGAACTTGGCTGCGCCTCTGGCTGACTGTTGATTGCTTGATGAGGATCCAGATCTGCCAGGCAAAGCTAGAGGATGACAGTTTCTAGGCAGAGGGAACAGGAAAAGCTGTGACACAAGAATCAGCCTAAGATTTCTCTAGAACTTACAAGGCACTTGGAGCTTTATAAACAAGGGAAAAGTAACAGGAGACACAGCCAGAGAAGCAGGCAGGGGCAGAGCCACAGGAAGAGATTTGGGTTCTATTGTAAGCCAACAGGAAGCAAGGGAGTGACCCGACTTGATTTATATTTCTAAGAGATCCCATTGGCTACTGTGTAGAGAATAAACTGCAGGGCAGTAGAAGAGGCTTTAAAAGTAGCTTGGCAAGCAGTGAAGTAGCTTGACTAGGGTGGCAGCAGTAGTGTAGGGGAGAAGTAATGAATTTAAGGCTTATTTTGGAGATGGAGTCCCAGGACTCATTAATAGACTTATATGTGGGGCAGGGAATCATGTTTTGGCTTGGCAAAAAGTTGTGTCTTTTACTGAAATTGGGAAGATGGGTTGGGAGGGGCATTAAGAACTTTTTAGTGGACATGCCGGGTTGAGATGCTCACTAAAGATATGAGTACAGATGTCAGTTAGGCAGGTGGGGCTCCTTGGAGAACACTGGGATAGATATATAAATTTGGAAATTATCTGTGCCTAGATGGTTCATAAAGCCATGGCACCCCGTCCCTGAGATGGTTATTTTCATTATAAATTAACACAGTGAGTAATTCATCAAGGCAAGGAGCCAAGCTGGGATGCCCCATGGCAGATGGCTGGTCTTGCCCAGGTTTGGCCTGCCTCTCTGCTTTGCCAGACACCTAACTTAAGAGCTGCTTCTACGGGGTTTTGTTGTGATTGCACATATAAAACTCTGTGCCCCCAGGTCCCCTTTATTCCTGTGAATCAGTATGGAAATCTGAAAAACTGACCTGTATTTTAAAAAAAAATTTTAAATACATGGAAGTGCTTATTTGGTTTGGTTGAATAAAGAACTATTACACAAATAAAGGAGAAACTTAAATAAGCAGATTAGGAGACCAAAACTAAACCCTTGTGTAGAAAAGGCCGTGGCTCACTGACCAGAGCTCATTAACTTTGGGCTCAATGTGGAAGGGCTCTATTATGACAGAGTATTTTAGAACATTACAGTGAATGTTGGTTAAGTCACTTAGCATAAAAAAGTAATGACATAAATCCTAGAATTAAATCAACATAAGACAATTTCACTTCATCCCTTTAACTGTTATTGATTAACTATGTGACCACCGTGCTGACTTCCTGTTTTCCTGGGCCCCTTTCTCAGCAGGGGAGACAGACCACACTGGTGGACAGGGCCAGACAGAGGCAGTGAAATACTTTTTGACTGAGGTAAGAAGGTGACAGGTAGTTCCAATAAGAAAAAGACAAGCAAATCACCCTTCAGGGGGGTTCTCAATATTAAATATAATCTTGGATGACTATACAAGACTTTACATTCCTATTTGGAATTAAAATTTAAGTTTTTGATTATATACTACTGATGTAATAAAATGCAGTCAGTTGACACATTAATGTTTTTAGGAACCCTCAGCAGCATTTTAGTAGAGTCTTCTAAAGATATTTCCATTTCCCCTCATTTACCACCTTTTCTATGTAAATCTGAAAGATTTTAGAGAACAATAGTCAACTTTCCTTTCCTGAGTTTCCAACAAACCGAATCCTGTATTTACTTACTGGAGAGCCACATACATAAGTGCAGCATTAGAGGGAATGTGGGGAGGGGGCGCCATGGAACCTCCTGACTTCCACTGCACTCCAGCTTGTAGAGCTGGAGAGCTGCTCCCCTGACTAAATGGGCTGAGACATACCAATCCCTGCTGCCACAGTGGGGAAGGCCCCCAGGCTGGCATTCCACTGAGGCTGGTTCCCAGCCATCTCTGACACCCTTTTGTGCTTTCCCCCTCCCAAGAACCTGCAGAAAGACCACCCAGGCCTGCTCAACCTGGAAGAAGCCCAGCCACCTTGCCGTTCTGGCCCTTTCGTTTTCTCTCTCTCCAACCCCTCTCATCCCCTCTCTTGTACACTCTCTCTCATGGGGCAGCTGGGCCCAGGATCTACTGAACTAGCCTGAGAACACTGAGCCAGCTCTGCTCTAGGCTGTAGGGCACATGCTCTTAACTGCCTTCTCCTCTCACACTGATGACTACATCTTATAAGCCATTTAAGTATTAAGATCCAAGAATCTGTTGGGTCTTTGGTTTCAGATCATTTAGTATGATATTAGGTAAAAGAATTCTCCTTAAGAGTTCATCTAACTGACCAGAAATTTATATTGGGGTTTGGGGCCAATGCCTTGATTGATTATAAATCTGCCTTGCTTTGCTGGTCATTGACCTGAGCATGTATTTCCTTCAGACACTGGAAGAGAGGAGTGGCTGTGGCAGGGCAAGATTCACTGTATTTTGGGATACTGGGGTCCAGAGGCCAAGATTTCTGTTAATAGCACTCTTTACTAGCACTACCATTTCATTACTATTGGCCATTAGGCATTTTAAGGGTTCTAGAAGCCACAGACATTTTTTTAATGTCTGAACTTCAGATGAGTTGTTATGAAAGCACCTTTGTTCTGCATGATGCATTGTCCCTGGATGAAAGGACTCATTCTAAAAGGAGAACACTGCCCTTCCTCATCATGCCAGAATCCACTGTTTGCTGCAAAGGTAGCATCAACCTCAACAGAAGATAATAATCACCTACACATACAACTACAACTCAGTTTGATTTTTTACCTATGAGAGTTTTTATTAAACCTTTCATCCTTTACTACTGATTTCTATGACATTGCACAAAAAGTCCCTCCCTTTCCTCATTTCCCCACATTATCCCCTGAAGTCAGTTTTATTCTAGAAACCCAGCCCACAAAGTAAAACCAGGAAAGAATTAATTCTGACCATGTTTATCTACAAGGATAACGGTCTCACACTTGTTATTCTATTCTCCTTCCTGGATATTTCCTCACTGAGAATTACAGAACTCAGTCTCCAGGTGCCACAGCCACCTTCAGACTACCATCTGGAATGGACCTGAGCCCAGAAACATTCCTTACCTTTAGCTGAACTAGATGCACGTCCACATGCTTGCTGTCCGAGTCCTGCTGGACTGAGTAGGTTAGGTCCCGGACCCTCTCTGAGGTCATCCGGAGCCAGGTCTCAATTTCGGGTAAGTGGAGGACGATCTTCCAGTCGGCCCCTGTATGCAATGGGGGTGGTTTTTCATACTGCTGGTCAGAATCTATATCCTTCATCACTTCTTCTCCCTCACCCTGCTCCACAGTGGGTGTCAAGTTGATGGCCATGGGTGAAGCATCAGTAGCCATGGGATCCAGGTCCTGTGACCTCAGGGGGGAAAGTGTCACGCTCATGGTTAACATGGAGAAGTCTAAACCTTACTTCTTTCCAAAACAGCTGAAAGGCAAGAGGAAAGAAGAAAGCAAGAGTCAGACAAGATTGCCAAATAAAGAAATGAAACTTCACAGAAGAAACGCGATTTCTAAATTAAGCTAGATTTCTAAATTAAGAAACCATAGCTCATAACAAAAACAGAAAGAGGTGTTTTGAGTTTTTACCAAGTAGCTCCAAGTCCCAGCACATAACAGGAACATAAAACCACGTGGTAATGCCTACCCCAACATCCATTCTCTCCTCATCCCTTAGTAGCAAAATCCTGGTTTTTGGCTGTGAATATTCCTGCCAAGAATTTAAAACTACGTCCCCTACCTCCATCGAAGCTCGGTGTAGCCATGTGGCTAAGTTCTGACCAATGAAATGTAAGTGGGACTGCTGTGGAGGAAGCTCAGGATTGCTGCTTAAAGGGAGCTGACTCAATTAGAGGGGGCCCCCTTTCTGCCCTTCTGCTTTCCCCTCTTCTTCTAACCTGTAATGGGGATTTGCTAGCTAGAGTTCCAGGTGCCATCTCAGACCAGGAGATGCTTTTGATTACGCCAGGTAGAATATGGTAGAGCAGGGTGGGAGCGGGTTCCACATAATAATGAGGAGCTACTATACAAGTCCCAGACTGCCGCCCTGGAATTCTTTTTACTGAGAGAAAAACAAACTTCTATCTTATATAAGCCACTATCATTTTGAGTTTTTCTACTACAAGCATTCAAACATCATTTTGACTATTATAACCAATATACTCAATATATGAGATAACTAGAGAGGGAACATCTTCAAATTAATAAAAACACTGTGCTGAATTCAGAAGATGTTCCTTTCTATGATTTACTAAATAAATAGATGTCATGCAGTAACTCCAAATCTTTACTTTCCTGAAAAGTATGTCATGGATTATATAGAATATATCTAATCAACTCTCAACCTAAATTACATTACTATTTGGTTTTGCTGAAATTTATGGAGGCTTCTGGAATTTCAAGGGCAAATTGTTCTTAAACACACAACATTCAAATGTTAATCAAATACACTAAAACTAACATTTAAGTTAAGTCATAAAGTTTCTTTTTAAGGTGAAGTTGGTTAGTTTACTAATGGTCTAGCTATGTAATTTATCTTTCTTCTGCAATCAGTCTGATATTAAATAACAACTTTCAGGATCTTGTACTTTAAGCATGTTAAATAGACATTATTTCTAGCTTCAGGAGAAACTTCTACTCAAGGCAATGGGTTTCTATTCCTTTTATATGTCTTTTTTCTAGTTCTATACATTCAAGTTAGTTTATAGCCCCATTTCCTCAAAGATGAAAGGTGGCTGATCAAAATATGAAATTAAATGTGATTGTCAGAAAGTAGCCTATATTTCTTTATATTCTTAAGATCCACGTGGAAACAAAAACAAAATTAGTTTACCTACAAAAGTGGAGGGGAAAAGCCAAGAAAGTTCCGAATTTGACTAAGAACATGTAACTTTCCATACAGGAATGGGCACAGGGAATAAAAAGACTTGTTGAATCAACAAGAGCCCTTAAGAATAAGTTATTCTTATGACATACTATTTCAGAAGGCTTCCAATGCTGCAGCGTACTGCCCCATTGTATTCTTAAATTAAATGATAAGGGGCTTACAGATAAATTTTTGAAAACAAAGTTATTTGCAAAAAGCAAAATATTATGTCATAAGGTAAGTTTATTACTTTGGTACCTGCCTTAGAGAATAGTTTTAGGCTTCAACAGTGTTCTACAGCTGACTGCAAGAGGGGAAAAATCTATACCCCATATTTTAAACCATCCTCGCACACAGGTTTTAACATAACAATAATATTAGACCTGACTATTTTTAAAAAACCAATTAAAAGATACCAAAATTTAACTGGGAGGGATAAAACTCCAAGAAGGGTGAGCTACCATACTACTGCTTAATAAAACATACCCTAGTCTCAGACAGGCTCTGATTCTGATTTCCAAAAGCACTTTAAAATTTAATCAATTCACTGCCTTCTGAGGGATCTATTTAGAATCACTGTCCCAGAGAAAGAATCTAATACACAAAGGTTGATAAAGGTTTTTAGTGCAAGGCCACAGAACTAGCGAAAAATGTAGAAGACATTGGGGTCACAGTGGTTCACTCCTCTAAGAAACCAGTCTCATCCAAACCAGAAAACTAAATGCCAGGGCAGTGCATAAAGAATTGTTTCACTTATGTCCACACAATCACTCACCCCTAGACACCTGCCTCAGAGCCCTGTACAACTGAAAAATGATGCTCGGTCATTGTGTTTTCCCTGAAACCCTAAATCAAGGCAGGACCTCCTCTGAAACACGTATTCTACTATAAACCAAAAAACATACCAAAGAATTGACTCTATACAATTTATGTCCCAACATACATTTCCACATATACCACTAGACTGTGCACCAGGCAGGCTCAGTGCAGTTTTGTCTGATTTGGGGCAAGATGCTCCGCATTTCTGGGTCTCGGTTTCCTCATCTGTAAAATGACAAAATTGGACTAGATGATCAGTAAGATCCCATCTGACTATAAGAATGTATGATTATCTAGGGCTGTTTATCCAGAGATTTCTAAGTTACTGGAAGCATCCTGCCTAGAACAAGAACTATGCAGATACAAATGATGGGCCTCCATTTCACATAACAGCACACAAAGAACATCAATAGATTTGTCCCACTTAATTGAAAGAAATAAACTATTACCACGCAAATGCATTCTGTAAATCATTATTTACACATTATATGTTGCTAATTCTTCCCAGAGGAATGAATATGGGAGCTTCTCCTCTCTGGGAATTTGCATCTTAAGGTTAATAACACAGACGTGGTTATATATGTAGAGGACAAAGAGAATGAAATAGAAACATTAAACATAAATGTAGCTGGTGTGCATCACACATGAGTAAAGGGCAAGGGAACCTTACATTCAAGCTGCCAAAGCAAAATTTTTCTGCATCTACAAAATTTCAACCTGCATGTGATGGTTCCATATTTAGTTGATCAGACTGTAAACAAGAGAATTTCCAAAACCCAGAAAAGTGAAGCTAAGCAGCATTTTACTCAAGTTTTATTTCAACTCCTGTCTATTTACTTTCCTTCATATACAGCTTTGCCACTGGGAAAGGAACACCATATGTGTCATAACAGCATAGCAAGCTCAGGAAGTGGCATAAAATTGATTAATTATCCATTTTCATGGAAACTAATTACTATAAACATTTCATTTTCAGTTCCAGTAGTTCCCATTTAAATGTACCACCCATGGATAACCAACCTCTATCTCTGATTTTCACAAAATCACATCTGATTTCAAAGATAAATTTATACTTTAAGGAAAACTGTCTCACATTGTAGAGACTTACAGTAACAATCTTTGTGTATATCTTCCCGCCTTTATCATGACTATTCAAGCTTGCTTTCCCATCAAATTAATTACTCCATCTGAATGCTAACAAATAGTAGGAAATTCAGCACAAGTCTACACATTCTAAATGCTCTAAGTTTTGTATTTTTCCTTCACAAGAGTTCTTGCAATTAGATTTCTTTCTAGTCACAAAGAAATCTTTTTAAAAAGCCAGTAGGAAAAAACTTCTAACAATGCAAATGAAAGCATTGACTCAAGTGCATACAGGCACCCACCCACTTACAACTCTGGCTCCAAAGCAGCATAAGAGGAGTGATCAACCTGCTTTTTGAACCTAATGACCTCCCGTTCTCCCCCCATTGAACGCTTATCTGTAGCCACCTTTCCAGCATTAGAGATAATACCACCTTTATCCCAGCTGCTGTTAAAAATAACATAGATCAAATCCTTTCCTTTCCACATATTCAAAGAAAAGTCAACATTTAAAGTGCAAAAGCTGAAAGCAGTAAAGATTTTAAAGATTTTTTTTTAAATTTGTAGAAAGCCTTTTCTCACCAAACTCTATTTATTATACTATAGAAACAGAAGAAACTTACCACGGATGGCTTACTAACAAGGGCCGAGGCTGCTACCTCCCTGACAGTCCACAAGTTCTGAGTCGAAACCTGATGTTAGCAGAATACATTTAAATACAGAGTGTGTTCTTCGACCAAACTAGGAAGCAAAGAATGCAGCTACACACCCATCAGAACTGCCCACCTCTTTCTCCCTTCTCTGTAATTTTCTCTCTTAAATAAAAGAACAGAAAAGCCAGAAATCTTCCTACTATAATCACTGTAAATGCTTTTGTCACTAAAGGTCCTTCAGGATTAAGCATCTGGCTCCTCCTCCACTCCCCCCTCGGGTTCTCTTCTTGTAGCCAAACAAGATAAAGGCCAGTATCAGTGCTGCTTTATGCCAGCAGGACACTGGTGAGTCCAGAGGGCACCAGCTTCATACACCCTTTGTGGCCTAAATCTCTTGCAAAGAGAGGGCTACTATGCTGTCCCTACTTGGAAGCTAGCTAATCTCCACGCCTGTGCAGTTATAGGCAGGTCTTTTGCAATCAAACAGTGGTAAGTGAGCTGACAAAAAGAAGACAGTTGCCAAAACAAGGATCACTTGTTTTGGGGGTACAGAACACATCCAAGCATGGTTCAGAAGAACCAAGACTGTATACCCCGAAAACTGAGCAATCCTAAAGCAGGATAAATAAATTTCTAAATAAATTAATAGTATTATATTAACATAACCAGCTAACAAAGCCAATTTGAGCTACATGCATTCAAGCTCCCTCTCTTTTCTTAGGAAGAAACTGCTCTTTCCAAGCAAGAGCATCTTCATGTGTGCAGTTTGAGAGGTGGTCTTATCATCATGTAAATCAGCCCCAAGCCTAAATATTTACTCCCTATCTTTCTGTCCTCTGCTTACTCCTTAACAAACTAGTGAGAGACTAAAGCATAAATCCAGCCAAAGTAATGAATCTGCTTGCTACAAAGCACATCTTATAAAACCGAGGTATTAAGTTAGGCATCGCTAAGTGTCCTTTTTCTCCCACTTCATTTTTTTTCTTTCATATTCTCATAATCACTCGTCACAGAACCTATTCACAGAGACACTGAATTTTGAAAGAGGAAAAAAGTTCCACTGGAATGCTTTGATTTTTGTCTATAATTAGCTTTCATGCTTTGATTACATTAAGAAAAATAAATGAACTCAAGAGGTACACCCAGTATCCGGTTCCAGGATTCTAGAATTGGGCTCACCAAAGGAAACAAAAACAAACTTAATAAATTGCTTAATTAAATGTTGTGGTCTATCAAGATGAATGAGGCTTTAATTTATCACCCAATTTTAAATCTTGCTGCCTGCCTACATCCCTGGCCTATCCTGAAGTCAAGAGTTGGGAAACTTTAAATGGCTTTAAGTTCCTTAAGAGGAGAGTCAAAGAATTCCTATCAAGTATTCAGTTAAATTTGTACTTAGGGTAAAAAAGAGTGGCTTTTGTAAGATGCTCCTAAGGAAGTTTCCATAATCACTATCTGATTCCTCCTTCTCTTTGGCCCTCTTCTCCCAGCCCCAGCCCCAGCCCCAGCCCCACACTCTCCAGCCCTCACCTGGAGTAACACTGTTTACTGAGATCACTGAGGTAACCCCAGATTAGGCTCACTTTCTAATCCCCCTGCCATAGCAGAGCAGCCTGCAAGTGGATATCAGTGAGAAGAGGGACCTCAAGCTTTAAGTGCGTGGGGTTAGGGAGCAGGGAGTGGGGTGAACACAGCATGTAAATAGTGGGGCCCAGACAGATTTCTACAATTTAAAAGATCTTGGTGTCATCACTGATGTTTCCCCCTCTCTCTCTTTTCCCCTTTAATATATCCTTTGTGTATGGCTGTCCCCCAGGCAAATGACTGATTACATCCTGCTAATCACAAAGAAACCATGCACCCTCTCTCCAGTCTCCCCTCAATCACTGCTAACTACTTTGCCCAGAACATAGGGTCTTCTGTTAACTATAACACACTCCATCAATCATCTTCCTCAATCCACCCCTCCTCCTACCTCCCCTGCCTCTGATTACTCAGATCCTTCTCCTGTGGCATCGACACCCAGACTGACTCAGTTAGTCATCACATCTCCCATGTTCTCTTTCCCCCACTACAACAGTCAGTTCCTGTCACTCAGAGATTCATTTGGCTGCATCACGGTCAGCTGTGAATGGTGCCCATGGTCATGAGTGTGGGGACCTGACTCAGCGACTCTAATGAGTATTCATATTTCTTACCCCCAAACCAAGTTGTTAATCTTCATCTTTAAGCATTAGACAGCCACTTTTCTGTTGTTCAAGAAAATTTCTTGGGAGGAACTGGATTTGTAAAACTCTAATACATAATGTATGCAATTGTTGCTTTTGTCAATGCTATTAATACTAAGAAAATGAAACAAGACTTATTTCAAATCAACTGACATTACTGAGAATCAACTATATACAGGGCATTATGTGTATACATGATTCATCATATTTATCCTCAAAGCAATTATAAGTTGATGGGGACAATTTCCCTCCCTCCACCCTTCTCTTATACATGTGCGCATGCACACACACACACAGGTACACACACACACACATATACTCATCCACTGACACCTATTACTTAGGCAGTATATGGGCAAACAAAGCCCTATGAGACCCCAGTGGAGTGGCATTAATCGTGAATGAAGGAGAGATAAGGGAGAACATTTACCGAAGAAGCTAACATTTCAGATGGGCTTGTTAAAATGGGTATGATTTAGACGGGCAGAAATAGAAGGGATGTGGGGAAAGAACTCCAGGCTGGGAAACTACATGGACAAAGACACCTCAACACCAAGACTTTGGGAGAATCAGCAAATAATTCAGGGTTGAGAGGGATTGGGAGCTTTATGGGAACCAGAAACAGATAAAGCTGTAAGGTAAGTTGCAGCCATGTTCTGAGACAGCTCTGAATGCCATGCTTTGGAGTTTGGAATGAATCACACAGAGGGGCAGGAACTCTAAAATGACTGTAAAAGACTATAAAAGCAGAGAAGTAGAATTGGAGTTGTGTCCCAGAATGAGACAAAAAAATCACTATACACACTCTTATTTACCAAAAAATGAAGTGAGATATTAGCATAATGAGAGGATCAACATCTTCTTTTCTAGGCAGACTTCATCAATATAAAATGTAACCTTAAAAACTTCTTTATAGCCCAGAAAAAGGGAGAGAGAAAGATAAAGAGAGATTGATTGAGAGAGAGGGAGACTACAAGCCTGACTTTTAGATCAGAGTGATTAAAGGAATTCTGTGCTCTGTCCTACCTACTCCATTAAATATAAAAAGAGTTCTCCATTTTTAGCTCTCCATTAACCTTAGCATCATAGATTTGAAGTGGAAAAATTTTTAGAATCATTTTATGCAATGTTTTTACTTTTTTTCTTGTTCTAAAATTATTTTTAAATTAATTAAAAAGTAATATATATTAATTCAAACATTTTAAAAATAGATAACATTGAATTTAAAAGATCCTCCTCTATCCCCATGTTCTCATCCCAGTCAATAAGTGTAAGAGGATATTTATCTTTTGTGACTTCAATATGTAAAATAGAAAGGAGATGATCCCTAAAAGAAAAGTCATCTTGAAAGATTTGGAAGCCTAAATTAGTTACTAGCAATATAGAAGTGTTTGCTAATTCAGTGTTTATTTACCAGGTTTTGATAGGTATTCTACAAAAAGTTGCTACTGACAAATAAATTGAGAGTGCTGGGGTATTTCTTGGAAGAGATAGCCAAGTGAATATATCTATCTAATCTTGCTCCCTGCAGAAACCCCACTAACACTACTGCAGAGAGTTTTTTAGTTTGAAGTTTTTTTTTTTTTTTTTAAGTGAAAACACTCAAGAATGGAAGGAAAAACAATAATACTTTTGGAAGCTGAAAATTAGATGGACAAGTGATAAATGCCTTAGCCAACTCAAGAAAACTAAATCTTAAACCAGCAACACAGAGAGCAAAGAACCAACATGATTTTACTTAAGAATCATTTAAGTGTACTGAAATTAGTGGAACCAGGAACCTCTGGAAGTGGAGATGAAAAAGTATGTAGTGGAAAATTAAGTTTACCCAAAGAGAAGTCTGGCCTTTATTCCAGTTCCTGGGAGGTAACCTCTAAACCTTTTGTAATTTCCTGAATGATAGGATTATTTTTGTTTTTCATGGTGGGCCCCTCAGATCACACATGATGGTCTACACTTACAAGGTGATACATGATGGAGGCTAGCCAGACAGAAAGACCATATATATAATTAAAGGGTTGGGGCCTTGAGCAACCACATGGGCAACCATTCAATCAATCATGCCTCAGTAATGAAGCCCCAGTAAGAATTATGGACACTGAAGTTCAAGAAAACTTCTCCAGTTGGCAACACTCCATGAGTATTGTCACACATCAAGGGCAAGAGGGTACTGTATCTTTAAGGACACAGAAGCTTTGCATTTGGAAACTTCTCGGTCCAGATTCCACCCAATGTGTTTCTTTCTTTGGCTGGTTCTAATTTGTATCCTTTTGATATAATAAAACTACAGTCATAAGTATAGTGCTTTTCTGAGTTCTATGAGTTATCTATCAAATTATCAAATCTGAAGGAGTCCCTGAGAACCTCCAAATTTATCATCAGCTAGTCTAATGTAAGGATAGCCCTGGAGACCCCTGAACTTGCAGCAGGCATCAGAAGTCTTGGGCAAACTAGGCAGTCTTGGGGGACTGTACCCTTAACCTTAAGTGTGGCCTAACTCTGGTTAAACGGGCAATGATACACTGAGAAGATTTATTTTGATTGAAAAATGTTTAGAAAGCAGTTAGAATGCTAGGTCTTTTCTTACTCTGCATTTCTGGGTCCCACTCCAATTCTGGAAGAAGACTAGAGGTTTATTTTCCAGAAATAATCAATCAAAGGGTGTCTGGGCTTAGGGACACTGGGCACAGCTGAGGATAGCAGTACCTTGAGAATAGAGGAATTAAGTTAACCTTAACATAAGCATTCTGAAGTTCTGAGACTCCCAGCTCTCTTCCCCAAGTTGACTCTCCAAAGCCTTTACCCTCCAGTTAGAAGACTAGAGATGCCCCTCTCAAAGAGAGCTGATCAGTCCAAGAAGATATGATACTAAAATTGGTACATCCATGTCACCCTACAATAATATTCAGTCAATAGGCCTGTCTACACACTCAGAGCATTCAATCAACTTTCTAGTGTCCTACTCCTAAATATGATCAGACAGTCAAGGATTAACAGAGATTAAGGAAAAACTCTAATTTGTATAACAAGCCCAAAGCAAGCAAACAAAAAACCTCAACCTGGAGGAAACAGATTATGTGAGGAGAAGATGATTTTGGTGAAAAAAAAAATTATCAGAGATAAAATATTGTATCCATGAAACAAGAACAGAATTTTATTTTTAAAATAAATATTTATAGAACAAAAATCAACTTTGGAAAAATAAAAACGTGTTGGCAGAAAGAGAAATCTCAACACAATGTCTGAAAATTAAGCTGAGGAAGTCTCACAGAGAGTAAAGCAAAAAGATACATAAAAATTTGGAGAGAAAGGTAAAATTATTATTGACCAATCCAGGAGGTCCAACATCTGGAGAATAGGAGTTCCTAAAGGCAAAAGGAAAGAGAAAGGAAAATATCATTAATGAAATCTTTTAACAAAATGAAGAATATGGGTCTCTAGATTTAAAAAGACCCATCTACTATATGAAAACAGACACACACTAAGGCACTTTATTTGAAATCCTGGAATATTAGGGACAATAAGATTTGGGTTAGAGGTAGAGGCATATGCAAAGAATTATAAATTAAGATTTCTTTCAATTTCTCAATAGTAACTGTGATATTGTGATTTATAATAAGAATATATTTGGTCTTTGTCCCCATCTCTGGCACAGAGCTCCTAAAACTCTCGAAATGTCCTAAGCACAAGTGCAATGGGAGCATCTTTTGTTATGGTATTTGGTTTTTTGTCCTCAGTTCCCAAATAGCTCTACAGCCATAACTGTGAAAGGAGTGCCCTTTTATTCATAACAAGCTCCTTTCAACCATGCCTGAGTTTATGTGAATGAGGTGACTTTTGGTAAGCTCTTAAGGATGGGGGATAGTTGCCAGGGCAACCAACCATGATTAAAGGGTTGGAACTTTTGGTCTGACCCCATAACCTCTGGGGAAGAGAGAGGGGCTGGAGGCTGAATCAGTCACCAATGCCAATGATTTCATTAATCATGCTTACTAACAAGGCCTCTATAAGAAACCAAAAGGACAGGGTTTGGAGAGCTTACAGATTGGTGAACAAGAATGCATCTACATGCTGGGTGGGTGGCACACCCCAAACTCCACAGGGACAGAAGCTCCTGTGCTTGGGACCCTGCCCTACATGTCTCTTCATCTGGCTGTTCATTCATATCCTTTAAAATCCTTTGTAACAAACTAGTAATCTAATAAGTAAACTGTTTTCCTAAGTTCTGTGAGTGGCTGTAGCAAATTAATCAAGCCTGAGGAGGGAGTTGATTTATAGCCAGTCAGTCAGACACAAAGGAAACAATCTGGATTTGCAATTGGCACCTGAGGGGAGAGGGGCAGTCTTGTGGGACCGGGCCTTTAAACTGTGGGATTTGACACTATTTTCAGGCAGATAGTGTCAGAATTGAGTTAAAATTACAGGACACCCAGGTGGTATCACTGAATTGCTTGGTGTGGGAAAAACTACAACACATTTGGTGATGAGAAATGCCAAAAGTGAAAAAGAGTACTGAGAGCAGAAGAGACACACAGGAGTGTGTTTTACCTAGCAGCAACATTGGAAGCTAAAAGACAATTGTTTTCTTTAAGAAGGAAAAAGAACTCCAGCATATAACTGTATATTGAGGAAAATATAGACTGATAAACAATCAAATGTGAAGATAGAATAAGAGACTATGTGCCAGACATTTAAGCTCACAAAAAAACAAAGCAACCTCCCATACACTATTCTCAAGATACCAGACTCTCTTTGATAAATACTCTACCAAAAAAATAAAGAGTAAACCACAAAACAGGGAGTCAAGGGATGCAGAGAACAGGAGATCTAGCATGCCAGGGTGATGAGGAAGAGAAATCTCAAGATGCCAGCTGTGTAGCTGGAAGGTGCGAGGAAGGCATCCACTCCAGATTGGAATGGATCAGAAGGTTCCCAGAAAGACTTCTTCAAACAGATGACATTGAAAGAAAACCTGAGGTGAGTGAACATACCTAGAAGAGATTTACTGATCTAGGAGAGAACTGAAAGTTGAATTAGAGATAAACATACGGAAAACTAAGCAAATATCTATACAGTCCAGGAAAAAAAATAAAAAAGATACACAAAAATAGAACAGGAATCATATTATTCTATGTGATTTAGCTAAAAATTGCATTTACATATTCTTAATATAAACACTTAATGTTGGTGTAATTCAAATCACATCATTTTACAGGGAAGAACTGAGGGGTGGGAATTGTGTGTGTGGACACATGTGCATGTGCATCCCTATGAGGGAGAAAAAGAGAGGATGGGGGAACAAGCTAAACAAAAATTCTCATCTTTCATAATGAGAAGTCAACAGATAAAAATAGGAAAATACAATCAGTAAGTAGACATACCGTCTTCTGTTTTAAGATGGAAGTCGTTATCAAAAGAGTCCACTAAAAGATGAAAAATGGTTGCCTCTGGAGAATGGGAAATGGAAAAGAAGGTCTGGCGACTGCTGTTTATCTTAAATTTCAAAATTACTTGACTCTTAGCTATTTGTGTGTAAACACAAAACTTAAAAATATCTAGATTAAAAAATGAAACGGTTTCTTCAGACTCATAGACATAGAATACAAACTTGTGGTTGCCAAGGGGGAGGGGGGTGGGAAGGGATAGACTGGGAGTTCAAAATCTGTAGATACTGACAGGCACATGTAGAACAGATAAACAAGATTATACTGTATACCACAGGGAAATATATACAAGATCCTGTTGTAGCTCACAGCGAAAAAAAATGTGACAATGAATATATGTATGTTCATGTATAACTGAAAAAATTGTGCTCTACACTGGAATTTGACACAACACTGTAAAATGACTATAACTCAATAAAAAATGTTTTTAAAAAATGAAACAGTTTCTTAATTGCAGGACAGGGTTTTAATATTCTCAGGTACACTGAAACTCTCCAAATAGGGGGTAAGAATATAGGGTGCATAGTTCCCAAACTTATTTGACTATGAAAATGATTATTTTTGTTTGCTTGTTTTGGGTAGAAAGTGGCACAAGACTGAACAGGGCACTCAGTTAAAATGCTCAGTTTAAAATTGTACCTACCCACCTGTTAAAACATCATATTTTAAAATGCAAAATGCTTACTGTGACTTAGTTCAATAACAAGATTGTGTTTGTTTCACTCAATTAATACCTTTAAGAAAACTGCTTCCTATGAACTAAAACTAAATCTGATCTCATGATGAAAGCCACAGGTGATTAAGTGGCCAAGTTGAAGGTAAGGTTATTTCATACTTGTCCTATAAGTATGTGTTCTGGAGTGAATAACTTTTATTTCTAAAGACAACTGAATCAAACTGAAATACAAAATAATGAACTTAAACCAAATCTTTCAACTAATATTATATTTGTTTTTGCTGTTTATGCTGCAACATGAGAATACATCAAATAACTACCCACACTGCTATTCTTTCACAAACAGAAGGCATTTTATAGATAATGAACTCTCATAAAGACCAGGATTTTCAAAAGCATTATTTCCTATTCACTATTATTTCTTACTCACCCTAACCTCCTAGTCATGCAAAAAGGATTTTCTTTAGAAGATTCTGATGTCAGATTTTAAAATATTATGGAAACAGCAAACGCTCAACATCCAAAGGTCTGGTGTGATCAGAGATCCTTTCTCTGAATGTTTTACAGAAAGAATAATTAAAGGTCTAGTACTATATTGGCTTTTCAAAGAAAAAATTTCAACAAGGTAGCATCTATTTATTTAAACATTTTACAGTAGTTTTGCTCAAAGTGAATCAAGTCCATTGACTAAGCATTTCTTCCCATCCCATCATCTAAATTGAAGGTGGGTGTCTGATAAAGTATGACTTGCTCCAACATGAACTGGTGTTTTAAAAAATAATTCCTAGAACAAATAAAAGTTCTGTAACACAGACCTTTAAAGAAAAATAAAAAATATATTTTCTAGTGAAAATATATTTTCTAGTGATAGATAGTACAAGCCCATATTTATTTTTGTTCTGTGTATGCTGGTAGACAATAAAAGCATGGGGCATGGACCAGCTTAGCATAAATTCACATTCATTGAAGTTTTGTCTTTTTATTAGTAAATTATTTATTCTCTTGCTTAAGAAAATAAATAGCAATTATAGAAAGTGCTAAGTAAGAGCTAATGACTTAAAAGCCTCTAAAAAAAAAAAAAACCCTAGCAGATCCTTCATCAACCATAGAAAATTAGTTAGACTGAATATTACCAGACGCTTTGCCAGATCTTCCTTTCAGCAGACAGAAAAAAAAATTTTTTTTGTTTTTTAAATTTAGGGGCTCCTCTAAATCACAGGGGTAAAAGGGACACAATGCTGAACACTTTCACAGGTCGACCCATAATCTCTCCCCTCAGCCAGAAGAGAGCAAAAGCATAGGTTGAAAGCGAAACCCTCCAGCCAAGAGACTTTTATCACTTACCACTAACCAGATTTAACTGTGGTATGGGGAAGAGCAGCAGTTTCCCAGAGAGGTCATCATTTCCGAGGCTTTCACTTCTTGCTCTTCTTAGGTAAGCCTTGGATAAGACTTTATCATCAAGCACATGAGCATTTGGCAGTCATCCAAGAGTGATTCAGATACTTTAAAGATGACTGTGCCCTAAGCTTTTTATTTTAATTTTTCACAACTTAGCAATAGTTGAAATTGATGTGACACTCAGAAACAGTTGCTCCTTCTCCAAAAGACTCAGGAAACCATCCATTTATATTTTTTCAATTAATGTTTCACAATCATATCATACATCACATGACACAGCTATTTTGGGTCTTACTTAGTCATATGCAGCCAAATACAAATGAATCTCAGACAAATTCTGCTTGTCATAGCTTCTGTTCATTGTGCCCTTTGCCCTGACACTCTCATCATTAATAGTTCCATATGATTCATTGATTTGGATACTCAAGGTCATTTCAGTGAATTTCTTCAATAAGAAATGTTAGGTCATATGCCTGAAAATGAACAATCAATAATATTTCATTAATATGCAGCTGGCAGGTTTTAAAATAAGAGAATTTGGAAGGACTCTTTAATTAAGCAGGAGTCTATAAAGTGAGAGTTTTGCTTTATTTCACTTTTCAACATAATGTAAAACAAATGGCTGAGAGAATACGGTTTTTCTCTGCTTCCAGCATCATGTGCAAAATAACATGTTATTTAGAAGAAAACCA
This sequence comes from Camelus ferus, assembly GCF_009834535.1. Lineage (NCBI taxonomy): Eukaryota > Metazoa > Chordata > Mammalia > Artiodactyla > Camelidae > Camelus > Camelus ferus. The sequence continues at coordinate 38,747,286 of NC_045701.1, read as the reverse complement.
ATTTAAATAGATTTATAAGGAAACAGAGGACTATATTGGCCTGACAGTTTTATGTACACTACAGTTTAAGGAAAAGAGGTGTTTAATGAGCATCTCACTTTGGCACGTCCCTTGGTGCTATGGGAAACAAGTGAGTCAACATTTCTTGACCCTCCACCTTCCAGGAACATCAGGTCCAGGAAAGGATGAACTAGAATCTTCTGTGTGTACTTCTTCTCAACTGAACTATAAAGAGAAATAGGTTGGAGAGAAACTAATCTTGAACATAAAGAGTATGTCTCTGTACTTTTTTCCCCATTTTTTTCTTTTTACCAGCTTTATCAAGATATAATTGACACATAAGATTGTGTATGCTTAAGTGTATTGATGAAGCAAATATTCACAAACATGAAGTGAGAAATTGACAGTAATACAAAGATAGTATGGGACTTTAACACCCCACTTAATTTGGACAGATCATCCAGATAGAAAAACAGTAAGGAAATACTAGCCTTAAATGACACATTAGACTAGATACAACTAATAAATATATACATTTCATCCAAAAACAGCAGAATACACATTCTTTTCAAGTGCATATAGAACATTTTCCAGCATAAATCACATGCTAGATCATAAAACAAGTCTCAATAAATTTAAGAATACTTAAATCATAGCAAGAATCTCTTTTAATCACAATGAGATTAGAAATCAACTAAAAGAAAAAAACTGAAAAAATAGAAACACATGGAGGCTAAACAGCATGCTACTAAACAAGCAATGGAAATCAAAGAAGGAAATCAAAAAATACCCAGAGAAAAGCAAAAATGGTAACACAACAATCTGAAATCTTGGGATGCAGCAAAAGCTAAGAGAAGTTTATAACAACACAAGCCTACCTCAGGAAACAAAACATAAAACAAAACAAAACTCAAATAAACAACCTAACCTTACACCTAAAGGAATTATAAAAAGAAGAATAAAGAAATCCCAAAGTTAGTAGATGGCAAGACATAATAAAGATCAAAGCAGAAATGCATAAAATAGAGACTAGAAAAACAATAGAAAATATCAATGAAACTAAGAGCTGATTCCCTGAAAGGATTAAAAAAAAAACTGACAAACCTTTAGCCAGACTCATCAAGAAAAAAAAAGAGCAGGCCCAAATAAATAAAATCAGAAAAGAAAGAAGTTACAACTGACACCATAGAAATACAAAAGACTGTAAGAGTTTACTATAAAATGACCAATATACACCAATAAAATGGACAATCTAGAAGAAATGGGTAAATTCCTAGAAAGTACAATCCCCCAAAACTGAACCAGGAAAAAATAGAAAATATGAATAGACCAGTTACCAGTAATGCAATTAAGTCAGTAATAAAACAAACAAACAAACAAACAAAACTCCCAGCAAACAAAAGTCCAGGACAAGATGGCTTCACAGGTGAATTCTACCAAACATTTAGAGAAGAGTTAACACCTATCCTTCTCAAACTATTCCAAAACATTATAGAGGAAGGAATGCTTCCAAACTCATTCTACAAGGCCATCATCACCCTGATAAAGACTCACACACACACACACACACACACACACACACACAAAAGAAAACTACAGGCCATAAATTTTGAAATCCTGAACAAAATATTATCAAATCAAATTCAACATTAAAGGGATCATACAGCATGATCAAGTGGGATATATCCCAGGGATGTTCAATATCTGCAAATCCACATCAACACAACAAAGGATAAAAATCATATGATCATCTCAATAGATGCAGAAAACAGTTTTTGAAAAAATTCAGCATCCATTTATGATAAAAATTCTCAACAAAGTGGGTATAGAGAGAACATGCCTCAACATAATAAAGGCCATATATGACAAACCCACAGCTAACACCATACTCAATAGCAAAAAGCTGAAAGCATTTCTTCTAATATCAAGAACAAGACAAGAATGCCCACTCTTACCAGTTTTACACAACATAGTATTGGAATTCCCAGCCACAGCAATCAGACAAGAAATAAAAGGAATCCACATTGGAAAGGAAGAAGTAAAACTATCACTGTTTACAGATGACATACTATATATATAGAAAATCCAAAAGATGCCACCAAGAAAACTATCAGAACTCATCAATGAATTCAGTAAAGTTGCATAATACAAAATTAATACATAGAAATCTGTTGTATACACTAATAATAAATTACCAGAAAGATAAGTTAAGAAAGCAATCCCATTTACAACTGCATCAAAAGGAATAAAATACCTAGGAAAAAAATCTAACCAAGGAAGTAAAAGACATGTACTCTGAAAACTATAAGACATTGATGAAAATAAATGAAAGCAACACAAACAAATGGAAATATATAATGGATTCATGGATTGTGAAGAATTAATATTGTTAAAATGTCCATACTACCCAATGCAATCTGCAGATTCAATGCAATACCTGTCAAAATATCAATAGCATTTTTCACACAACTAAAGCAAATAATTCTAAAATTTGTATAGAAATACAAAAGACCCTGAATAGCCAAAGCAATCTTGAGAAAGAAGTGTTATTCTTCCAGAAGAGCTGGAAGAATCATGCTCCCCAACTTGACTATACTACAAAGCTACAATAATCAAAACAGTATGATACTGGCACAAAAACACAGATCAATGGAGCAGAATAGAGAGCCCAGAAACAAAGCCACATTAATATGGGTTTAATACTAATTTAACACTAATATGGATTCAATTAATTTCTAACAAAGGAGGCACAAATATACAATGGGGAAAAGACAGCCTCTTCAAAAAATGATGTTGGGGAAACTGGACAGCTACATGCAAAAAAATCAAACTGGACTACTTTCTCACAGAATATACAACAATCAACTCAAAATGAATTAAAGACTTAAATATAAGACCTAAAACCATTAAACTTCTAGAAGAAAACACAGGCAGTATATTCTTTGACATTGGTCTTAGCAATATATATATATATATTTTGGATCTTCCCCTCAGGCAAGGGAAACAAAAGAAAAAATAAATGAGACTACATTTTAAAGCCTTTATCACAGCAAAGAAAACTATCAGCAAAAGGAAAAGACAGCCTACTGAATGGGAGAAGTTATGTGCAAACAACATATCTGATAAGGGGTTAATACTCAAAATATACAAAGAACTCATACAACTCAACATCAAAAAAATCTCGAACAATCTGATTATAAAATGAGCAGAGGACCTGAATAGACATTTTTCCAAAAGAGATGTACAGATGGCCAACAGATATATGAAAAAATGTTCAACATCACTAATCATCAGGGAAATGCAAATCAACACCACAATGATATATTACCTTACACCTGTCAGAATGGGGCTATCACCAAAAAGACAACAAATGATAAGTGCTGATGAGGATGTGGAGAAAAGGGAACCCTCATACACTGTTAGTGGGATTGTAAACTGGTGCAACCCCTATGGAAAACAGCATGGAAGTTCCTCAAAAAATTAAAAATACAACAGCCATGTGATTCAGGAATTACACTTCTAGGTACTGACTGAAAGAAACACTAATTCAAAAAACATATGTACATCAATGATCTTTGAGGTATTATTTACAATAGCCAAGATATGGAAGCAACATGAGTATCCATAAATAGATGAATGGATAAAGATGTGATACATACATACAATGGAATATTAGTCGGTCATTTTTTTAAAATGAGATCTTGCTATTTGCAACATCGATGGATCTAGAGGGTATTATGCTAAGTGAAATAAGTCAGATGGAGAAAGACAAATACCACATATCTCACATGATATGTGGGATCTAAAAAACAAAATAAACAAAACAAAGTGAAAGCAGATTTGTAGATACAGAGAACAAATGGGTGATTGCCAGAAAGAACGAGGGTCAGGCTCACAGACATAGAAAACAAACTTATGGTTACCAGTGGCAGAGAATGGAGTGGGAAGGGATAAATGGAGAGTTCAAGATTTGCAGATACTAACTAATGTATATAAAATAGATAAACAAGTTTATACTGTACAGCACAGGGAACTATATTCAATATCTTGCAGTAACTTATGGTGAAAAAGAATATGAACAAATATATGTATGTTCCTATATGACTGAAGCATTGTGCTGTACACCAGAAATTGACACAACATTGTAAACTGACTATACTTCAATAAAAATATATTAAAGTCAAAAAAATTTTTTAATAAAATAAAATAAATAAGCCTTGGGAATACAATATAGTGCATAATGAACATGGTCAATAATATTGTAATAACTTTGTATGGGACCAGATGGTTACTAGACTGATTAAGGTGATCATTTCATAACGTATGCATATGTCAGATTATCATGTAGTACACCTAAAACTAACATATTATTGTATATCAACTATATTTCAATTTTAAAAATTAATTCTTCTAATCCACAAACACAAGGTATCTTTCCATTTATTTTTTCTTGTTTCTTTCATCAATATCTTAGAGATTTCAGAGTTTTAGTGTACATATTGTTCATCTCCTTGATTAAATTTATTTCTAAGTATTTTATTGTTTTTGATCCTATTGTAAATGACATTATTTTCTTAATTTATCTTTCATATATTTTGTTAATGTATAGGAAAGCAACTGATTTTTCATATGTTGATTTTGCATGCTGCAGCTTTACTGAATTCATATATTAGTTCAAATAGTTTTTTGGTGGAGTCTTTGAAATTTGTTATATACAAGATTATGGAATCTTCAAACAGAGAAAATTTTACTTCTTCCTTTCCAATTTGGATGTGTTTTATTTCTTTCTCTTGCCTAATTGTTTTTGGCTAGGACTTCCAGTACTATGTAGAATAGGATTGGTGAGAGTGTGCACCTTTGTCTTGTTCCTGATTTTAGAAGAAAAGCTTTCAGATTTTTACCACTGAATACGATGTTAGCTACAGATCTGTCATATATGGCCACTGAGGTATATTCCTTCTAGTCCCAATTTGGGAGCTTTTATCATGATCAGATGTTAAATTTTGTCAAAGGTTTTGTCAAAGATTTTTTCTGTACCAATTGAGAGATCTTATAATTTTTAACTTGCATTCTATTAATGTAGTGTATCATGTTATTGATTTGTGGATGTTCAATCATTTCTGCAGCCCAGAGATAAATCCCACCTGATCATTGTCTATGATCCTTTTAATGTACTGTAAAATATAATTAGCTAATATTTTTGTTGAAATTTTTTGCATCTATATTCATCAGGGATAGTGACCTATAGTTTTCTTTTCTTGTAGTGTCCTTATCTAGCTTTGGTATTAGGGTAATTCTGGCCTTGTAAAATGAGTTTGGAAGTGTACTCGCCTCTTCAACTTTCTTGAGGGGAGTTTGAGAAGGATTGGCATTAATTCTTTAAATGTTTGGCAGAATTCATCACTGAAGCCATGTACTCCAGGGCTTTTCTTTGTTTGGAGGTTTTTGGTTATTTCTTCAATCTCCTTAGTCATTATATTGGTCTGCTCAGATTTTCTATTTCTTCCTGATTCAGTCTTGGTAGTTTGTATGTTTCCAGGAACTTATCAATTTTTTCTAGGTTATCCAATTTGTTGGCATAATTGTTCATAGTAGCCTCTTATAATCTTTGTATTTCTGAGGTATCAATTGTAATGTTTCCTCTTCCATTTCTAATTTTGAGTCCTCCCTCCATTTTTTCCAGTTAGCCCAGACATGGTTTCTCAATTTTGTTATCTTTTTAAAAAACTAACTCTTTACTTTTTTCTATTGTCTTTCTGGTCTTTATTTCACTTATTTCTTCTCTAATCTTTATTATTTCCTTCCTTCTGCTAACTTTGGATTTAGTTTGTTCTTTTTTTTCTAATTCCTTGAGATGTAAAGTTAATTTGTTCATTTGGGAACTTTCTTTTTTATTAATGTAGTTATGTATTGCTATAAACTTCCCTATGAGAACTGCATCTATTGCATCCCGTATGTTTTGGTATATTGTGTTTTGTTTTTATTTGTCTAAAAATACTTTCTGATTCTAGTTTGAGCTCTTGTTTGACCCATTGGTTATTCAGAAGTGTGTTGTTTAATTTCCACATATTCTGTGAATTTTTCAGTTTTCTTCCTGTTATTGATTTCTAATTTTATACCATTGTGGCTGGAAAAGATACTGGATATGACTTTAATCTTCTTTAAGCTTGTTAAGGCTTGATTTATGGTAGCTGATAGGCTTGAGATATGGTGGGTGATACAGCCCAACATATAATCTATCCTAAAGAATATTCTGTGACTCAGGATGAATGTATTTTCTAGTACTGTTGGATTGGAAGTTCTGTATATGTCTGTTAGGTTTATCTGTTATTAGGTTATAGTGATATTCAGGTATGCTGTTTCTTTATTAATTTTCTGCCTGGATGACCCATCCAATGTTGACAGTAGGGTACTGAAGTCTTCTAATATTATATTGCTATTCTCCTCCTCAGTTCTTTTAATATTTAAATATTTAGGTACTCCAACGTCAGGTGCACATATATTTACACCTTGTTATATGCTTTTGACAAACTGACCCATTTATCACTACAGAGGGACCATTTGTGTCTCTTGTGATCAATTTTGGCTGAAAGTCTATTTTATCTGATATAAGTACTGCCACTCCTGCTCCTTTTGGTTACCATTTGCATGTATATCTTTTTCTATCCCTTCACTTTTTAACCTATGTGTGTCCTTGCAGGTAAAATGGGTCTCTTATATGCAACATATTATTGGATCTTGTTTTTTAATACATATAGCCATTTTGAATCTTTGATTAGATAATTTAGTCTATATATGTTGAAAGTAATTATTAGTAGGTAAAGACTTACCATTGCCATTTCACTCACTGTTTTCCTTTTTTTCTTTCTTCCTCTCTTCCTCTCCTCCATTAAAATTTATTTTGGGCAGCAGTATGCTTTGATTCTTTTCTCTTTATCTTGTGTGTAATGACTAAAGTGTTTTTTCTTTGTGGTTACTATAAGGCTTACACAAAATATCTTATAGATATAACAGTCTATTTTAAGCTGATAACAACTTATGTTAAACATCATAAAACATCTCTATTCTTAAACTTCTCCCTCCATACTTTATGCTATTGATGTCACACTTAACATCTTTTTATGTTGTGCATCCATTACCAAATTATTGTAACTATAGTTATTTTTAATGTTATTGTTTTTTAACTTTTGTATTAGAGATAAAAGTGCTTTACCACCACCACATTAATAGGGTATTCTGAATTTGACTATATACTTACCTTAACCAGTGAGTTTTATATGTCTTCTTTCACGTTGTTATTTAGTGTCTCTTAATTTCAACTTGAAGAGCCCCCTTTAGCATTTCTTGTAAGGCAGGTCAGAGCTCACTTAACTTTATTGTCTAGGAATGTCTTCATTTCTCCTTCGTTTCTGAAGGGCAGCTTTGCCTTTGAGGCAAAAAGGATATGGTATTATTGGTTGGCAGCTTTTTTCTTTCTTTCAACACTTTGAATATATCATCCCACTCCCTCCTGGCCTGAAAAGTTTCCACAGAGAAATCCACTGATGACCTTATGGGGTTTCCCTTGTATGTGACAAGTCACTTTTCTCTTGCTGCTTTCAAAGTTCGATCCTTTTTTTGACTTCTAACATTTGATTATAATGTGTGTCAAAGTAATCTCTGGTTGATCTTGCCTGGGGTCCTTTGAGCTTCTGGTAACTGAATGTCCATATCTCTCCTAAGACTTGGAAAATTTTCAGCTATTATGTCTTTCTGACCTTTCTCTCTCTCTCTTCTGGGACTCCCATGATGTGAATGTTCATTCACTTGATGGTGTCAATAATTCACAAAGGGTTTCTTCAGTGTTTTTCATTCTTTTGTCTTTTTGTTCCTCTAACAGGCTAATTTCAAATAATCTGCCTTCAAGTTCACTGGTTCTTTCTCCCTCATGATGAAGTCTATTGTTGAAGCTCTCATTTAATTTTTCCTTTCTGTCATAGTATTCTTCAGCTTTTCTGTCTGCTTCTTTTTTATGGCTTCTACTTCTTTATTAAACTCATTTTGTTCAGGTATTATTTCCCTGAGATTGATTAGTTGTCCATCTATGCTCTCCTTTATTTCACTGTTTCTTTAAGATAAGCATTTTGAACTTTTTGTCAAATTGTAGATCTCCATTTCTTTGGGGTTAATTGTGGCAGCTTTATTAGTTTCCATGGGTGGGGTCATTTTTGCCTGACTCTTCATGATCCATGAAGCTTTTTTGCATTGTTGTTTATGCACTTAAAGGAGCAAACACCACTTTCAGTCTTCACAGACTTATTACAGCAGGAAAAGACTTTCTCCTGTCTGTTCCTTAAATTGATGGGATTACCTCTAGAATCCCAGTTATGCTGGGTTGGAGCCAGTTATGAGGCCGTTGCTAGGTATGCAGTGAGCTCTGTGGTAGGTACACTTGTTTTCAGGGTTTCATGTAGGTGTAGATAGTGCTGGTCCCCAGGTGACTGGGACTACCGCTAGTATCTAATTCAGTAAACATGTGCTGGGACAAGTGTCCACTTCAGGGTCCACAGTGGGGTCTTCAGACAGTGGGCCTCTTACCAGATACATGGCAGGTGTGGCTTCCCCCCAGATCCCTGGGAAGATTGCTGCCAGTCCAGAACAGACTGGTCCCTGACTGTGACTAGAGGAGCTAAAGCCCAGTGTAGAGCCCTTTCATGATCTCCTGAAGCACAAATATGTCTCCCATCCGATCTCTGTGCCAGTTGGATTGCTCATGGACTGCAGCTGGGAGGGCCTGAAACCACACATAGGGCCTTTTCATGTTCTCCAGGAGTTCTGACAACAGTGTCTGCTGCCTGGCTTCTATGCCAGCAAAACTGCTGGCAGACTGAGGCTGTGAAGGGACTGGAGCAAAGGGCCATTTCATGATCTCCAAGGGCACAGATGGGAACATCTCCCTGCGGGGACTCTAGACCCTTAGGACAGTTGGCAGACTGGCAGACTGTGGCAGTGAGGAAGCTGAAGCCATATACAGGGCCGTTTCAGGGTCTCTGGGGATGCAGATGAGAATTTCTCCTGCCTAGTCCCTATGCAAACACACCTGCTCATGGACTGGGGCAGGCAAGGGACTAATGCCCAGTCTAAGACACTTTCAGAATCTCCAGGGCACATATGAGAATATCTCCTACCGGGTTAAGTCTCTGTACTTTTATTTATTTTTTTTTAAAGAAAAACAAGACTTCTTTATTATTGATACTTTGAAACATGTACAAAAGTAATTTTTATTTTTTTAACATTTTTTATTTATTTATAATCATTTTACAATGTTGTGTCAAATTCCAGTGTACAGCACAATTTTTCAGTTATACATGAACATACATATATTCATTGTCACCTTTTTTTTTTGCTGTGAGCCACCACAAGATCTTGTATATATTTCCCTGTGCTATACAGTATAATCTTGTTTATCTGTTCTACAATTTTGAAATCCCAGTCTATCTCTTCCCACCACCTGCCCTCTTGGTAACCACAAGTTTATATTCTATGTCTGTGAGTCTATTTCTGTTTTGTATTTATGCTTTTTTTTTTTTTTTAAGATTCCACATATGAGCAATCTCATACGGTATTTTTCTTTCTCTTTCTGGCTTACTTCACTTAGAATGACATTCTCCAGGAGCATCCATGTTGCTGCAAATGGCATTATACTGTTGGTTTTTATGGCTGAATAGTATTCCATTGTATAAATACACCACCTCTTCTTTATCCAGTCATCTGTTGATGGACATTTAGGCTGTTTCCATATCTTGGCTATTGTAAATAGTGCTGCTATGAACATTGGGGTGCAGGTGTCTTTTTGAAGTAGGGTTCCTTCTGGATATATGCCCAGGAGCGGGATTCCTGGGTCATATGGTAAGTTTATTCCTAGTCTTTTGAGGAATCTCCATACTGTTTTCCACAGTGGTTGCACCAAACTGCATTCCCTCCAGCAGTGAAGGAGAGTTCCCTTTTCTCCACAGCCTCTCCAGCATTTGTCATTTGTGGATTTTTGAATGATGCCCATTCTGACTGGTGTGAGGTGATACCTCATTGTAGTTTTGATTTGCATTTCTCTGCTAATTAGTGATATTGAGCATTTTTTCATGTGCCTATTGATCATTTGTATGTCTTTCTTGGAGAATTGCTTGTTTAGGTCTTCTGTCCATTTTTGGATTGGGTTGCTTGTTTTTTCCTTATTGAGTCGTATGAGCTGCTTATATATTCTGGAGATCAAGCCTTTGTCAGTTTCATTTGCAAAAATTTTCTCCCATTCCGTAAGTTGTCTTTTTGTTTTACTTCTGGTTTCCTTTGCTGTGCAGAAGCTTGTAAGTTTCATCAGGTCCCATTTGTTTATTTTTGCTTTTATTTCTTCTAGGAGAAAATTTTTGAGATGTATGTCATAATGTTTTGCCTATATTTTCCTCTAGGAGATTTATTGTATCTTGTCTTATGTTTAAATCTTTGATCCATCTTGAGTTTACTTTTGTGTATGGTGTAAGGGAGTGTTCTAGCTTCATTGTTTTACATGCTGCTGTCCAGTTTTCCCAACACCATTTTCTGAAGAGACTGTCTTTATTCCACTGTATATTCTTGCCTCCTTTGTCGAAGATTAGTTGACCAAAAGTTTGTGGGTTCATTTCTGGGCTCTCTATTCTGTTCCATTGGTCTATATGTCTGTTTTTGTACCAATACCATGCTGTCTTGATGACCATAGCTCTGTAGTATTGCCTGAAGTCTGGGAGAGTTATTCCTCCAGCCTCTTTCTTTCTCTTCAGTAATGCTTTGGCAATTCTAGGTCTTTGATGGTTCCATATAAATTTTATTAAGATTTGTTCTAGTTCTGTGAAATATGTCCTGGGTAATTTGATAGGGATTGCACTAAATCTGTAGATTGCCTTGGGCAGTGTGACCATTTTAACAATATTGATTCTTCCAATCCAAGAGCATGGGATATCTTTCCATTTTTTAAATGGTCTCTGTACTTTTAAACTAAGTTTCTCAGTCTATACCACTTTAAAAAAAAAAAAGATATCTGACTATCATTTCTAAGATTCTTATAATCTTTTATATTTATATTTATAAATTTAACCTTATTTTAATACAAGATTTATATATATATAGTTAAATATAACAAGGTTTATACTATAACAAGATGTCTGTGAACAGGCAAACACACGTAAAAGACTGTACTCTTACCACAACATTTAAAATACTTATCTTTATGAGAGCTGAACATTTTAAAATAGCATCCTGGGTTCAGACTATGAAGCAGTCATTTAAATAACATTGTTTTTTATTATTCAAAGAGTAATCAAAGTTCTTAAAATAACAATGGTAATTCTTAAACACTTAAATATTTGCTCAGTTAAGGCACTGGGGTAAGTACACACACACACAAACATCATTACCCTAAAAACCTTAGGAAATGTATGTGTATTACACTGTAGGATGACATCATCCAATGACTAACAAAGAGTCTTCTACACCTATATTTTGCATTATACCTCCCAAAGAATTCATCATCATTCAGATTTAACCCCTTTGTCTTCTTGTCTTTACTTTTTCCCTAATATTAATAGATATTTCTGTGTCCATGAAATATTTACAAAGAAAAATACCTAAGATCTCACTCTTAGGTTGAAATTGGATCAGTTATCTCCATTCAAAACACTACTAGGGTGAAGGGTTAAAAATACATTACTTCTGCTTCAAGCTAAATATACACCCAAATTTAGTTATCTGAACAAAGTCAAGTTTAACTTAGTAAGTAGATTAGTCTAGTAAGTTATTCAAGGTCATTTGCTCCCTAGGGTAAAACTAAATAGAGGTCTAAACTACCCAGAAGTTTCATTTTGTCATTCTAATTTGTAAGTTGGCTCTAAGGTGAAAGGGCTTCAAATTTTTCCTCAATGCTTTGTGTCATCTTAATAAACAATGCCTAGAGAACAAGGATGAAATATAATGTATGCATTCAGTTGCAAAATTTGACAAGGTGAGCTGTGACAGCCAGCAAACAAAATCTGAACAGAAGACAGAGAGATTCTACATGAACACAGGAAGCAACCAGAACATGATTTCCCAAAACACTGTCCACAAAATACTGGTCCCATGAAGTCCTTGCAAGAAAAGGTTCAGAGGTTGAATACATCTGGGAAATACTGTTAAGACACTTCCCCTGTGGGAGATGCATAGCATATATTAGCTCCTGGGAGTCTTTCAGAAGAAACTTCTTAATTTTGTTTAACCTGTATTTTACAAAAATTTTTCTGCACTAATAGAACTTGTACTCCTTGGGGCATACTTTGGGGAACACTGCTCTAGAAAATTCCAAATATTCTTTGTATACAAAAGCAGTGTGGATTCCAGGCCTCATGTAGTCAAAAGCAAGAAGCCTCTCCTACCCTACCTCCTAGCCCTTTGACTTTGGCAGTCCATGCTCCTGTGTGCCTAGCCTAACCCAATCTTAATCTACCAGCAATAAAAGAAGAAAAGCCTGCAAGTCATGCTGTAACAGAGAAGAATAAACCTGACTCCATATTGGATCTACTCCTTTAGCTCTAACCCTTGTGCTCTGTTGCCTGTGCTTAGTCATGCTGGCTCTGCATCTTTTGTAAAACAATGTTGCCTATAGCCTGAAAAATACAAGATAGCCCATTTTCAAGTCTTTAACCTTTAAAGGTGTAACAATTTTCCATTTATATAGGGATAAAAAGTTGCAGAACAGGAAATTACATTTATCTTGATGGAAATTTATAGGAACACTGCAACCAGATCTACCTGGACAGCTGTAAGAAAAAAGGATTCTGGCACCAAGAAGTTTGCAACAACCAACCACACCCCCTCCCCTTTTAATATAAGAGAAATCTGAATTCTAACTGGGGTAAGTATGGTTCTTTGGAACACTAGTCCACTATCTTCTTCATCTGCTAGCTTTCCGAATAAAGTCACAATTTCTTGCCCCAACAACTCATCTCCATTTATTGTCCTATCATGTTGCAAGCAGTACAAGCTTGGACTCAGAAACAATGCTAAGATCTCCATTTTATTTACCTTTTAATTTCAACTCTGAATCTTTCATTCTGCTTTTGATAGGTTTATGTCCCTTTCAGTATTTTCTTAGTTTCAGACTGGGACCCTTAATCTGGCATTCTAGATTCTAGTTGGCCAAATCTATGACTAACTTCTGACACTGATATCTTTCATGTTGAATGTCTAGGTGTTTCCTTTGATCCTCTGCAGACACCTGTCAATTTAGGTACCTACTTTGGGCTCATCCTTCTGCCTGCAACAAAATAATGGCAAACCCCAAACTGTGACAAGGACACAGAGACATAGAAATCCAACAATGTCTCTTGCAGCTTGGATTCATCCATGAGTCAATGAATAAACACTCGAAGAGCTTCTTCTCTCATCAAGACACTGGGCTAAAGGCTGTGGTGAATTCAGCAGAAAGCACACTGGCAGAGCACTTGACTTTGAGTTATATTTTGGGGACGAGTTGGAGCAGGAAGCAAGAGAGAAATTGGTGGTTCAATAACTGTGAGGTTCCCCCCACCCCCTGCTTGTAGTAATTACAAGGATTTAAGCATGGTTTTTCCTGAAGATTTTATTTTGGTTCCTATGACTATTCCTTACTTCCTTAATGCTATCCTTACATAGTATCTTTGGGTGATCAGGAAAAGAAGCCGTCAAAAGGAAAAACAGGCAATTTTAAGCAGTATGTCCATGCCTAAGGCCCTATAGATAGACTCTACAGTAGAAATCCAGGAGACATTGTTATAAAATGGCAAGTGTAGGACTGATTGCCTTGTTTATAGTAAAAATGTCCAAATTCAAGATTAAGGCAAACAAAAGTGCATTGTCTACACCCACTCTCAGCCTATCCCACCATCTTTTTTTCTTTAATCAAAGGCATTTGAATTTGTTAAGAAATACAGGACTAGACTAAGGCAGATTGCTGACACCATCATCCCTGCCATGTGTCACTGAAGATCTGTACATTTAAGCACATTGGCATATGTTGATTCATTTTAAGGAGATAGTTTCCTGGTGACTTCAAGAGTATGACTGTTGAAAGCTCCTTTGGAGTATTCAGCAACAAGTTTTTAGCTTCACCTCCTAAGGACTCAATCAAGCCACATAGAAAAATGAGCAGTGATTTTCCTTTGGCTATGACATCTGATAAAATGGAGTCCCTGCATATTTATAACTCATTATTTTATGCAGACATAGTCTTGCCAGAGACACCCTTAAAAGCTGATGATATAAAAGGAGAGAGTGGTACTGTGTCAATACTATGTACAAGATTATAAGGTGTGTCACATCATCACAGAAACATGTCATGTCATTACTTTACTTTCAAAGGATGCAAAAAGATTATAAACTACTCAAAAGCAGGAGTTATGACACATTTTGCATCCTACATATTGTCTCACTCAGACCCTTCTGCATAGCAGGCATGTGATAAACATGTACTGAATATATGAATGAGTCAGGAAGTGAGTAAGAGTACGGGTGCATGAATAAATCGATTAGTGAGGAATTAAAGGCTTTATATGAATAAGGTGGTAGATAATTGTATGCTACAGTAAGTGGGTATGAAATATTTAAAGATAAAAAATCCAGAGAGTCTGAAAGTAATACTGGAAAATGCTTTATTCTGTTTTTAGTAACAGGGGGTACTTCTGACGTAGCACTCAATTCAGACCTAATCTTCCCAAAACTAAGATACTCAGTAAACCCCTCCCCTTATCAAAGGGGAAGAAAACTATTTCTGGTATTTTCCCTGTTGTTATCAGGCAATGGAGCAGCCAGCATCACAGAAAATATACTGGAGAAGAAAAAATTATTTTATACTTCTGCTGAAGATAGAAAGTCAAATGCTCTCATTGCCTCTGCTCCTTCTCAGAATCCCACAAAATATCACTGAAGGAATTTTTTTAAAAACAAAGAGAAGTAAGAAAGGTAATAATGGTAAGAGAATTTTAGAAACCAAAAAACAAATGGGCAAGAAGTAACTGATTTAGCAGATCTGAAAGCTAAATCTGGAAGTGGGGAAACTGAGCCAACCCAATTTACATGCAGAGCCTCCCAAATGCCTCAGAATTGATGACATCTTGTTTCCCTGGAAGTGGTGAGAGGTGGGCCTAAAAGTAGGAAAATTGTTTGAAAGCCAATTTAAGAAGCTGCTAGAAACCCAGAATCCCTCTGTTGGGAGACTGCCTCTCTGGAGAGAGTAAAATGGAGACTCTCTGGACTAGATGATACAAACACAATTGAAGGCAGGGGCACCATACCCCTAACTGAGGAATTAGGTCAACATACACCTATTGATTGTTTAGATCTCATCTCTTCTTCCACTCTGATCCCAGAAAGCTATCAGCACGATCTTAACACTCCAGTCAGGAGATTGGACTCTGATCAGATCTAAAGGAAAGACCTAAAGATACTGTTGAGGAAGAATATGCCATCAGTAAATAGCTCATATCACCCTATAGCAGGACTTCTCAATCTTGACACTATTGACATTTTGGGCCTGATAATTCTTTGTTGTAAGGAGCTGACCTGTGCATTGTAAAATGTTTACTATCAGATGCCAATAGCACTCCCACTCCTCCAGTCACAACAATCAGAATGTCTTTAGATATTGCCAAATGTTCCCTAGGGGCCAAATCACTCCTTGTTGAGAATCACTGCCTTACACTGAGGTTCACAGCTGGCATGCCCTTGTCACACATCCAGAGCTTCAAACCTGCTTCTTAAATATTAATTGAAATTATATATGTGTGAGTACAGACATATTTGTAATCTGCACTTGAATTAATTAACCATTTAGGAAGCATAGTGTGGTTTAGTTCTTCTCAGCTAAAATTGTTTCCTTCTTCGTAAGATCTAAACTTAAGAAATTTTTTTCTAAATTTAAAAGTATCTCTCTCCCTAAAAAATTAAAACCCAAAACTATTAACATTATCTACCTATGGGAAATGATTGGAGGTTTACTTTATAAAATTCTAAACAGTTTGTTCTTTCTCACTCAAGGAACATTTATTATCTTCTTCTTCAACATCATCATCTTCTAAGAAATATCATCATACGTGATCAAGAGAGGTAAGTCAGTCAGGTGGATTCTCCTGAGGATACCTCTAAGGTCCTGGCCTTTAGGAGAAGTGCATCTTTCATCAGTTTGAACATGTGGAATTGCATTATCTTTCACACTGTTAACTAATTTTAATGTCAGCTTCAAATTAAAGGAGGAAGAAACCTTTGCTATTATGCTGTATCAATATGTGAAACACATTTTACATGTAAGAAAAACCCTTTTATGAGAACCATACAATTTCAAAGTAGAAAGGAACCTCAGGAGCCATCTGTCAACCTCTCATCCCAGTAAGCAATCACCACATCAGGATTCCTGGAACATGATCAAGGATAAAAGGCTGCTTTTGTGTGTGTGTGTGTGAATCAACTAGAAAGCCACCCAAACCTGCTTTTGTAACTTTAACCCATTGTTTTAACCTAGAAAAAAACTGTATTTTTCTCTCTAACCCATCAGTTTCAGTTCAAGAGTTCTGGTCTCATCTCTCATCCATGCAGTTCTGCAGCCTGAAAAATATTCCTAAGCTTCAGCAGTGTCAGGAAATGAAGTAGAACAAGCTTCCTGAGACATCTGACAGAGCATCCACGCCACCAAAAATCTTCCCACTTGCTCCAAACTCCTGTCAGACATACCCAAAGTCAACTAGGTAGTTAGCATTTCAAAAAGGAAGGGACTCTGTTTAAGATTGGTTATATGAACTAGTTTTGATTGGTTAGATCAACTAATCATGCAGCCTTTCACAGGCATCCTCTTTTCCATGGACATGAGCCTCCACCCTTCACCAATATCCATCCATTCATCGAGGAATGATCCTTATTCCTATTCAAAGGCCATGACAGTAAAAACACAAAGGTCATCTTCCTCCCTTACATATACCTATCTGAGATAATTTAAACTATAGCAGAGTACAATTAATATCTTTTAATTATGAAAAGAGACTAAAATCAAGTCACACTCAATTCACTTGTATTCTTAGGAAAAACTGTGCCACAGATGCCCAAGTTCTCATTCTTTTCTTTAGAGAGGCTTCTCATCTAAGTGGAAATCAAATAAGCTGCCAACAGTTAAAACTATCACTAAAAATCATCCTGCCTGTTACTCTGAACATCGAAAACTTTTTAGTATAAATATTGTTGTTAATTTGAGACCTTTTCCTTTTTTATAATCATTTTTAAGTCTCTAACTCAATTCAAGTCAATCATTTTGAAGTTAAGTCTGCAAATGATACAATGACTACTTTAACAAGATAATACAATAGTTGATGAGGCACTAAATTTTTTATTGTATCCTTGAATAGACTTTTGTTCTTTTCCCTCTCCTTTCTTGTTCATTTCCACTTGAATAATCCTGGCTCCCAGCCAGCCAGTCTTGGAGAAGATCCTGCTCCCCTACCCCATCCCCACCCCCAGCCACGATATGTCAAATACCAATTTTTACTCCTGCTGTGGCAGCTCCTCTCTTCTTAGAAGCTTTTCCTCCGCCTCTGTTTTACAATTTGGGGGAGTTACAAGGCAGTAATTTATGTGCGTAGTTGAGGTTCTTGACACTGCCCAGAAGGAGCCTACTCTTCTGGCACTTTCTGCACATCATCGGGTAGTAAATATCATCTGCAGGCCAGCAAGGGAACTTTTTTAGGACTTGGGCTGTTTCTGGTGCTTCAGCTCCTAATAGGCATTAAACAAAATATTTTACCCAGAGTCATCCTACCTACAACTACGGAAGCCTCATTTACTCCAGGTTGGTACTTCACTACCCAGGGTCCTAGGAGATTTTGTTTGTTGGCTTTTGTGTTTCATGGAGGTTGCCATTGCTGAGGTTACCCGGTACTATTTGTTAGAGAGTCTCTAAAACTATGGGCTTCCTGATAACTACTAGGAAGTAAAATGAGAATGAGAAAAGATCATAAAGTAGGACAAAGAAGTAGAGAAACAGAATCTCGAACCACCTGATCAACCCACAGTGATAATTTAGTTTTTGTTGCTCTAGAAAGGTGCCCACATGTCTGCGCAGGTCAGGCTCTCCAGATGCCCCTTCAGGCCTGCCCAGGTGGGCTCAGCCCTCTGCTCTAGCCTTTCTCTGCTCTGTGGTGGCTGAGGCTCTTCTCTGTGCCTGTTGAGGGGGTCTTCTCATACACAGCTGAGCGGGCGAACTGATTGCTGCCCAGGCCTGAAAACAGTAGGGGCTGGATGGTTTGTCTAGTTCTCTGAACATAAACTTGGCAGGAGGTTCTTTGAGTTGCCAAGCAACTGAACATCTGACATGAAGCCTTTAACAACCTTTACATAGATTACTAAATGTTCCCAGAACAAATTCATGTCTGGTCCGTTGAAGAAAGAAGAAGGAAACAGGTAGCCAACAGAGGAGTGGGGAGAAGAGAGCCACAAGGGCAAAAGAAAACAGCATGTCCTTGAGACTTGTAGGAAAAAGAGGAAGGCACTTGGGTGAAAGATGGAGATTCCCAGAGAAGGAGAATATGCACATAGGATGGTACAAAATAGCACTTTCCAACAGCTCTAGGGAAGCAGTCTACAGCAAAAAGAGAAGTTTCTAAGATTTTCACGTATTTTACAGATCCATGGGTCCATCCTCTATTTTGCTATAATCACTCAACTCAGCCACTCACCTCAGGTACACAGCTGTCACAAAATCTTGTACTATGAAGCTAACATGCCTGACAGTCTCATGTAGATATACATGGAGTAGAAAAACAGTGGAAGAGACAGTTAGCAAGGACGTAAGGATTCGCTGCCTCTGGCTTAGAAAGCTCTCGATTCACAATTTAACGTCCTGAGCAAGATGCCTTCCTGCTGCCCCTCTGGATCCACTTCCTACCCTGCTCCCTGGTGTAGGCAATAAGGGGATGAATTGCTTGTGGAGAACTGGAAAATAAGAATAAACTAAGCAAAGTTAATCAGCATTTTATTAACACATGGCTAAAGTTCTAAAACCAAGAATTACTGCAGTTTTAATAATATGTATGTAGGCCTCAAATTCTGTCTCCTTCTCTTTGTCTCTCTCTCTCTTTCTCTCTGTCTCTTTTATAAACACTGTACACTACATGGAAGTTAATTCAAACAGCTTCTAGTCATACCGTCAGCTCTTACACACACAGACCCAGCTACAGGCATTCCTTTCCCGAGGAAGTTCCAGGGGTCGAGAATCACTGGTGTGTGCTACAAGAGCAATCCTTTCCTCCAGACCCCAGAGCATTACATATGTCTTGTTTAAACAGTAGATTAGAAAAAGTGATGTCAAGAGGAAGAACCAAAACTTGAGTTATATCAGTTCTGCCGTTCTGTGTGATCACATGGAATCTGTAATTCATGTTTAAAATTTAAAGCAGTAAAATAGAGTGCAACTGTAATGTTTTGTCTGATAAATGCAAACTTAAATCATACACGAAATATTTTACTGAATTGAAATAACTTTAACCTCATAATTTATTCTTTTTAATTACTATTTATTGTAAAACTTAAGGATGATTCAGTAAAACAATAATGATGACTCATTATTTACATGATTATTATTAAAAATAATTTTGTCCTAAATGGATAAGGCAGGGGTATTAAAAATGATCTGATCTTGGTGTCAAAAATGCTAGGTACACCTTACCTCTATGGAGCACATAAACAATCTCCCCTGCTCTCTGGCTTCTGATTGGGTTCTAACAGGACCACTGTGGGGATCAGGGAAGGAGGAGAGTGACATTGGGGCATTCATCGCTTCCCTTCCTTGCAGGCTGGCCCCAGTCTGGCAACATCCTCTGACTTTTTTCTCCAGCTTTATTGAGACATGATTGACAAATAAACACTGTATATATTTAAGGTGCACAACATTATGCTTTGAAATATGTATATATTCTCTCTTTTCTGAAATATGTATACATTGTGATATGCTTCCCCCAGTCAAGCTGATTTACCTACCATCACCCCACATATTTACTGTGTGTGTGTGTGTGGTGAGAACACTTAAGATCTATTCTCTTAGCAATTTTAAAGTACATAATACAGTATTATTAACTAGAGTCACCATGCTGTACATCAGATCTTGAGAACTTACTCATCTTGCGTGACTAAAACTTCGTACTTTTTGATCAACATCTCCCCATTTCTCCTACCTCCCTGTCCCTGGCAACTACAGTTCTACTCTTTTTCTGAGTTAGGTTTCTTAAGACACTGCACATAAGTAAGGTCATATAGTATTTGTCTCCCTGTATCTGGCTGATTTCACTTAGTCCTCTAGGATCATCCAGGTTGTCACAAATGACAGGATTTCCTTCTTTTTGTGACTGAATAATATTCCATTGTATAATATTCCAATATACCACATTTATTTATCCATTCATCCACAGATGGACATTTAGGTTTTTTCCATACCTATGCTGCAATGACATGGGGGTATGGCTATCTCTCCAAGATAGTGATGTCATTCCTTTGGATATATATCCAGAAGTGGGATTTTTGGATCATATGGTAGTTCTCTCTTTAGTTTTTTAAGGAACTCCCATACTGTTTTCCATAATAGCTATACCAGCTTACACTGCTACCATCCTGTGACTTTGGTCACAGGTCAGAGCTCTTATCAGAGACTCTCTCCATATAACTAGTTCTCAACATTCATTCTTATTCTCATCAATTCTCTCTCTGCCTCTCTCTCTAGAATATGGTCATTGCTTGCTCCTCTTGTCCATTCAGATCCAAGGGTAGACAGGCACCACCCTCATCTCCTAGTAGCCTGAGGACACTACACTGTCCCTTATCATTTCCCTATACCCTGCCCATGTCTTTATAAATTCAGTTTTATTTAAACTCTCTGAAAGTCATCCAATTTGTAGGAATCAACTATTTCCTGCTAAGGCCCTGACTAATACATATTCTTATTCCTCATAACCCCAATTTCTATCCTAACTCTTCATTATCTTAGATTGCAAATGGAAAATTTTCTCCTCCTTAAACATGTGTATTCTAATTCCATGGGCTCTTATGATCCCGGGGATGGAGCAGTTAATATTAGTTGTTTAATTACAGTTTCAATATTCAGGGAAACGTAGATGTGCACTCAGCTGAGGCATCGCTGCAGCACAGCCTCCATACATCACCTCCTTTCTCAAATGTTTGCCAGTCACCTCACAAAAATAATATGGGACAAATTGCCTCATTTAGCACAATCCCTCTCTCTACAGAAATCATTATTAGTTTTCTGCTTCTCCCAAAAGTGGGAACTAAAAACTCACCAGTCATACCATCTCTGAAAATTAAATTTATACATTCTGGGATTAATCAAAACCTTTCATCATTTTAAAAAGGTTAATCTTAAAGCTAATGGAAAGAATTAATTCCAGGCAGTACTGACTTTATCCACATCTTCTGCATTTTATTTAATCCTTTTCCAAGTGAACAGCAACTAAAGTCATGACTAAAAAGCCTTCCACTGAAAGTTTTTCTTAGAATGAAGACTATTTTTATTAATAATTTTCAAAATAAATTTATGGGAAAAAGGCACATTCATTGAAATTCAAAGGATCTCTATTCTCTGCCCTAGTAATGATTAAAATGGCTTAAATACCCTCATAGTGTGAGAACTTAACCTCAGAGTGCCAAGCAAACCCAAGCAAGAAAACAAAGAATTATACCCAGCAAAAAATAAAACTACATGATTTCTGCAAAGTGATTCATCAGTCTGATGTGACTTTAAAGTGATTACCCAGGAGAGACTCTGGTGGTGGAAAGGGCCACTGAAGATACAATTACCACAACTAAATCTGCATTGATGAAAATAAGAGGTAGAGTTGAGCAACAACAGCAGCAATAATGATATCTGACACATCATGCTTACTATGCATGCAACGCACTGATTTAAATGCTTGACATGCATTCACTCATTGACTCTTCAGAGCAATCCCAGGAATTAGACCACTATTACTAATCCCATTTACAGATAAAGAAACTGATATTCAGAGAGTTCAAGCAATTTGTCTAGGTTATGTAATTTTTCCACAAAGTGAGTAAGTGACAGAGCTGGGATTCAAGTGTAGGCCATCTGGCTTAGAGCCCATACATCTAACCTCCAAGACACACCACCTCTACCAGAACGTGGGAAAACAGTCCTTTTACTGGTGTGCAATTAAAAAAAAACCAGCTTATCAACAGCACATGAATTCTATTTAATTTCTGCTTCTCTATCAAGAACAACACTAAAAATGGGAACTGAGATATCCTGAGAGAATCCTTACTGTCATAACATTTGTGAAGTCATGGACATGGTGTTAGAACCTAGTTTTGTCAAAAGAAAATGAATAAATGAGTTCAGTAACTCTTATCATTTAGGAAGGAATTAAGAACCCCTCTGTGAATCTGTTGACAGCTATGGTCCCCCCAGAAATTATTTACTTTGCATTCAAGTTCAGAGAGTTTGCAGAGGTCCTGATGCCCATCCATAGGCCCTATATGAAAAAACTCTCTTTTAAGATGATCTCTGAGTCTATAGCGCTGTCCACTTCATTTAAAAAAAAATCAACCAACAAACCAGTATTTATTGAGTGACTTCTACATTTAAAGCACTGTGCTTAATCTTGTGTGGAGAATGTAAGAAAGGATGTTATATAGTCCTTGCCATCAAAGAGCTGCATAGTCAAGCCTGCAAAATAGGACAAGAGAAGATAAGAGTAGAGTCATTACTTCTTTAGGGACTGAGAAGAAAGAAATATTATTTCTAGCCTGGGTTGTCAGGCAAGGCTTTAAAAGAAGACTTGGAATATGATGTGGTCTGGAGAAATGATTAGGACTGGAGAGGAAGTTAGAAAAGGCATTTGATATCAGAAAATAATAGAATTCTTCATTTTAACACTTGCCTGAATTTGTAGGCTAAAAATTTACTTTTGTGAGAAATACTATATCTTAGCTATAATTATTAAAAACTTTCTTTTCCTGCCAGATACTGATCATGCCACATCAGTACCTAGGTCCTCACCTGGGCCCAACTATCTGCTAGGAGGACAGCACACAACTGGAAGCCCTTGGCCTTTCCTCTCAGAAGCCAACTAGATTATGCATCACACTGCGAACCATGATAAGGATACCTGTCAATAGAAACTGGCTTCAGGCTCTTAACTCGTCTCCCCAAAGTCAGAGGAGCCAACAGATAAAAATTTATTTTGATTCTGAGGTGGCTTTCTATCTCATTAGCAATCCCATGAGCCTCTACTCTTTCCATTCAACTGTCAATAGTCCTCAATGTTCTGAATAAAGAAGCCATTCAAACTAGGATTAAAAAGAAGGAAGGGAAAAATCACTGTGTCTTTTCTCTTACTCCACGTGGAGGTGCTGAGCTGGTTCAACTCCCTAGAGAGCTCCCTTTTTCTTCTCTTTGCAATCCTGATCACAATTAAGGATTCAGGTATTTGCATCACACAGTCTTGATTCTTGCTGCAATTCTTTCCAGCAAAAATTTCACACAGAAGGACACGTTACATTTGAAATTCTGGTAGAATCAATGTTGAGTTGATTGGGGAAATCTAGAAATTGGAATTAAAGGCTGAAAGGAGACAGATTAATGTGTTAATTAGCGAGGGTTGCCAAAAAAATAATAATGTATAGAAATAGATTGTAAGGATGAAGACATCCAGTAAAACTGTCATTGTACATTCAACCAGAAATGGATACTGCAGTCCCACACGTGCAAAGGAGATGCAAGTTTCGAGTAGCTGCCTCCTTTCAAGAGATTCACAATTTGACAGTGTTACCATATCTCCAGAGGACTGGGTAATATCGGAGGTTATGAGGGTGCAGTAAAGTAAAGAAAGTATCACAGAAAACTAGTAGTTCAAAAAAAGAAATGAAAGTATAATTTTTAATGAACTCAAATGCTTTGGCAATGTTATAGCGGGGGGGGGGCAAGAATAAGACCTAACATACTAATATGATGGCTGCATCATTTAGAATATTTGGTGTTGCAAATAACCAGAAAACTCTGACTTGAACTGTATTTAAAATTAAAAAAATGCTTTTTCCATTTATACAATATTTCACATAATAAATAACAGAAGCAGGGCAGTACCTAGCCAAGGAGGAGCTATAAGGATTCCAGTTCTGCTGCCCTGGGACTCTCTTGGCTCTGTTCTCTACCCTAGACTGGCTTAATCCTCAGGATGAAGGCAAGAAGCCCATAGCAGTTCTAGGCAGTATGTCCTGACACAGTATCCAAAGGAAAAACAGGACCAACTTTCCCTGTGTCTTTTTCTCAGGACTGAGATAACGTTTCCTGGAAGCTCACAGCAGACGCCCCCTGCCACATCTCTTCCCTGCAGATTTAGATTGCATGCTCCTTCCTAAACCAATCACCAGTGGGAAGAAAAGGATTACTGTGAGTGGTTGTTGAAGTGCAGTCCCTGGATCATCAGTGGTACCTGGGAACAATGCAAACTATTAGGACCAGCTCTAGGGTTACTGAATCAGAATCTCCAGAGCTGGGGCACAGTACAGCAATCTGTGTTTTAAGAAGAATTCCAGGCGATTCAGATGCACTTAAGTTTAAGAACCGCTGGTTTAGAGTGGAATGGGTGTTGGATTCCCAACCATAATGACCAGGACACTGGTCAGGGGATCAGCAATTGAGGCGACCAAAACCATTAAGACCAAAGGTTACATTAAACTAGCATTTTTGAATGGTGTTCTGTTACAACTTTTTTTATCTTCACTATACCCTTTACGTCTCCACAGCAACTCTGTCAGGCATCACTGTCTCCATTTTACAGGTGAAGAAATGGAAGCTCAGACAATTTAAGTTAGCTCATCCAATTTTACTTAGCAAAGTCAAGATCTGAACTTAGGTCCTCTGATTCTAAAACTAGTTTTCACTCATTTTACCAGAGCCAAAACACAGGTTGCCCTCGTCCATACCTCTATATTATAGGGAGGCTCTAAATTCCTTGATATTCACATTTAAATAATGGTTGAACAGAGAAATGTCCTCAAATCTACAATCTTTCTCAGATCCTGGAATTCTAAGGAATTTCCAGGTTGTGAGGCCTCCCTGAGGAGGGTTTTTTTTTTTTTTTACTGCTTCTTAGAATATGGAGTTAACCAAGCCCAAAGAGATAGCCCAGAAATACAATAGACACTTTTTCCCTCTCTCTTAGGAATGGAAAGGAAACCCCTAAAGGCCCAAAACAAAGAGAAATATGAAAAATAGGTACTCAAGTTTCTATTACTCTAGATAGAGGCCACTACCATCTCAGTAACAAAGGGGCTTATGTGTAAATGACACATACGGTGGCCACAAGGTGGGGTGATAGAACTAAGATTCTTATGTTAAGCCAGGACCTCGAAGGGTTCTACTCTCTGAGAACAAATCTCTGAAAATAGAAAGAAAAGATAGACAGAAAAAAAAAAATCTATCCAGAGACGGAGGACAAGGAGCCTCCTTTATCTCAGGCTGAACTCTAAGGGTAAAAAAATCTCCCCTGATAATTTATAACAAGAAGCCTGCCCCTATGTGGGTTTGAGATATGAATTTACACTACCTGCCAGGTTGGTAAATCCCCAGTAGAGAAATCAACATAAAAATTGGTTCCCAGATTGTCATTGCCCCTGAGATCCTAGCTAAAGAAAACAGAAAGCCTCTTTGGAAAGACATATCCTTTATCTCAGGCCACACAGGGTTCTCACCAACAAGAGCTCACAATACTAAATCACAAATCCTGAAGGAACATGTCACCATGGATGAAAATCAGC
Organism: Camelus ferus; assembly: GCF_009834535.1. Classification (NCBI taxonomy): domain Eukaryota; kingdom Metazoa; phylum Chordata; class Mammalia; order Artiodactyla; family Camelidae; genus Camelus; species Camelus ferus. The sequence continues at coordinate 38,721,444 of NC_045701.1, read as the reverse complement.
AGAAACAACAAATACAAACTTCATATATTAGCAGGACAGGAGGTTTTAAATTATTTTTTAAAGTAAAAGAAAGAATTAAAAATATGAGAAAGGAACAAGATCCTACCAAAAAAATAAGAAATACAGCCATTATGGAAAATGGTATTAAGATTCCTCAAAAAACTAAAAATAGACTTACCATATGATCCAGCAATCCCACTCCTGGGCATATATCCAGAGGAAAGTCTAATTTGAAAAGACACATGCACCCCAATATTCATTGCAGCACTATATACAATAGCCAAGACATGGAAACAACCTAAATATCCACCAACAGATGACTGGATAAAGAAGTTGTGGTATATTTATACAATGGAATACTACTCAGCCATAAAAAAGAATAAAATAATGCCATTTACAGCAACATGGATGGACCTAGAGATCATCATTCTAAGTGAAGTAAGCCAGAAAGAGAAGGAAAAATACTATATGATATCATTCATATGTGGAATCTAAAAAAAAGAAAAAAAGAGGACATTAATGAACTCATCTACAAAACAAACACAGACTCACAGACAAAGTAAACAATCTTATGGTTACCAGGGGAAAGGAGGTGGAGAGGGATAAATTTGGGAGTTTGAGATTTGCAAATGTTAGTCCCTATATATAAAAATAGATTTTAAAAATATCTTCTGTATAGCACAGGGAACTATACTCAATATCTTATAATAACCTTTAATGAAAAAGAATATGAAAACAAATATATGTATGTATATGCATGACTGGGATATTGTGCTGTACACCAGAAACTGACACACTGTAACTGAGTGTACTTCAATAATTAATTAATTAATTAAAAAAAATAAAAGAACCAAGCAGATTTGAAAAAGATATACAATAGGGAAATTTCCAACTTCTATTATTCTTAACAAGAAATGTATGACCTCACTGAGAAATCATCCTGGGTTGCAACAGTACAGACATTGTCACAGAAGCTAGCAAGCTTAAAGTTAATCCCATTGCTCCATAAAGTATTGTGTAATCGGAGGCTCTAAGCAGGGAATCACCAAAATGCCCCACTTTAAATGGTAACCAATGTCTACCTCTACCATGACATGGAGAGATCTGTCCCTGTCCCCAGCTATAACATGGTGAGAAACAGGACAATAGTTAAATGACTAGTGATGATGTTTGTGAGAATATGGAGGGAATGTTTGATGAAAAGCTTTGTGAAATCTCTTGCTCTGCAGACCTTCTTCATCATGGTTTAATCCTTCAGCTTAGTATTTATATTTATGGTGTTTCACAACAAATGCCAACATTGCAGAAAGTACCAAATTAAATTCAACCCACTTTTTAATCTGAGTCTTCTTCATCAAATTTATTATCACTTTTTACTCTGACTCTGTGAATGAGAAGCCTTTCCTTTAAAATTTATTTCAAATAAATTTTAAAAATAAAAGGGAAAAATGCAAGTTTCAGAGTACTATCAATTTGTACCACATAAAAATTCAATTCCAGTGTTGGAGAAATGCTGCTCTGAAGGCCTGCAGTTTAGTAATCATCATAATGTACTTAATCACAGAGACGGCCACATCCCTTCTGCTGGCCAGACCTCGCAAAAGCCTGAAACCATGGGAGAGGTCTGTATGTATCAAGTGGATAGCTGGAAAGCACAGGGTTTGCGTCAAACCATGCCCATCAATTTGATGTTTCTGTCTTAATCCATTCCTGGCTAAGGGAAAGGCCGCTCCTTCACATTCCTCCCTGCATTTCCAGAATATGTGAATCACTTGGCAAAAGCTGACGCCAAAAGAATCCGCAAAAGGCAACTGAGAGCTGAGAAACCCTTGCCTGACCCTTCTTCAGAGAGAACAAACACCTGGTTTAAACTGAGGCTGGGAGAAGCAGTGACTCCTTCCCCGCCAGGGAGAATGCCTCATGCCTGCTGACTGCTTTCCACCACAGGAGAGAGGCAAAGCCTCTCTGCATTTGGGACCACCCTCTGCTACTCGGAAAGAAGCAGAGATGTCCTCCTGGCCCTTGTACAAACACCAGTTCTGTTCCTTATTTAAGAAACAGTTATTTGTCTGAATGGAGGCTACAAAAGAGCAGGAAGGTTTTTTTCTCCTAGAAAGTCAGAATTTGTTATCTATCTGTAACACAAATGACTCCTTTATTATAAACTTGGAGTTGATATGTCTACAGAGAAAGTAAATACTTGAAGGCAAAAGCAACAATGCCAAACTAGTAGAGCAGTATCAGAGATTTTGTGGTTAGTATGAAAAATAAAAAGTGACAGGCGGTTAGCTTTCCTGTTTAGAAGCCTAAGGCTTCAAAGAGGAGACCTCAGTGCTGCTGTTTCCCTGAAGGACAAATTGCTAGAGTGTCTTAGCAACTAGGTGAGCTCTTATTTACACAATCGTCAACTTCAGTTAGTTTTGGCCTTCTTTGTATTGTACCTACTCATCCTAAAACATCCAACCACAAAAGCTTGGCAGATAGCGCTTTCCTTCCAGTAGGTTCATCAGGTGTTCCTGGGTGCCTACAGCCTGTTTAGAGCTGTGTGTTAAATCCTCTGGGGAACAAAGACAGTCAAGTCATAAACCCTCTCCTCATGAAGTACATGGTTCATTTAAGAAGACAATTGTCTCATCACAAGAAAAAATGTATATTTATATTTCTTTCAATTTTATATTTATATGACATGTTGGATGTTCACTAAAGTTACTGTAATTATTTTCATAATGTACATCAAATCATTCTGCTGTACATCTTAAACTTATACAGTGCTGTATTTTAATTATATCTCAATAAAACTGGAAGAAAAAAAACTAAGGAAAAAAAAAAGAAGACAACAATCATTGTCTTCCCATTATGTGGGTTTACCTGCTTTGAGGCACTCAGTGGCTCCTCTAGAAACAGCAAGAGCTCATTTCTTGGCACCATCCCCTGTGCACCAGTCCTGGAAGTCTAAGGTAGCGATTCTCAAAGCGTGGTCCCTGGACCAGCAGCATCAGCACCATTGGGGAACTTGTTAGAAATGAATATTCTGAGGCTTCACCAGAGCTGAGGAATCAGAAGCTCTGGGACTGAACCTCAGAAATATCTATTTTAACAAGTTCTTCAGGTGATTCTAATGTACACTTAAGTTTGAGAAGCACTGGTCTAAGGGCACTACTTTTTTTTAAAGCTCTCCTACCTGTCAAACTGTCTTGCATTGTTTCTACTTTCCACCTTTTCAAAACTAGAGAAGTTTTGTTTTGCTGTTTTGTTAACAAGTTATGACACTTTTGGCTGCAACTCACCACAGACACTTACTAAACTAGCTTAAACAATGAGAATATTTACTGGACGACTAGCACAGGGTAGGTTCCTTGGTTGACCTAATCCACCAGCACCAGCTTGGTTTCCCCAGAATTCCACTAATTCTGCCCTGCTCTGAGGGTAAGCTTACCCCTCAGGTTGCCAGCAAGATGACAGCAGCAATTCAGCCTCACACCTGCACACAAAAGCCTCTAGTGGAAGAGAGAGAGCTCACTTTTGGAAACTCTTCCAAAAGAGTGAGGGAAAACCTTCCCAGAAGTCTCCAACACAATTTTCCTCTTTTATCATGGATCCAAATTGCAATATGAAGTCATTCCTGAACCAATTACTGGCAGGAAGGATGAGACTGACCAGTTAAGCCCATTACTGCATCTGTGGGTGGAGGCATCTTCCTCACCCCCCAGGCACTTGCTCCACATAACCGGTGGGTGGATGCCAAAAGGAAATCAAGGTTTGAGTAGGGAAGAGAAAGGAAGAATGACTGATAGGTAGACAACCCCAAAGTCAACTCATTCCAGCAACATCTTATGTCAGTTCATAGAGGCTATAGTATATTTTTAAGTCTTTCGTTTGGGGGATGAAATTTTCTTCAGAAGGATGGAGGGAAATGATATGACAACTTGTTTAAATTCTGGAATGTTTGAACTAATATTTCCTAGAGGAAAATGTTTCTTAAAATACCAGTTGCACAGAGAAGCATGCCTAAATCTGGCAGGATTCAGAATGAGAGTCTTGTTCAACAGAATGGTTAAAAAGACACACCAGAAAATTTTTGTTTATTACCAATGGTTCTAAGTTTGTTTTTTATACTAATGAAATATTATATGCCTGAGAAATAAGCTAAAAGACAGGTTATGTTACACTCCAAGACAAAGCATTTATTTGTCTTGGAATGTAACATAACAGACTAAAATCCAAATTCTACTCCAACAACTCAATGGACCCCGACTCTGATACTTTTGTTTACATAATTTAATCATCACTGGAAACCAATGAAAAATAGCCACAAGAACTAACAGGCTAGAAAGAAAACAAAAACAAAAGAAACATTAACAGGCTAGAAAGCAAAAGGAAAAGACATAAATGATAACCAAACTTTCACATAGTCAGCTTTTTCTGTGGTTTGATGATCATTAACAGAGATAACACGATGTTAACAGAGGCAATTATTCTGAATCCCTCAGTTCACACTTCAATTTTGTCTCTTAAAGGTTATCTTTCTTGGCTCTAGATCAGTGTTCCTCAACCTTTTTTTCAATATCAACACCCATCAGGTACTATTTTAGACATATTTTTGTAACTATCCCTCACAAAATTTTACCACCACAGATATACTCCTCATGTACTATATGTATATCTGTGCTTTAAATATTAAAAGAAGGGATTTTTTTTAACCCTGCAGGAACCAATTTTCACCCTGTGGGGTGGGGGTTTGATACTGCCTTTACTGAAAATCTAGGCTCTAGGGTTCTCCATGAGTCCAGTTTTCCTGTATAAAATTCTTCCACCTCCAAAATGAAAATGAAAAGACTTGAGAACCAAATGAATGTCAAACTACTAAGCAACATAAAAGAGAAAAAGGAAAAGGAAAACAAATAGCCAATCATTTAAAATAAATAAACTATAATTCAATTATAAATTAGGAATAAATGAAAACAGATTTTATGCATTACTAAGACTCCACAGCAGTTGGAAATGCTCCCCCGTAAAGTCAGCTGTCTGACAATGCTGAACCTCATGCTTGACTGGTGAAGAAAACTATCTTCACTGATAATAAAACCGCAGTTGCACTTTCCAACAGCAGTGAAACACCAAATGTTCTAGCTTTGAATCATAGTTCGCTATGTTACTCATGGCTTTACTATCGGAGAAAAGTTAACAAACAAGCTAATTAAGTTACCTTTTTTGTATAAGGCCCCTCCTCGTCAAAAAAACCCACCAAAAAAGTTTTATCAAAAGATTGTAACATTTGGACCTAAAGAAAGTAATCTGAGAATAAATGATTCATTTTTCAAGAGGAGGCATGTTGGTCTTTTATTCCAATGAAACAGTAAAATTAGGAGACTTCCCCTTGGCATTCTCTAGGCTGAGGGTAAAAGAAGCTACAGGGAATTCAAATGTATTGGGTCATTTCCCAATAAAGTCAGGGAACAACACTGACTCTCTTCCTCTTTAATGCCTCAATCTCCCTAGAAACAAATGCTGGAGAAGAACTGGCATGATAGGCTTTTGTGAAAGGAAATAGCAGAATTGGAATAGAGGAAAGTTACATATATTAAGTGCCAAGCAATTTCATTAAGTTAATATATTGATTTCTTAAAACTATCTTATGAAGTGATATTTTACTTCATTTTCAGAGGTGGGGAAAATATGCTTAGAAAGGTGATCTAACTTCCCCCAAGGTCACACAACTGCTACATGACAGAACATGGATTTAAATCCAAGCATAAACTCCATCAATATCCTGTTCCATCATGCATCCAGGACCTTGAAATAGTTGCCTATTACCCTTCCTGACTTTTTGATGCTATTTCTGCCTATGTTTTCCTCATTCTTTTTTTTTTTTTCTTCTTAATGCATTGGTACTCAAAACCTGCGTGCCTTCGTATTTCCTTAACCACTTCCTTTTTTCTTTCTCTTGGTTGGTGGCACTGTACTGCTCCTTCACTTTCAGATTCTATGGAATACCTCAAGGGGCAGGTCTTTCTTGCATCTCTTCTGAAGGAGCATCTAAGGACTGCTGAGTGACCTGTTCCTCACTGTCAACTGCTAGCCAATACAATAGTGCTTTGCTTCACACAGCTTGGCATTTTCCCTTGCTTCACTTCCCTTTTACTCTCACTCCTTCCCACTTGGGTTTGTATCTTCACATAAAGCACTTAAGTTCTTGTTTCAGGCTCTGCTTTCTAGAGAAACTAAGCACACACTTGGCCTTATAACACTTAGAAATTTTATGCAGTATTACATTGAATTTTTAAATAGACTTTATTTTAGAGCAGTTTTAGGTTCACAGCAAAATTGAGCTAAAGGTAGAGATTTCCCATGTACTGCCTACCCCTACACATATATAATCTCCCCCACTATCAAAATCTTGCACAGTGGTACACTCATTACAACCAATGCTGCTACATTGTCACATCATCATCACCCAAAGTCCATAGTTTACATTAGACTTTATTCTTGGTGATGTACATTCTATGGACTTTGACAAATGTATAATGATATGTGTTCACCATTATACTATCATACAGTTTAGTTTCACCACACTAAAAATCCTTTATGCTCCACCTATGCATACCTCCCTCCCCACTAACCCTTGGCAACCACTGGATCCTTTTAGGTTTGCCTCTTCTAGAATGTCATATAGTTGGAATCATACAGTATGTAGCCTTTTCAGATTGGCTTATTTCACTTAGTAATATGCCTTTAAGGTTCTTCACGTTTTTTCATAGCTTGATAGCACATTTTCTTTTAGCATTGAATAATCCACTATCTATATGTATCACAACATTTATCCACTCACCTACTAAAGGACATCTTCATTGCTTCCAAGTTTTGGCACTTATTAATAAAGCTGCTATATATATCCATATGCTAGTTTTTGGGTGGATATAAGTTGTCAACTCTTTTGAGTAAGTATCAAGGAGCCAATTGCTGGATCATTTGGTAAGAGTAAGTTTAGTCTTATAACAAAGTGCCAAACAGTTTTCCAAAGTGGCTGTGCCATTTTTCATTCTCACCAGCAATAAATGAAAGTTGCTGCTGCTCCATATCTTTATCAGTATTTTGTGTTCTGGATTTTGGCCATGCTAATAGGCAAGTAGTGGTATCTCACTACTGTTTCAATTTGCAGTTCCCTAGTTATGTATGATGTTGGGCATCTTTTCATATGCTTATTTGCCATCTGTATATTTTCTTTTGTGACATGTCTATTCAAGTCTTTTGTCCATTTTTTAATTGAAGTATTCATTTCTTATTGTTGAGTTTTAAGAGCTCTTTGTATGTTTTAGATAACAGTCCTTTATCAGAAATCAGAAATATTTGCAAATATTTCTTGCAGACTGTGGCTTGTCTTATTCTCTTGACAGCATCTCTTGCAGAGCAGAAGTTTTTAATTTTAATAAAGTCCGGCTTATCAATTCTTTCTTTCATAAATTGTGACTTTGGTTTTGTACCTAAAAAATCATCACCATATCCAAGGTCATCTAGGTTTTCTCCTATGTTATCTTCTAGGAGTTTTATAGTTTTACATTTTACTTTTAGGTATATGACCACTTTGAATTAATTTTTGTGAAGAGTTTAAGGTCTGTGCTTGGATTCATTTTTTTGCATGTGGATGTCCAGTTATGTCAGCACCATTTGCTGAAAAGAATTTTTTTACTCCATTGTATTGCTTTTACTCCTCTGTCAAAGATCAGTTGACTACATTTGTATGGGCCTATTTCTGGACTTTCTACTTGGTTCCATTGATCTATTTGTCCATTCATTCACCAAAACCACACTGTCCTGATTATAGTAGGTCTTTTTAGTAAGTTTTGAAGTCCAGCAGTGTCAGTTCTTTTGTTCTTCTCTTTCAATATTGTTTTGGCTATTCTGGGTCTTTTGTCTCTCTCCATAGAAACTTTAGAATCAGTTTGTTAATACCTACAAAATAACTTGCTTGGATTTTGATTGGGATTGCACTGTATATACAGGTAAAGTTTGGAAGAACTGATATCTTGACAATACTGGGTCTTCCTATCCATGTACATGGTAGTTCTCCGTTTATTTAGATCTTCTTTGCTGTACATACAGATCTTATACATATTTTGTTAGAGTTATATGTAACTATTTCATTTTGGGAGCTATTAATATAAATAATATTGTATTTTTATTTTCAAATTCCACTTGTTCTTCACTGGTATATAGGAAGTTTATGGACATTCGTATATTAATCTTGTATTTTGCAACCTTGCTATAATTACTTCTTAGCTCCAAGAATCAATTTCAGATTTTCTACATAGACAAACATGTCATCCACAAAGACAGTTTTATTTATTGATTCCCACTAAGCATGCCTCTTATATCCTTTTCTTGTCCTAGCATTAGCTAGGACTTCTACTACAAGGTTGAAAAGGAGTGATGAGAGGAGACATCCTTGCCTTGTTCATGATCTTAGCAGGAAAATTTGTAGTTCATCACCATTATGGTGAAGTTTTTTTTGTAGATTTTTTTTTATCAAATTGAGGAAGTTTCCCACTATTCCTAGTTTGCTGAGAGTTTTTTTTATCATGAATGAATATTGCATTTAGTCAAATACTTTTTCTGCATCTATTAATATGATCATATGATTTTTCTTCTTTAGTTTGTTAATGTGATGGATTACATAAGTTGATTTTCAAATGCTGAACCAGCCACGAATACCTGAGATAAATTTCATTTGATCATGGTGTACAATTCGTCTTACACATTTGTTGAATTCAGTTTGCTACTATTTGGTTGTTGCATTGAATTTTGATACAGAAATGTACTTTTTTATTCTAAAAGTGTGAAAACTACTTTAAAAAACCATAAATAAAATGGAAAAGAAAGAAAGATCATCCCAAATCCTACCATCTAAACAAACCAATGATTTATCATTTTCCTGCATAGCCTTCTGGTATTTTTTACTGGTTTTATAAAATTTCTAATAATTATTATAGTGACAATGATAAAATTTCTGTATCTTCAGAAAATAAAAGGCACCATAAATATTACAAATGATAGTTAAATGAGAACTATACTTAGATAGTTAAAAGTGTTGTTAGAACAAACTATGACTTTTGAATATCTAGTTTGTTGTTAAGCTGAAAAGAGGACAATATATGTCAGAGTCTACTGTCCATTTATATTTTTAAAATACTAGATAGACCTTAATGTTTTTATTTCACCTTTATCTCTGTTATTAACAAAAATTCTTAATGAGAAAGAAAAGTAGCTGAGTAACATCCCAAAGATAGTAATTTTTATGTGTCTTGTTGATCTCTTAAAACTGGTTTTAATTCATCATTAAGGTTACTCCATGCTCCAGAATGTAATACTGAACATTGCCACAATAGCAAGCTTTATTTCCAGGCCACTATTCTGAATTAACAAACACATCCATGTAACAAATCAAGAAGTGTACAGGAAACAGAAAAACCATCTGCTATTCTTGTTCTTAGTTAACACACTCAATACAAAGCATATTTCTAAATGAAAATTTTTATGTATATCACATATTTCATTTTTAGCAATATATTAATGTCACATTTGATATAAAGAGCCTTAAGAAATGAGTTTTAATTTCCACAATTTCTCAAATCTCTTCACACAATGAAATACACGGCAATCACTTAAAAGGGTCATGAATATCTAAATTGTCTGATGTAAAATAATGTCCATGAGAGATTGTTGAGTTAAATATGCAGATGACAGGAGACTTGCACTTTGGCAACGAGGGATTAGCAGAGTTCAGAACTACCTTCCCACCATACACAACAAGGAAACTGGATGAAATATATGACAACTGTTTTCATCAGGGCTATGACTAGAGTGAGGCAAGAAAGATGCTTAGGTGCAAAATTTAAGGAAACACTTGCATGGCCCTGAGAGTGAGTGCTTTCTTAAATTGTGTACCCTTGGTACCTCTTCTCAACCTAGTCTCAGCCCTGGTTTTTAGCCAGTAGACTGTAGACAGCAATGTGACTATAATTCCCAGAAAAAGGAAAATAAATGATATTAGCCCTACAGTAAGTCCAGATTTCTTCCTGGAGGGAAATTCCAGGCAATATTGCAGGTAGAGGGGACCCAAAGAGAGCTGGTGGTCTCCCTAAATTTAGGAGACAGAAACAAAAGTTTGGAGAGAACTATGACAGCTTAAACTAGTAGGGCAGAATATAAAAGAAGAGGAAGCTACAGGGAGAAAGAGTTCCAGAAACATGAGTAGGAATCTCCTTGAGTTTTGGGTTAAATGCAATCTGTGTATGCACACGATGAAACCTTGCAAGGGCAGTAAATTTCCTAGGAAACAGCAATTAAAGAGAGATGTAAGCTGAACAATTCCCAAAGCTCCCATAGAACTGGGAATTATTCTATCTTCCACTAGCCAGAGTAGAGAAACTTTCTTGAATATACAGGACATTCAAGAGATTCCAGAGAGTCATACCCTGTTTATAGGACTAAACTATCCACACAGTAAAGGCTGTTCTAGACCAGCAGACCAGCACTGTAATAGCCTATAAATAAAACTCCAAAATGTTGAAATGGTTTGTAAGTCATCTAGCTTATTCTAGAAAAAGTTCAAAACTCTTTAAAGAAATTAAAAAAAAAAATCTAGCACACACAGTGTAAAATTCACAATGATGGGCACCCAATCAAAAATAGTGACAGAAAATTTTCTATCTCTTACAGAAATATATATACCCACAAATCCCAGATAGTCGATGAACTCCAAGCAGGGTAAATACAAAGAAAATCACACAAAGGTACATCATAATCAAATTGATGAAAATTCATCTTAAAGAATAATCTTAGAAGCAGTCAGAGGACAGAAAGATACTTTATGTAACATGGAACAAACAAAAAATGATCATAGGTTTCTTGTAAGAAATTTTACAAGGCAGAAGACAACTAAATACCATTTTTAGTGTGTAAAAGAATACTGTCAACCTATAATTCTACAATCAATGAAAATGTTTCAAAAATAAATTCTTTTTTAGACAAATAAAAGCTGAGAAAATTTATCACCAGCTGCCTTGTACTATAAGAAATGTTTAAGAAAATCTTTAGGCAAAAGGTAACTAACACAATAGAAACGTGGATTACACAAAGAAATTAAGAGTATTAAAAATGGTAAATAGGGGGATATATGTTTTCCCATTTAAAAATGTCTTTAAGAGGTAACTGACTATTTAAAGAAAAAAAATAATAATGTATTGTGGAATTTACAGCATATACAGAAGTAAACTGTATGAGAACAATAGCATAAAGGCCAGGAGGAGGAAAATTGAAGGTTGTTAGATTCTTATACATAAATTTGAACATAAACTGTGATAATTTATTTGGTGCACACTATAAACTTTAGAGCAATAAAGCATAATAGCAAATATAAAGGAGGTAAATAGAGGAGGTAAAATAATAAATATTCACTACTAAGTAACACTAAATAATGATACTAAAATAATAAATACTCTACTCAAAAGAAGGCAGGAAAATAGGGAAAAGGGAATAAAGAATAGATAGAACAAAGATGTATTATGGTGATCATTTCATAATTCATGCAAATGTCAAATCACTACGTAGTACACCTGAAACTAGCATAATACTGTGTATCAATTATATTTAAATTTTAAAAACAGTAATTAGAACAAATAGGAAACAAATACGAAGGCAGTAAGCTTAAATCCAACCACATCAACAATTAACAGTAAATATAAATTGGCTAAACATTCCAATTAAAAGGCAAAGATTAAAGGCAAAGACCCAACTATAAGCATGTAGACATGCTGTCTACAAAAAATTCACTTTACCTCAGCCTTGTTCCTCCTGCAAAACAGGTCAGCCTTCACCTCAAACTCAATTCCAACCAATTCTTTTTTTCCTGTAGTCTCTCAGGTATTGCTAGTTTTCTGGCATTTTGATGTATGAGCACGTGTCCAGAGTACAGCAGAAAGCCCAGAGAATACAAGTCAAGAGAATTGTGTCTGGTCCCTGCTCTGCCTCTGATCAGCTGGTGAGATCTGGCAAAGTCACTTAGCATCGTTATACTTCAGTTTCTGATTCTGGGAAATGAAGAGCTAAATTGAGTTCTTTTCCAGCTCTCATGCTAGAATTCTAGAGATATTTTCTGCCCTTTAGTGGCATTCTAGAATACAGCCAAATTCCTCCTGTGGTATATCTGAAAGTCTAGCATATATATTTCTGTCTTTAAAAATGCAGCTGAAACTTATCATTTTCATTTTCAGGGACATTGTTGAATTATGAAGCCAATTCCCAAATTATATACTAATGAAATCAAGCAGAAGGTGAAACCTTCAAATAAATATTCTGTCTCTCAATCTCTTCCCCGGCCCCATCCCTCCTCCTGCCCACCTCCATGCTTCTCCTTTCAGCCTTTCCTTCCTTCTCTCTCCCTCCCTTCTTGCACACACACTGATGGCATGAGCAGAGCAACACAGCTGACAATCAGAAAGCTAGTAAAGTTGCTGAGCTACATTTGGGTATAAGGTTCATGACAAAGTCTTTTAGACATGAATTTATGCTGATTTAGCTCACCCAGAAAGGGGTTAAGAGTAATTCCCATCCCCATCAGGTGACCCCCATCAGCAATATGGGACACTTGCTGGTTAGAGCCCAGAGAATTGGTTAGTTCTGTGTAGAAGAGGAGCTTTGGTCAGAATTCATGGAGAAATTTCCCTTCTTCCCAACCAGAGTCCAGGTGGATCATACAGCTGTTCTCTCAACTCCCCAAAGGTCAAGGAGGAGCTGATCCCAAAGAATATGCTTTGGAGGAAAACAAACTTCTTAATATGCTACATTTTCAGATATTTGTACAGAAACACGTAGGAACAGAAAAACGCTAGAGTTAAAAGAAGCATGAACTTCCAGCTACTGCTGGTAAAGACACGGCAAGTTTTTCCCAGTTGGTAATAAAAGCCTGGGAGGAAGGAAATAAACTCTCCAATGCAGAGAAGGAAAAGCTGTAGACCAAAGAGCAAGACATCAGAGAAGAAGATCTGAATAAGATAAGAGCAGAGATACTTCAGTCAAGGAGTTTTGCCAACTTCCCAATCAGGAGGCACAGAGATCAAATACGAGAATGATGCTGCTTTAAGTTGACATTTAGCAATCTGAGGTCTTTCACGTTTAATCCCTTAGCTGCTTCAACAAAGTTCCCAGTAAAGAATCTGGTCATGTGTCTTGGAGGAGAGACAATCTGTGTAGAGTTGGTCCTAGGGAAGAACTGGAGATCCTGTACCCAGAGGATAGGGAAGCAGTCCTGTGTACTGTGGTACCTAAACAAGACTTATTTCCTTTTGGGTGTGACATGTGCTACATTGTAGCAAATGTGACATTTAAAAAATAGAGACTACCAGTAGCAAGTAAAAAAATAATAATAATCTTAGTAAAATAAAATTTCCATTCAAACCAATGCCATCAAAAGATAAAGGGGAAGAATTCCTTTCCTTCTATAAGGGTGAAGTACCAAGAAAGTAGTCTAGAGCTATTTCTCATTTCAAATTTACTCCTTATAGATTTGCCTAAAGCCAAACAGATCAAAGCATGGAATATTCATAAACCCACATTAATTCTATTAAGCATCCATTACCATAAGTGAAATCAATTTTTGCATTTGTGGCTTTCATTGTTAGTACCATCCATACCCCTTCACGCATCCCATCATAACCCACTCCATTCTAATCCCTCCCCACTCCCTGCACATACAAGCACAGAATGTTTTCAGAGTTGAGGCACACATGGCACTCTGCCAGTGACAGTCATGCTCCCTAAAACCAAAACGAGTAGGAATAATGTGGACTTTGTTCTCCCCCTTTCAGGGGAGCTCATTAAAGGGTGAGGCTGTACTACCACAAAACAGGCTAAACCAGTTCCTGTTAAACCAGTTCATCAGAGACATTGTAACTGAATAAGGAACACCAGCCTGGGGCCAGGAAACTGAGGTTCTGGTCCTAGCCCTGCCACATATTTTGACCTTAAACAAATCATTTCACCCCTCTACAACTCAATTCCAGCACTGAGTACCGCATTACTGGTGGCTGCTTGCTGGTCAGGAACTAGCTTTCTACAGGAGCTGTATTTCACCAGGGCTTAAATTCTCAAGGCAGCAGGCATGGCAAAAGATGCTCAATTTGAAAATTACCCTTGAAAGTCCATTAGGAAAGTACCATATAAGAGATTGATACTTGGCCCCTAAATAATACTTTTCTCCAGGATTGGAACAACTCACTCTCTCTTAGGTTAAGCAAGAGATAAAAAGTTGGCTTGCACTTAGGAGCCATATTAAAGCCAGAATCACTCTCAGCTCAGGAAGATGCTCCACTCTGGGGGGCCCAGGAAGGCTGAGATCAACTGAAGAAAAGCCAAAGTGTGTCTTCCAACCCAAGGGAGCTCTGGGGACACACTTAGGCTTATTAGGTAAATCAGCATGTAGAATGAGTCACAATATTTAAATTTCTTTCCAAATGCTCCTGGTTGAATTTGTATATGTTAAATATCACATGATGCAACTCAACTATACTGTCACCAGCAAGCATACTGGATTTTCTGGAACTGGCCAGATTCAGTTATTCTGTCTCAGCATCAGAGCACATGATAAATTACAAGCTTCAGAAACTATAGTGATTAAAATAATACAGGCCCTTGAAAGATAATTTATTAGCTTTTTTCAGACTACAATAGGAAATGACATAGGATGTTTATATATACACACACTCACAAACACAGAGGCTTGTCTTCCTGTGGCCAGAGTGTGATATAATATTATTTTTGACAGTTAAATAACAGACACTCTTTTAGAGTTGCTTTAAGATAATTCTGTTTTTGTACACCTAAATATTTTGCTAATCCTTAAGAGTAGTTTCATCTTTAGCTTCTCTCTCTACTTTTCACTGGGGAAAAATATGAACTCTGCCTTCCTGGGGAGAATCTCAAAATTCTATCTTGGAATGGCACATGATCTCTTGAAGTCAGTTTATTTTTTTAAGCAGGGATTGTAGGGCTCTAATGCTGTGACATAACTTCCTAGCTGGTGGCAAGAGGGTGAGGCCCATAGAAATACCAAAAGCATCATTTGTGGGCCCACTCTCCCCAGCCCAGCTGCCACCACCTCTCCTGTCCCAGGGAGCCACGTCCAAGCCACTGCATCCTTCCTGTTGATACAGCTTCCCTCCCATGCAAAGCAAAGCAGGTGTGCACTCCCTCACTCCCCTTCTACCTCAGCCAGTGAACCCCAGCAAGCATCTATCAAGGGCCTGCTTTGATGTGCCACTGTAACAGGTGCTTGAATCCTGCCACGCTTTCCTTCCGAAAGGAAATAATGAATCTGGAGCATTGATAACCTCATGCCATTGGTCATAAGCATAAAGTCTGTAAGATTTATGGAGCACTTATAATGTGCTAGGTGTCACACTAAACACATTTCATGAAGTAGCTCATTTAATCCTTCCTACCACCCTAGAAGCAGAAATAATTACTATCCCCAAATTACAAATGAGGAAACTAGGCCACCAAGAGAACATGTAGCCTACCCAAAGCTCCCACCAGAGTACACAGTGAGACTAGGACCTGAACCTGTGACGTCTGATTCTGCAGCTGGTGCAAAGAGGTTCTCACCTCAGAGCCTCCCTCTGAAACCCTACTCTCAGATGCAGGCATGGACTCCAGGCAGAATTCCAGAGGCAAATTCCCAGCCGATAGCTTAGCTGGTGAGAAGACTGGAGAGCACTGGTGTCAGCAGAGCAGAAGTGAGGCAATGGGAACAGCAGCAAAAACACAAAGGAGGGAAGGGAATGTTTGTTGAGGACCAGCCGGGGAACTCACAATCTTGTGAGCTATGTATTACTAATCCTCTTTTCACAGACAAAGATGCTGAGGCGCAGAATGTTAAATAACACACCAAAGGTAAGTCAGGACTCTGTTGAGCTGGAGGTGAGCAGGTAGAAATTTCATCCATGGAGGGAAAAAGAGGAAGAGATGAGATCCCACAGTGAGTGAGACCCTGGACCCTGGGCAGGTAAGGGTTTAGGGGCGGAAGCTGGGGAGAGAATATTAGAAACCAAGAAAAGAACCTGAAGTGCCTTGGGTAGACATGCAACTGGAGGATGGTTTAGGCAAGATGAGGTAAGACAGAGAGGAGGGAGGGACAATGAAGCAGAGACCTCAGAGAAGGTTGGGGGGAATGAAGGGACCAACCCCCTCTTCTCCTGGGCTGGTCACAGCCTTCCCTCTAATGCAAGCTGGGCTCTGCCTCCTACTTCCCCCACACCTCTACCTCCAGGTCAGTCTTGTTTTTTCCTCTCCTTTAATTGCCCAAACAATGGAACTGAAATAGACTTTTATTTTTATACAGTTATTGAATAAAGTCAGATGTTCTCACTCAGTTTTTAAATTAGCTGGACAGATAATTCTGTATCTCTACCATTACCCAGAAACATCACTGAAATTAAAACCAAGTTTCTCCAAGTAAGGGGACCTTATTGATATTTTCTACATTTCTTTAAAAGAAAAATGGTTTCTCATTTTCACCAGAAATTAGGTATTTTGGCTTCATGTGTTTCCCACTGTATTATTATTTTTTAAATAAAACTTGGGGGATTTGTGTGTTTGATTTACAGGCCTTACTAAGACACTAAGTAAAAACTCTTTTGTAAGAGGCTTTTAGCTGACATCTCAGAAATCTTGAAAGTGGAAGCTCTGAAACAGATGTACCTATCTGTACCTGATTAAAAGTGGTTTTAATGATAGGGGCCTACTTTTCTCATGTAACAAGGACTCTAACAACAGATGATTCTGAAGATGGTGCAAGGGCTTCAGGACATCTCTAAGGACCAGAACCTTCTGTCCTTCTGCCAGATCATCCTCAGTGTGGAGGCACTGTTTTCCCTCCTAAAAGATAAAAATTTTATACATTTTCTAACTATATGCCTCTTGAAGGGAGAATCTATTAAAATGCTTGAGCCAACATAATTAAAATCATAAAAATGTATGAGCCAACATAATTAAAACAATTTCAAGCCCAAATATAAGTGAAAAAGATATCTCAAAATCTTCATTCATAAACATTTATTGATTTGTACCTGATCTGAGGTAGCCACCGGGATGGAGATCGAGAGAGAAACAAACTATAAGCTGCACTCTACAGGAGCTTTCATTCTGTTGCAGGAGACACACAAAAACAGATCACAGGTCAGGTCACGTCAAAAGAGCAGAGGGTGGGAGCCCAGAGATGGGACAGGAGACTACTTGAAGACACTGCGCAAGGCTTCATAGAAAAGATTCCATCTAGTCTTGAAGGATATGCAGATATTTGCTAAGTGAATCAAGTAGCCTTTTCAGTGGCAGGAGCAACGGGATTTACAACACAGAGAAAGAACTGGAGAGACAGGTCAGATTACAAAAGGCTTTAGATGCTAGCTGAGGCAAATGGGGGTATTTCTAAAGTCTAAGAATGATATAGTCAATATTAAATTTTAGGAAGAAAAGCTGCAACCATGTGAAGACAAGTTTGTACAAGGAAGTGACCAGAGAGGAGGCAGTTGTGGTCACTGGCAAGATGTGATGAAGGACTAGATGAGACAGTGTCAGGGAGGAGTGGAGAAAGTGGGCAGATCCTGGATTTCCAAGGTGGACATGACAGGATTTGCTACATGATTAAAAGTGGAATGATAGGGGGGAGACACTGCCAAGGGCAATTCTCAGATTTTCAGGCTAGATGGAGGCTATGCCACTTACAGAGGTTGAAAATAATGATCTTGGCAGGAGCCGCTGAGCTCAGCTTTGAAGTATTGAGTCTGAGGCCCTGAGAAGTCAAGATCTGATTAGAGATGCAGAACTCAAGCCTGTGACCAATGTCCACCAGGCAGACATTGATGGAGGCCCCTCTGTTTATGGGTGGGGGGGCTGTCACTGTGGGAGTGATCCACAAGGGAAAGGAAAAGAGGCAGGCTGTTCAAGGAGAGGAGGGATAGGAAGTAAAGAATGGGACAGACAAGGGGAGAGAAAGGAAATGAGAGAAGGGACCATCTTTATACTTCACCCTGTAGGAAAGGCACAAAGCTACCTGAGGCCTCTGGGCCCTTCTTCAGACAACTCTATATAAAGGAAGAGAGCAGAATAGAAACAGAATACACATGACCTGTATCACAGAGGACAACTGGCAGCAGCAAGGAAGAGGCAGGAAGAAAGAGAAATAAATCATTTCTACTTTGTTTCAATAAATTAATTGTACTTTGTTTGTTTCAGTGTTTAGTGATAATTTTTTTAGTGGAGGTACTGAGGATTGAACCCAGGACTTCATGCATACTAAGCATGCACTCCCACTGAGCTATTACCCTCCCCACTGAGAATTTCCTTTAAAGCTAAGCAACTGAGATTTTTTTTTTAAAAAAAAGCAGCTCCATAGAGGAGAAAATAATCCTACACTCTTCAATTGTCCTTGAAGGAATTACTCTATTAGACAGTTATTAGTTTCAGTTATCTGGAAAATTCACTTAGGTGAAACAGCGTTTGTGAGAGTGTCAGGATAAAAGAATTATTTCCATTTATAAATATTCATTTTTCTTTAATCATTTGAAATAAAAACCCTGCCCTAAAAAGAAGTAACTGGTTTAGGTCACCCTAACACTTTTGTAATTCTAGGAAACAAGTCAGACTAGTTTGAAAGTTACTAGAGTGTGGAGCCTAATAGACCATGCACATGAGGACAATCAATAAATATTATTTTCCGGTGATGATTAGGCTGGCCCTTCTTTCCCAGCAGGTATTCAATTCTCAGCCATTTTCCTCTCTTCCATGCACGAGCTCCCACTGCCTTCAAAGGAAGCTTTAAAAATGGATTAAAGCAAAGATCATATATTGACTTCAAAGGGAGCACTGAAAACATAGAAGATATTTCATACAGGAGGGGACAGAGATGGAAATTTTGTTCCTCTTATTATTTCAGGCTTAATGAATACCATCAGCATTCCCTGTGCATTCAGCCAAAAGAGTGCTTCCTTCCCTTTGCAACACTTTTCATTTTGACGACATCATAATAGTTATTTATTCTTTAATAAAAATTCTAATGCTTGCTCTAAATATTTCAGTATTATTTCAGTGATGCTAAATATTAGTCTTCTTCCTCTATGATACAGTGGCCATGACAATACAATTTTGTCACACCATGTAAAATATTGCCATTTTAATTGCATACCATAATGTCACTATGGAATGTGAGGAGAATTATTCTTGATGGCACAATATTATTTTATTATACATAGCCCGATCTGATTTTGGGTCTCTCTTCCTCTTCTAAATTGCAAATAATTTAATATAATAAATTCAGAACTTTCTGTCCAAGTGGCCACCAGACCTGTTGTTCCTCTGAATGTTCCAGTGTTACCGATGTTCCATCACCATATTAACATCTGTAAATTCAAAAAACTTACTCTTTGCAGCATTAAAGGGACTCTGAAAATAAAAACATAGTCCAAGTAGGGTTTGTATTCTCCATAAAAAAACTGCATACTCATTCTAAAAAAATAATTATGATTAATTAGGGGCTCTTAAACATGTACATGAGCTAATAAAAGTCCTACAGAGCCCTCTAAACTCACAAGGACTCTGGTGTTTTACTCCAGAGGTAGGACATCCAGCTAAGGAATAACAAACAAAACTAGAACGCAGGTGTGGTTGACATGTAGGAGGAAAGCAGGCATTTAACCCAAATGCTCAGGCCTTTCCTAGGGAACTCCATGCTCCCATTACTGTGCTCATGACTGGTCTGTCTCCCTCTGCATGACTCCCCTGGCTTGTATACACACTCATTCTCTCTTTTTCAGTCTCTCTGTCTCTCTCTCTCTCACACACACACACACAAACACACTCACGCATACACAAACACTTCTATATGACTTAACCACATGTGGGAGTTGTAAGCCGCATGATGCAGAAAAGAGAGTGGGAGGGAGGGAGTCAGAGAAGTCTCTCCTCTACCCCCATAGAGAAAGCAGAGGAGGGCATAGCTGAATGTGTTATACAATTCAAAGGAGAAAAAGATCAGACACAACATCATATTTGATTAAGTTCCATATAAGGACTCACAAATGAAATAATGAAACAAGTGGGACTAGTGCCAACAGTAAGTCAGAATGAGCAAGAGAAATAATTACATCAAACCAGTGAGAAAGTTCAAAGGGTATAGGGTTGCACTGATTTAGCTAAGCCATCCAAGTCTGACTTCAGATTATAAGACAAGACCAGATACTGCTCAAGAGAAATGATGTTTCCTAGACCTTGTGGTATACTGCATAAGCAGTTAGGACAGAAATGATCAAAATGTTACCTTTCTCAGTTTATTCCTCAACTGAACCCAAGAGCAAACAGTTTGAATGAAAACTAAAACTGGAAGCCTACATTCTCCTCATTCTCAAAGGAAAGCCTGGTTTGAGTCTAAATTTGCATCCATATTTTGAACCAGGTAAGTTCTTCTGAAAGAGAACTTTTATTTTAAAAGAAAAAGTACTAACTTCACCTGCATTTTGTGCATTTTACTTATCCACAAATACACTCTGACAGAACAATGACTACATGAGAAGCACTGTGCTAGGTCCTATGTAAGACCCTAAAATGAAATAGACTTGGACTACATTCTCCTAGGGCACTGGGAGGAGGGCAGGGCATGGATAATGATGTTACAGGGGAGAATGTGTGCTACGGCCATCATGAGTGAGAGGCAGGTAAAGCTATGTCATGTATTTCACTTAAAAGCACACTTCACTAGGAGGGTTTCAAAACCCTAGTTCTGAGAATAGTTTATAGATTTTCTATGGGGAAAAGACAGATGGGTCCCAAGGTCAAATAAGTTCAAATACATTTGAGAGACACTTGGTAGACAAAGTTAGAATAGGTTCTTTACTGCAGGACTTCCCAATACCTTTGAGGAACTAACATAACTTGCAAATTTACAAGAGAATAGAGTTGGTAGCACTTCTTAAACTTAACTTGACCATAGAACTTTTTTTCACAGAGCATCTCATGGAGCTAGTGACCTACAAAACACTTCAGGAAGCTCTAGGAGAGTTTGAGCTTGTGTAGAAGACATGGAGCATTTCAAATTGATCAGTCTCGAGTAAGTGAAGAGTCATTAGAAGAGAAAGTGGGAAAGGTAAGTTAGGGTCAGATCATGGAGGGCTGTGACCCTCTGACTACACCCTCATGAAAACCCCTCTTTACTTGGCTACCATGGTAAGAGAAATCTGAATGACTGTGGTTCAAAACTAACTGGCTCTGCCACTTATTAACTATAAAACCTTCAGCAAATTACTTGACTTTTCCATCCCTGAGTTTCCTATTTCCTCATCTGTAAAATAGGGTTGTTACAAGGATTCAATGAGTCCACGAATATAAATCACTTACGAACCCTGCAACATAGCAAACACATACTAAACCTTTGCCTGTCTGTTTCTTTCTATCTGAGGCTTGATTTCCTTTCTAGCCTTTGACTATTCCTCTCTGTCTCCCTTGTTGGCTCAGGATTTTCCTCTTGTTCCTTAAAGATTGGCTTTCTCCAGAGTGGTCCCTTTATCCCCTATTTTCTACTTATCCTGAATGCTCTGCTTGAGAGATGGCTTCAACTTGTCTTCTATTCTACTTCCAAACCTCTTTTCCCCTCTGTATTACATATCTCATCATCCAATACCCAGTTGTTCAGGCTAGAAAACCTTGGGTCCATCCTCCAACCCTGCCTTGTCCTCCACTCCTCCCCACCCTACATTCAATTGGTCAACTGATCCATTGACTCCACTTCTGAATTGGCTCTTGAATTAATTGATGGCTCTCCATTTCTGCTATAGGTTTTCATCACAATCTTACCATCTCTCATTTAGATTTTTAAAGAATGTTTCTAATTTGTTTCCCTCTTTCAAATGAGTCTTCACAGTATATTTCATAACTATAGTTTGAAACCTATAAAGATCCTAATTTTACATTAAATGCCTTGAACAATAAACTCCAGTTAATGATATTCATGCTGAAATATTTAGAGACAAAAGAACTAAAAAGTGTAATTTGCTTTGAAGTGCGTAAAAATAAAATGGCTTGATGGATTGTAAAGGGATGAATTGTTGGATAGATCAGTGATATACTTAAACAAGTATAGTAAAATGTTTACAGTACAATTGATGATTGTTATACAAGTGCTCATTGTAGAATTCTTTCAACTTTGCTATATGTTTTAAAACTCTTCATAATAAAATGTCGGTCAGAGGAGGATCATGAAGTCTCCCTGTCATCTAGATGATAGCATCCAAACATGTTGGGTGGGCCCATCACAATCTGGCTCCAAACTACCACTCCAGCTTCCCACTCTTCCCCCTGATTTGCACCCTGTGTTCCAGCCAAATGAGTCAAATGCCTTAATGCCTTATATACTCTTCTGGGGCCAAGGTTTCATCATTCTTTTCTCTTTGCCTGGAAGACTCTTCCATTATTTCTCTATCTAGCAAATGTCTAATTTTTCTTAACAGCAGCATCTCCACTCAGAGACTTCCTGGGCAAAATTAACTGATTGATATACCAATAAGTTACTGTTGAGCTGTGGTTGGTGCTTATGTATGTGTTTTTCCTACCTGTGCTAGGAGCTAATTGATGGACTATGTCTCTCAATCTTTGTATACACAATACTCAGCATAGTCTCAACACATTCAAATCATGTCTCTGAATTAAACTGAACACCAGACTAAGAAATGTGCTACTTTTTGTTGTTGGACACATACACATGAGTTTAAGTTAAGAAGCAATAGGTTAATTATAACTGATTGTTTATCTAACTTAATACATTATTTTGTTTTATTGATAAAGCCCAAAATTAAAAGAATCAAGATGTATGCTATTTTTTATACAAAGCTGTAAGTAGCTACCTCTGAGCCGTTTATCTCAGTCAGTAGCAATTTCTCAGTCCTCTGTTCCACATAACAGTTGTTCTCATCACCTCTCATCTTTAACCAGGGATAACTATGATACCAGGATGTATAGCTGTCCTACTTTAATCCAAATGGGTTGCACACATTTCAAATCTGTTTTCCATAATTAAGAAGTGAAGATTTTCTCTTCCTATAAAGACTTTTACATCAACATGTAAGAGAGGAAAAGCTCACTTATGACGAGCTGATGCTTCGTCTATTTCTAGAAGTGCTAACGACAACAAAACCCGTAAGTTTTGAAATGAAATTCTGTATTATAAGAAGCTAGAATCATCACTGAAACATTAAAAAGTCCCTCAGAATTCTTAACGAAGTTTACAGCTAAACTTCTTACCTTTCCCTAAAACTTAACAGACAACAATTAGCAATAACACTTTAACCTCTCATTTCATTTCCCTCTAATCATTCTGTGTTCTCTTAAGAAACAGCCTCCAAACTACACAAATTCTTGTTTTGGGTGTTCCTAGCCCCTCCTTCTACTGGGTTCAGAAAAATTCTTGTGAATTTAATAAGTAAATGCTTGATTCCAAAAATCTGTCTTGCCATTCCTGTACTTTCCCTTATCATCCAGAAACCACTGTAATTTTTAACAATGTAACTTTTATCATAAAGAAATTTTACTCTAGTGGAAAAAAATGTGACTGCTTCCAGGTTCACCATGATGGTATTTGATTTGGATGACTAGTACTTCTTACCCATTACAAACACTACATCTGATCCACTAAATTTGCATTGGTCCAAGGTTCCCTGAACTAAAACACCCCCTCTTCTGCCTGGCAATGGCATATTTCTTTACAAAAATCTTCAGTAGTGATTCAGAACTCCTCTACAGTCATAGGAATCCACAAAAGACCCGTCAAAAGTAAAAGAAGATGTTAAGTTAATAAACAGCATTTACAAAATGGTTACCATTTTGATTTGCATAACAAACCTTCCCTGACTTCCAGGCCTGTAAGCCACTCCCTTGGCATGCTCTCCTCCTCAGGACCACATGCATCCTTCTGTATGGCAAGCTGTTTATTGGTCTCCTCTACAATGAGAGGCAACAACAAGAGGCTGGGGTATTCTATATCCCCAGGACATAGTATAGTACCAGGAATAAAGTCAGTGCTCAGTAAAACATTGTGTTGACATGCAGGAAGGAGAGGTAAGGACTATGGCTCACACATCTTGCGTATGACATTTTTAGGTCATAGAAAACAAGATAAGCATTTATTTCTAGGACTGAGATAGTTAATTTTCATGTTTCTGGAGTTCTCTTGCCATAGTTTAATATAACCTTCTACTTCTCAATATTACTGTTTAAACTAGCAAATAGCTCCCCTCAAAAGAAATGAACCAGTGAGAGAAATTAAATAAGACAATTTGTTGACTCAGTTTTATACCTTCAGGAACTGACTGAAACTAAAACCAGGAGTCATCATGAGTCACTCTTCTTCCTCTCGCACATAGGAAGGGGATGCAATCACGAAACAGAATACACAAAAAGTGAAGCAGGTCCCTCCAGTACGAACACCTGCCCAAGTCTCTGCATGCCAGGAAATCTAGAAAATACAAACTCCAAACAGATCCTTAACCACTCACTCATTTGTTTACATTTTGAGAGCCTTTATAAGAGAAATATATTTTAGCTTTAAGGGACTATCCTCCTTTCCCCCGTCATTCAACAGTAAAGTAAAAGATTTATTTTACACAAGTTAGATCTTCCATTTCACCAGCACTAATAGGGTCTCTGGTTTCCTCCCTGATCAATCAGTATGTTATTTATGGCTAAGCCTCAGGACTGTGCAATTAGAGACACTGCAGGACTCTGTTAATGGTCATGCATCAGGAACAGTTATAGCCTGCAGGGAATCAAACTCAGTCATTATTTGGGTTCACTATTCGTAATTAAGCATTTAAATAACATTTTGCGTATCTAGCATGTTCAGTAATAATTTTTATAAGTATTCCTCATAAGAACCTAGAATAACACCATCAGATCAATAATATCATCTTTAATAAGGCACAAAATGATGGGGGCTGGGAACCAAGAAAGTCTCTCCCCTCTGCATGAAAGTGACGCACTGCCCCAAAGGTAAGTACCGAGTCACTTCTTCAACAGAAGTTTATGGTTCGTGCTGAATTGCCTACAGTCCTTCTGCCTTTTACTAGGTCCTCTCTTGATGTGTAGCAGATATTTCAGAACTTCTGACCCTGCCTGAAAATTCCATGCATCACATGTTCTGTAGCCAAAGTGGAACAAAACATACTGGCTTAGAAATAATGGTCACGTAATGGCCTGATGTTACATTGCTCTAGGGAGTTATGATTTAAAGTGAATTTACACACTTAAAGAAGAAGAAAAAAAAAAAGATTGAGAACAACTAAAAGAATTGTTATTTATATTTAGAGCAAGTCAGCCACTAAAGGGATAAACTCAAGTGTTTACAATGGATTGTTCTCCCCCTCGCCTCTCAAGGAAAAAGATTCTTTAATTCAATTTACGATACATATTGTGCATGTGATGGTTAATTTCATGTGTCAATTTGACTGAGCTAAAGAATGCCCAGATAGCTAGTAAAATATTACATCTAGGTGTATCTGTGAAGGTGTCTCTGGAAGACTGAATGAAAAAGATTGCCCTTACCAACATGGGTGGACATCATCCAATACGTTGAGGGACTGAACAGAACAAAAAAGGCAGAGGGAAGGTGAATTTGTTCTCTCCACTTGAGATGGGACATTCATCATCTCCTTCCCTCAGACATCAGTGTTCCTGTTTCAGGGACATTTGGATTCAGACTGGCATTACCCCTGACTCCCTGATTCTCAAGTCTTCAGACTTGGACTGGGTTACACCTCAGCTTTCCTGTTTCTCCTGCTTGTAGACAGCAGATCATGGGACTTCTCAGCTTCTATAATGGTGTAAGCCAATTCTTGTAAGAAATCTCCATATCTTCTATCAGTTCTGTTTCTCTGGAGGACCCCGATTAGTTTAGTGCACAACTATAAGCTAATGCTTGAAAGGAAAAGAAACAACAATCTCAGGATCAAGAGGCCATTCACTATGAACAAGTCCTGTGAGCCTAACTATACCTTAATTATTATTTTTAAACAGTTTTATTGGACAAGTAGTTCAGAAAAACATAATAGATTTGTATACCTATATAGACTCCACCAAGAATTTTGACTCAGTTGGTCTAGATGTAGACAAGATAACAGGACAATAAGAAATCAGTAACAGATCTAATGACCTTACCTAATAGTTACTGGTTTCTGGGTTCTTATCAGTCTGGAAGAAGGTTGTTGGTGCCACCCTGCATTTCCCATTCCTTACCTGTTTTAGACAACAGGTCTCTCCCTCTAAGTGCTTTTTAGACCCATCCATTTTCTTCCACTTCACTGCACATCTTGATACCAGTCCTGGCTATATTTCACCTGGGTCCCCGCAATGGCCAATCTCTGCCTTCAGTCTTGCTTCTCTCTGGTCTTTTGCCCCCATTTTAAAAGGGTGCCCATCTTTCCTGCTTTGCCCAGTTTACACCTATTGTTCCATCATAAATACTAATAATTACTTCCATTCTGAAAAGTGCCCCCTAGTGGGTGAAATCATATGCCTAACTTTAAACAGCGTAACTCTAACCACATCACTCCTCCACTTAACACTTTCAGTGGCTTCCCCCTGCCTTTAGTGTAAATCCCAAACTTCTTTGATATGGCTTTTTAACTTCTTAATACCACTAAGCTCTGAATACCATGAGGAAGAGATTTTGGGGGAGGGGGTCTGTTTTGTTAACTGCCATAACCCGGGACCCCAAAGAGTACCTAGCACATAGTATGTTCTCAACTATGTGTTGAATCATTAGCTTTTAAGGAACCCAGTTTGGGCACTACCTGTATCTCTGATTTCATCTCTGACTT
Source organism: Camelus ferus (assembly GCF_009834535.1). Taxonomy (NCBI): domain Eukaryota; kingdom Metazoa; phylum Chordata; class Mammalia; order Artiodactyla; family Camelidae; genus Camelus; species Camelus ferus. Next base: position 38,694,538 of record NC_045701.1, on the reverse strand, counting down.
CTCTTCATAGTCTAGTCTTCAGTCAGACTGTACCATGTTCAGATCCTTTTTCACCTCTAGGCCTTTGCATATGATCTTCCTTCTGCCTGGTACATTCTCCTCCTTCCCCAGATCTACCTCTCTCTTTCCCCTAATCTCCTGCCCAGTTCCTTTAGAGTGCAACTTGAAAGTTACTTCCTCTGGAAGGCCTTACCCAACCCTCTAGCTAGGAAATGTCCCCCAGCTATTTGTGCCCACACCACTCTGTACTTCTCCTAGGCTAATACTCATCATACTTTCCAGTTAATTTTTTTGCTTGCTCTGTCTCTGTCTCTGACTCTGTCTCTGTCTTTGTCTCTGTCTCTCTCTCTCTCTCTTACTCTTTCCTTCTTAGTTCTGCTTGCTCCATGAGAGCATTTATACATATTCCCTGCATCCAGGCACCTGCTACAATGTCTACCACATGGGAGGAAACTAATAAGTTGCTCTTAAATTAATGAAAATAAGCTAATGTGATCTTAAAGATACAGAACTAAGATAAAATGGGATAACAGTCCTGCCTCCCTCCACAATGGATGATGTTCAGTCTTGCAAATCTTGTGTTAATGTAAACACAGCCGCTGCCTGCTCAGAGTAAAGCAATCAGTAGGGTTAACAGACTGCAAAACAGAAACTGAGATAGTGCTGCCTAGAAAAGAGAGGGAAGGAGGAAACAAAGAAATGAGAACTCCCTTCACATTTCTGAAAGGAAGATTAAACAGCTTTCGTGTGGCCCTGCTAGGGTCAACAGAAGGAATTAGAGGACAACAGGTTTGGGCTTTTTAGCAGTTAAAGCTACCAAAAATAAATGTGTCATCTGTGAGGCACTGACTTTCCTATCTCTGAGGATTCCTGATAGGCCAATTGTCATTTGGTGGGGATGTGAGGTTGGACTAGGTTTTTTTTAGTCATAAGTAGCAAAGGAAAAAAATGATAGAGATTGAAGTAGTTAAAGCAGCTTGGTCAGTTTAGAAGGGAAGTCTCCCTAGGCATGCCTCACTGAGCTAGCTGGGAATTCCTCCCTGTCCCCATCTATACGCCTGTGAAGAAAAATCGGCTTGATCAAGTAGGGTAAGAGGCAAGGTTTAATAAGCAGGATACTAAGAAAATTAAAACCATGAAAACGTGGTTGATGGCAATCCATTATTGTTTAAAAATACAATAAAAATACATTAGTAGATATTGGAATCAGTACTCAACTTTTACCAAGCACAAAGAAAAAAGAAAAATCTGTTTGCTTTAATTCAAGGTGAAGAGAAAGAAAGAGCTGATCTTTTACATAATAAATAATATCTAAAAACGCTTGTGTTTATAATCTTAACTCCTGAGTAATTAATAACTTATAAAACAAAAAAGCAAGGTGACAGAATCTGCAGCCACTTCATTACATGAACATGAATGCTTTTGAACATTTCATATACTTAACCCAAACTTTGAGTCATTGGTGTAAACGTGTAGGTTTATCAGGTTCTGAGAAAGACTCCAGGTGACAAACTAATGACACTGATCTCTGTTTTGGAGGTTCTGTTGTTCTGTGGACTTAGTGGGACAGGAAAGAAATTCCTAGCTGCAAGTCTAAAGAAGTGACTAGGCCCCTCTCATTCAAAAGAGCCTGTCCCAGGGGAGTGGGACTGCTGTTCCCAGGAGAGCTTCCAAAGATCTTCTGAATTATTCATGGTATGAGTTGGAGCAGCCCACTGCAGGGAATTTTAGAATGCTCTTATGTTTGGCTAGCACGCAGGCCCCTCTCAAGGACCTACTCTGGAGCTCAGGGAGGTTAGGCTGGTTTGTAAAGCACCCTGGTGTGTGCCTTGGAACTTCTTTCCCCCAGCTTCCTCTGAGCTGCACTGTGACCTTGTACAAGACTTTCTTTTTCCTAGGGGACAAATTTGAGATTTGAACACCTCAATTTTCATCATTAACATTTTGACTAAACAGACTAAACATAAATAGAAATGCTTGTTACAGTTTTGGTGATCAACAGCACTTGCCACCACTACTCCCCAGTGTACGTGTGTATACACAAACACATACATACATACACACACACACACACACACACACACACACACACAGAGCATTTTCTAATCTGAATGTAAAGAGAGAAGGATGTCACTCTCTAGTTAGAAAAAAAACACAGCAAGAGATAAAATACTCAGTGTCAGTCAAAGTCAACATTCTAAAAATTAAAGGGCTTGGTTCACAAGACAGATTGTCTTGCCCTCGCAATGGTTTTCTGAAGACCTTGGATTGAAGTCAGAGAGTATCTGCCAAGGAACACAGCCATCCCCCACCCCACACATCATCACAAACATCCAGCCACTGGGTGGTGTAGGAGACAGACTATCAGTGCAGTTTGACAACTCATTCAGAGGGGACTTTGACCCCAGAAGAGACTGCCTCACAAACAATTAACTCCTCAGGGTTCTCTGACACCAAGTTTAGTTCAAGTGCTGTGTTCTAAGTGAATAAGGACTTGTTAGCAAATAAAATAATGAAATGTGGCAATCAGGACACTGTAAATGGGCAGGAGAAGGATGGGGGCGATGATATAAGGGTTGAGCAGAGGTAGCTCCTCATGGAGGGGGCAACCAAGGAAGGGTAGGATGAAGGGGAGGTCAGGACCAATGGATTGTTGTTTGATGTATGCAGTTTTGCTTATGTCTGCTTATTTTAACGGGAGGAATTGTGAGGGTGTTTATATCCTAAGTCGAAAGGTCAATACAGAAAGACATGTTTGAAGATACAGGACATAGAAAGGGGATGAGCAGTGGGCAAGGGCCCCAGGAAGTGGAGAGGGGTAGACTAACTGAAGACAGGGCAGGAACACCTCCCCCCTGAGGAAGGAGGAAATGGTGAGTGCAAATGGTGGTAAGCAAGCCTGGGTGTGGAAGCTGAGGAGTTCTCGCCCTATGGTCAACTGTTTCTTGGTGGAGTTGAGGGACATGGTCTTTTCCCAAGATGGGGCCAGTGAGGCAGCAGGGAGGAGCTTGAGGCAAAGTTTGGGCTGGTTCTGAGAAGACAGGGGAAGGCTGACCAGGAGAATTATCTGATCCAGAGACCCTTCTGACAGTTGGCCTGGCACAGGTGCCCCAGGAATAACACCCACAGAATATCACAGAAGAGAGGGGAGTCCCTAAGGTTCAGAGCAGCTGGAGGAAGCTTTTCAGAGGAGGTGGGAAAGGACTGGAATCAGTAATCAAGATCATACTGACCATAAAAGGACGTATTATATGGTTGGTTTCAAAAGAAGGTTCTACAGGTCCTAGGGTTGCCAGTAAGTCCTAGTGAGAGAACAGATACTCTTGATGGCAGTGTCCTTGTCATTAACAGAGAGGCCTAGATCTCAGGATGAAGAAGCAGTGTGGAAATGCCTAGTGAGCTGCAGCAAACCCCCACCTAGAGAATTTCTCTCCCTACTCTCTCATGACTTAATCATTAGATAAACTATTGTCCTGAGATGACACTTGACACAGGAACTGCCACCCCGTAGCTTACACAACTAAGGGCAAGATCAGAGCAACTGGAAGCAGTCAGGACCTGGGAATGTGGCACTGCGTCTGGTCATCTGCAGCAGAGCCACGTGCCAGGCGTTCAGGGAGTGAGGACTAGGGACTGCGGGCAAGTCTAGCTTATTTCCTGTGATAAAGTGGGCGCATGGCTTAGACTCTGAATGTCTGCATCTGTAAAGTATAGAGTTTGTCCTAGAATCTAGATGATTCCTAAGCTGTTCCCTGATTCTATTATTCTTTATAATTCTATCCATAGTTCTGTTATAATTTAAACATCTGATTCCAGAGTCCAAGTATCTCTGGTAACCTAAATCTACAAATAAACAAACATTCTGGGACACCAATGTGGTTGTCACGATGTGTCATGTGTGTTTGTGTTATTGATTATCATCCAGAAAATAGTTTTCCCAGTTGGGATTTCTGGAATATAAATTGTGGGAAATGATTCAAAAAGCCCCTTTTCACTTTGTCTTTGAAGTGAAGATCTTATCTCTTTTCCCTTGAGATTTCTACCCATCATTGGGAGGTGGGGGTAAGTACTGGGATGGAGAGGAAGGACGAGGTCCAAATGAATACAAGGTTGAAAATACCACCAGTGTGAAGGATAAAAAGAAATGACTACTATTTACCTTAGCCAAAGAGCTAAGTAGTTACTTAGATATTTACTTATATAATCCCACTCCCTCCCACCAGCTCCACCACCTGCCCTTCAACAGATAGGGTGGCCGTGGTGGTGGGGCACTGATCTTACAGCAGCAAACCTACAGTCCCGTACACAGCTCTGCCCTGCCCACCAGGAGGCACCCACAGTCTACAATCTAACCAGATTTTCCAAGGGCCCTGGTCATGTTAAGAGGTAAGAGGGGTCAGGGGAGCTTACAACGAAGGCCTCTCTGTATCAGTATCCAGAAGAATCCTAGAGAGGACTGAATTAAACTGGTCCAAATCTACTTCATTTCTCTACATCATTTATTTCCCTCAAAACCTGCCACCTTCTTTCTCACACCTTCCTTTCTTTTCAGCCTTTTTCACGAAGAACAATCAGATTCACTATCTGTACGTCCTCACCTCAGTGTAAAGAGACCTCCTGCTGCCACTCTTCCTCCAGCTCCTGCCCTCACCCCACTTACAATCTAATGGTGAAGCCAGATGTTTCCTCCCCAGCCCTCTCAGATTATTTTTTACCTATCAAATGTTCCTCCCTCACCATGAACCAGCCACTGCCCTCTCAATTATCTTCCTAGTAACCACCGATTCATCTTTTCAGTAGAAGCTCAAGCGGCACTTCCTCTGTGAAACCCTTCTCTGTTCTCCTAGGTAGACTTAAAATGCTTGTTTTCCTATGTTCCCACAGCACCTAGTACATAATCAACCTTACTGGTAGTGGTTTGGTTGGTGGGTTTTGTGCTTGTGTCTATTCACTAGGATAGTAAATTCTCTGACAGAGGGAATGACGTGTTTTCTCTCTATAGCTCCAGTGCCCAGAAGAGCATGGCATCCAGCAGCAAACAAAACTGTCTTATCCAGCCCATACCTCAGATAATATCCCATCTATTCAGCCATTCATACTACAAACCTCAGGACCACCTTTGGTTCATCCTTTTCTCTCTTCCCCTACTCCACCAAAGTCCTGAAATATACTTCTGAATTACTGACTTTTTTTCTGCTCTGCAATCCCACAGTCACAGAGGGATTATCTTTTCTTACTTGGCCTATGACAGTAACCTACTCACCAGTTTCAGCCCTCCCACCACTGACTGATCTTTCAAGTTGTTGCAAAAGTGATTTTCTAAACACATGTGTAATTGTAATTTCTCTATTCAATAGGATAAAGTCCTAACTCCTTAGTATGGTTCCAACTCACCTCTCCAGTCCTAATTCCTGCCTCTCCTCTGTGATCTACCTGCCCCAACAAGCCATCTACTCACCACATACTCAGGTCATATTAAACTGGTACATGCCATGTCTGTTCCTGCTTCCATGCCTTTGCATGTGCTACCTACCTGAAGTACCACCACTACCTGTCTATTCCCTCTCCTCCCCTCCGCCCCACACACACACAAGCATATGCACATGCATACCTCTTCCTGGCAAATTCCTATCTGGGATATAAGCCAGTTCAAATACCAACTACTCTCTGAAGCTTTTCTCGAGTCTGGCAGAATTCAGTCGTTTCTCTCACACTGCACTCACATCACTCTGTTCATACCCTTAGTATAGAACTTAACGTGCTGAATTTTAATACTGTCTATGTCCCCTACAATATTGTAAGCTTGTTGGTGCCCAAGACACACCTAGTTCATCTCTATAATGTACACAAGCCATACAGTGCCAGCATACAGGTTCTTAATAAATGTTTTCACCACTGCTGAAGATGATTATAAAATTTACATGCCTAGAAATACTAGAAAATACAAAACTTTAGTGGGGGAGGGTATAGCTCAAGTGGTAGAGCGCATGCTTAACATGCATGAGGTCCTGGGTTCAATCCCTAGTAGCTCCTCTAAAAATAAATAAACCTAGTTATCTCCTCCCCCCAAAATAAAATACTTCAAATAATACAATAATAAATAAAATATTAAAAAAAGAAAAAAGAAAATATAAAACTTTAGCCTGAATGCTGGAGACACTCACTGGTTCCCAGGCAGAGGGATAAGCTAGATTATCCCTCAAGGACCCTCTCAGTCCTAGTCTGATTTTTACAGCATTTACTGAGTACAACAGGCCAAGCACTATGCTAGGTGATTTTTTAAACCAAGCGTCTTATTCATTTCTCACCACAAAACTGTGAGCTAGGCAAATTATTTCCTTTTCACTGGTGAAGAAAGGCAAGCTTGGAGAGAAAAGACTGGTCCAAGTTCCTGCAGCCAGCCCACCAGCAGAGCCCACTCCTGATGTGCAACTCAAAGATAAGCCTGGACAACAGGAATCTAGATTTCTTTAAGCACTGCAGCACTGCAGCACTGCAACGCCCTACTGGCCCTAAGGAATGGGAAAGAGCAATCAAAGGATAAAATACTCGTTCAGAAATCAAATGATTTTCCCTATAGCTTAAAGTGAGCCTGGATCTTTGTTGAGATTGAGCCATATAAAGTTTAAAGCTTAATAAAAACCAGTACCCGATCCTTATTACAACTGCTGTTGGAAATATCCCCTACAGGAAAGAGAAAAATTTCAGAAGCAATGAAGAAAACTCTAATTAGTCCCCTACATTACACTTCACCCAACAGAATCCAAAACAAAACTCTAGATGGTGTCCCTTTAAACCATCCAGCCCATTCACTAGTTACTGTGCTTTGAAATAGCTGCCAACTAGGCTATTTCCTGCCTTCTTTCCATGGCCTCACTGGCCTCCTGGCTGGTATTTGTCACCCCCATTTCCTTCTTCCTCTGCCATTCATAGCAGAGCACAACCTCCCTGATCCCACCAAGTTCCCTCCCTACCACATCATTTCTCTCACAGTGTTCTCAGCCTACAGTGACCTTCCCCAGCTTCTCAAAAATATATACTCAGTGGCCAAAGCTAAAAATAATCTGAGTAATGTAACAAATAATCATAGTATTGAATTATAATCTAAAGTATAAAATAAATATCCATTAGTCTATACTGATATAAGTAAATGACTGAACAAAGAAATTAATCCAGAACTGACATTTCTTACCAATTAATAAATTAATAAATGTAAAGAAGTGAGAGAAATAGAAAATCATCATTATAATACCACAGTAATAAGCACTACAGGCAAGATCCATGGATGAATGCTAAAATCAGTAGGGAAAACGTCCAGGAGAAAGAGTAATTTCTCAAAATACCACCTCCCAAGTTTACTAAAGACTGAGGTGCTTTTAACAATGCCCACAGATCCTTTGTCAGACCTCCCTGCAAGAGATGAAGCTCAAGTACCCTCACCTTGAGTGTGCTGAACTTTGAGACTTGCTTCTAAGGAACAGAGCATGGAAAGGGGAAAAGAGTAACTTTACTGGCAGCTTAACTATGTGATCAAGGTTAAAATCGTCAGCAATCAGTTGTGCAGCTATCATGAGCCCTCTGATTTACATGATGAGAAAGGCATGTCATTTCTGTGGTATTCTCCCCCAAATCCCTAACCTCAGTTTATTCAGAAGACTAAAATTGCGGAGCATTTTGGAAAATACCTGACCACTAATCTTCAAAAGTATCAAGGTCATAAAAGACAAGCAAAGACAGAGAAACTTTCATAGATTAGAGGAGGCTAAAGAGATATGATGACTAAAAGCAATGTGGGATCCTGGACTGGATTCTGGAATAGAAAAGGGACATTAATAGAAAAAAAAGAAAAAAGAAAAATCTGGGGAAAATAAGTCTACAGTTTGGTTAGTAGTAGTGTACCAATGCTAATTTCTTAGCTTTGATAAATACATCACGGTTATGTCAGATGTTAACGTTAGAAATAGCTGGGTATAGGGTAAATGGGGACATTTTGTACTATTTTCGCAACTCCTTTACAAAGCTAAAATTATTTCAAAATCAAAAGGTTTTTAAAAGGTTCTTTTTCTGCTTTATATATATTTTTTCTACTTCCATTTTTGTAAGACGAGCACATATTCCTTGGAAAATCAGAAACAAACAGAAAGATGTTTATTTTTCAAGACCACCTTCTTGGAGAAGGCTCCTCTTAGGAGAGTAAATTGTTCCTTATGCTGCACTCCTTTGGGATTTTGTTCAAAAACTCTGTTGTAGCATTCAGCTCATTCTTCTTTATTTTATAGTTGTTATGTGTCTCTCTTCTTGGCAGCTCTTTGGAGCAAGAGCCCTTTTAATTCTATGTAGCACTTAGAAATCAATGAGTGTCAGCTGAGTTACTGGCATGGAAGGAAGCCTCTGTCCACCCAGAGACAGTCCCTGAGCCAACCCTAGCTTCAGGACTAGTCTGCCAGCTGCTGTTTCTCTGGACCTCCTCCACACTTGGAGCCTCAGCAGGTGTCTGCTCTGATGCAACATCAGAACTCTGGGACCAGTCAGATTCAGGACGATTCAAATTTCTACCATCCTTGGTCACCACTGAAAATACAGCCTATGTGACCACAGATCCTTACTCAGCAGGCTTTTCAAACTGCCCAGGCATCTCCCCATCTCATTCACATCACACAGCTTTTCTCCCTTTCCACTGCCCTCTAGGGAACCTCACCCACTCCAGCTCCAAAGTAATAAACAAGCTCACCTACAACCTGTACCTATACTCAAAATGTTCTGTTCACCTCCCAGCTTTACTGGTATCAGAGCTCTCCCACTCTGATGGTCTTCTTGGGAGGTCAAAAGCCAGAATATATCTAAAGTAAATTGCTATGGCTCACTGCACCCCGGGCCCCCACCCAAAACCAAACCTAGAGGGAAAAAACACAAAAAACAAAGAATATCCAAATTCTTTTAGATACCAAACTTCATTCTTTATAAGAAAATAAGCAAGGGTTCATTTTTAATCAGGAAACAGTTTCCTCGCTTCATGTGTTAAGCATCAACTGCAGCATTTGCATAAGATCAGGAATTCCCAATTCTGGAGCAAGGAAGTATAAGAAATGTAGTTGGAAACCTGCCCCAGGAAGTCGGGGACTGAAGGCGGAGCCACAGCTCATGCACGTGGTGCTTCAGAACCCTTGAGGCTATGATACTTTTTAAGCCGCATAAGCAACAGCCTGAACACGCTGGTGTTCGGTTTCACTTCTAAAGGAGACAGTGAATTGTCCCAGGGTCACCTGGACATGCCCAAAGTGAGCTTCTTCTTCCCTTCAGTAAAGTACAGCCAATACTTTTTGTTTTTCATCTGCAAACGTTCATGATCTTTTGAACAGTAAATCATTTGTAGCAAGACCACAGACAAGGAGAGAATGCTGAATATAATCTCATAGCTTCCACTGCCACATATACCAATGTAGGCTGTGCATTCAACAAGGGTATCACTTCTGGGGTGGGGGCACGGGGAGGGAGGCTTCACATCACAAATATCAAGATTTACATATTTATTAGTGTGGTTTTCAGAAGATGGCAGGAAAGTGACCTATTCTAATAAAACCAGTCTATGATGACAATTCCCTAAAGGTGGAAATAAAATGTTTTGAAGAAGGGATGTCTTTTTCTAAATTGTATAAAAGTACCATATGGACTAGCAGCAGCCATGGTTTTATTTCATGCCATAAGGTTTTTCTAGTCAGTAATTCTGTCTCTAAATTCTTAAACACCAGTCTAGAGTAAAGACCCACTCCTAAATCTCTGGCTATTTCTCTAAGAGTTTTCACCTGTAGTAAATCTAACCCCAACTCAGATAGACTGATAGATATGGTGAAAAAGAACAATTTCATACAAAATAATAATATATCTAGCTAAAACAGTACCTTAAAACTGACATGGTTGGCTGAGCTTTTATATACAGAAACTTGTAACAGTTTTTTAAATGCCTACAATTTCACTTACCCTGCACTACAACAGTTCCTTGACCTAATTTCTCCACTAGAGAGCTCCAATTATGTTAAAAAGTAAGGCTAAAATTTTGTCCTAAATTTATAATGGAAGAGACTAATTTGCTCTCATCCCCTAAAACAAACTTACTCTCTATGTGAAATCACATAGTGGTATTTTTATTTTTTTTTTTTAGTAGCACTAAATATGTCAATAAATTATTTCTTGGGAAAAATGACTACATGCTAAGAGCTCCTACAATGCTAGGATCTGGAAATAAATGAATAAAACATGGGCCTCTTCCTCAAGAATTTCACATTTTAGTGGAAAAGAGAAATATATGGATATGTGACTATAATTCATGTATCACACACTAGGAAAGTAGTAAGAACCTTACTGGGGACATATGCCAGGTTCAAGAATGAAAGGAGGTGGGAGGTGTCGTCTACATGTGAGGCATCAAAGAAGCTTCCAAGAACTTGTATCAGTTTGGGTATTGTGCTATAAGCAATAGAACTGCCTAGCTCATATAATCAAAAAGAAATGTACTGAAGGAATATGACAAAGATCACAGACTTCAAGGAAACACTGAAGAATTCATCCATAGAAAAGACAGGAAAATAAAATGTCCGAGGGGATCAGGGTAGCAGGGAGGAAATGCCACTATCTACCATCCCTCTGACTTGAATGTCTGCTTGACCTGACTTGGGATCTTGTGTGTCCACCCCTTGAGCAGGGCACCTGAATTGACAGTTACACCAAGATCCACAGAGGAGAGCAGTTCCCAAGATGGCGCACTGGTACCAGAAGGGGAAAGGATGTGAGAGAAGCAAACGGATATCCACTTCAGGGGGTCTCACTGACAACCTGAGGAAGAACAGTTTCAGTGTAAGGGGCACATGGTCCAGATTCCTTTAGGCTAGGAGCGGATGTAAAGTGAACCAGGGTGTCCTACTCAGTTAAAACGCATGGCTGTGAGAAAAGAGAAATGGAACAACAGTAGGAAATAAAGGCAAGATCAAGGGAGAGTTCTTTTTGGTTCTTGCTTATTTTTAACCTAGAGAGCTCTGACCATATTTATAGATAAAGGAAAGAGCCAAAGCAACAGGAGAAGTTTAAGATCTGGGTGAGCCCTGGAAGACGGATGTTTTTCCTGAACAGAAAGAAGTTACTATTGCCATTTACCATGCCAGACACCATGCTAACCAGACTTCACTTGCATTATCTTCTAATACTACCAAATGGGTACTGTAATTATGCCCATTTCATAGAAAGGGGAATTGAGTATTAGGAAGTTTTAAGTAAAGCGCTCAAGGTCACACAGCTACAGTGGCAGAGCAGAGAACACACAGATTTCTTTCTGACTTCAAAATTCATGCTTTTAACAATATTTTGCCTCTTCCTGTAAAAGTAGGAAGAGAAAGCATGTAAAAGGGAGTGTACCCGCTTGTAGATGTGTACTGGAGGTAGGACATGGGAGAGATTCCTATCAGTAAGCTTCTCTTTTCTCTGCAGGAGATGGCAGCCATTGGTTGAGAAATGGGACGTTGGGAACGGCACAGTGAGGCTGATCAGTGAAGGATGGTTACAATGTGGGCTGGAAACGAGAGAGAAATATGACAGGAGAAGAGGCCTGAGGAGCATGCTGAAGACCCCTACACACACACACACACACACACACACACACACACACAGTTCCCCAAGGTTGCACAGGAAACAGTGCCCACGGCCGTGTAACTCTCTACTGCTTCTACAGCAGGGCTACCCAGTGGGGGTATGAGGCAGTGCAGCACGATGCTAAGAAGAACCATGCTCAAGTCCCAGCTCTGGCTGTGTTACAAGGAGGAGTGAAAACACAGAAAACCTTTTTCAGATCAGTAATTTCTCTGGCTATGAGCTCAGATAATCAGAGATTATTATTCTTATCCTACCTGAGCCAGCAGTAAAGTAATGCTTTAAAATTATATATACACATATACATATACACACATACACACATATACAGAAATATATTCTACTTATATCACTAACAACTTCAGTTAGCATCCATCTACAAAGCCATGACATAAATGTGGTCAATTAGCAACATCTTTCCCACTTCTATTTTTTAAAAATGATTAATCACTTTATTTTCTTAGTCTTTGTTTCTTAAAAATCCATGATTTACCAAATACTATTTCTAGAGCAGAGCAGGTAATAATCTAGGGTAATATGAAAATATAAAATTCAGAAAAGCCTAAGAGATATCCATAGGAAGTACATCTAAAAGACTTAAAAATTAGGTAAGATACAGACTTGATAGTTAATGCCTCTGTTGAAGCAATACGCTCTCACGAATATTTAAAAATCACCTAGAAAATCATTACATTCTGTCATGAAGCTAAGTCCATGACTGAGTATTTACCACAGAAAAAAGTCAGAATAAAAAGGAAGATTCCAGTTAGAGATTTTTAAAGCATGTACATAGAGATCATAGAAAATATCCGGGAAAATTTATACCAAATTGTTAAAATATATTTACCTCTGGGACTGCAGTGGGGTGGGCTTGGAGTTCCTACTCAGAGAGGAGAGGAATTTTTACTTTTCATTTTCTATGATACTCAAATTTTTAAAAAATAAGCCTATATTACTTTTCTTAAACTTTTAAACTTTCAACTATTTTCTTTATTCACTTATTTATTCATTCATTTATCTATTTTAATAAGCTTTTTATTTTGGAATAATTTTAGATTTACAGAAAAGCTGCAAGGATAATAGAGAGTTCCTGTAAGAATCACATCCTGTTTTCTCCTTTGTTAATATCTCATATTATCAACATACGTGTGTTAAAAACTATAAAGCTGGCACATTTTATTAATTAAAATCCAAATTTTATTTGGATTTCACCAGTTTTTCCATCAATGTTCTCTTGTTTCAGGACTCAATCTAGAGTAGCACATTGCATTAAGTTGTCCTTTCTCCTTGGTCTCCTCTAGTTTGTAACAGTTTCTTAGGCTTTCCTTATTTTTCATGACCTTGACAATCTTGAGGACAGCTGTTTTGTAAAATGTCCCCCAATCTGGGTTGTCTGATGTTTCTCTCATGATTAAAATAGGGCTATGAGTTTTGGAAAGAATACCATGGAGATGAAATGCCCTTATCATCACATCATGTTAGGGCTACATGACTTCGGTATGATATCACTGATGAAAGTCACTTCATCACTTGCCTACGGTGGTGCTTGCCAGATTTCTCTTCTGTAAAGTTACTGCATATTTTTTCTCTTTCTGTATTCTGTTCCTTGGAGGTGAGCCACCAACTCTACCCACACTAAGAGGGGCGGAGGGGTGGCCCTCCCCTCTCACACGCTTCTTCCTGGAGATAGGAGAACTAATGTACATTATTTGGAATTCTTCTATAAGGAAGACTTGTCTCTTCTCCCCTATTTATTTATTCAATCATTTATTTATGTTAATATGCACTTGTGTATATTTATTTTATAGTTTGGATTACAACTCAACACTATATTATTTATTTTACTGCTTAAAGTGTTCCAAATCTGGCTATTAAAAGCTCTTTCAGCTTGACTCCTATGTCCCTTTGACATGCCCCATCCTTTTGTTTTGTGAGCACTTCTTTACTTTCTCATACTACATCATGTTCACACTCATCTTAAATTTTTCCCTGTCCTACCCCTAGAATTAGCCATACTCCAAGGATCCCTGATTCCCTTTATTGAAAAATAGTGTTTAGAAATCAAGTTCTGGGCACTGAGTGTGTCCCTTAAAGTACCTTTTAACAAATTTGTTAAAGATTTAATAGTTAGTGTATGAAGCACTTCTTAACATAGAGCCTGACACACAGTAAGTACCCAATAAACAGAAGAAAGCCGTTGTTGTTGTTGTTGTTGTTGTTGTTGTTGTTGTTGTTATGCACATTTTAAATAATTTTGGAACTTCTAAATCCTACACTAAAATTGTATCCCATTAGTCAACATATCAAGCCCTAATAGGCCTACAGATGCTTCCATATTGCTGAGACTCAGGACCATATAAGGCCAAGAAACAGACACTCCCCTACCCCTGGCCCAGGTGTCTGCATTCTTTGGCCATAAGCCATGTTTTTCCTCCTTTCCTAGCATCTACACAGAGCCATAAAATCAAAAGACTTCTGTGGGAAAAGATGTCCCTTGATTTTTTATTTTAAATGAAACATTTGAAGGGTATTAAAAAATAATCACTCCCACATACAAGTCAAACTCACTGTGGATCTATAGAGTGCAGTTTTGAATTCCTGCCAAAATAACTATTGTTTAGAAATACTGCAATGTCACTGGAATGGAAATGGCTATCGTCCAGTACAACTGTAAAGCCTCTTCAAACAATTCCTGTTGCATCAATCACCAATGCCAACATTCTTATTGAGTAATAGGTACTAGGGAGTCCCTTTTAAGAATTAGATAACCAAAAGCAAGAGTCTTAAGAGGGTAATGTAAAGAGGACCTCTACCTCAAGTACTCTGGCCGATTAGAGTGGCCACTAGGTATCCTGAGGGCATAAGAATCAGAGAGGATGGGTGAGAGGACCCTGGGACCAATGGGCAGGCTTAGGACAAAGGAATAGAAATGAGTAAAAAAATGCAGGATCACTCAAAACTTTCAGGGCATTACCTGGGCTCTGCTGAGTTGTTGAGTGAGAATCACAGTGGAAAACTCACCCTGGTTGAGAACATATCAGAAGCCTCATAGGGTCCAAGGTAAAAGCACTGCAGGAGGAATGCTTGGAGATAAAAGCAAGCAAAAGTTCCCCAATATGACAAAGCTTTTCTGAGCTTTTCAGTGTCCACATTCTTCTTCCTAAACATTCTGGGTTTCTATTAGCTTTTGGATAACTGCTTTTTGCTCTTGGTATCTTGGAATGTACTAATTTTATTTTTGGTTATTCTTGCTCTGACCCAGGCCTATGTTCTTCTGAGCAAGACCAGTTGATCCCTACCATAGTCTGCAGCCTCTAGAATCCCCTGGTGCCTGTCTAGCATATTGCTGGTTTGGCCCACCTTGAACTTCTTACTTTCATTCCCAGCATGATCCCACCCAGCTGTCTCCTCCAGGTCCTTGACTGACTCAGTCCTTCATCTCTATCTCACTGTCCAGAGAAGTTCCTGCCCTTAGGTAGGACATTTCTGTGAAGCCTCATGGTCATTGTGGCTTCACACAAATGTCCTCCAGGCACTCCAAAACATACACCAATATCCTGAGGAAAAGAGTTATAACCAAAGCAACCTAATTATCAGAGAAATGTAAATTAAAACCACAATAAGGTATCACCACACACCAGTCAGAATGGCCACCATTAAAAAATCCACCATTGATAAATGCTGGAGAGGGAGTGGAGAAAAGGGAACCCTCCTACACCATTGGTGGGAACGTAGTTTGATGCAGCCATTATGGAAAATGTTATGAGGTTCCTCAAAAAACTAAAAATAAACTTACCACATGATCCAGCAATCCCATTCCTGGGCATATATCTGGAGGGAACTATAATTTGAAACGATACATGCACCCCAATGTTCACAGCAGCACTATTTACAATAGCCAAGACATGGAAACAACCTAAATGTCCATCAATAGATGACTGGATAAAGAAGAGGTTGTGAGAGAAAAAAAAAAAGAAGTTGTGGTATATTTATACAATGTAATACTACTCAGCCATAAAAAAGAATGAAATAATGCCATTTGCAGCAACATGGATGGACCTGTAGATCATCATTCTAAGTGCAGTAAGCCAGAAAGAGAAAGAAAAATACCATATGATATCACTCATATGTGGAATTTAAAAAAAAGGGGGTTACAAATGAACTTACTTACAAAACAGAAATAGACTCACACACAGAAAATAAACTTATGGTTACCAGGGGTAAAAGGGGATGGGAAGGGATATACTGGGAGTTTGAGATTTGCAGATACTAACTACTATATACAAAATAGATAGACAACAAGTTCCTTCTGTATAGCACAGGGAACTATATTCAGTATCTTGTAGTAACCTATAATGAAAAAGAGTAAGAAACGGAATATACGTATGTATATTTATGACAGAAACATTATGCTGCACACCAGAAATTGACACAACATTGTAAACTGACTATACGTCAATTAAAAAGAAAGAAAGAAAGAAAAAGAACCAGAGCAACCAAAACCACCTTTTGGGAAGGGAAGCAAAGCCTCATAATTCTGATGGGGGTTATCTTTCCTCTCTTCAGGAAGAAATACAGGAGGGACCAGACAGCAGAAGAGGTAATTCCTTCCTTTCTAACATTGGGCTATTACTATTAACTCAACTTTAAACTTAACTGACAAGTAGCCAAGGGGCAGAGGGCTTCAATCCCAGGAAGCCAGCATTCAACATACATATAATCAGGTACACTGGTATTGCAAACAAAGCATGGGATTGAGAATCATTTATACCTGACTTCACTTTCTGACCTACTTTTCACCAATAAAGAGACTTCGAGCAAATCATAGATTATAAAATTCAATGTTAAATGGCAACCCAACATTATAGAATCTGTAATTTACTTTAAAATACTTCACTATAATATGCATGATATATATGACAATTAATTTAAGCTTCATTTCTATGTGTAGTCAGCTAAAGTGATACCTAATACATCTAGTCCAGGGGTGGGGGTATGTCCCAACCAGCATTATATCAAAATGGGGGTGGCCTCACTCCTACCTCGATCAATAATCATTGCTTCATCGCTTAGAAAGCTGAAAGTTAGAAATGGATTTTCCTTGAAGAAATTAAAGGTGTTCAAGACATATGAGGATAGCTAAAATATCGTAGAAACATTTTCAGGGGAAAAGGATGAGAATCCTCAGATGTGCCCTGTATGATATTGTCTAAGGCTCAATTCCTAATCTGTCCTTGACTTCAACCACAGGTTTAGAAGAATTTCTGATTGCATGATGCTTTCTAAAGGATGCAGAATCCTACCTCAAGTAAAGGTATACTCAGTACTACAGATTTGGAGACCCTGAAAGGAAATAGAGCTGGAAATTCATCATCCTTATCAAACAGATTGTATGAAATACTTTGTGCCTACTTTCCTAATGAATGTCTGTCTAATAAATATCTGTATGTGTGGTAAATTTTTGTCTGAGGTTTACATTCATTACAACTTGATAGCAAGGTTGTAGAAGAGTAGTTAATTATTACTACCTCAAACTTCTTAGGTAGGTACTATAATTTCCTAAAAATTTGAGAATTGGTGTGACAAAATTGGCTTAAGGAAATTCCCAATTGCCATCCTTCATATCCTACAGGGTTGTTGAGAAATTACATGTAAAAGCTGACTGCAAACTCTAAACTCTAAAACAGTACAAACACACTGTCTCAGAAATATTTTTGACTTGTACAACCTAAGTTTCCCCAGGGCTTGCCACCTGGAGGTATAAATGGAGTCACATCATTGGTGATGTCTTACATTTACCTGTTTCTTTCTCTTATCTGCCTGACAAGAGGGCCCTACATAGAATTTCTGATGTTTCAGCATGAAATGTGTGTGCACACTCATTACAGTGTGGGTGCATTTGCCAGGAAGAGCTGTCATTTCCAGGCACCAGCAGGCCCCTCCCACTGATGCTCTGGAGCAAGTCTGCAGGGTAGGGGTTCACTCCATGGGAGATACAGGGCAAACTTTTTGGAATGTGAAGAAAATATTAGAGTTTCTGCTTAATCTTTGTTTCATCCTTTTTAATTTTTACTTTTGTGTATGTTTCATAAAATATGTAATATATTAATACAGTTAGGGCTTAGATATTTTTTAACAGATAAGTCTGTCAATCAAAAGAATCTAGAAACCTCTGGTTAGAGCATAGATGGGGAACATATCTTTCTTCTTCTTGTAAATATACTCTGCCAAAAGGCTGCTGAGGCAGTGGTCTTGTTTCAAATCATGTACAGATTTTTTAATGGAACAGCTCTTTTGTATACCTGCTCCTCCCCAATTTTTACAGGACTCAACACTGAGTCCGGGGAGTGACCAAGAGAGGATAACTTGTGACCTACATCAAACTGGACTCACAAGCACTCCATTCTTTGGAAATTAGAGCTTATCGTGGCTGACTCCACTTCCCTTAGGATGAGTTCTCTTCAGAAATCTCTTTGACCCTGGTGCCAATACACTCTGTCCACTGATGGAACAGATGACCAACTCATCACCAACACAGGGCAAACATTCAGTGGACATGCCCAGACATGTCTGGAGCTCAAGGATGGAGGCAATTCAAGCGGAGAGGCTTCAACCTACGCAACAGCTGACAGTGTAAGGAATATTAACCCATCATTGCTAAATCACATAATTATTTCCATGGCAAAGTTTTAACTGTACTAGGAAAACCTCCCTAGGCAATCTTGTTCCCTGAGAGTGGATGCATAACCTCTATGTCTACTTACTTATTCAACATCTGTGGGGAAAATGTAAAATCAACTGTATAGGGTATTTTAATACCTGAGGGTGCAACAGACTGTGTGAATTGAAGATGTGTATTACTGAAGTAAATGTGCATTTTGAAATGAATTTCCAATGACATGATTATGAAAGTTTAATGGTAAATGTTATTATTCACTGGGCCCAAAACAATTTTCTATGAAAACATTTTCCCCAAATTAGAAAGGAAGCATAAGGAAAATAAAATTTGATATACAGACTGTCCCCAACTTGTAATGGTCCAACTTATGATTTTTCAACTTTATAATGGTGCTAAAGCATACACATTCAGTAGAAACTATACTTTTAATTTTGAATTGTAAACTTTTCCCAGCTAGTGATGTGTGGTGTGATACTCACCCTGATGCTGGGCAATAGCAGAGAGCCACAGCTCCGCCAGCCACACTATCCAGAGGGTAAACAACTGATAAACTTAAAACCACCATGTGCTCATACAACCACTCTGTTTTGCACCTTCAGTATAGAATCCAATAAATTACAAGAGATATTCAAAAACTTTACTATAAAATAGGCTTTGCGTTAGAAGATTTCGCCCAAATGCAGACGACTGTAAGTGTTCTGAGCACATTTAAGGTAGCTCAAGCTAAGCTATGATGTTCAGTAGATTACATGTATTAAATGTACTTTCGATTTACAATATTTTCAACTTACTATGGGTAACCCCATTATGAGATGAGAAATATCTGTATAAATATTGGTCATGTAATGTGGTTGTTCCTGTCCAGTTTGGGGAAGAAGCAGGATGGTTGGAGAAGATGCTGGTACAAGACTCCTTTGACCACTCTGAACTCAAAAGATCTAACTGACCCCAAGCACAGCTCACCAACACGCCACCTGCCTTCCTCATGGGAACCAGTCGTCTGAACACTTCAAGGGGAAAAATGGTTGCTGCTTTGCTCTCCTGTGAACATTACTGTGAACAATGCCAGTGTTGTGGGCCACAGAGTTAAAACTGGCTCCTGTCCATTGGAATTAATTCAAAAGACAAATGAGAATCAGGCCTGCAAAAAAGAAATACACTCTGGTGCTGAAGTCAGCAGTGTGTAATCCTCTTGAGTCAGGATGTAGTAACTTAATATATCAACTTTTGGAACTCTCTGATCAGATAAATTTTTATTTCAAAATGAAAAAAATAACGCACTCTTTCCATCTAGGATAACATATCTGGTTTGTTAGAGCCCCCATCCAGTGATCACACTGTGTATTTTCTCCCCCTCTTCACCACAGCACACTAGCCACACGGGAGACCTGAGGTTGCCCTGGACACAGGCTTTAACAGAGCTGGAAAAAAATCAGAGCATAGCTAGAAAGATCATAGGGATGGAAAGGCCTTCCATGAGAGAATGTCTGGTAATATCAGGTCTATAATTTAAAAAAGGAGAAGCCAGGAGGTGGGGGAGCATGACCTAAATCTATTAGACAATAAAAAATTATTCGGGATGGCCCTAAGCTCATTTTTACCAAATCCCAGAGAGTTGGAAACTGTGACTCACCAGGACTTGGGTGAAGGGAGACATGAAACAGAAGGCTAAGGATGACGCCCGGTCTCTACCCTGAGGGATGGGATTGAAGACAAAGTTTTACTCTGGCAGGGAGTTCAGAAAGAGGAACAAGTTTGGAATGGGGAAGAGGATGAGATCATTTTAGATGCACTGAGTGAAGATACTCAAGGAAGATTTGAGAGAAGATAAACAGAATGCAGGAAAAATATTAAGTCTGAATCTCAGAAAAAATAACCAGAGGCTAAAAATCTGAATCCATTAGTCATCAACACACAGCTATAGAAGAAGCCATTGACAAGCACAGCATCATCCAGAGAAGAGGAGGAGAGTTTGTCCCGTCTGGTCTGGGAACAGACTCATGGAGTCATTTTAGATTAAATAAAATATTAAACTTGCTTACCTAGTAGGCATTAAAACATATGTAAGACCTATGAACATTTAACCTCTGAGATTTTTTTAGCTCAGAGAATTTTATAAATAAATTTAAAATCTATTTGTTATACACACATACAATTTAAAAGTCCATACTTCTCATAAGAGAAGTTTGTTACTGTTACTCTCAAAAAACAAAACATAAAAAGGAAAACAGTTTAAGTAAATTTGCAAATGCCAGATGAATTATGTAATTATTGCTCCAGAGATAGTTATTTGAGGGTGACATGAAAGATAACCTCCCTATTCTCCCCTAAAACGTCCCTTGGGAACCTTGTTAAAAGTCTACACTGCCCTAGAAGACAGGACTCCTTTTCCCAGGAATCTGCCCCTGGTAAGCACTTCTCATTTAATCTATTTAAGTCCATTTGCTAGTAAATGTTTAGATATTTATGATTGAGGGAGGAGAATGATGGTTACAAGTAACAATATCATGACCAGTTACTGAGATTGAAGCATGTATCAGGCACCATTCTAGGCGCCACGAGCATTCTAATTCACAAGCCCATGAGGCAAGCATCAGCATTTCCGTTTTACAAACTTGAACCTCAGCAAAGTTGAGTGACTTGCCTCAAGGCACACTGTTGGTAGCAGAAAAGCAGAATCCAATCCCAGATCTGCCTTTCATTAAAGTCCCTGCTGTGCTCTTTGTGCTACTTCCCTAACTCATATAAGGACTGACTTTCATCATTGAATTATAAAAACAGCAAAAATAGTGTTACGATAATTAACACAATATTTGATTGAACCACATGAAACTGCCAATATTTGGCCATTTTTGACCTATAAAAATGGGAATTCCATACAGTTCAACCTTATAAAAGCATATACATTGGTATTTTTTCAGTTATTTTTCAATAAAACTGGGAAAATAATTTAAGTTTGTTGTGAAAGACAGTAATTTGTTAAACTGAAACCTTGTATATTGACTATAGGTTAACCACCAAGAGTACTGTGAAACACAAGATAATGAAACACACAGGCGTGAAATTTAAATCGTGTATAAATTAAAACATGCTTTCACCTACATGAGGGAATTAAGCAAATTTTAAATATTCTATGGAACATCATTTTGGAAAAATCACAAGGCTGAGCAATTGAAAGATACACAGAACCCTATAAGTGAGGCATAAAATATTAGAGCTAAAAGGAAACAAAAATCATTTAAATTTAACCCTTCTGTTTTACTGTGGAGGAGACTAAGGTTCAAGAAGATTATCTCAGCAGATATTAAAACTCAAGTTCCTTACTTCCAGTCCAGGGATCTTTAAAATAAATCAGAATAACATGTTATTTGAACACAATAATGTCCTTGTGTATTGCAGCAGGCCATGGCATGTACTGCAGATGTAAGAAAATTTTCATAAGGTATCATTTTTGTCTTACAACATGATGAGGCTGCTAAAAGTAAATATAGTAAGTACGTTTCATACCCAAAAAGTAAAAACATGAGCTCTAAATTTAACAGAATTGTATTTTCTTTTTTGGCCTGTTGTTATTATGGAATAATCAGAACACTGCCTTCTTCCAAGATGGTTTTTCTAATTGCTTTTGGATATCGTTTTGCCTTTTTAAAGAGGAAGGCATTCTAAAAATAGGATGCTGTCAAAATGGTTTGAATTTCAAGAAAAAAAAACTCACACCTGTTTGCTGAGAAATATTCAGCTCAAAAGCATGACATTTAGAATATGTCTTTGGTACAAAATTAATCTGTATATATCCACTGCTTAGAGATAGTTCAAAATACATAGCAGAAATGGGCTATCTTAATTATTTCCCTCATTTATGAGATGGTATGTTCTTCTAGCCAAACAACTATATTATTATGTGCCTGTCCTTTGCTTTATTTCTCACTAGAGCATTTTTATAGCAATGGGAAAGGGCTGACTGCCATATCATTTTCCCTATCTGGTGCTTTCCCTGAAGATTCTTTCAAAATCCACCAATCCATGAATCAATCTGAGAGTTACAGCTAAGGATTCATGATTTAAAGGAGAATAAATAACTGTTCCTGAAGGAGACTCAAATTCACTAAAGGGATAGAAAGAAAGAGGCAACCACCAGTAGAAGAATCAATGCATCTTTTGGATGCCCTGGTAAACCCCAATTCCCTCTTAGAAATCCCTTGGAGAGGAGAAGCCCATCAGAGCTGCCTGGGCAATATCCCTTCTTTCAGTGAAAAGATTTAGAATAACTGGATAGTGAACGATGACCTAACCATCAGCCACAGGGCTTCCTAACATGGTATCTGGATAACAAGAATCACTCAAGGGTGTTTAGAACCTTGAAAAGTATCACTGCAAAAGAGAATTCATTTTCTGCACACTGAATACCATCAAGTTTCCTCTCTCAAAAGGTTATATGGATTCATTCATTCTTGCAACAAGAACTTACTGAGCACCTACCACATGCTAGGCACTATTTCAAGAGCTAAGGAGATATCAATGAACAAAACAGACAAAAATCTCTGCCCTCATGCAATTTGCTTTATACTAAGGGGGAGACAAATGATATAGTAAAATGTGTACTTTGCAGATGGTGGTAAGTGCCATGGAGAAAAATTAAGCAAGAAAAAGAAATTACATGAGATATTATATGTGCCTAGCACAGTATAAGCATTTAAAATATATTGAAGGGCTTTTCTTTCCACTAATAGAAGCTCTGAAAATTATTTCTCTGGTTTCAGGATTGGAGTTGAGAAATTACATTTCTTCTTGGGGAAGTAATAATCTTATCCCACTATTGAGTAGTGAAATAATAATAACTTTTATTTATCAAATGCCTGCTCCGTGCCAGTAACTTTACATAAAAATACGTACTTCATGTCATTCTATAAAATGGATATTCTCCTCATTTTATGACTGGGGAAAATGACAGTCTAAGAAACTCAAGATCACAGATCTTGTAATCTTATGTCAATTAGAGCTAAGATTCAAAGGTAAATATACCTGGCTCCAAAACCTACCCTGCCAGGCTCTATTCTTGTTTAGGTTTAGGGTGTCAGGAGATGACATGAGTCAAGAAGGGAAACATAACTATTGCTCCCACAGGACCACCCACCCCTGCCCATCTCCCCTACCACTAATCTCCTGCACAGAGAATATCAGTCTACATAAATATGTGTAAATTCTTGGATTTGGGGGATTCCAAAATCCAGGATGGAAACCTCTTTGGTACAAACTGCTGCAAAAATTCACTTTCAGTTGGTAATGTGGCCTTTCCATCACCATTTGAGGTTCTAGAATATCCTTGAAAAGAAGTACTTTGTTTTCTCTTCAAGCTGGTTGGCAGCACTCATTTTACTACTTCTTATTCGGGTATCTACGCATATGTATTATTTACAAAAGGATAGTGTTAAGATTTAGTATCAATGAAACATAAAAAAAATCATACCAGACAACATGATTTTTGTTGTTTTCTTAAAGAACAATTTTTTTATTAAAACAAAATAAAGGTTTACTCATCTTCACAACAAATAAACCTAATAATACTAACCAGAGCAAGGAACAAAAGGGAAAACTCTCTAAGAGAAAAATAACATGGTGAAACATGTCTCTTCTTAAGCTGGTTATGACACCTTTTTCTTGGTCCTCTGCCTCTTAGCCTAGTCATTTTCAATTTAGTCAAAATTCATATGTTTAAAAATCATGCTATCAATTTTTTATTACTAAATTAGTTAAAATCATATTATCCAATTCAACAATCTGATTCTTTATTAGTTCCCTGAGAAATCATGCCTGCTCCTGTGGTTGTTTTTATTTCTACCTTTATTTCCAGATCTGTCCTTTCTCTTCAAGCAGCTGCTCTTCTGAGACAGGTATTCTCAGTGTTCTGGAAGCTGTGTGCCATCCCTACACCAGGCTGAAGAAATGTATTGTCTCTCTGGAGCCTCCCTGTGCTGCCCACCTTCTCATCATTCCTTCCCCATTATTTTTATTTATTTTTAACTGAAAATGCAATGTAATAATAACACTAAAGGACACAAATTTTTAACTCTATTTGCACACCTGTTTCCATTTTTGCATACAGTCTTCTACCACATAAGCCCCTGCTATTTTGGTTATTTCTAGTTGATACCTCACATAGACTGCCTGCAAGAGTGAGTAATATGAGTTAGAGTCATTCGCTTTTAATTCACACAAAAACAAAACAACAGATTAAACACAGGGCAATATTTGAATTAACTATCAAAAGCTAAATGTAAGCAGAGTACTTCACAAGGGGAGCTAAGTGTCATCTGGTTTTAGATGGGCTATTTTTATGCTAATGTAATGGGAATAAATAGTAGCAGGGAAGATGGAGGCCTATGGGGCTGCTGGTGGGGAGGATTATGGTGGGCTTCAAGCCGTCTGTCCAGAGGATAGGAGACTGGAAGGGTAGAAACAAATGATGAGCACTAAGAATTAAAAAAGCTGAGAGACAGTGGGAAACAAAGATTTTTGAGTGGGCCAGAAAAAGTAACAGTTATTCCAGAAAACACATTTAAATCAAGGAATAAAATGAAAAGAATAGAAGATGAGGTGGCAGCTCCAGATATGCCTGGAGCTCCATCTCAGAGTACCCTGGGAACAAGGGAAGAACTAATCAGGACTGTCTACAAGCAGAGCCCAGACAACAGAGTGTTAAATTTATGACAAGCTCTCCAAGTAATATACATGTGCTTGCTTTTTGTCTTCCTAATTGGTAAAGGGTTTGTTTCTTTAGCATATGATCTTGCACATGATAGACCTTTGATGCATTTGTTGATTGTTGACTTCTGGTGAAATTACCTGAAACAGCTTGCTTTACAGTTTGTACAAGGGTGAACATGGTGGGCATTAGGATTGTTACAGGGTACAGAGTAAGGCCATGAGTCCTTGGGGCTTGATCTTTAGAGAAGATTCCATCCCTGAGATGTGACAAAAGTCCCTTATGGATCTGTCAGGTCCTTGTTACTGTCACACAGCCAAAAAAAAAAAAAAAAAAAATTACCTTTTTCCAGTGCAGCAAGCATCATCATTCATGTTAATTCTCTAGCATTTCTCTGCACATCTGTAGATTAATACAGCCACTTCTCACTGTGACATGATGGGTGAGAATGCTTCACCTACTATAAGGTCCAGGAGTCTGTTACCAGTATTTCATTATTATAAACAGTAATGGCGGATCTTGACTTATGAACATTTGCATGGCTGGAACTGCCTTGCTGGAGAAGAGTTCATTATAAATATTGACTGTAATTCCCTTCTTAATTAAAAAAAAAAAGTGAACTCTTCCTGCAGTAATATAACCTCAAATTATAGGCCCCCAGCCTCCTGGAGAGAGAAATAGAAAAAAATTGTGCTAAAAAAATACCCAGCCAGCATAAAAATGTTGTGTAATTTAAATGAGAATTAAACAAAGAAGGTGATAAAAGTAATCAAGTAGTAAACAAAGGGCAGGATAATTAATATAAACAATGAACCAATAGGATGGTTAATTAGCTTGCTTTGCAAAGAAGATTTGATTTCTCCCCTGAAAGCAATGGTGGTGACAAATAAGTCTGACCTATCAAGTATCTTCAAGTATAATGTAAGATGTCTCTCATTGCCAATAAAAGAACTGCCACTGAATTACTGTGCATGGTGCTGAATTATCATGGACGCCTTTAAATTACCATGGATGGGGGTCTTTGCTCTGGGTTGTTTTGACAATGGTCTTTTAGTTTTTTTCAGCTCTACAATTTCTATCTGAATTATTCCAGAACAAAGTCTCAAACTTAAATACCCACAGAGCTCAGGCAGCAGCAGTGGAGGTAAATGAATGGGAGTTGTGGGGAGACCATGATGAACTGGAGAATACTGATCCATTTAAGGCAGTCAATTCTTGCCAAGTGAGCCACATCATCTAATTCTTAAAGAGAAGCTTAAAACTCAGATTTGTGTGCCAATTTTTTTATATCAAAAGTGCCATAAGGAACTGTCTAGATAACTTGCAGGGTCCAGTGCAAAATTAAAATGCAGAACCTCTTGCTCAAAAATTATTAAGAATTGCAAGATGGCAACAGCAGAGCATTAAACCAAGTATGGACCCCTCTAAGCGTGGGGCCCTGTGCCTTAGCACAGGTTTTAAGTCCAAGAAGCCTGCCTTGCAGCTATATAAAACAAGCTCAGGAATCACCCAGTTTGAGATCCTTTTCTAATGGTTCCACATTCCCAACCCGTTTCCCCTTGTGACTCAAAAGCACAACAGTTGCGAGATGGTTAGAAGGGCTTGGAGCATGTCCTAGAGCTAAAGAACAAAGAGAAACATTACTGGTCGCTTACCAGGGAAACAAAGTCTCTCTTTTGTCCTTACCAAGTCCTAAAGCCAACTAGGGGATTCAGCTGTTGACAGGTACGTGCTTGTGGAGAAATCTTCGGCCTTATTAATTCAAAATATCTAAAAGTCTGTTGCTAGAGCCAAAGTCCTATAAAAAGTGATATTCCCTGAAAAGTCTTCCCATCGTGGCCCATCTACAGATCTGGGCACATGCACTTGCCATCAAAGAGGAAAAGTCAATTTGCAAACGACTGTCACAAGTCATACATACCTCACAGATAAATGAATATGCACCTGAAAAATTTCATGAAAATACAATCACAGTTTTGAATACATTAGGTATTATGATTGTTTAGACAAATGCTTTCCATTTAAAGGGATGTTTGGAAGGCATACTAGGGTTAATGAACAGGCTGCTCATAGCTGGGGGTGACTGGCACGTAACTCTACCAGCACACTGGCTGGAAAGTTCAATTCAGAGGGCTCTCTGGACAAATCATTTTTAAGGGTGAGAAATATCTATTATAAAAACAAAAAAAAACCTCCTTAACTGATCTGTCAAATACATTTCATATTTCCATATGTCAGGTTTATGTCAATTGAGATAGACATGTATTTTTTTGTTTGATTGCAATTATATTTTTCAGAATGGCTTATACCAAAAAAATGGTAATTTCCATATTGGCTTGGTCCACACTCAGCAAGATTCTAATCCAATCCCAAAGCAGAAAATAAAACCAAAGCTATTATTCAATGCAGTGATTCTACCTCCATGCATAGACCATATATGTGTACATGCAGAGACACTGGGCTTCTCTATTAGCACATGGAATAGAAGGGAATAGAAATAGTATTACAGTGTCAGAGAGAATAAATCACTCCACTGTAAATTTACTTGCTTTTTTTTTGCACTGCCCCTACCCCGCCACCCTTAGAATGTAGTGGGGAAAGAGATCTGCATCTGTCTTGTCCTATTGCTATGTTCCCTGACATTGCTTGGCACATAGTAGATACTCAATAAATAGCTGTTAAATTGAACTGAATCCACAGGATCAAAACAAATTATCACTCATTGATTCTATGCTTGGAAATAGAAGGAAATCTGAGACTTGCAGCAGGACTATCAATTTCCCTCAGTTCCACTGGCTATTTTATTTCCTACTTAGAACCTAATTCTGATATTCACTGCACCCAGTAATTCTGTTGCTTTCTGGTCAGCCTATAATTCCTGCAGCTCATGCAGACATGAACCTGGGCCTCCTTAAAGCAGGCTGGCACAAATGTTAACTTCTTCCCAGAACCTAGAAATGGCTAAGATCTCTGTGGAATAATATTTCTAAGTATTCACCATACCGGAATCAATATCAGCATGCTGTCAGTGTGTGCATTAGCCCCACAGTCAAACAAAGAACAGCCTTTACAGCCCAGTAATGATGCTGGGCGTGGAGAGCTGGGGAAGGGCAAGATGATGCAGAGATGACTGTATCAGTTCTCCTCAAATACAAGGCTTCCAGGATGTTGCACAAGACCATATTCTTCTACTTTGTCAGAAATAGGCAGCATTTAAATTCAGCTACTAATACTTTCAGCAAAATAACTCTTTTATCTTCTTGACCCAAGAGATGGATTCAAAATACCCCTTCCCAGCTGTGACAGAAGTTTCCTCTTCTATTTCTTTCTGGGTGTTAACAGGGAATGGAAATGTCTTAAAGTTGGCAGGGCACTACAAATGTAGCTGATAAGACAGGTATGACAAACTTGAATCATCACTGAGTCAGGTAAGACCTGTTTTTAGGACAACTCCATCATGCCCATGCTTATCCATGTAGCATTTCCCATTCGCAGATCCTGCTAGAAAGATATGTCAGGCAAGGGCAGTGGCAAAGACTTTGAGCGTCAATTCTGCATTACTTAAATCTCTAAGATCAGAGTGGGATCTGACCAAGATTCATGCTCATCCCTGCAGTAAAACTGATCTTAGTGTTGTAAATGATATTTCATTCTACACATGAAATCTGATTTTCCAACTAGAATGGGGTCAGGGGGAGATAAGTGTGATAGAGTAAAGATGACTGCTCTTATGTTATACACAGTTAGGATGCCATAAAACTTAGATGACTGTGGGTAAGTAGGTGGGCATCACATTCAAATTACATTAGTTTGGAATCCTGGCCCAACCACTAATTAACTATATGACCTTAGCCAAATTTGATAACCTGGCTAAGACCTGATTTCTGCAAAATGTGAATAATAACACCTAATCCTATAAAATGAAATTGTTACTCTCTACCTCCTGATGTCATAATAAAGGCTAAATAAAATATATACAATGTGTAGTCCAGTGCCTGATACATAATAAGAACTGAATAAATGAAATAAATGATAGTTGTGGGTGTTACAATTTTTCTTTATCATCCTGTCATGGCCTAGTTATCCACAAGAATTAACTTCCTTGTAACTCTATAATTCAGTGAAAGAGAGCCACAACCAAAAGCACGGAGGAGGCTAGCTTCTTGTGAGGCTTCTGTGGTCTAAACTTGGCCACACAGTAAATATGGTCTTGATGATCTTTCACTCATCACTGTGAAACTAAATTCTTTAAATTCTAGAAAGTTTCAGAGAAATGCCACAAAATGCAGCCACAGAGCAATCTCTCCCCTTCCCCCATACACACCCCACCCCATCCACCCCTTGGGGATATATTAAAACTAAGACAACTGAAACAGCCTCAGCCAGTAATTAAGACACACAGCTAATCGGAGAGCAGCACTGGCTGTGGCCCTTGGCAGAGGAGCCCAGCACCCAGGATGGTAGCTCCCATTACTAGGGCTTTGTTCTCCTGGAATGAAAAGAGCACAAAAGCCTAAAGTTGGGGGTCTGCAATCGCATTCTGAACATCTGTAGGGGCGAGGAGAGATCACAGGCTCCTCTAAACTGCAAGGATGTCCTACCAGACAACTGCGTCAGCCCACACCCACCAGCGCCTTCCCCACCCTCCAAGCATGACTCCACTTTTTCTAACATTGCCCTTAAGGATTCTGGCTTCTGTGACTTCCAGTAATTGTACAAATCACCCATGATGAAGCAGCTGAGAGCACTGTTAGACAAAAGAGACAAAAATTAAGCAAATAGGAAACTCATTAAAATGCTGCCTATGGTTATTTTATTCCTAGCAATTCATGTTACCGACCAGGTCTTTCTTCAGAGCTTTTCCTTGGAAAGTAATACTTTAAACGAATTCCAATGGGCACCGAGTGATTTTCTCCAGACCCATAATCCAGCCACTAGACACACTTTCCCCTCCCCCATACCATCCAGCACTCCTCCCTGTCACCTTATAGCTACTGACTTAGCTGTGTTCACACCCAGAGGTCCCAGCAGAGCTTTCTGTTCACATTATACAACATAAAAAAGCAGGCAATGAACAACCCATGCTCCTAAGTGCTTGCGATAAAGCCAGGCTGAGCTGACCTCTCCCATCCCATACAGCTGCATATCAGCCACATAAGCCTAAAGGACCAAGAGCAGCATGTGTGTGATGGGTATAAACAAACTAATTAAAATCCAAGGTCTTTCATTCCAGCTAGTGCCTAATGGGACCAATATGCTCGACTCTGCGAAAAAAAAAAAAAAAAAAGAAAAGAAAAGAAAAAAATCACTCCAAGCTGGCAAGAGGTATTGCTTTTCCTGTTTCCTGTAATACATTTCTTTTAGGCTCAATAAACAGCCTGAAAGAAGAGGAACTCAAAGACTGCCATTCTCTCCTGTGAGACTTTTCAAGTAAAAACTATCAGCTTGGCAGCACTGAGCCAAAAGACCACTCCCTGATTCCAAGTGGACATATTGATCAATTGAACTGACATGTGCCTCCTTTCTCTTCCTTAGTAGCAATCAGCTGCACCGGGAAAATCTGTTTCCCAACACAAAAGGCAACTCACTGCTCCTTATCAGATACTGTCAGGTCATATTTTTCAGAAAAAAATAATAATAATAATAATGAAGAGGTCTAAAGACAGAGCTAGGAGTTTAAAAAAGCATGATACATGGAGTTTCAGAATTGAGTTGAGGTTATGACTGAGCCCAGAGATCAGTATTTGCCACAATCACTGAGGACTCTGCTATTTATTCATCTTATCAGATTCCGGTTAAAGTTAAGCAAGAGGTAGCAACACCACTGCCACTTCCAGAGGCCTCCTCAGTGTTACCCTTCACTGCAACTGCCGCAGAGAGGAGACTTGTTACAAGTCAGCCTGCAAATAACTCCAGTTATTTTGGAGGCTAGCTAGAGATGGAAAAATATCGTGGCAGTCTTTCAACTAACTATGAAGTACATGGGTTGAAGGACTACCATCTAAATCAAAAGGCTCAAATGATTTCACTTGGTTTGGGTCTTAATGTTTTTATTAAATTCTCTATCTTGAACATGCAAGAGATCTTCTTTCACATCAGGGTTATGTCAGATGCTTATTCAGCATTCATTCCTTGCTATGAAGAAACTGAAACCCAACCGAGGTAAATACTGAATTTCATGCTGTAAATCACTTAATATTTTATAAATCACAAGAGCAAATAGGGGACCAATTAGCTCTGCCCCATAAAAAAGAAATATATATCCTTATAATGTCTAAATACTGTGAATTGCTCAATACAGAGTCTATTTGGGGTTTTGCAATAGAAAAATATCTTATGTTTATGAAAAATTCCACGAGAACACTAAAAATACTAGGTAGAGATCGAACAAGAATAATTCTACATTTTGATTCCTGTATGACTCTTACAGGCCTTTGTCTTAACCCAGCAGCAGCTTGAAAACAGATTTAGGTAAAACAGCCCTTCTTTCCCTAGTCCATTTTAAGCAGACAACATCCCCCCATCTCCGCCTCAGCAGACACAGACTAACCAAGAAAACAGCCGTGCAATTAAGGCCCAGACATTTAACACTCACCATCTCCTGCTCCCACCGTCTTCTTTTGATGTTTACAGCACATCTGTAGGATGCAATACTAGGAGATGCCTTGTTTGACCTGCTGCATGATGCTGTGACATCAGTTCAGATGATGCAGCTCATTATGGGAAAGACTGCTGTTGCTATGGTAACTGGGATGTGCTAGGAATCCTTGCTGCATTTCCAGTGGAGGCTGAGACAATACGGAAGCCCTGTAAGAAACAGACGATATGCAAAATTTAGACCAGAGGAAGAGGATCCCTCATTGGACTAAAATCCATAGGTTTAAAAGGGATTTCCCTGAAGTCACTTTGGAAAAAAATAAAAACTACCTCCTAATTGTTGTTCCACACTTAGAAAAGGAGGCTGGGGGATCAGATTTAGTACTAAACAAATAAAAATTCAAATGTACAATGTTTCTCTGTGAGGCAATTTGATCACTTTTTTCCCCTCTGGAAAGCATTACAATACCTTTTTTAAAAATTATTGAAAAGAATTTTTTTCATTTGTCAAAGACCAAAAGAACAAAGCAAGCAACAGAAAAAAAAAATTAAAAACGGAATATAAACTGAGAAAGCGACTCTAATTCTAAAGTAAATAGCCTTTCATTCTCAGAATATGGGCAAACTCCCACCAACGAAGTCTGCCCTAATCATTTCCCCTGATGGACACCAACCTACAGAACCTTCTCATGCACAGTAGCCCCAGATCTCATTAGGCCCACGGAAGGAGGTTTAGAATCTAGGCGACACATCACATCACTTTCAACTTCTAGAGAACACCTACCACTCTTTTCTGGGACCAAACCTGGTGGTTGGAACAAATGGCAGACCTGCTAGGAACTTCCTGAATCACTGGCATTCCAAACATTAGGGTTCTGTTTTCCTCTCTATGGGACAATAAGACACACAGGAGGAAAATACTCACAGCCCTCCCCGAACAAAAGCTGAAACTGTGTGAAAAGCCACATTTAAACAGACCCAGTGAGGTATTTCTCCAGTTCGTGAAACAAAAGCAAATCTAAAGCAATCATTTCTTTCCAGCCCTGAGCAGAAACAAACATATCATGTGAACTGAGGAGAAGGAAAAATGGAAAAATCAGCCATCTCTTGCATATTTAATGGATAGAGAGAAAATCAAGCTGACCTACATCTACTCTATCCTCACAACTCTGGAGAAGAACAAGATTCTAAAACTCCAAAACTGAATGAGACAATTACATTGTCGCCTCCTACTTGAGATTTTCAATGCCACTGTTAACCAACAGTGGGGAGTGGTGGGGAGGTGTATGGAGTGGCAGAAGGAATTAAGGCAGTGGCTCAGTAAATAGGGGCTGATAAAATGCCAGAGAGGTGCCAAGATCCTAGCAGGGTGTACTATCAGCCAGGCACAGAGCATCCTTTCTCTGGATGGAAAGCCAGAATTGTTCTTGCTTCACCTAATGAGGAATTGGGAGACCAAGAGCAAAAGGTGAAGCTGCCTGCCCAAATCAGCCATGCTCTCAGTCATGGCAGAGCCTGATTCTCACTCCTTCTCTTAGACCACACCAAGAGAAGTAACAGGCAGCCACTGTAGTGCCAATAGTATTGATTTGGCATTAAGGAAACCCAAATGTTAATGCCAGTTCCTCCAGTGAGCATCTGTGTAATATCAGGTCAATCAATTAACCTCTCTGAGACTCAAGGTTTTCATCTGCAGAGATGATGGATTTAGCTAATAACCATGGTTTGCAAGTTTTTTGGTTAGTAGTGGAACCCATTCTTCTAACATTACAGACCAAAGCTGGGCGTCTCTGGTTGAAAGGGGGTAAGAAGCCCAGAGCCAAGTCTGATGAGCCCTTCTCAACATCATCCCCCATCTAATCTGCTATAATCTGACCCCTGAAGTCACCTCTGATAAACTCCTCAACCTCTGAGGAAGATGGAGTGAAAATCATGGGTCTACAACAATATTATCAGCTTTTCCATAGCTGAAATCCATGGTTCTACAAAACGGAGAGAGCAGGGTGGGATCAGGGGTTCCAGACTTAAATATGACTTCTCAGTATGAGAAGAATCTTATCAGTCTCCCTTGCCAGAAGCAAGTCATTTGTTTGGTTGGAAGAGATGGATGTCTCATCAACTCGAAGGCCAAGTTAGACTTTTAACAACCCGAAGTTGCTAAATAACTGGTCCCCAAAATGGCGTGGACTGGCTTAAAAGTGGACCCATAAAGCAGTAGCATGTCACCAAGTGTTTTCTTGTCTTATGAATGGGCCTATAGTAGCTCACCATGAACTTTTCAATGGCCTTTCTCACTGCCTTCACATCCTCAACTTGTAGTGTTGTTTTGAGGATTGCAGGCAATAATGTATATAAAAGTACCACAGAAACATTGAACCTTATTAATATTTTCATTAACAGCCCATTCACCCCAATCAGGGGAAGTTCTTTAGCTCTCATCTGTAGGTCCAGCAAGATTCTGAACTCTGGAATAAGATGGTTAGGAAATGGCTTACAAAGTCTGCACAGCTACCAAAGAGTATTTACTTCTCACCACTCACTTCAAATGAGGTCAAGGAAGGTAACAGACAAGGGGTCTTCCCAGAGGACAGAGCCAGGGCCATGGACAGAATGGATAAATAGCTCCTCTTGGAGAACAGAGTCAGGGCCAGACCAAGGGAATTCTCCTGCCTCCAGGGAGACATTTTTACTAACCAAGGATCTTTTTTACCTTAACCAGTGTTATCTGGAAATATTGTCGACATTTTATAATTTTCAGGTTTCCAGAAGAACAGAGTAACAGAGTTAAGCAAAGGTCGAATTCTCATGCAGAAGGAAAAAGGTTTAATTAATCCTTCACTGACAATGCCCAATTCTGCATTTCTGGCTTCAAAACTGACCTTCGTTCACAAAGTATACAAGTATTCAAGTGCTCTAGTCACAGGCCTATATGGCCATGTACCATGGAAGCTGTAGATACTGCTTTAATCAGTACAGTATACCTTCTGAGAATATTTGGTGGCAAAAAATATTTGGACACCAAATTACAGGGGGCATATGTGGCTCTTATTGTTGTTGAAGCACAGCATCCCTTCTACTTTTTTCAGATATCCATACAAAGCAGATATTATTACCTGAAAATTATTCATCACTGGTGATCAGAATAAAATTTGCAACCATAATATTAATATATAAGCTCAGTTATTATTGTTGCTACCTGATGTTTGGATTTATTATTCCCTCTCAGACATCACCTCTTCCACATTCTAACTTATTTGCTTTGGGTGGGACTCCAACCAAGGAATGCAGAACGCCACTCAGTCTTAAGCCAATCAGCTTTTTATATCCTCCGGATGTACAGAATTTAGTTCAGAGATGGTAAGGGACCCCACTGAAGCCAATGAGATGCAATGAGACATCGTAAAGAAATCACTGTTGGCCGCTGATTTGGAGAGGATGTCAAATCTAAAGCTGACCATCCATTTGCCATTCAGGAGTGAAGAACCTGTCTAAGAATAAAGTCAACAGGGGGAGAGCAGAGCTGAACTGAGAGATAAGAAACTGAGTTCTAGTGACACAGCTGGAGCCAGAAATCAGCCCTTCTCTGGCTCTGTAGGTTATAAGAACCAAAAAGCCCCTTTTTCTGCTTCAGCCCATTCATTTAGGGATTTCAGTCACAGTAAACAGAGCCCTAACTGACTCAGTCATCAGAGAAATTGTCTAAGGTATAACTGGGCACCATTGGCATGAAGAGTCCTTGGAAAGAAAAAAAGAAGCTTGAGTTCTGGAGGGGTTCATGGGCCTCAGCAATGAGACCCCTCAAAGGACTAGGGTCAAGGCCAGAGCTGGCAAGACCTCCACACAAGATGCAAGGTGTTATCATCTCTTCTGCTGGACATTCCTGGATTTGACAGTGACCTCACACTCCAGTCAGCTTGAGCCCCATTCCTCTGTCCTTTCTCAGGCAAAATTCCCATCAGCAAAGGCCAAAAAGCCTCCAAAAGCCCAGGGAAGGATGGATTTGATCCTGAATGAAAACCTAGATTTGGAGCCTGAAGCAAACCTTGGGGTGATTTTTTCCAAAGAAACTGGCCTCAACATGTTCAGAGATTTCTGTCATCTTCTAAATTTAAGATTTTCTCATGCCTGACTTTAGAGTTATAATACAGTTTGCTGCTTCATTAGATTTAACTCCAAACACAAATATGTGACATGAAACCAAGTGGCTTTAATGTGCTGGTAGAAGTCCAGTTGTGCTGTGTTATACAGAGGAAGGAAAACATTCAGGACCAACATATGAAGCAGGGGTTTATGAGCTGTTTAAACTCTGCAATGGAATTTCTGGGGCTTTCCTGTTTTGATATTTAATTTTTTATAGGTCTTAATCTTATCTACTCAAGTACACAGCTCTTTAGGGTACTAACAATGTCCTGTGCTACTTTTGATTTCCCCACAACCTTTAGCACACTCTTAGACATAGGTAATCCCCTAACAAGTCCTTCTTAATTCTTAATTTCTTTTTTGTTCAAGTAACATTGTTTCCATTCCAGGCAAAGAAAAATTTCCTAGCAGCTTTCTCCTTATCACTCCAGAGTTTGAAATGTTATAAGATTTTACTAAGGCCTAATCTTTTTCCCTTCCACTACTAACTAAAATAACAAAAATCAATTTGCTACTGAGAAGATCTGGCCAAAAATGATGAAGCAAGTCAGCAAACAAACATCCACCATGTGTCATCAGAGACAGAGGAAGTAGTGGTCATGATACCTATTTCAAGTTATTTACAACTGAGTCTTTTAACTACCATAGCATTTTCAGCTCACAGTCTTTTAAACTAGATCCCTCACCTTACCTGAGAAAAATTATGAATAAAATAACTAACCCTCATTTATAGATATTCTCTCAGCATAAGCATAATACATTCTAGAAAGATGGAATCTTCCAAGATAACTTTAATTAGAAAAAGTGATTCCTTTTCCTATGGAAAAGAAACAAATTACATCATACCTTCATATGGAAAATTCCTGCAGTAAATGCTACACTTAAGGGTTCACTATAACAAAGTCACAGGCAGCTCTGACAAGAGATTTGTTTACAAGGTATTAACATATGTTTAGTGAATAATCCAATTCAATAAATGTACTCTTATAATTTTACTCTATATAAGGTACAGAGTCACACACCATTGGTAAAGTAATCTTCATTTGCTAGGGTGCTAGGAAACAAATGAGAGAACTGAAATCTTGCAACCTATTACAAGCATCAACTGGTTTTACCTCTCGCTGAGTCCTTACATCAGCCTGCCTTATATTCCATTAACTGGATGCATATCTGTTATTGAAACAACTTTAACCATCTTCAGGGCAAAGACTATGTCTTACAGAGCAGAGTAGGTTGTGTAGCAAACACTTGTGTACACTGCCTATTAAATGCTTCTTTACCTGAGTTTATCAAGTTCAGAGCCTTAATCCTGGCCAGCTAAAGACATGCAATCAAAAACTCCCAAACCACCAGTCAAACATAAATGTATACGTACATAAACACGTACACATACACACACAGACTTTAAAACACAGGTGAGAATGAATTTTTGCACATAAAGCCATTATTTCCCTCTTACACTAGCAAATGATTCATTTTACTTCTAAATTTCCTAATTTACTGCTGGTCTAAATATTCTATCAATGTACTTATTAGGAAAACATTTCACCATAGCACAAAATATTATTGCTTCATGGAATTCTTTTGAAAAGGATTACACAGACACAAACATAAAAGTAAATCGAAAATATTCACAAGTATGCATGTCACAAAAAGAACATACACCATAAAATATATACTGAGATATCACACAAAACAATAAAATTAAGTAATAAAAGCACTGCTTTACCTAGCTGTTTATAGTGCTTACTCAGTGCTATGGACTGAATATGTGCGCCCCCTCAGAATTCATATGTTGAAATCCTAACCTCCAAGGTAATGACATTAGAACATGGAGCTTTTCAGAGGTGACAAGGTCTTGAAGGTGGATCACCCATAAATGGGATTAGTGCCTTTACAAAAGAGGCCCAAGAAAGCCACCTTGATTCCTTTCACCATGTGCAGACAAAGCGAAGACACACTGCCTATGAACTAGGAAGTGGGTTCTCACCAGACACTGAATCTTCCAGTCCCTTGATCTTGGACTTTCCAGGCTCTACAACTGTGAAAAATAAATGCCTTTTTAAAATAAGCCTAGTCTATGGTATTTCTGTTATAGCAGCCCAAACAGATTAAGACCTCAGCCCCTCAAAAATAAGTTGTGTTTCTACATACTTACAATAAAAAGAAAGAAATTAAGAAAACAATGCCATTTACAATAGAATCATAAAGGATAAAATACTTAAGAGTAAATTTAACCCAAGAAGATGAGAGATAAGTACAGTGAAAATTATAACACACTGCTGAAAGAAATTTAAAAAGACACATATAAATGGAATGATAGCCCATGTTCATGGATTAAAATAAATAATAGTGTTAAAATGTCTCTACTACCCAAAGCAATCTTCAGATTCAAATTAATCCCTATCAAAATTCCAATGTATTTTTTTTACAGGAATAAAAAAAGCAATCCTAAAATTTGTCTGGAACCACAAAAAAACACAAATAACTAAAACATTCTTAAGCAGGAAGAGTAAGGCTGGAAGCACCACATTTCCTGATTTCAAACTGTCTTACAAAGCTATAGTAAGCAAAACAATGTGGTATTGGCATAAAAATAAACACATATATCATTGGAACAGAATACAGAACCCAGAAATAAACGCATGCATATATGGTCAACTAACTTTCAACAAAGGCATCAAGAATACAAAATGGGAAAAGACAGCCTCTTCAATAAATGGTGCTGGGAAAACTGGATATCCACATGCAAAAGAATGAAACTGGGCCCTTATCTTACACCATACACAAAAATAAACTCAAAACAGATTAATGACTAAGGAAAAGATCTCAAACCATAAAATTCTCAGAAAAACATAGGAGAAAAGCTCCTTGCTATTGGTCTTGGCAATAATTCTTTGGATACAACATCAAAAGCACAGACAATAAAAGCAAAAATAAACAAATGGGACTATATCAACCTAAAAAGTTTCTGCATAGCAAAGGAAACAATCAAGAAAGGAGAAAATATTTGTAAACCACCCATCCAATAAAGGGTTAATATCCATAATAGATAAGAAACTCTTACAACTCAATATCAAAAAAGCTAATAATCCAATTTACAAATGGGCAAAAGACCTGACTAGACACTTTTCCAAAGAAGACATACAAATGGCCAAAAGGTATATGAAAAGATGTTCAACGTCACTAATCAGGGAAAAGCAAATCAAAACCACAATGAGCTATCACTTCACACCTGCTGGGATGTCTATTATCAAAAAGACAATAAATAACAAATACTGTCGAGGATGTGGAGAAAAGGAAGCCCTTTATACACCATCGGTGGGAATGTAAACTGGTACTGCCACTATGGAGAACAGTATGGAGGCTTCTCAAAAAATTATGGGATCCAGCAATCCCACTTCTGGGTATATATCCAAAGGAAATTAAGTCACTATCTCAAAGAGATATCTGTTCTCCCATGTTCACTGCAGCATTACTCACAATAGCCAAAATATAGAAACAAACTAAATGTCCATCAACAGATGAATAGATGAAGAAAATGTGGAAGACATATACAATCTGTGGAAGATGTATATATAGAAAGGTATCTTCTACATTTTATATGAGATTTATATCATACTATGTATAATATTATTCTATTACATATGTGCATGTGTATAATATTATTCAACCATAAAAAAAGAAGGAAATTCTGCCATTTGTAACAATCACATTAAGTGAAAAAAGCCAGAGAAAGACAAATATCATATGGAATCACTTATATGTGGAATCTAAAAAAAAAAAAGTCAAACTCATAGAAATAGAGAATAGAATAGTTGCCAGAGTCTTGGGGAAGATGTTGGTCAAAGGGTACAAACTTTCAGTTATAAGACGAGTAAGTTCTGAGGATATAATATACAGTTTGTGGATTATAGTTAATAATTCTGTACTGTATATTTGAAATCTGCTAAGAGTGTAGATCTTAAGCATTCTCACAAAAAACAACAACAACAAAAAAAAAAAACTAGTAACCATGCGAAGTGATAGATGTGTTAATTAAGCTGATTGTTGTAATCGTTTTGCAAGGTATATATACATATACCAATTCATCACATTATACACAATAAATATATTATAATTTTATCTCTCAATCATACCTCAAAAAAGCTGAGGAGGGAGGAGAAAATAACAACAATAACAAAAAAGACACCCAGATCTTTTATGGAATTTAGCCTAGTGTTTCCAAACTAATACAAGATTAAAATACATCAGGACCTATTTCAGTTGGTGTCCTGGCCCTTGGCTTAATGTCTTAAAACACCCAAGAAATGCGGCATAACTATAGACAGTACCTGCTGTGATTAGTCAGCACTTTGATAACGTGTTGTAGAGGTTTTAAAATGTTAGTGATGTGCTCTAGAATATCACTAATAGTACATGCGATGAGCTAGACTGAAGAAAAAAGATGATGTTCCAAGATAAAAATGGGCCAGCACCATTTATCTAGGTGGGACTCCAAGTGGTAATTTAAAGAAGTAAATAGCATCCCCCGATACACAAAGTGGCGCCATTCTGAGCACAGCTTCTGATGCTGTGTGGGCTCCCAGGTACTGGTGGGTTTTGAAATCAGCATTGGAAATCTTCTGCAGGAGACAGCCTTTGAGTAACTGTCACACAGAAAGTGAGATTTGAGGAGAGTCTAAGTCCCACCCACCCATGATCTCCCTCACCAACCTGCTCTGGTTCCTAAATTACCTCAGAATCCACTCCACTCAGTTGGAAGCTAATGAATGTTTCAGAGGAGAGGCATCACCATCTGCCATCCACAGCCATTGATACCTGCAAGGCAGTGCAGGCTGTGGGACAGGCACTAAGTAGACTAATGGAAAGACAAATAGGTTGAAGCCCCACCACTTAACAAGCCATGGGAAACCAGACAAGGCATCAACCTCTCTCAGATACCTCATCTGTAAAATGAGGAAGAACTGCTCTGCTTACCTAACATTGCTATGAGAGTCTAAGAAGTAAAATGCAGTATTTGTAAGTGTGGTAATAAAGAGGGAAAGGAGGAAATGGATAAAAGGGAAGAGAAAAAGAAAACATTGGAAAGGAAAAGAGAAGGAAGAAAAATAGGAAAAGAAAGAAGGAGAGAGGTAAGTAAAAGACAGAGGAATAAAGAGGAGAAAAAGGAGCAGAGAAAAGGGAGGGAGGAAGGAAAAGAGCAACAGAAATGAGGGAAAGCGGAAGGAGAGAAGCAAACCGAAGGGGAAAGGGGCAAAGAGGAAGAAAAGGCAGTGAAGGAAGGTAGGCTTTGGAACCTGGTTCTTCCAGGTTCTGTTCTCTTCTAAGTGCATGTCCTTGGGCATAGCATTTATCTGAGCCTCACATTTTTCCACTGGGAAATGGGAATAATAACTCTGCCTTTCAATGTTATTAGAAAGATTATCCATTCATCTTTTCAACGAATATTTATTGAGCACTATTAGGTGCTTGGCATGAATCAGTCAACAAACAGACCAGGA
Organism: Camelus ferus; assembly: GCF_009834535.1. Classification (NCBI taxonomy): domain Eukaryota; kingdom Metazoa; phylum Chordata; class Mammalia; order Artiodactyla; family Camelidae; genus Camelus; species Camelus ferus. The sequence goes on along the minus strand of NC_045701.1, from coordinate 38,653,278 downwards.
TCTCTGTCCTTTGGGAGCTCATATTTGAGTATGAATTGACATATCCAGCATGGTACCTGACAAATACCAGATACTAAGTAGCTGTTAGTTAATATTTTCATTGTTACTAATAAACTGTAAGATGTTATAAAATGTAAAATATTACTATTAACCCAAAGTAATCATATTAGCCAGATTCCATTTCTATGAAGAAGTTGAACTTAGAAAAGGTAAACTTTGATGAGGAAGGGAAGAAAATTCTGGCAACCAGATGATACCAAGGAGAGAGACTGAGGTGGAACCCCTGTGTCCCCAGGATGCACCACCTTGCATCATCAGTAGTAGAAAACTACTCTTCAATCAAAAACACCCACTGTGGACTGTTAAATGAAGAGAAAAAAAAACTACTATAACATTTGAGACATTACATGTATTTTTCAAAGCCCCCCAGATTATTCTAATGATCAGTGAGGACTGAGAACCACTGAACTAAGTAATTCATATGTGAATAATTGAGAGTAACTTTGTTGCACTACGTGAAGTCTAAGTATATATTTAATGTGCATGAAGAATCACTACACACTTCTTGTGGCTAGAAGAAGAACTTCTGAGTCTCTACTAAGGGTGACACATTTGTACTGACCCACACTCTCCTTGCTCACTTGACTTACAGAAGGTGAGGGGGAGTGCACAAGGGATAACAGAAGCAGGATGAAAGGATTTCAAATGTGCCTTAAAGAGGGCTCAGTCTCAGGGTTGAGGGGGATGAGGAGCCACTCAGAATTTAAACTAGGAAAAGGCATATTATAAATGCTATCCTTCTAACAGGGTTTTACCTGGAGTTCCTGGGAATGAGCTCTTCTATTAATCTCTAAATTGGTATAGCTCTCCCATTTTTTATTGTATCGAAAAGCTATCTTTTAAAAATACACTCTCAGCTTAAATTATTAAGGAGGTATAGATAGAGAAAAGGTATATAGAGTAAAGCATTCAAATATTTTAGTCAAATGTGAGTTGCTTTTTGAGAAATAAGGAAGAATAAAGGAGAAAAAATATGATTATTCTTATAATAGCTAACTATGTGACGGACCCTGTTAGGATATGTAATGATTCATTTAATCATTAATGAATCCTGTGAGAGAAGTACTGGTTTTCATTTTGCACAGAAGGAACAGAGGCACCCAAGTTGCTCAAGATCTTGCTGCTACAAGTGGCAGAGCCAGGATTTCAATCCGGAGAGGTAGCCTGACTACAGAGCTTGTCCTCTTAACCTCCAAGATATAACATATAATCCCCCAAATGTTTATATTTACCACAGGAACACAGACTCTCCCTCTTAAACCCACTTTTCAGGAATCTTGTCTTGACCACCTTGGTTCCCTAGCAGCAGCCCAGAAGTCAGCCAGCAGTGGAAAAAATAGGCGTGTTTATTCTGATGATCCACAACATAAACTAGCCACATACAGATCGTGGAGAGGAGACTGTCCTTTAAAGAGCTTCCAAAGATTCCTCACATTTTAGAGGCTACCAATTGCAAAAGTCTTGCCTAACAAAACTTTGTTAGTACAGTCTGGCACTGCGGGCATGTACTAATTTTTCAATAAATTCTTGCTGATCATAGCAATACCCAGATCTGAACACTTCAGCCACCAGTGCAGGCATTTATTTCTGTACTATAATATAAATATAAAGGTGTGAAAAGACAACACAGCCCATCAAAGAGTATGGCTGCACAAAGTAAGGAATTAGAAAAATAGTAAATAAATTGTTATGATAAATAACAAATTCCTGGATTGAACCACATGAAACTGCCAATATTTGGCCATTTTTGACCAAAAAGGCAAGGATAAGAGGAAGAACAATCTCAATAAATGCTAGAACTCTTGCTCCTGGACTGGGGGAAAGATACTCAGGCTCTGGGCCTGTGCTAACTTATAGAGTTGCTTTATTACAAAGACAGAGTCAGTAAAACACACTGTTGATCTAGAGGGAAGCAGAGCACAGGGCTGGGACTGGAGAGCCCTTAGTCTCAGTTCTGCTAACTAATTCTGAGAGTCATTTATCTTCTCTGCGTTTCAGTTTTTGTCATGCCCTGCCATTTCTGGGGACCATTGTAAAATTCCCTGAGACTTTAAAGAGGAATGTGCTTTCTGTATTTAAAGCCTACAGGTCAGCCTAGTGAAGATGGCAAAGGTTTTAGAGCTGACAGACCTAGGTTTAAATCCCAGCTCTGTCATTCACTGTGTGCTCATGTGCAAGTTACTTGCTCTTTCTGAACATAATTTCCTCATCTGCTGAAAAGGGTTAATAGTAACCTTAGGATAGTCAAAAATAACTAAATGAGCTAACTAAATGAGCTAAAGCATCTGGCACATACTGATGCTAAATAAAAGATAATTATTGTGCTTGTTTGCCAGCCATTAGTTCTCAGGTTAGTCTTAGGCAGACTACAAACATTTTCAAGGCTTTAACAATGAATTGTTGTAAATCCCTAGAGCATCTAGCATAGAACTGAATATGTGAATGGCAACTAGTGGTAGCAGTAGAAGGAGCAATACTAGTAGCAACAGAATCAGCCACAGCAGCATCAGCTATCGTCATTGTTAGAGCAGCAGCGGCAGCAGCACTAACAGTAGCAGCGGTAGCAGTGAAGGCAGCAATAGTAACAGCAGTGTGACTGCCATGCTGTCCCAGCACACTCCCTCTCCCACTGTGGATCATCTAACCCCACATCAAGTGGAGAGTCTCCCATACAAACAAGCACTGACTTACAGGCACTGGACCAGGAAGAAATTGAGCAAACCCTTCAAGCTGAGGAAGCTCAAACGCTAATGGGTGTTAAATACAGGTTTCATCACACTAGTCCTGTAAGTTGTTGTCTATTATCAGATGCAGCATCTCTACGCCGCTATCAAATGGAGAAGACTCTAAAGAAAGAAGCTGGTAGAACTTTTAACAGAGTGGTGAGCTTGATTCATTCAATATTTAAGGAGAAAAGAATTCCAAGCACTTGTGCTCTCAAACTTCAGCCTTGGGTAGAACTTTCTTCTCTGAACCTCAAAACCCCAACATCTTAAAAGGCTCCAGTCCTCCAGGTTCAAAGTCATTTTTCATGTATCACGGAATTAGCAGAAAGGCTCAGATAACTAGCTAAAAGAGAGGCTCAAGTCTGCCCTGGGTATTTTGGGGAAAATGACAAAGAGGTTGGGAGGGGGACCAGAGTGAAGCCAAGAAAATAAACTTAAAACACCAGATGGACCAGATGGACTCCCATCCATCATTACGAGCAAGGTTTTCTTTTTGTGGTAAAAATTTTAATCATTGTTTGGAAAGTACCCAAGAGCATAGATGCATTGGAATTTCCTCTTTTTTGCACTTCTTTTTAATGCCTAGCTTCCCTTGGGGAACATGGGAGAAGAAGTTTATTTTATAATATATACATGGGTATATATTTTAAAAGAAAACCATTACAAAGAACCAAAAGTGGACAAAGCTTGACCATGAACCACATATAAAGAAACACCCTTCCAATAAGAGCAATTCCAAAGGGGGCAAAAACATTTTCTGGTTAGCAAATATATGTACGAAGACAACTAGCACACCTATGCAAATACATTTGTAAAAGACTCGGTATTGTTAAAGAAACACAGCACATGAAAGTGACCACACACCAAAAAACAAACATCTTAACAGAAAAATTCAAAGGAATTAAAATAAGATATATCAGGAAGACTCTCACTTACCACTATTGGATGGTATTTTTATTAACGTGCGATTGAGGGATAACATTCTGCCTTTTGGGAGCAAACAAGTCAGAAGCCCTTTTTATGTACAGGCCTGATGAACTCTCTATAACCTAGTGCTTTCCTCTTTCCTCAGCAATAGGAACTCAGAGGTCACAAAGAAGGTTCCATTTGGCTGAATCCCAAGGGGAGAAGCAATTATGCTCAGAGCTCTCCAAGCAGAAAGTCCAAGGGATAGAAAGCTTGGGTTCTCCACTGCTCTGAGGGATGCACGTGGGTAGTAATCCTGGGAACGGTACTGGAAGAGAGTATCCACAGTTTAAAATCTGTCATCTCTATCTCGTCACCACATCCCCAAGGTTGGTCAGGGCTTACAGGTCTTGAAATTTCCCTTGGCTCACCCAGGAACGGACTTCCTGACTCTAGATTCCTAACTTGCCAAGTTCAGTATTTGCCAATAGTGGGCCTTGGCTAGGGAATGGAAAAATAAAGAATCTGGTACATTAAATGGATGTGCACTAGCAAATATCCACCAAGTGGCTGACGGTGAGCCAGGATGAATATGTAAGTACAAGGATCTGAGTTAACAGTTTTGCATTCAATCAAGTAATATTGTTATCTCACATTCAGTTCTTTCTTCATTGGTGACAAAGACCCCCTCATCTTTGTTTGGACCCAGAGGCAGCAAAAGCTCTAGAAATGCTGGGGGCAGGCAGTGGCAGGGCAGACAGAATGGAGTGACCTACCAAAAGCAGAGGCAACACTGAGGGCAGGAGGAGGCAAAACTATGCCCCACCTCCACCACAAACACCTACATGTTATTTAAATGATGAGATTTAGATTTACTAGTTTGGGCTTGAACAGAGTGGTCAGCCCTAAAATAGACCTAATGGTAACCCAGGAAACATTTTGTAAACTTCAAAGCACTATATAAATGTTGTCTTTACTATTATTACCAAAAAGATACTACCAGGATTCAACCATTTGAAAATCATATTCTACTCTTGTTTTTAAGCCATTAAATGGTCTAGGTGGTTTCTTCAATGAACTTTAGAGCACTTACTAGTCACATCAAGTATTCTCCACAGAAATTCTAGACCAATCAAGGAGGGTGGAAGAAAAAAAAAACACTTCTAAACATCTGTACTTTTCTGCAAGAAATATTGTTTTCCATTACTAAAGAAAACACCACCCAGCCTGAAGTACAATGGACACTTAAACAACACAGGTTTGAACTGCACAGGCCCAGTTATATGCAGATCCTTTTCACTAAATTTGTACTTTAGTACTGCACATTCCACAGTCAGTTGAATCCATGGATGCAGAACCACAGATATGGAGGCCGAAGGTAGAGTTATAGTGGATTTTCAACTGCGTGAGGGTCAGCGCCTCTAACCTTCTCACTGTTCAGGGTCAACTTTGTTGACTTTACCAATATTCAAGGCTATTTCATGCAACCAGGAGTTGGTTTTTTAATTACAGCTATTTGACCTACAGATTTTCAGAACAAAGAAAAACTATGCCCCATTTAACATTTCTGCTTCCACCCATTACATGCACAGAAACCATGTATCTGGCTGTTTTAGGATAGGAGTTTTCCTTTACTTCAGCCATCAAGGTTCAGAGACAAAGACGTCTAGCTTCAGAGACTAAAATATTGCACTATGTGATTTTGTAGAAACTTAGGCAATGTAAGTATAATGTGAGTCTTGGCCACTCCTAAGATTTTCCAAAGCCTGACAGGTAAAATCTGAGGGAGGAGGGGGTGGAAGAGAGGCTGCCATCTAAGTGCTGGAAGCAATTCTATCTGCCCAGATACAGGGACTTGAATTCCCTTCAGGGTGGGCAGAGACTTTTGTTTTGAGTAAACACCTAAATAAACCTTGGTTACATCTACCAATTTTTCTTGAAGAACAACGTGAAATAACCTAAATGTAGACGTTTCAAATTTAAAATATAAGTATTTGCCATTTGTAGCAACATGGATGGACCCAGAGATTATCATAATAAGTGAAGTAAGTCAGAGAAACAGAAATACCATATGATATCACTTGTATGTGGAATCTAAAATATGATACAAATGAACTTATTTACAAAACAGAATCACGGACATAGAAAACAAATTTATGGTTACCAAAGGGAAAAGGGAGGGGAGGAGGGGTAAATTAGGAGTTTGGGTTAGCAGATACAAACTACTATATATAAAATAGATAAATAACAAGGTCTTACTGTATAACACAGGGATCTATATTCAATATCCTGTAATAAACCATAATGGAAAATAAATGAAAAAGAATATATATATGTATAACTGAATCACTTTGCTGTACACTAGAAATGAACACAATATTGTAAATCAACTATATTTCAATCAAATAAAATATAAGTATTCTTTTTGGTAGAGAAGATTTTCATTTTAGGTTGAGCCTGATTGGTCTTTAGAAACATTTCTGTCCTTTATTTCAGAAGGGAGCTATGGACTGAGGATAAGTTTTGCCTAAAAGGAGTAAATATTCCCAATTCTTGGATGAGACAAAGACTTGGACAAAAAACAGGGACTGAGAAAATCAACCTTAGACTTGGAGGGGAGGACCCTCATTCTCTAACAACATTTCTAGGAACTGAATTGTGTCCCTCCAAGATTCAGATTTTAAAGCCTTAACCCAGAATGCATCTATATTTGGAAATAGGTCTATAAGGAGGTAATTAAGGTTAAGAGAAGTCATAAGCATGGGACGCTGATCCAACAGGATTAGTGTCCTTATAACGAGAAACACCAGAGAGCTTCCTTGCTCTCCCCCTCTCTCTGTCTCTTTCTCTCTGCCATGTGAGGATGTAGCAAGAAGGCAGCCATCTCCAAGTCAGGAAGAGAGTTCTTATCAGGAACCAAATTGGTCAGTACCTTGATCTTGGACTTCCTAGCCTTCAGAACTGTAAGAAATAAATTTCTGTTGTTTTAAGCCACCCAATCTATGGTGTTTTGTTATGGCAGCCTGAACCTACTAAGACACACACCTAGTAACTGTTTCAGGATCCTTTTTGTATTGTTTTCTGTTTGTTTGTTTCATTATTCCTTCACCTTAAATAGTCGTGTTAAACCAGACAGTCTTGAAGATCTCTCAAGTTATCAGAATGCCCAATATGCTCTGGACACTGTGCTAGGCAAAGGAAAACAATGATGAATAAGATAGACATGGATGCTATCTTTATGATTAGTCTAGATGGAAAGATATTAAACAAATAAATATATACATACTTCATGACAGTTGTAACAAATGCCATCCTACATGTATAAGAACATATAGCAGTCTCTGCCATGTGGGAAGAATTAAGGGGGAGTCCTTTTCTCTGTGTACAAGAATAGGACAAGGCCAGTGTGGTAGTGGGGGCAGCCATGGCCTGAGAGAGATCAGAGAAGCCTAGACCACACAACACGATGGATAGGCTTGATGAGGAGACTAGAGCACTGGAGTGAAAACCCCATGAGGGCAGCAACCATCTCTCTCTTGTTCACTGCAACATCCCCAGCATCTAGTATCCTTTAGCACATGGTAGACACTCGATAAGTATTTGTATTTGGGTGGCTGGGCACAAATGACAGGACCATGGGGGAAATCTCAAATATAAATGGAAGAAAATCAGAGGGGATTATAGTCCTATCCCCCAGCATATAAAAACACAAAGTTGCTGTAATAAGAGTATGAAGAGAAAGTGACACCTTATTACAATTCTCAGGACATTCCAGCAAAACTGACTGAAGATTTGGTTTGGGGACCATGTCAGAAATGCTCTGTAATAACTAGCTGTAGTTTCTGTCCAACAATCATTCCAAAAGTTCCAAGAGGTCCAAAGTTTTTGTCTCAAGCCTCTTTTCATTTGGAAAGAGGATCCAAAACTTCCTTTGGGAAACCACCCTCCACCATTCTCCAGTCATGTGGTTTCCATGGAATTGAATCCAACCCTAGCTACAAGGGAGTCTCTGATTGGCTTAAAAAAAAAACAATAAATCCCATGTCTGTGGCTACCCTGATTATTTCCAGAATGGCACATAAAGCATTCAGAGCCAAGGAAACATGTTTAGTCTTCCTCTGGAATTGGTAGTATGAGCATATAAAACCACAAAGTGAGCTGGCAAAAGCTGACACCCAAACAAGGAAAGCCTAGAGGCACATCATAGTGATAACATACGAGCACTGGACCAAACCACACTGGAAGCTCAGCTTGCCTGTGTACTTCATGTAAACCAATACATTCCCATCTTACTTAAGGCACATTATGTTGGTTTTTCTAGCATTTGCAATCTAGAGACTCCCGATGGGCATGCCCCACTTGCACTGTCCTCACTCTCTTCTAGGCTGAAGCAGACTGGAACACAGGGGCCATGGGTCTCCCCACCTTAAGCCTCTCTGCAAGGCTGCTGATGTTTCTTTGGCAGGTCTCCAAAGTCATCCTGCCAGCAATGAAGCTCCTGAGAGAGCTCCATTTGCCCTTATGATTAAGGGCTCCAGCTTACAACTGCCCTCCCTGCATCTGTTTCCTATGGCAGGAAGGCAAAATGCCCAAGATGAGATAGATGGGGAAATCCCTGAGCTTGAAGCTCAGAGTTATGGACACACTAACAGTTTTCAGCTGTCTCCCTTTCTGTTCTCACTTTGTCATATCACAACTACTCAAAATCAAGAAAGGGGAATGTCAGTGGTTCAGCAGAATTACAGAGACAGGGAGTACAACCCCTGCAGACAGACGCAGTTCTGACTCTTCCCACACTGCCCTGCAGCCCAAGATCAAGTGGCCATGGCCCTCTTCTTCAGTTCTTCATCACAGGTCTCCAGCACCCAGCTACATCCTATGGTCATAGGATGCTATAAGCTGTGCCCCCCAAAATCCATTTGTTGAAGACTTAAACGCTCCCCATACGACTATATTTGGAGATAGGGCTTATCAGGAGGTAATAAAGGTTAAGCGAGGTCATAATGGTGGGTTCTAATCCAATAGGATTTATAAAAGAGGTAGAGACACCGAGCTCTCTCCTCCGACATATAGGCACCAAGGAAAGGCCTTCTGAGGACACAGTGAGAAGGTGACTGTCTACAAGCCAAAAAAAGAGTTCCCACCAGAAACCAAATCAGCCAGAACCTTGATCTTGGACTTCTAGGCTCCAGAATCATAAGAAGATAACTTTCTGTTGTTTAAGCCACCTAGTCTATGGTATTTTGCTATGTGGCCTGAGCAGACTAATAAACAGGAGATTATCGTTACCTAAAGCCAGAAGGAGCAAACAGTATGATAAGGTTGTCCAAAAAGCTAATGTGATCTTTCTTGAATTAAGAAAATAATAATTTACTGTTGATGGACAACAACTGTCATGTTTTATTCTATCACCTACAAAAAGGGACAGTCAGAGGGCCAACCAGGATGGTGAGTCACCACTGAGGGAGACTGAAGTTGCTGGCTTGGAAAAAAGAAGATAGTGGTTTTCAAATAGCAAAGGGGCATCATGTTGAAGAATAAGCTGCTTTGTTCTGGGTATTCAAAAACTAGAGGATCAGTGGAGAAAGAAAAGGTAAAGTTTGTTTCAGTTTAACACTAGAAAGCACTCATAAAGAGTTGCCCAACAATTGAAAGGGTTGCCTCCCTGGACCATGGAGTACCTTGTTACTGAAGACAGACAAGCAGCAGCTGAATAAGCATCTCTCAGAAATATCAAGCAAGGAATTCTCACTGTAGGGCAGAAGGTTGAACTATAAAACGTCTATTTCTTCCTTCCTCCAACTCTACAATCTTACAGATCTATGACTAATAGCATAGTAATTAATAACTAGACTCCTGGTTTTAAATCCCAGCTCTGTTACTTACAGACTGTGACTGTGACTGTGATATGACCGTGAATAAGTTACCTCCTCATCTGCCGAATCAGGGCAATAAGAGCATCTTCTTCATTTTGTGGTTAAATGAGTTAATATATGTAAAGAACCCAGAACAGCACCCAGCCCGTGGCAAGCTCCCAGTAAGTGTTAGCCATTGTTATTGATAGCTGAATGACAACTTTGTTTCCAGCCCCATTATAACTGAAGTAGGATATAAAAATACATGCGTGGTCCTGGTCCTGAAGACTAATATATAAAAGACTAATATATAAAATGATACCTACCAATTTTTGAGCTCCTACTACTAATTGAACACTTTATAAACATCAGTGTTAATCTTCCAACAACCAGCAAAACAGTCATTCCCATTCCCAACTAAAATGACAGAACCAAAACTTATAACATTAAGTAATTTGCAGCTAGTCACAAGGTGATAAGAGTATTCAAATCTACTTTTATCAGGCTCCAAAAGGTAGGCTCTTCCCATTCTATCAGCCATCTCACAACTAGTCTGTTCCTTTCTATTACCTAATTTCATCACTGCCAAACCCTGTAGGGTAAAGAGTATATGGTTGGTGTGGGCATTGTATATATAGGATTTGCAGTCAGGAGACCCAGGATCAAAATGATGGTTCTGTCATTTAGTAGCAGTGTGACATTCAGTAAGTTATTTAACTCAAGTCTCATGATAAAATGAAGAGGGTATTAATATTCGATGTACCTATACACAGAAAGTACTGGCACAAGGCTAATCATAATGTGTTAAGTCATTATTATTATTCCTGTTGATACATAAAGAAAGGGTAAATCAGCCAAAGATCCTAGGCTATAAATCAGGTTTCTTGTTTGTCAATCATTTTTCCATTAGGTCATATAGTTGTACTGGTATGATGTGTTAGTGTTTCTCTTCTAAAAGATTACACATCGTATTTCCCACAAAATTGAATATTCCTAACACTGAGCTCTTAGTTAAAATGATTATATTTTTGCCACCTCTGCAAAGCTCAAATAGCCAGTATGTTTTATGCTAATGATTCAATCTTTAACCATAACAAATTTGGCCCCTGATCGTCCCTCTACTGCCCTACCCTCCCCATCACTCAGGAAAAGAAAGCGCCCCTGGTCCTGTGTCCCAGCCATAGTTGCCACAAGCAAGGACACTGCCAGACCTCAGCCTCCATGCTTCCTGCCCTGCAACAAATCTGAATATGTAGTTTCTACAGAAATGCTACTTGCCCCACATCTGGCTTCCATTTTCTTTACCAAAGGATCATATTTTCACTTAGTGACCCTTCCAATGACTCCTGCAAGACTTCCGAACAAACCCACCACGGGCAAGCATTTCTTCTTGGTGAAAACTCCTTGCCAGCCCAACTCTGATTATTGTTTTTTCCTTATTGCAGTCCCTCATGGTGACAAAGTAATAATCATTCCCCTCTCCTATTGTGGCTTGGAGACCAGAACAACAGCCCTGAAATTGTATTTAAAAAAAAAAAAAAAAAAGCAACTGGAGATTGACAGTGCCTATTCTCCTCTCTTCCACTCGCCCTCAAATTAGGCCTCTGACCCACACTCTCACATGGATAATGGGGTTTCTACCAGCCTGAGGATCCCGATTCCATGCCAAATACGGCTCCCCCATATGGCAAAAAAAAAAAAGGCTGTTGCCATGGGACAGCTGCTAAACTGAGACTAAATCCTATTTGGAGCACTTATGGCTCAGAGGGTGTCACCTCCAAGATGTTCAGGGCTCCATCTCTCCCTCCCAGCCTGCCCATTAGGCTTAGAAGCAGGCGTGCAGCATAATCACACATGCCTCTGCCCGATCCCTCAGGGGAGCCCCCTCCTCAGGGTGGAGCGTCTGTCATATGGCTACCAGGCATCTGGTTTTAAGCAGGTTTTTGTTGAGAGGTGAAATGGTGCCAGTATTGTACTGTTTCCCTTCCCAGTGGACATTTATCAGAGTAAATGACCAGAGTAGATTAGCCCTTCAAGGCTCTGAGTCCTACTTGGCTAAAATGGATTCTTTGGATCCAGGATCTTGAACTTCATATACTAGGAATCCCTTCCAGTGTTAAAATGCAGGAGGACGTGAGTTGTTTTTCAGAGTTTCTATCATTGTCTGATTATCTGACTGCCTCCTGCACACCTACGTACATGTGTGCACATACACAATCATACATTTTGCAACCTACAGCTGGTTTCATTTTTTTCCTCATAATTTCTCCTTGTACTTGTTAGTGATGTGGAAACATGTGAGTATTTCACACTCATCTTGGTGAATGATAAGGCTTGAATCAGCAAGTCTGGGTAATACTCAGGTCAGAAAGGCCATCTCCTCCACCAGTATCAGAAAAGGCCAGACAGAACTGGACAGTGGGGAAGGCAGTCTGGTCGGGGACAGATACAAAAACAAAAAATAAAAGCCAGGAAAAAAGTGACATTATCCAATGATATGAAGAAAGAAAGATGAGAGAGGGAAAGTATAGAGAGGGGTAAAAAGAGTGATGAGAGATGGAGTAGGGAGAAAGAAATGAACATTTATTAAGTATCTACCATGGACCAAAACTTAACAAGATGATTCCATTTTTATGGAATGTTTAATGCCCACAAGGACCCTGTAAGAAAGATGGCACCCCATTTTTACAGATAAGTAACATGTCTAACATTGTCTAATAGCTATGTGTGATATAGCACCTAAATCCAACTTATTAGAATCTAAAACCCTATGCTTTTAAATGCATCAATCTGTCTCAAGCCTAAATGACTGTGTTCATGCTTACCCACTAAAAATGACTGTAACTATGGATACATAAAATGTTAATATTAGAGGAATATGAGTGAAGGGTATAGAGGAATTCTCTGTACTATCATTATAATGCTCCTGTAAGTCTAAAACTATCTCAAAACAGAATTTTTAAAAATGAACATAACTGCATTTCACAGAGTACATGTAACCCAGACAAGGAGCTGGTGATGCTGTGGATTAAAAGCCCAGTGATTCAAGGATCAATAAACAGGAGTCATATGATTTACTCACTGTCCTTTTGACCTCAAATGCTAATGAGCCCAAATGTTGCTTCTTGCTAAAATGAAGCAATTACTTTAAAAATTGCTGTCAATCTGAAGATACTTCCCAGCTAAACCTATTAATGTTGCTAATTTAAGCACACTATTAAAAACTGCCATTACCCGTAATGCCACATGCCTATAATGATTATGCCTCACATCTTTGGAATACATGCCCAGGAGTCGTATTCATATTATAAGCAACTAAATAAAGTAAAATATTTTAGGCTTTTGAGTGATAATGCCTCCTACTAGTCTAATGATTGGTAACTCTATCATTTAGTTATAAAAATAATGCCTTTAGTTATAAAAGTTCTATGTGTTGACCTGGCATCATCTTTTCATATATTTATTGGACAGGAAAGAGGACCGAGATCCTTCAGAGGACATAATCAGGCAAAAGAGAGTGACAGCCATCTAACTTAGCTTCTATTTTTCCTGCTACTACCTTTTGTGTTTCTAAAGGGATTTTCTGAGTCCTTCCTTTTTAGGGGGGTATACTCTCCTTTGAACCTCCTTGTGGTGTTTCTGGGTCTCTTAGCCTTGACACTCCATCCTGTCCAAGGGGTAGGCATGTAAACAATCCACATCTGACCCTCTGCCCCAGGAAATGGAATATTGTAAAAGGGAGGAACAGATATAATAAATGGAGCTGAATCATTCTGACGGGAGCTGAATCACTCTGACGGCAGCTAAAGAGACTTTCCACAAGCCAGTATGACTGAGATTCCTGGGGCTGCGCTGGCTTCTCTACATGTGAGATCTTATTTTCTGTTACTGTGTGACCTATGCAAATCTATTCAATAATTTTTTCTTTTAATAAAAGTTAGTTTCTGTTACAAGTAAATTTAGAGGACTGGAACATGGTGTCTGGAAGGCATCTTAGAAATGACCTAATAATAATGTTCCCTTACCCTCAGCCACTACATTGCAATTGAAGAAAGTGAGGATTTTAATTTGTGTTTAGTCTTGCTACACGGAAAGTCAATTTTTTGTCCTTGAGACTAACAGCACTCAAGTGTAAACAGTCTCTGAGGGCTTGACCATAAATATTTCATAGGGTATTGCTATTCTTAAAAAAAAAAAAAAAAAGCTTGTTTTAAAGAGTTATTGATGCCATGAACTAGCTCTCTCTCTAAATGAAGAACTAACAATATAGAATATTAATACTGCTGTAGTATTTCCTATCATGGGAATGAGCTAAAGTAGATAGAAAGTACCTCTGAATTCTATTTTAAAGTAGCTCATTTAAATAAGGTATTAGGAGAAACTCATTGCTATAGCAAAAAAAAAAAAAATCTTAGTGGCTTAGGACATTAAGTTTACTTCTTGTTCAAATCACAGTCCAATGTAGGTCATTAGGAAGACTCTACTCCACGAAGTTATTCAGGACTCAGTTTCTTCCATCTTGTAACTCTGATCTCCTTTAGACTTTAAATCTCTCCATTCAGCAGACAAATGGAGAAGAAAGTGGGGCTTGCCCATGAGAGATTTTTATGAGTCAGGCCTGAAAGAGGAACACACCACTTTCACTCATATTCCACTGACCAAACTCCAGCAAGGCCACACTTAGCTGCAAGAGAAAACTAGGAAATGAGGTCTAGTTTTGTGCCCAGGAAGGAAAGAACACAGATATTAGTGAGTTCCAGTGAGCTCTGCCACAAGTAGTAAAGTCCTGGACTTGAAAGAAAACAAAAAATCTGAGAGTACTTTCTTTTTTTTTTTTTTTTTAATTTGTTATTGTATTATTTAATTATTTTATTTTGGTAGAGGGGAGGTAATTAGATTTGTTGACTTTTAGAGGAGCTACTGGGGATTGAATCCACCACCTCTTGCATGCTAAGCATGCACTCTACCACTTGAGCTATACCCTTCCCCCTAGAGTACTTTCTTTAGTGTAATTTATCTCTACCTAAATACAGAGATTGCCCTACTTGAACTAGCTACACATAGATATGTTTTTAAAAACACTTCATTTTACAACGACACAAGAAAATTTCTAAAATTATCTAAGTAATCAAGACATGCAAGATTTGTTTCTTATTAAATAATGAAAGCAAAAATATTTACTAGGATATAAAAAAAAAGTTGAATGATTAGGCTTCAGATTAAAAAAGGGGTGGCAGTCATAGAACCAGCTTGATTTCGTCTGCCCTGTCTCTTTTATTGTCAGTATAATCATATCAGTAAAAGAGAGCAGGGAAGAGGGCAGAGAATTAAGACTACAGAAACTCTAGTATAAATGGTCAGGAAATGACCAAACTGCGATTTTTGATGATGCACCATGGTCTATAGGAATGTAGTTCCGGCGTTAAGAAGCAGAGAAGGACCCTTTTGAGCAGAACTTTTCATTCTGCTGGACTCTCCCTATCTCCCTACTCCATTTCCATTGCCAGGTGCATTGCCACCACACCAGAACCGGAGCCAGGTGCTCCTTCTGTGGTTAACTGCTATGGGACTCATCCTGCTCTGCTGCCTTCAAATTAATGAGACTCTTGTTCTCAGTCTTGTGTCCACCCTTGGGCTTCTCATGGGCCACAGTGAGGGTAAAAGCATCCCCACAAAAGGAACCTCAGGTTCACAGGGAAGAGTGGCAAAGAAGAGCAATTCTCTTTCACAATCTAAACACCCCTCGGAGTATAGAGTCTAGTTCCCAGGGGAACACAGTGTTCCTCAGCCAAACAAGGCCACTGGCTCTGGTCATCTCCAAGATCTCAGGTCTGGAATATTCTCAGTAAAGCCCCGGGGTCTGAGTGCCTCACTTCTGGCACACCGTGCCAGGAAGAACAAAGCCCCTCAATTCCCATGTTTCCTAGTGATTATCCCTAACACATGGCTTAAAGAGGGAGTAGGGGGAGATGGAGGGAGGGCAGGCCCAGCCAGCAGGCCTGCTTTGGAGGCAGCCAGCGGCCTGGGCTGGTGGGCTGCTTAGAGCCTGCTGCTTTCCACCAGGGGTTTTGCTGACCAGATCAGAGCGACACTTGAGAAGGCAGCAGCTGTGGCCTGGAGACGTCTCCTCTAACTGCATTTTAGCTAATGAACTGGAAGGATCCAGAGGGAGCCAGGAAAGAATGGCTCCCTGGGGTGTGCAGAGAGGCCTCTCCTTCCATGAATTTTCCATTTTTAATTAGGCTTGATGGTTTGGTCAGGATAAGACTTTTGAGATAAAATACCATACTGAGCAGGGATGCCCAAGGCTTAATTCATCAGATGCTTAGGATGGCAGACCTAGTACTTACCCCGATTGGGCCTCCTGACTTGCTTTGAAGGGGTGAAGAGAAACAGGGTATTTTTAAGGTATGTTTTTATTTCAGAAGGGACACATAATTATTAAAAACTGAAATAGTTTTGAAATACAAAAAAAAAAAAAAAAGAAAAGAAAATGTGCCCCTATAAACCTACGTCCTCAGAGGACAGCTGTTTTTTTGAGCTTTTTTATAGCCATACAAAGATACCTGTGTGTGTTACCTATACATATATGCAGATACTTAAGACAAAAATTGCATCATATCATGCACTCTAAGCATCTCACTTTTTTCCAGTTGCTATAGTTACTTATACATCTACCTCTTCACTTTAGCAGCTGAATAGTGTTCCATTTTAAATTTATGCCTTTATTTAACCAATGTTTCACTGAGTAGTATCACTCATACTAGTGTTTTAGTAGAATAAATTCCTGATATACAGATTTCTAGATATTCTAATTTATTATATATATTTATTTTAATAGACATTGCCAAATTGTAACTTTTTGTTGTTGTTGTTCCTTACAAATATGCTTCCAAAACAAATTAAAGGTGAGTTGTTTGAGTGATTTGGCCATGAACCAAAGCCACCAGAGAAGTTACTGCCTAGATAAATTAACTGTTTTCAAAATCTAAGAGTGTGGCTATGGAAACAGTTGGCAAAGAACTCACACAAAATAGACAAAGCTGTAAACAGACAAGTCACTTGAATAATTTCACATTCAATTTTTAATCCTGGAAACTATTCACAATTGTATAATGTCAACTTCTTTTAAAGTAAAAATCTTGCCTCTTCATGTTTCTCTAAGAAAGTCAGTCCTGGGTAGTTTGGAAACTAGAAATGCAACAGAGTCTATGGGGAAAGAGTCTAATATCCAGCACCACAGTCCTCATGGCATGAAGGGGTGAGAGTGAGAAAGGGCCCCAGGCTGACAAACACTTCTCTCATGCCTTGGGCACTGGATCAGGTTGACAACAGTGCCTCTGTCCTTGCATATAACAGACAAAGAAATACCAACAGAGTTAGCCTCAAACTGCTTCTTCTTGGGGTCCCGATTCTGCAACTCACACAAAATCCATCTCTTTCTGCCTCCCAACCTCTGGATCCTTACTTTCCAAGTCATTATTGAGCCCCACTCCCCAAAACCCTCTAGCCTGAATTCAATCCTAAATGGGCCTGTGTGATTTACAGAGGTCAGCATGGAAGCTTTTGACATCATTGGAGCCAAGTGTCAATATGGAAGAACTGGGCACATCCATTCTCATCCAAGCATATTTTAGTGTTTGCAGACCATAAAAAAGTGCTAGCTCATGTTCAAATAAGACGGAAACAGAATAAAGTAGTATGTTTTATGGATATGTTTGAAAAGTAGCAGTTTAAATTCACATAGCCTTAAATATTTACATCTTCTATCTATAAGTTAAATTTTTTAAGTGAGATTCAAAATTAATGACTACTGACTGTAGCAAAACCCTGGGTAAATTGGAGGCAATAGAACAAAAAGTCAAAGAGAAGGAGAAGGAAAGGAAATTTCCAAGAGTGAATAGACTAGTTTTGGAAAAGATGATTTGGATAGTCAGTTCCTTTCTTCACTTTCAAATTTGAAATATGATTCAAAGAATTAAGTAGTTCCCTGGAGCTGAAATAAGAATTATATGAGAATGCTGATAATCATGGTTTGTTGCAATAGTTAAGTGAATTAATAAAGAGAAGGGCATTTTGAATGCCATCATCAGACATCAATATTAGCATAAAATGCCAGTATAATAGTTATGTATGTAAACACACACCTTACAAGTAATTCCCTTTTAAAAAAGGAAAAGAAAAGAGAAAGAAAAGTACTGTTTTACCACCATGCCCTTTCAATGTAGAATTATTATTCTTAATGTAGAATCAGATTATATAATCCTTCTACTTAATAGGAAAGTGTATGAGCATATGTGTAAGTATATACACACATACACATACCCTGCTGTTTTAATTTTAAATCAGCGTGTGCAAGTATATTATCTTATCATACACCTATAACAAACTTTACTAAGGAAACCTAAGCTTACTAGGATCAGTCTTAATATTTTAAATTAAATAACAGCAAAAATGGGCTTTGGACTCATACAGAACTGTGTTCAAATCCTGGCTCCACCATTTACAATTCAGGAAACTAGAGACAAATAAGTGATTACTCTAAGGCATGGTTTCCTCCATTGTACATGCAGCTATACCCCACAGGGTTGTGGTGTGAATTAGTGAGATGAGAACACGTAGCATGCACCAGACAAATCCTGGGGAATTCAATAAATTTGACTATCTTCCCTTTAATTCAAACACGAATGATTTATGCAAAATGCTTCCTAAGCTATACATGGTACTGTTATTAATAAACAAATGACTACAGTTAATAACATTACAAAGCATAATTTTACATTTTTTGCTAACATTTATCTTATGAGACCATTACTCCCAATAAAGTATACAGCCACTTAGCATTAAATACTGTAATTGACATTTATCAACCAAGAGAATTTACAGAGTAGGAGTTTTGATATTCTAACCATAATCTTTCAACCCTGTGACTAAAAAGCAATGCCAAAGCTAAAATGGACTGTAACCAGGATTGTTAAAGGATAATAAATGGCTCCTGTTTATTGAAGAGAAACAAATGTCTTAGAGAGTTTGTTTCTAAATCACTCATAAGCTCAGCAAAGGAAAGATAAACAAAGGGAACCACCTGACATAACACCTGAAACATAAATTGTTAAAGTAACCCTTTCCCTTCTCCCCATTCTGCTGCCAGAAAATGAAGCCCTTCAAGTACAGGCCTCTAATCAATGACTCTACCTATTGTAACCTTTAAATTTCCCAGAGTTCCAAAATGGGAAGAAGTTCAAATTTTGGGAAAAAAAGCCAGAAGTAGCAACAAATCCTGAGTAGATTAAATGCTGGAATCCAAGTAAGATTCAATGCATGTTACAGAAAGATCAGAGGCAATGAGAATTCGAACAGGTTCAGTCCATCCTTGCGGGATCCCACTTATGCATATGGTTCGAGCTTGTTCTTGCTCTCCTGTACTTGCTACTTTACAGCCATCTTCCCTCCCGTCTGCTCTGTGTCCACAGACTCCAGCATCAAACATGAAGACGAAAGCCTTACAGAGACTGCTTGACCAGCTCCCACAGTTACCTAAGGTCACATTCCTGCAATAAATCCCTGCGTGTGTGTCTGTGTGTGTACACAGATACATTGTGTGTGTGTGTGTACACACATATATTAAGGGGTCTGTTACAGGGATGAGACCTTGTATAATTGTAGGAGCTGGGGATATGTATATCTAACAAACCCTGACCGATATACACCCGTATACTTTAAACATAATGATACTTTTCTTTCTTTTCTCTGGATATCTCAAATCTTTTTGCTGTCTTCAACATAAAAAGGAAAAGGCAAAAATAATTTTAAAACCTCCTTCCCTCTCTTTCTTTCTCCCCTCTTCAGTTAACTAGGTCATAATTAAAAGCCATTATCATGGTGACATTATAGGATAAAGAATACCCAAAAGCCATTTTTCATCTCTTTCTTGTAAGCAGAAACCCAATTTGATTCAGGTGTCAGAGGCCTACTTGCCTCCTGGGAGGCTGGGCCCTCCTCAGCCCCAGGGGATCCATCTTGATTAGCCCAAGCCAATCATGATAATTTCTTTTCCTTGCCAATGACTGGGTTAGGAACAGGCATGTGGCATAATTCTGGCCAGTAAGTTGATCAGGGGGCAAAGAGATTTTAGGAAATCTCCCTCTCCTTCTGAAAAGGGGACATGAAGACAAGATGACCCTTTTCATAGTCTTTGGATGTTGTTTCATGAGGAGATGGTTTCTGGAGCTAATATAGCCCTTATGGTAGGCAGAATAATGGCTTCCCAATATGTCCATATCCTAATCCTCAGAACCTGTAAATATGTTAAGTTACACAGCAAAGGGTAAATTAAGGTTGCAGACAGAATTAAAATTGTTAATCCTTAAAACAGATCCTGGTTTATCCTGGTGGGCCCAACGCAATCACAAGAGTCCTTAAAAATGAAAGAGGGAGGCAGAAGAGGAGAGTCAGAGGGAGATGTGACCATGGAAAAAAGGCCCAGGGATGCAACATTGCTAACTTTGAAGATGGAGGAAGGGGACCTCAATCCATGAAGAGTGAGCAGCCTCTAGTTGTTCGAAAGGCAGGGAAATGGATTCTCCCCTGAGCCTCCAGAAAGGAAAGCAGCCCTGCCAACATCTTGATTGCAGCCAAGTAAGACTCACATGGGATATGTGACCTACAGAACTGCAAGATAACAAATTTGTGCTAGTAAGAGCTATAAGAAACTTACAGAGCCCTCTTTTACTACAACACTAATATACTTGAATTCAAGAAATCAATGGCCCAAGGAGAAGGTAGGAGAGAACTGATCCCCCTGGAGTTTTAGTTAACTCAATCTCAGTAAAAAATCACTAAAGCAAAATGCAGAGCCCAGTACTAGCCCAGTGTAACACTCCTACTAAACTCTGCACTTAGGGATTGCTGTGTTCTGTTCTGAGCATCATGCTTGAAGAGGAACACTTGCAACTAGAGTGCTCATGTGACATCACAGGAACAGCCAAGAACCTTGAGGATGCTCACCTTAGAGGACACTTAAAGGAAGTCTGCAAACCTTATGAGGCTGGGATGTGTAAGCAGGAATGAGACTCTGTTCTCCAAGGGACAGATTAGAACCCATGGGTAGAAACAGGGAAATCAAGCTTCATCACAATACATGGAAGAGCTTTTTAATCATTCAGAGACAAACACAGCTGGAGGCTGTTGCCTTTGAATGTAGAGCACTTGATGTCACTGGAAGAGAGTCCTAGAGAGCGTAGGTCTCAGTTCTCCCCTAAAATCCCTTCTAAATCTCAGGCTTTACTGATTTATTTTTCAAGTGAGAGTTTTAGAGAGTAGTGCAATGCCTGCTATACAGTAGGCACTTGATAGATACCTGTTGAATGACTGAGTGAGGTGGGTTTGGAGGTTTAGGAAATAGACTGCAAAATTTATCTACTTCACAGCTTGCCTATGTTGGTAATGCTTTGAGAGGCACTTCCAGCCTGTGGAAGCGGGCCTGAAAACACTAGTAGCCCAATTATCACTAATATGTACTTAGTGTTCATGTAATACAATTGGTTCTTCTCATCCTAGTCTTTCCACAACTCACAGAGAGTAACAGTATTTATTCTGTTACTCCTCAGGTGGCTTAAAGCCAGTGGTCATATCATTTCTAGCTATTTATCATTCCTTGTAATTCTCCAGTAAAGACAAAACAATGAATTGCTTAACAAGTAGTATTTGGTGGTGATGAGGCTGAATAGTATCTTTGTATTTGCCTCAGTGTTAGGACCCTTTTCAGGACTGCCATCTGGACTAAACCAAATGACAATGCTGATTTCTTGCTGGCCCAGTCTCCATGCCTTGTTTTGCTCTTTTGGTTTCTCCAAAATCCAATGCTTGTCTGAGTCAGAATCAAAATAAGTGGCTAGTTACTACAAAGGTTTTTTGGAGTTTTGTTGGTTGGTTGGGTTTTGTTGTTGTTGTTTTGGGTCCAGGTATTACCCTTAATTCCCTTAGATTAAATGCTACATTGCCCTTTCCTATTTCTCTTTTAAAATGCATACAGTTCTAGTTCGGAATGGGAGTGATGGGGTCACATATTAATTCCTTTCCTAGGCCTAGAGGGACTAGGGTATCAGAGCTCTGAGCACTGCAAGGGGAAAAAGGGAAAAGACTAGAAAATGGGAAAACAAAGACGCACTGCGGTAGTCAGAACCACAGAGCGCTCTAGACATCTCCTGTGGCATCACACTTTGCTTAGGAACAAATTTTAGAACAAATCTGGTTGATAACAAATTCTAGAGACTCCCTGAGTGAACTCTCTTTAACTGCTCGCTTCCCTCACAGTGGTGGTGGTGGTGGTGGGGTCCCCAGACCTGAAGCCACTTCATATAGTGTGACTCTGTTACCCTGAATGGACCAAGAACAGGCATGAAGTCTAAGCTGGACCACAGTCCTTTTACCAATATCTGAATTGAAATAGTGAAAGAGGAAGGGAAAAGACAGAGAGACAGACTGGCTTAAACTCTTGAGATGCCTCATCCAGTTACCATGAATGTGGCTTGGAACCTCTGGGCTAGCCATCATGTACTTGACAGGTAGGTCAAAGGAACAGAGGAAACAGGTATGGTGAGAATGAAGCAGCCATGCCAAGGGGCAGCAATGAAAGTGTTAGGATGGTATGCTGCACCTGATTCTAGGCCCTCCAGAGGCCTGGCTACATTTCTTGCTCAGGATTACATCAGTCACTCGTATACTCTTGCAAGTTGTTTTTTCCTTAGCTAATCTTCGCTGGAGTCTCACTTGCCACCACAGAATCACAACAGTACATATCTGTGGTGGCTTTTTAATGTGTCAATTCAGCTAAGCTGAACTAAATTTCCCAGAATTCCCTTTGCTATATATTTCTGATGAGGGTCGGCCACAAGAAAGATTCCTGTGGGAGATCTGATGGGCAGAAATGATGCAGCAGCCATTTTGCAGCTCACATAGGTTGCTGCTTATACTTGCTGGCTCACCTTGTTGCCATGAGGCAGCAGTTGAGCATGCAACTTGCTTTATTTTTCCCGCTGGCTCTTTCTTCAGCTTCTCTAACTCCTGGGCCAGGTGTGTATGTTTAGCTCTGTGATGAAGAATCAAAATCTTACTTTTACCCATATATTATTTCATACTGTTGATCCCAGGCCCATCCTCCCCACCTATCGAGATCATTTTGATTATCTGTCATTCTGTACATTAGCTACCTAAGCTCTGTTATAATCTGACCCCTGGCTATCCTCCCCATACCCTTCTTACTAATACTCCCTGGGACCCTTCCACCTTCTAGAAATCTATTAAAGGCACTGGGCAAGAATGGAAGGAGATCTAATATATTAATGTGCTGCCCCTTCCTTATACATTTAAACAAATGTTTCTGAAGATAACGGTAGCCCAAAGGAATGACTTTTGCAGATATGGAAATTTCAGTCCCCAGATCAGGCTTGGTCCTGAAATAAATGAAGGCAAAAGAGGGCCTTAAGGTAAGTGGCTGCCTCAGCTGGCTACTTTTGTGGCAAGCTTTAGCCACTGCACCAGGAAGTAAGAAGCCCCAGTTTCTCCATTTCTTACACATGGTAAACACTCCTCACCCTTTGTCTTCCTTTCTCAGAGAACTAGGAGATCATGAGGTTAGGGAAAGTGACTTGTTTCCAGCCTAATCCCTCAGATCTTGAATATGCCTGGCACAAGTAGGTACTCAGTAATCACTGTTGCTCTTTGCTGTATAAGCTTGCCCAAAGCCCACTTTGACATTGAGGGCTCAGGAAATCCTAGCCAACCAAACTGTAGCACAAACACGACCCTCCCATCCGTAACAGCAGACACATCATTGGCACTGGCTCATAACAACATTTGAGGGTAAGAACAGGGGGGAAGAAAAAAATGGTGATTTATTACTTTTTTTATCAAACCTACGATTCCAATTTAAAACTAGAGACTACTCAAATACATTATTATCCTTAAGCTCTTTTAATTCTGAGTCCTTGAAATTAATTTAAACTAAAATGCCACACCTGAGCAAAGTGCGCATAGTACATTAACTGTTTAAGAAGGGAGAAGAAAACATGAGATAGGTACAAAGACAGATATCAAAAAATTGAAAATGGCTATCTACAGAGGAAGGAAAGACATAAAGTGAAGAAGACAGGGTAAAAGCTAGATTTCTTTGCATATACTTTTGTTGATTTGACTGTGGAATTATGTAAATATTTTATATGATTATAAAACAAAATTAAATTTTAAAAAGCAATACTTTTACGCTGAGTCCATACTCAAAAAGCGATATAATGTATGATTCCATTTACATGACATTAAAAAGTACAGGGATGAAAAACAGATTCCTAATTGCTGAAAACTGGAGTGAGGGCTGACCATAAAGGGGCTTGGGGCAATTTGGGGGGATTATGGGACTGTTTCATATCTTGGTTTAAGTGTAGGGTACATGATTTTATGCTTTTGTTAAAACATGCAGAACTACACATTTAGAAAGATAAGCTAAATTTTACAGTATTTAAATTACGCCTGAATAAAAAAACCCTAAAAAAAAAAAAAAAAAAGAACCTACGTGTATGTCTAGTTAGTGGTATAACCACCAGAAATAAATCATTCCAAGTGACTTTAAAACACAGTAATATGTCTTGTCATTCATTCTTTTGGCAATATACCCTCATTACAAATTCAAACAATTTAAAACATTTTCAACTA
Source organism: Camelus ferus (assembly GCF_009834535.1). Classification (NCBI taxonomy): domain Eukaryota; kingdom Metazoa; phylum Chordata; class Mammalia; order Artiodactyla; family Camelidae; genus Camelus; species Camelus ferus. The sequence continues at coordinate 38,629,022 of NC_045701.1, read as the reverse complement.
ATCATATTACTAATGCTACTCGTGGACTACTGTATGTTTAGTGTGAGATGAGGAAAATGAGTAATTATATTGGTGTTAATAGACATTTCGATGTAGAAGAAAGGCATGGATTAAGATCAATGAAATTAAGTAAAAACCCTGTTTTTTTAATTAGAAGTATCAGTATGAATTCATAATTTCTTTTATGTTAAAAAATATTTCCTGTATCTGTCTACTGAAAAGACTTAGAAATAATGACCAAACCAGAAGCAATAAGCACTGTAGAATCCAAATAGTGGTCTCTAATGTACCTCAGGGCTACTTGGAGAAACAGTAGAGTCATGTCTGGGACAGAAAATGTAAAAGATGAACCAAGAGCAACTTGTTACACCAAAAAATAAAGAAATCATCGAACATTGCTGGAGTTGTATCCAGGAATCAAACTGAATGCTCCTACTGGCCCAATATGGGAAAATTTAGGCATCAATAAGGATAACACCTGCAACGGATTAGAATATATCCCGTGTGTTTAAATCCGTAAGTTCAGAAAGATCCTAAAAAAGTACTGGTCATCACTGTATGCTAGGGAACCACTTCATATCTTTATAGCTGGTGAATAAAAGGAAAGAATCAAGTACCTTTCCTGCCTTTCCTTTATGAATCATACCTCAGGAAATCCTAGACGTTGCTGAGGGAAGGATTTTCTTTAAATGGGAAGTATTTTGGCTAATAAAGGAAGAAGCAAAAACACCAAGATTCTATCAGATGCAATTATTAGTCAGAGGAATGAATCTGCACTTCTGAGAGAAAGGGAAAATTTTAAGTCGAGGAGACACAAGAACATTTCTCATATGTAAGTATTTCATGAGGAAATGGTATTGATCACTGGAAAGTAAATATGTTTTTAAATTTTTTCTCTTGATAATTTTATTGAGATATAATTCACATGCCATACAGTACACTCATTTAAAATGTACAATTCAATGGCTTTTAGTATATTCAGATATGAAGAACTATCATCACAGTTTTAGAACATTTTCATCATCCCAAAAAGAAGCCCCATGCCCATTAGCAGCTATTACCCATCCTTGAGTCACCCCTGACCCAGCCCCCTCCCACCGCCCTAGGCCATCCCAGTGGATGTGAAGTGGCATCTCACTGTGGTTTTGATTTACATTTCTAAAGGTAACTTTTTAATGTGCAGAGAAATTATTTTTCTTGAACGTTTATCACTCAAAGTGAGGAGAAAAGATCCTTTTGAAATGGGGACAAGTTGATTCACACTTCAAAAAGTAGTAAGATGAATGCTTTTTTGTGAGGGACTCTCAAGCCAGTTTTCAGGAATAAACAGAATACTAACAGATAAATCCTAATAAGGCAGAAAAGGCAAGGAACATGAGAAGATGGAATATTATGGTTTTTGGTCATATTTTGATTGATAATTTGACACCTAAGCATTATGTTGAATAAAAACTTCTATTCCCAAGAACTGGTTTTTTCAGTCAAGCAGGTATCAGAATGAGCAGGCAACTCCTGCATCTAACCAACAGGAGGAAAGAAGGAGAGAGGAAGGGAGGTAGTATTTGTGTTTTGGAACAATTTTTATTAAAGTTGAAACTGAGGAATCTGAAACTGGACTGGCCTTTCACGGAAAAGATACACCACCAAAGCCCTCAACTTAGCTACAAAAGAGAATTCCAAAGATATAATCGTGTCTTGGTGTGCTAAAGGCTGGAAAAGGACCTCGAGAAAAAATTTTAATCAAACATTTGGGAAAGCCTAAGAGACTGAATTTAACTAGAAGAAGGTAAGTTGTTTAATTCAGATAAACTAATGAAGCAAAAGTAAACAACTTAAGACCACTTGGTTTTAACATTTTGAATGTGGTACTTAAATAAATGTGCTTAACATGAGAATATGGAATAAGCCACCTGCCCCTAAAAGAGGCAAATTTTGGAAAATCACAGAAGTGACTGTGTATACACTCTTAAAATAAAAGTAGAAAATGGCATTTATGAAAATGAACCTACCAGAGACTCAGACAGGAAGAGATGTTGGGAACATCTTCCTAGAATAAAAGGAAAAATCTGACATTTTGTCTTGAAATCACTCTATCAATAAATCAAAGATAATTCAGAAAGAGAAAAGTTTTGTATCTTCCAGGAAGAAGACAAAAAAAAAAAAAGAAAGGAGAACAAGATAGAACTAAAATAAAGGAAACATCCAGAAATGCGAAAGAAGAAAGTTTCCAGAGTAAAGAATATCTTTCTTAGGCACATACTATAAATGGGACAGCTCTCTGAAATCTATTGAAAGACTTCTCAAATCCAGAAAATCCATGAGATCCAAAAAAATTTCATTAAAGAAACAGGCTAACTACATTTCAGAAGAAAGAAAAGTAAAAATAGGATGGTGTCTTTGAAGAAAAAGGCCAAAGAAGGGGAAAAAAAAAGGGAAGGGACTAGAGGAATAATCTGAGAATAACTTGATTTACTCAAGGAAAGTTTGAGGTGAGTTAAAAGCTAGTTAGAAAATAGAAAATGTGGAAATGCTACAAAATGATAAGAGAAGGAAATATATATGAAGAAAAAGTTTTGAGAAATTATCTTGAAGAGAAGGAAACGACATGAGTGAAAATTATCACATTAAGGGAGAAAGTAGTAGTTCTTCTTTTGGGGAAAAAAATAGAAATTAATACAAATGGAGAAACTGATATTTTAAAGCAAATAATAATTGTCATTTAGAGATGGAAATACAGGTGTTTTTCTTAAACCTTGAAGTTCTGACATTGTTTACTCTTTGCCTCATTCAGCTATGTACAAGGCTTTTTCCCCCTTGCAGACAAAGAATTTTAAGCCAAAAGAGGTATAAAAACTATCTCCCTTAAAGTCACATTAATACAGGGTAGATAATTCTTTATATTCTTTATAATACAAGGTAAACAGTTCTTTATAAACAAGAGAGCACATGTAATGTGGGCCTGTATAAAGACTTTGGCTTTTACTCTAAAATAGAAATCTTCTGGATGATTTTTGAACTGAGGAGTGATATATATTTGCCCTGTTCAGGAAAGATCTGAGAACTCTGATTTCCATAAAATTAAAAGACTACTATACGCTAGCCTAGATTACAAAGAAGAGTAGTCACTCAACAAACATTGACTAAATGAGGAAGTGATGAATAGAAAAATAGACATGCACCCAAAAATACAGCTTTTTCCTTGAGGTAAAACTGAAGATTTTTAAGTGACATCAAACATAAAACTTAAAAAACTATTAAACTTTTTTCAAGAAAAATAATTCAATTAAAATGCAAAGCTTCTCAAAATTTGGTTTATTAAAAATTCTTTAAAATTTTATATCATTGTTGTTGAAACTAATACTGTAAACTAACTATACCTCAATATAAATAAATAAATAAAAATCAAACATATGCTTCTTAAATGTTTTACCTTTTGACAGATCATGAAAAGAAATTTCAGAAAATTAAGAACTTGAGTAGGACTACAAGTACCTATTTTTTACCTAAGATTAGGATCAGGTTACTAGTTTATTTTTATCTTTCACTGCATTCACCATACTTAATTGAATCATGTTTAGAGGTTTCTTTTTTGCATAATACTGCCAGCAGCACTTTTTATTTACAAGTTTTCATGAAACTGGCCTGGAGGTAATTAAGATTAGTCAGAAACTTGCATAATGACCATAATTTTTACTAACAGAAATGTCTGCGTTTTTGAATAGTTTAATCATTATATGCCAGATAATGACATCTTCACGTGAAATCTAGACTGTTTGATTGGACATAATGGGGGAGGGAAGATTTTAACTCCCCTGTGACACCTGACACCTGAAATAAGATTCAACCTCCCCTCAAAGAAAGCCTGCTTAGATTATATGAGGCAAGATAAATCTACTGGCTGTTATCCCTCACAAGTGCCCCTTGCCTTATTTCTGCTATATTAAAAAAAAAAAAAAAGCAAGAAAGAGGTGACAAAAAGATAATCTATGGCACACATTTGCCTGCCTCCAGCCACTAGACTCTGAATCTTTGAATGCTCGGACCAAACATGATTCCTTTTAGATCCTGTACCTGACACAAGATGCTTTTGATGTATCTTAGGCGGATAAATATTGGTCAGTTCTGAGTACAAATTCAAATCAGATATTAAATTGTGGAGGGATGTGTTATGCTACCAGGCTGTAGGGTTTAATACTCTGTTCTGTTTCCTATCTTGGAAAGCCCATTCCTTTACCCAGCAAACATGAAGCATCTTCTAGGATGTGCCAGTACTAGGCACTGTTATATTGCTTGGGATACATCAGAGAATAAAACAAAAATTCTTTTCCCTTATAGCTGACATTCTAGTGGAGGGAGACAGGTAATAAATAATTAAAATAATCTATATCCTATGTTAGGTGTTAAGTGCTATGGAAAAAGAACAAAACAGAGCAGGTTAAAGGGGATCAGGTATGCGGAGGGAGTAATCGTGATTTTAAGCAAGGTGGTCAGGGTAGGCTTCCTTAAGGTGACAAATGAACAAAGACTTGGAAGAAGTGAGAGAATGAGCCATGTGGGTTGCCTCCTGAGAGAAAGGCAGTCTGAGGAAACAGCTTTAGCAAAGTCCTTGATATGGGAGAGAGCCTGGCCTGCTTGAAGACTAAGGTAGGCACCTAGAGCAGAGCTAGCAAAGGAAGAGCACACGTAATGTGAGCCTGTGCAAAAACTGTGGCTTTTACTCTAAAACAGAAATCCTCTGGATGATTTTTGAACTGAGGAGAGACATCATCTGACTTATAATAAGCAAGATCCTCCTTACTGCTCTGCTGAAAGAGGCTGAAGCAAACAGATCCCCCTTATAAATCCCTTGAACTTCTAATTCTATCTTGGCATCTACATCCAGAGAACAAGAACTGACACAATCAATAGCAAGAGGGGCTAAAGAAAGCAGGCAGTAGGGTGAGGTTTTTGGATTGGATCATCCACCCCTCATCTGGCAAAGAACAGCATACCCCAAGTGGTGTATGAGGCATGGATAGTCCCTGGCACAACATGGTGGGCCAGCTGCTGAAGATTTTACTGGTAGCGATGTGGGATCACATCCCAGTGGAGGGGAATGCCCTTTCAAGATGCAGGCATTTGAAAGATAAGGAAGAACAATGTATAAAAGGACAGTGGAGTCAGCTGGTTATTACTAAGTTGTATTGTCCTGCAGAGGGATAATGAACAACTTGAGAGCACCTACTAACAAAGACTAAACATAACAAACAGAAAACCTTTTCAGTAGTTTACAAAGAGACCCTTCTCTCCCATACTGGGAGAGTAGGCACAACTGAGGAGCAAACCCATGGCTGAACAGTCCAAACCTCCAGAAACATTTAAATGCTTAGGCAAGGCAGGTCTATTATGCAAAAGTCCCAAGTGGAAAAACCTGGGACCCATATGGGGGACTCTGGGCTAAAGCCCCAGAGGCTTATGGCTCTACATGCTTGCCCTAAACCTTCAGCGCCTGCAGAAGTGGCCCACCACTCCTTGTTAGAAGCTAGCACATCCTCCCATGAAGGAAGATACTACAAAGGCCTCTCAGCTACAAAAAATACATGCCACCTTCAAGAGTGATCCTACTTGTCCCCTGGCTGCCAAACTGATAATTAGGGATAAATTCCAGTATAATCTGTGGTGACATGCTAAGGCTGATAAGAGAGGAAACAGAGCTGCAAAATTAGCATGTCTCAGCAGTTCAGAGAAGGACCTCTGCAGCTAGATTGTAAGAGTGCTTAACCAAGGGAAGAGGAATATAAAACTGTACAAGCAAGAATAAATTGATCTGGGGCACTCTCTTGAGACAAGGGATTTCACACTCTGGCAAGGACCTTAGTGAAGGAGCAAATTTGCTGTTAGGAGGCTCCTAGAAGCCTGAAGAAAACTATGGCCTATACGAAGGAAAGTGGAAATGCATGAGTTGCAACAGTAAGCACTAGAAGAAGGGACAAAGAAGCTGGGGGAAGCAGGCATACTAGAATGGATGCATTATGTGACACCAGTGATCTGCCAGAGGATTATACTTCATAGGAGAGCCAGCAGTCACTTCATTTACTAAGGCCATTAGGAATTTGCTAGTGAGAGGAGAACCAGTATCCCTATGAACTTCAGTAGCAGCTCTCCTCTGCAAGCCAGAGCCTGTGGTAGGACAGGTAGTCAGAGTTTGGCTTATTGATAGTAATGAGGTTGATGGGGTCCCAAAACAACAGAGCCAAGGTGGCAGCACAGAAGCCAGGAGAACAAAATTATTTCAGTGACTGGCAAGGCTAGAGGGAGAGCTGGCTGATCAGGGACGTGAAAGGAAAAGATACCAGAAGATTAGAGAAAAAAAGATGCATGTAAATGGACATACAGTTGTGAGTATGAAGTATGAAAATTTTTGTATCATGTTAATGCCAGCAGAAAGCATCCACCATGGAATAGGCACTGAGCAATTTAATAGGCAAAACGACTTGGCCAGCTGTTATGAGTCAGCCTTTGCCATCAACCACCCTGAACTAGCCAGATGGGCACATGCCCACAATGGCAGAGATGAAGGCTATACCTGGGCCCAACAGCATTACTGCCACTTACCAAGACCAATCTAGCTACTGCCATCTCTGAATTTCCAACTTCACAAATCAATGCCAAGCACCCTATATGGTACTATTCCTTGAAGAGACCAACCAGCCACTTGGTGGCAGGTTGACTATACCTATTCAAGGGCCAATGACTCATTCTCATAGGAGCAGACAGACATTCTAAGTATGGGGTTGCCTTTACTATCTCTAGAGCCTCAAGCAGCACCACTATCTAGGGATCACAGTGTGCCTATTCCACAAACAAGGAATCCTACAAAACATAGCATATGACCAGGAACCCACTTCACAATGAAGGGCATGTGCAGTGGGTCCACTGGTCATATCACACACTGCACCATAAAGAAGCCACTGGCATGACAGAGCAGTGGAATGCCCTATTGACAGTTTAGCTAAAATACCAGCTTGGAAGCAATTCTCTGTGAGGATGGACTGCCATCCACCAAGGATGCAGTGTAAGTATTCAACCTATATGGCACTGTGTCCAATAGGAAGAATTCATGAGTATGGGAACCAAGAGGTGGAAGCAAGAGTTGCCCTACTCGCCATCATTCTCAATGACCCAGCAGGGGTCTTTGTGTTTCCCATCCTTATCACTCCAGGCTCTGTAGGGTTAGAGGTCCTGTTCCCCAGGTGTACCAAGATACACTTGGCCAAGGGATACAGCTTCTTTGATATCATACGTAACATGCTAAATGCAGAGCACCTCATGCTTTTCCGTTTGAGATTTAAGACATAGGCAAGATATTACCAACTATACTTCTACATGATTGGACAATGTGTGCAATACAGAAATTGCATGTTTAGGATCTTCTGTACATCTGGTTCTACCACTATTTTATAAGATGTTTGGGGCATGAACAGATTATCCTCTGGTTTACATGCATGCTGCTTACAAAACTGCCAATTTACTTAAACTGCCTTCCTCTAGGGCTGTTTGCTGTAAGTCCCTGTTTAGTGAGAGATCAAAAGAACCACCTGCTGCCTGGGCCCAGGGCTGAATTGATTGATGAGTCACATTTTATCTATTTAACCCTTTCCCATTTTCCAGATGTGAGTGACACTTCTTCCCTCTTTGAAAGCAGAAGAGGAAACACAGCATTATAATGAACATTTGAGACTAGATATGTACCTTTGCTGTAATGAATGGAATGTTAGAAATCATGTTCCTAAAATGTAGAGGCTAAAATGAAAGGTAATGATTTTCTGTAATGAATTAGAAAGTGAGCAGATACTGTTTGACTGTTAGGAGAAAGAAGGCAGCATTCTGACCACACCCTTCCTCCTCTGAAATTCCCAAAGTACTTGTGATATTTTGTTGTGGTGGGCAGCTGAGATACTTGAATTTTTGAGACATGGGAGAAACTGAAGAGCTAAGTCTCACTGGCTCACAGAACCAAGACAAAAGAAATGGAGTGTTTAGATATCTTTTCTCCTTCTAACATAGTGTAAAGTCAGGCATTTAAGGCATCTTCCCTTAAAGTGAATTCCGCACAAACAGGGTCTAGAGTGTGTGTGTTCTACAAAATTATTCGTTCTAGAAAATTCATAATCAAAAAAGTAACAAAGGCAGCTATTAGGATTCAAAAACTGTAACAGTCCAAAACACGGTCCTTTTTTAGAATAAACTTGATATCCGAATAGAATTTCATTTGTACAGGCCTGGGTCTGAAAGAGAAGAGTTAGGATTCTAAAGATAAATGGGTTAAAAGCTGGGGAATCTGGACAGCATCCGCAGAGTTGCCATTTACCTGACCTCAGGTACATTCAGTTTTTGAGTCGAAGTCATTACTGTGGTATGAAGGCGACAGTTGTTGGTTTCAAGGTCCTTCAGTGGAGTGTGAATTTCCTGGAGTGCTAAGGGAGGAAAGTTTAGGCCAACCGAGCCTGTCTTTTCTGAGAGACAGCCAAATCCTAGTGACGATCTGATTTGGGCAGCCAAGAAGTCTTAGTTTTGATCTTTTGTAAGGAAAAGTTGGGACTCTGCCCAAGTCAATAGAAAAAGGAAGAGGCAGAATGGGAATAAAGCCTGTGAGATGACGCCTGCCTACACACTGGGTAGGCATGTCGAGTTTGAGGCCTCCTACACTTGCCTGCTTAGGCCATGAGCAATTACTGAGCTGCTGTTTCCTGAGACTTTATGTAGAGCATATATTCATTTACTACATCTTTGTCATGCTGTTTTAAAACATCTTCGAGAGATCTTACCAGTGACAGCTAACTCTAACCTAGACAGCAGGACACTGTTACCTCTCCAGAACGCTTTTCTGGGAGATCTAAATCAACTCTTTGATTCTCTGGACACTGGATATGGAGGAGGGTAAATGGGCTGGGAGCCCTGTAATAGACAGCTGGGTTCAATTGGCCTGTAGAAGCAGCTTTTTCTGTAGCATACTAGTAGACAGGCAGCATGGTGTAATGGTTCCTAGGGTCAGTTCCCCCTTCTGCCACTTACTAGCTGTATAAATTCTGGAAAGCTTTTTAAATCTCTATAAGCCACTATTTCCTCATCTGAAAAAAAAAAAAAAGGGAATATACCAACCTCAGAGGAAATAAGAAGATAGCACATGTAAGGTGCTTGGCAAACAGTAAGTGGTGGACATTGGTGCTATCCTTGTTACCAATAGAACAATGAATTGAGGAAAAGAGAGACAGGAAAGTAATTCCTCATCTATGACTCTTTTTCCCAAATTGTATAATAGGTGCATGATTACTATAGCCATTTGCCTTAACAGATTCATGAAAGACAAATGAGATGACGGATTGAACCCCAGTGAGAAAGAAACATAAGATGGTATCATTAACAGAAGGCTATGACCTGAGGAAACTAGGACATGGCCTTGACATTTGATCGTTCCCTTTTGGAAGCAATTTCTGAACTCTGCCTTTCTGCTTTCTAATGCTCCTACTACATAGGAAAGCTCATATTTTCAATTGCTCTTGAGGTGTATACTTAGATTTTAAGATGCAGATAATGTTGAAATCTTATAAGCTCTTTCAGGCAAGAATAAAAAAAAAAAAAACTACCAGGTGATAAAAAATGAAGCTATCATATGTCCAGATATTGCAAGCAGATCACAATAAATGTTGATCCAGTCACCTTCAATGAAAGAGAATTTAAATTGACCTAATTCTATCAGAAATAAGATCTCTTTTCCTCCCCTCCAACCCCTAGGAGAGGGAAAAAATTCTGATTCAAAAGCTAACAGTCCTGCAGTGTTTTGTTTTTTGCTGAAAATTTTTTTTACAGTTTATTGCCTTTCCTTGAAAATCATATACACAAAGTCCTAAATATTTACCAGATGATACAGATCTGCCAGGGTTTTCAGCCAAGTTTCAAAAGTTTTATGAAATCACTTCTTGGACATGTTTCTAATAATCTGGCCTATGAAAATTTAACTGGGGAGGATTTTTCCACCTTCTTCACATGGCCTTTAGGTCATAAGCCTGTGTGTGTGTCCATATGAAATTCATACCCTGCAATCCTGAATGTCCTTGCTCGTTCAGAAGCAGTTGTTATCAATAGATAAATAAACAAAAAAGTTTACTCTCTGGGAACATCTATTTCCAATGAAGACACCATGTGCCCTGGCTTCAGTACAAACTTACTTTCCCAGTCCCCACCTACTTAGATCTCAACAATCTGCCCCCTTAACTAAATATCTTCTCAAAAATAAATTTCAATTAAGATTTTCTACACTAGCAATTTTCAATTCAGGTTCCACAGAGCCAAGTACCAAACCTGCCTCAATCAGAGTAGCTCCACTTGTATTTTTTTCCTTTAATCTTTATAATTTTATTTGAATTAAAGTTTTAAAACATTTGGAAAAAAATCATACTCTTCTGTAAGTGTAACCCTTAATAAAGAAGAAAGTCAGTTTCATTACTTCGGTTACCAGACTCTTTTAACTAATCATAGATATCAAATGTCATATTTCCACTTAAAAATCTTTCAAAAGTATTATAAGCCTCTGAGAAATTTTAAGAAGAAACAGAGAGGCTGGGCCTTCACATCCTGTCTCATTTGCCTTGAGGGTCTTGCTGCCAAAAATCTAAGCCTTCCCCATGAGAGTCCCACAGACACATCCAGACAGGAAGGTCACATTCCATCGAGAACTCCAGAGGAAGAAAACGATCCAAAGGGGTGTGAAACCAGGCCAAGCACTTACTACAGACCAAACTTCATCTATAAAGCAGTGACCCAGTTACGGAAGAAACATTGTCCTCATTCTACCACACTATTATTTTTGTGTTTCTATGTGGGTCACAGCACAGAAAAATCCACGGAGAATTTGCCAGGGAAAATATGGAAGTTACAACTGAGGACTGTTGACCCTACTTTTCTACTCAAGTTGTCATATGAAGGAAACGGTGAGACCACAAGGAGTAGCAAACCACAGTTGCCCAGACTTTGGAATTTCACAGACAAGAAAACGCTTTTAACGACTTAAGAAACTGACTTACACTTGCCAACTTTTCCTTTTGCCATACAAATATATGCTTAATTTGATAACTCTCATCTATTACCATCATTTTGTAAAAGGGTATTTTAACACCAAAAAGTAGGGAGATTACGATCGCAGAATAGATTGGTTGGGTCTCTAATACTAACGTCCCAATGAAGGCAGCCACTCTGCTGCTACTTTGGATTGAATGTTTTGTTTTGCTTCCACTTTAAATCAGTGAAAAAAGTACTTCAAGGCAATGCCAATCAACATACTGTGTACCCAGAAGAATGAGGCCAGAGGATGTTGTAATGCAGTCTCCCAAAGCAACTTAGACCTGAGCTCAGCAGGCTGGCAGGGAAATCCCTGTGCAATAACCCTTGTTGTGAGTTAAGGTGATTCAACAGAAAACCAAGTACATCACAGCATTTTATAAGCTTTGCTGCATACTCTGCCCAGCTCTGGGAGAGGGACAGAGGGGCCAGGAGTGCACACCCTCTTCTACATTGCCAGTCAGCTTTCCAAGCTTGGTGATTCTTTTCCAGCAGATGGCAGAACACACACATAGAAAACTCCAAAGCTACCCAAGGTTTCTGCTTCTCTGTTAGTCCTGGGTATTATTTCTTTAAAAGTCTTGTAAGAAGAAATCAATTTTGCAAATAAAATGTTCCACCCATATTCCACCCCGGAATCCTGTTTACACAGTAGTTATCTTCACAGAGAAGCTGAAACTCTGCGAAGAGAAAGACCACAAAGTAAAGAAAGCCTGACCAATGAACCTACAAAGACCAGGATCAACATCTTCGAGTTGTTAGAGAGCCTAGCAAATAAGCTGTGCATTTTTAAAAATTTCTAAACCCAATCAAAGCTTTCCTTAATCTTTATTATATGTGCCTATAAAGGTATAGTTTTGAATTGTCTTTAAAGAAGCCCATGGATTTTCACATTTTTGTCTCTTTCCAAGGAGAGAGGTTATACAGTATCCAAAGTTACTCCTGACACGGTGGGTCAGAACAGCCAAGAAAACTAATCTTGTTTCTCTACTGGAGTGTGTGTTTTTAAAAGAGCAAAATCATGTTTCATGCTGAAAAAGTATTTCCTAAAATATACTCTAACTGAATATTTACGGCACAATAGTAAGTAAGTAGGTCACTTGCTCTCTAGGATTCAAAGAATATCAGCTTGTGGTACTCCATTTCTATCCTGAACAGGAGAATTAAAGGGAAAACACTCCACACAACAAGAAAATCCTTACCACAAGCTAGCAGCATCTGCAGCTCAGGGGTCAAATCTATGGCTATGAGTTTTATAGATAATTTTCAAAACTCATTTGACCTACAGAAGTACCAGTGATTGAGCTTCAAAAAAATCTGCAACAATCATATGTACACTGCCACTCTCTAGGCACCTTCTAGTCAGAAATTGGACACAGGAATATGTGCCCTAGAAACATTTTTAAATAGCCCAAATTTGATTCACATCATGCTCTCCTCCATTTTCTTTCAGTGTCTAATCTAATCCTGCTCCCATCCCCTAACAGGTATTCCGTGTTCCCAGGCATACCCGACGGGAACATCTGTGCTTTCCTGGATGCTGTCTGCCATGCAAAATATAATCTTAGAGTTAGAAAGGATCTGACAGAGGAAATAGTACAACTGCTTCTACAGATGAGGAAACCTTGGCTCTGAAAAATAATCTCCCCCAGGCCACAATCTGCTGGTGCCAGAGTTATCCCCATCCCTGTAGGTCTTATCAGGGTGTTCATTTTCACCAGATGTTAAGTGTGGGGCCAAAGGATCTGACCTCATTATTACTTCTCTCAGAAAACAGATCTTTATTGAACAAGGGGTTTGGGTTTGGAAATTCCAGGAAAGACCAGTTAGAGCTGACACAATTTTGAGCAGTGGGTACTTTCCTTGTCCTCAAATCACACTCTGCCTGTAAAACAAACCACACTTTAAAAATGTAAATATGGTGGACTGAGCTGTGGTACCTCTTGGCAACTGAAAAGAATATAAGCTCCATGAGGGCAGGGACTCTGTTTTATTCACACCTAGTGTGAATTCACACCCAGTACCCAGAATAGAAGCTATCACTGAATAGAGCTTAACAATAAATATTTGTTAGATGAACAGAATGAAGGAAGGAAGCATCCCTCTTTTGTTCTCTATTATAGTCCATCTCTACCCTCTTTTTGCTCCCTGTTACACTTAAGTCTAGTTCCTATGATCAAAACTGTTGTCAGGTAAAACCTATCAGTCATTAATATTTTAGTAGCCTTTAAGCCACGGTTTGGAGTGTTTGAAATTGCAGTTTTACCTCTAAAAAAAACCTCTGGCCCCTTTGCAGGCCCAGTCTCAGTCAGCAATGGAAGGCCTTTGTGGCCAGGCCCTATCCATCCTCCTCTCCATGCACACGGACAAGCTTTGAATTCTTGAAAAGAAAAGCAAACTGTTCACAGGAACAGCTCCCTTCCCCCATGACCTCCAGATTCTCTCCTGTGGCTCTCCATAGCTTTCACACGGTTGTAAAATAATCTAAAACCCTATTTTCCTGCTGTCTCTATCTTCCTTTCTCAGCTGTCAAAACCTGGAAGACATGCTGCTTTTGCGTACTTAGGCTCAGCTGTACTGCTCAAAAAATGTCAGGCCGCTTGTTTCCACACCTCACTCAGTGAAGCCAAAGCACCTCACTTTGAGTTAACCAGGAGCCCATCCTCATGCTATCACACACTAGGGGGTGCTGTTGCTATATCCAGACCCAAGGAACTTGGAGCCATGGAGGAAAAGGAAGTGACAGAGCTGTCAGGGTCCTGGGAGACATTTCTAGCTGGGCCTCTGTGCATAACCCCACTGCAGTTTCTCAGAATCAAAGACCATTACTCCTCATCAAGCTACACAATTCCAGGGTGAGGCTTCCATGTGGTACAATGAAACAGGAGGCCTGAAGATCTCCCAACTAAAGGTTTTACTGTAGGACACATTTAAGTACACAGGCTCACATAACACTATTTACAATGACTGCTAGATGTGAATAATTAATTCTCACTCACCACTGGAGAAGAAAATTCTGTTTAGACAACCACGCGGCAAACACTGTCAGGCAGAATTAGATGTATCAAAGGCAACCAGAACACCCGGGAAACACTTGAGTTTATCCCTGCTTTTCACAATTATCTTTCCTGGTATGTGATGTCTAAGACTTTGGGAATGAAAGCTTCATACACAAACAAATGAATATCAGCCTCTCTCAGCCCCCAGCTTGGCGAAGGCACAAAGCTTGCAGCCTGCCAGAGAAACCTCTCTGGCCTTGGTTAACTCTTTGCTTGAATAACTGGAGGAACTGCACTGCAGGAAGAGCTCTCTCACACAGCAAAAGGCTTTTCAAACTTCTGTACAAGTCAGCATACAAAGAAAGTATTTCTTTTTCTTGGATTTGTGCATTTTTTTAAGGTAAGTTGAAAAAACTGTGTATTTTTTTTAAAGGTCTCTAAATGAAACTCTCACCTAACAGTGTGAACATTAAACATTCCCACACAGGGAAGAATGGATCTGCACCAAGGGAAATAACTCTGGTATTAATCCAAGAAGAAACAATACGGCTTACCCCCCCCCCCCCAAACTAGGGTTTCACACCCTTTGTTGCTGTGATTTGGGCACTCCACACAAATGCTAATGAGCAACAACTCACTAATGCTAATGATTAGAACTCTCTTTGGCTTCAAAAGCAACCCAGCCAAGCTAGAAATCCAAGCTAGAATCCCCAAGTGGTTCAAAAGGTTCTCAGCCAGTCAGAGGTGCCATTTTAGGGCAAATCTTACACAGAACTGTTTCCTTTAGCTCTGAATTCCATCCCTAAAAAGGACACAATCCCTACTACAGGTGCACCAAACTTTTAGATGAAATGCAAGGAATTTCCAGTCCCAGGTTTTTGCAAGAAGTAGCCTAATATTTCCATATAAAGCTCTAAAGACAAGGATAAATATATCATACTTAATAGAGTGTTGTGGAAACTTCTAAGAAAGTGGCTCTTAACCTAATTTCTGCCCTCACATACCCAAAAGATACACCCCCGTTAGTTACCAAGGCTGACTACTTCAGGGAGCAGATCAGAATGAGGCTAGAGGGTGCGATATGGGATATAGTTTGAAAAAGGCTCACTCTGAAAAAGTGACACTAAGAGCCACCTACGGGCACTCTGCTTAATCTCACTGGAAATCACTTAGGTTAAACAGTCATAAGGCAAAGACAGAACACAGGTGAGCATCACCAATATATTCATGATTTAAGGTCCTGAAAAACAATGGGTATTTCCAGCCTACCCTGAAGTTTTATTCTTCAAAATGAAAAACACAAAGACAGAACCTTGTATCTGCTGCTATCCAAAAACCTTCATATGCAAAACGCTAATTGGTTTGAAAAGTAATAGCAGAAAGCAAGTTTTAATTTAACATTACCAATTTGAAATTTGTTTTACTGTCATTTCTGTGATTTCCTAACCCAAACAATGAAAATGAAATCTTGCTTCCTTAGTACATTCAGCAGAGATTTCAACCACGTTTGCCCATGAGATTTGCCAGAAAAGATTAAACTATCCTTGCCACAACCTCAATGGATTGTCATTCTTAATTGGCTAGGGGTGGGTCCTAAGCACAGTACTTTAAACTTCTCAGGTGTACAGCCAGGTTGAGTACCACTGAACTGGAGTATCCAGGCCCACCCCCCAAATGTAATTAACTGCCTTCTTTGAACTTCGCCACATCTGAATTTTATTTTGCAAAATGAAATTAATCAAGAGTTCTCCTACCAGAATAGAGTAAAAATAAGACTGTATTCATAAAGAACTTTGAGGTAATAAAAAAAGGAAGTGGGTACTTTTATCTTGACATTTAAAACCAATTACTGATGCTGCTAACAATGAAGCCACAAGATGTTGATAAGATGGTGAGATAATATAGCAAGTACATAGCAAATCGGTAATTCTGAGGTAAAAATGTTACATCTCCTTACCAAAGAATTTATTGCAATGCAGAATTTAGCATTAAATTCAAACAAAGATGCTGTAGAGGGACAGAGAGAAGAAAAAGCTGTGAGCAGCCTATATTATGAAAAGTCCAAACTTAGATCCAGATGATGCTGGAGGAGAAGTCCAAACCCTCAGTCCCATGCTGTGAGCACCGCAAAGCCATCTGAGGAAGAAGCCAGCAATGCCAAGGACATCCTGCCTGCCTCTCCTTTGCTCTTTTTTCCCCTCCCTCATGTTTCTTCCAGGCCGATGGACGGAGGGGAGTTCCTGAATGAAACCACTCAGACCCTCTCTTCTCTGAACAGTACAGAGCAGTCAGCCCTTCACTGGAGGAAGAAGTTAAGGGGAGATAGACCTCCTTAAGGCCTAAACCATCACTGAGCACCAAAAAACGTCTTCGGAGTGAGAATCAATAGACTAAACCCTAGAAATTAGGACTCTCAAAGTCCCAACTTGGCTTCAGAAGAAGAGTCCAAGTGGCACCCCTCAGATAAATAAGCTCAGAACTGGCAGATTTCACTTTCTCAGAAAACAAGAATTACAAATCTGTTGGGCTGGCAGAGGATGGGGCATCTCCACTCACCCACACCTGTGTCATCACCATGACAGTAACACAGCTGACTACATAAGGACAAAACACAAAAAAAAAACTTTACATAATCAAAGATATGCAGGAAGGTGACATGCAGGGACCTGTGTTGGAATTTCCATTCAGGCAAAAGTCTCTAGCTCCTTCCAAATGTATTTTTAATGACCTAATTTGGTCAGGATTTTAGTGATGACAGCTTAGCAACCAGCACAAAGTAGCTTCCCTGTCCTTTCCTGCAATGCACCCACAATTCCCATTTCAACTCTTCTCTCAATCCTTCCCAGTCAGGGCAAGCCCCAGGTTTCCAGTTATCCTAAATGGGGCCCAGGCCACCGCAATGACTCTTCATGTAGTCACCTCAAATTTGCTTCTGGAAGACTAAAACAGGCTTCTAATAGCCACCAATTCTCAGACATATACTGTATTCTAGATTCTTATCTCAATTTTGTCTTCACAACAATTTATAAGGCAGGTATATTACTCCTATTTCACAGATAAGGACACTGGAGCACAGAAAAATTGAATAACTTCTGTCCAAGGTCACATGATTAGCAAGCAGCAGAGCAGTCTTTGAACTCAGGTTTGTCTAATCCTAACTCAAGTTCTTTAAAATAAGAATGGTAGATTCTTATATAGTACCATGAGTCAAGCAATGATCTAAACACTCTTCAAATCTAACTTTAATCTTCACAAGAACCCTAGGAGAGAAGTACTATATTTGCCACTATCTTTATGCAGATGAGAAAACTGAGAAACAGAGATTCAACAACTCTTTTTAAAGTTGCAAAGCTCATACTCGGCAGCACCAGGATTCAAACCCAGGCAGGCTAGTTCCAGCTTCGAAGCCTTAACCATGGCACACACTGCCCTCTTTTATCCCTGTAACTTTTAGTTCCTTCTGTATTCATTCATTCAAATATTGCTTAGGCCCTTCTATGCACTTAATGTCTTACCGGATATTGTGGAAAGATATCTGGTATTTGGTGAATTTCTTTCTTCAGAGAACAGCAATTTAGATGGGCAAAATCAGCAAAACAACATCAAGAAAGAAGGGAGTTACCAGAATGTGAACTCAGGTAATGTGTGATTGGGGCAGCAGGAGGACCACTGAGACAGGCAGGAGGGCCTCACTGAGTGCTGAAAGTGAGCTGAATTTGGAGAGGTGGAGAGAATGGTCCAGGCAGGGGGAATAATGTGAGCAAAGGTAAAAGTGAAGAGGAGGACTGGGGATTGAGGGAGGTAACCACCCCCATGTCAGACTCTATATTGCTGTTTTATGTGTTATTTAATCCTCATACAGGCCTATAAAGAAAGCATTTTCATTTAACAGAAAAAGAAAATAAAGTGCAGAAAGTCCAGCAACTTACTCATGATCACACAACAACTAAAGGGCAGAGCTAGTTTCGCCCACCTCCAACATCCTTCTCTAAACGGGGAGCCTCTTTACAGGTCAGCACAAACTGAGGAGGCCAAGGATTTCAGCAAAGCACTGCGGAGCCAAGCAGATTCTAACCATTCTGATTTCTAGACCCTTCAGAGCAACTGGGGTTCTTTGTCTTCTCCCATCCCCCAGGGTATGTGAATTTTCAACTTAAAAGCATCTTCCTGTGGTGTTCCCACTCCAAAAAAGCTCCCTCTCTGCAAACTGACATATCGTGACTTGCCTTGTCCAAATACAGAGCAGTCCTTTTGAGCCAGTTTAGCTTGCCAGGAAAGGGCCTCGCTGAGGACAAACTCTCTGCTGGTGGGGACAGCTGGTGGGGACATAGGCTAGGCCTGGGGGACCTCAAGGATTCCCTGATCCAGACCCTTCTGTAAGGAGGAAAAGCAGAGGCACAGAAAGGGAGGGGAGTGAGTCACCGAAGGCATTCCCTCATTCCACCAAAAAAAAAAAAAAAAAAAAATCTGCACTCCATAAAAGTGCTTTGGCAAGCAGAGGTCTGAAATTCCTGCAACAGCTTGGGGAGGAGGTAACTAAGGATCTGCCTTCTCACATAGTCTCTCTTTAGACTCCAGTGCTGCTAAGACTAAAAAGAGCAAATCTGTTTTCTTAGCAAGGTTCAAGCTTGACTCAAATTTTGTGTTGTTAGGAAGGGAGTGGAGGTGGAAGGGCATCTAAACGTGAATCATCAGCTCTTAATCAGCAACCTGGGGAGTGGGATGTTCTGTGAAAGTGTACCTTCTCGAGACCTTGGATTTGTTCTCTTCTTTCTGCAAGGAAAGCAGGCCATGATGTTACAGCACCCACTTATAGCCTCTTATAGCATGCCTTTTATAGCACTCACTGTCTAGAACAGGAATACAGGTGTCATGATGCTTCTGCCAGTGTACCCTTAGGTGGCGCTCTAAACAGACTTGAAGTAACAGACCTGACCACAGCAAAGGAGAATCTGCTGCCCAAAGAGTAAAAGCAGCACCGATTATGTCACTGTCAGAAGGTTTAAAACGTATATCAAGATCACTACTCATCAAACTTTCCCTCTGGGAACAGATATAGACCATTGCTCTTTCTAAGGCCAAAGGACTGTATGTTACCTTCCATTAATGTTTCCTGTCACTCTTCAGTTCCATTTCCACCAATCATCACATTAGACCATAGCCAAAAGATAATAACGTTTTTAAAAGTGTACTTACCTTAATGTGCTCAGAGTATTTACAGGTCAGTTTCCCTGCTGGCTACTTTTAGTGCTGTTGTACAGTGTGTGACGAGGATTTCTCTTTCTCTTTAGCATTAGGTAAAATCCTCAGAGGGAGCAGGACCTAGATATGTTTAAATAAAATAGACCAATGACCTTAGACTATATCATTGACACAGTAGTGGTTGGATATGCACTTTTTTTTTCTCATCTAGGGTTTATTAACCAAAAGTAATTTGAAATACTTGGGAACCTAGAGATTGGATGACTTAAAGGTAAGGAAGTTGGACCATTCCCTCTCTCTTTAAATTCCTTTTTCCCCTATGGACACCTCTCTATGTTTGCCCCCTACCTCTCTGACCATTCATGGTTAGACTGCTTTATGTGGCCCCCTCTCTGCCAAGCCCTAAATGTTGGTATTTCCTTGAACAAACTTATCTACTCCCATATCTACATCACATATTCCCAAATCTGTACTTCAACTGATATCTCTTTTCAGAACTTCAGATCCATTCATGAAACTGCCAACATCTCTGTGATGTCCTACAAGTTCCTCAAACTCAACATGTAGAAAGCTGAACTCACCACTTTCTCTCTCTATCACCTCCTCAGACCCATTTCTCCTTTTCTATTCTCTGTCTGGTGGATGGTACCATCTTCTATCACTGCCCATATCAGAGACCTGGGAATCATCCTTCACTCTTTGCTCCTCCTCACCCAAGGCCCCTCACATCCAATCAGTGTCAAGCACTGTCATTACCATCTCTTGAATCCATTCAATTTTCTCCACTCTCACTTTCACTAGCCTAGTTCAGGTAAAAATCATTATTTCCCAAATTTGAGATAAGTCTCCCAACTGGTTCTCCTGCCCCCCTCTTGAGCTTTTACAATCTATTCTTTATGTTGCACTCAGTGATCTTTCTAATGTGTATATCTAAGTATGTCAAACCCTTTGCTAAAAATCTTTCTGTAGCTCCACTCTGCTTTTAAGATGAAGTCCAAATGCCTTAACCAGCTGAAGAGAACCTGCATAACTTGGTCTCCACATATCTCTCCAGCCTCATCTCTCACCAGAATTCCTTCATATTTCATGTTCCAGCCCCACAGAATCTCTTTCAGATCTTCAAATCTGCTGCTCTCTTGCCTCCTGGCCTTCCTAGAATCAAGAATTGTACAGAGAAAAGGAAGTGAAAAATACCCAAATCAGGGCTTTTCATCAACTTCCTCCTCATCTTCAGAAAACTCAATCCGATTAAATGAATATTTATTAAGTGCCCACCAAGCGTAAAACACTACCCTTGACAGTGGTAAAGACACTTAATAAATAATACATAATCCATCCTATGGGACTTGCAATCTCATTGCTTCTCTTAACCCTGAGTTTAAAACTTCAAGTTCCTGAAATGTAGTTCCTTTCCTCAAACTTAAGTTCAAACTGTGCTAAGAAACCATCTGTTCCTGACACAACTGGCTTGTGCCTATATAATCACTTCTACCAGAATATTTCACCCCGTTCCCCACCAATTCAGGGCCTGCATATCATCTCCCAATCTCTACACTTCAAAGAAGCACCAACTAGCTGTTTATGCCTAGATTAGAAAATCCTAAATTTCTGCTGGCTTTTTCAGCTGTTGTTTATGGCACTCCAATTGGCACCAATCACCAGGGATTCCCAGGAGCCTGAAACCCAGCTTTTAGTAGTTGTGTGTGGTGTTGTATCAGTCAGGGCTGGGCAGGATTTTTAAGCTGAAAATACTGGGGCTCAGGAAAGGGGTAGAGAAAAAAGCCATCCTGAAGAAATTTAATAGACAGCATTTCTAGATTGCCCCCGACCACACACAGAGCAAAATGATGCAGCTAGGCAAAGAACACCTATCTTGAATCAAAAGACTATATTCTATGTTTCTGCTGAGTTAGAAATGCGATTTTGATGATGGTGAATCACAATCTTAGTGATAGTTTTCCTTCTTTTTGGTAGGTAGATGACTAAAGGGCTTAGTATTACTAGAATTTCAAAAAGGCATCCCCTCTGGGCAAACAAATGAACAAAAAGTCACCCCTTCCTCCTGACTGACTGGAGGCAGGCTTCGGGCAGGGCATGCACTGCACGTCCATGCGTGATTGGCCCTGGATGACACCTCTCTGCCTTCCAAATTCATGGCTGTCACTACATAAATGGGAGATACTATCTCAGCTTTCTCACTAACCAGCCCTAAACAAGAGGGGTCTACTTTCAGCACAGAGAAAGTTACTATAATACATTTTCCATACTTCTCTACTTGGAAACTCATGTGAAGATCCCATTTAGTGCCTTAAGCTTTCATTATTTGTTCATAATGGCCAATCCTGACCCACTCCCACCCTCTCAATGAGGCAGAAATTTGGATTGTTCTCAAATACAACACAAAGAGAATTTCTGGCAACCAGAGTTTTACCCAGAGGTGGTGATGAAGCATAATTATCCTTGGCTGACCAGAAGTCGAGTGACTATTAATAGAGAGAAGCAACATGAAAGTGTCAAACAGCATAGGGACCATGCTGCAGCTGGGTTGAAACAGTCAATAATTAGAAGCAGAATGTACAGAACCAAGTGGTCATTTGTCCTATGTCTTATTCCCTTTGGTTTTTTAGCCTGGATCAATTTCTGTCTAGTTCGAGGTGGGGCATACACTAGCCTAACTTGTTTTGGAAGCCAACCAAGGATTCCGGATGCTCCTTTTAAGGCAGTCCTGGGCCTTAGTTTACCTGTGTTCCTAGGTCTAAACAGCTTTCCTTCCATCTATTGCAAAGTAAATTTGTGAGTGTTAACATCAGACAGCAACAGCAGTAAGCGGGAGAGTCAAAAGACTGGATGCAACGTCGATCTCACATTTCATCTGTATCCCTAGATACCTGAAGATTCTGCATCTGGAGTAGCAAAACCTCCCCTAGAGGGTTGCACATGGAGTGATTTTCGTATTTTCCACACCCCTGGCCTGGCTTTATTATTCAAAGGATATTAACGCCTGCATTCCATCTAACAGTAACTCTTTCAGTCTAGAGGAAACATCAAACAAAGGAATTACTGATTTACAGGCCAAAAGTATTTATGGAGTTTGGAAACATTTATCAATTACCTTCTCTGGGAAAAACAGTGGATTTAGCACTAGAGTGGTATAGGGTAAGGTGAAGAAGGGCTTTAAAGATGAGAGACAAGATGCCTCCACTCACAGGACCTTAAAAATGGGGAAAACTAATACAAATACAAAATAAATACAAAAGAGAGACAGTGCCCAAGTGTCTGGGGTTGTGCTTGCTCTAAGAACACCAAACCAAATTTGGAACCTGCCATAATATCAACACCGTTTAAATATTTTTCATTCCTCCAGAGTAAAATCTTATCATACCTGCCAAGGAGAGAAACTACAATAAACAGAACTATACTCTTTGGGGAAGATTTGTCTATATTCTTTTGCTATTCCCAGGACAGAGGCCCTGAGGCCTATTTTCAAGTTGAGTTGGTTTTGATGTGTATGAATGATTTGGTCAGTAAGATAGTAAAATAGCCAAAGAGATCAAAAGGATTAGAAAGGCCCACTGAGACAAGATTATGATCCATCCACCAGCAGATATCGGGTTCTGCAGCACGGCTAGGGCACAGATCTACTGATCCAAGTGGATGCCACCACAACTGTGTGCCCCAAGGGTCCTTTACACCCTGGGGAGACAGTAATTGCAATCCTAACAGGAAGATCTGTGAAACCAACGGCAAAGCTCCCTAGTCCCCTGCTCTAAAAGCCATCAAAATTGGAGCCTTTGCTGATAAGAGATGTGGAGCATTAGAGGAAGTAACTCAGGATACTGAAAATTCTCAGTCAGACCCACTTGAGCTTGATTGTAATTCTTGGCTCCAGGCCTATTTCTATAAGACATCAAACAGAAAGAAAAAAAAAAGTCTGAGAAAAAAACACAGCTTATTCCATTTGGAGGCTAGAGAATGAGACATGTAACAGATGGAATGGGAAAGGGCAAAGGGCGTAATAAGATTCGCTACAGGATTAAGCGTTCATTTGATTAAAACCAGCATATGCAGGGCAGAGGCAGAAGAAAATCACAGCGCTCTGACTCATCTTGCTTCAGGGTGTGTAGCCACCACCACGCCAGAGAGACCAGGTGGGAGCCATGCACACAAGCCCTGCTAAGAAGCATCATAATTGGCTAACTGGACTGTGAAGGTTTCGCCTTGATCTTTTATGTCATGAAAAGTCTTCGCCACAGAGAGAACAACTTATCTGCTGTGGAAACAGAAGAGTTTAGCTTTGTGTCCTCAGCACCAAGCACAAGGCGGGACACATCTGTGCTTCGTAACCGTGCTTTAAATGAGAGAAAGTCTAACCTCTCAGTTATGTCCAGGAGGTCTGGAGGGGATCTAGGTACAGTCTGTAACTATCTGTCCAGATTTGCGGACACAGATCTCACAGTCACAGATTACACCTACTGTATCCACATAATCAGTAATGGCCCCTTTCACTAGCAAAAGACAGTTTTCAGTTCAGACAGCAAATTATATTTTACCTTAGGTATACAGTTGATCATAAAACGAATGTTTTCCACTGATTAGATGATCTAATATATACGGGGCCCTTAATTTTTTCCACCAAATCACTCCTCAGTCCTTGCAGAATCTGTCTTTGGTTGACTTCGCGTGGCCCTTTTCTCTCTGGTCTCCCTTCTTATTTCTTCACCCAAGTCTACATTATTTCTCCCATCTCTGTTTTTCCCTCAAGAGTCTGGGATTTACCCCTGGTATGGTGGGAGATGAGTCAGCTTCTCTGTGTCTTGTGAGTCTTGATTATTTTAAGTCCGTCAAGAGTCTTGGAAGAATATCACTTCTAACATCTTTCCTTACTAATATTCACCACCTTTCATAGCATGACTTCAATATATTTTTGTGCTAATAAAGTCTCTATTTTTTTCTGACTTTCCAAAGACCCTTCTCAAGGATGAGTGATAAAAAAGAGAATGAAAAAAGGAAGCAAGGGAGGAAGAAAATCCTATTTTGCTACAAACGGATAAATGAACAAAAAGCTTGAGTGAGGTCCTACATATGGGCAAGAAGATGGACATTTAGTCCTGTGAATTTCTCTTACCTACCAAAAAGAAAGGGCTGAATTACATGCTTGCTTTTTAAGCAAGGAGTCAGATTTGTTCCTGGGACTTCTATTTCCATTTACTTAGCTTAGCATTCACATCAGCAGGATTCAAGAACAAATTCTATTTTGTTCAAGATAAATCATCATTCACTCCAGGAAGTCCCAAACCATCACAAAAACAAAGAGAAGTAGGAAGAAAAAGGAATGTTAGTTAAGAATTAGACACATTAATGAGTATAGGATTTTAATTTTTTTTTGTAAAATTTTTTCAACCTTTCTCTGAGACCATGAGTGGGAGTTTATTATCTGGTGTATAAACTTTTTATGAGCTCCTGGCATAACTGCTAATAAGGAAATAACAGCAGTTCTATAGTCTCTGTCTTCATAAAAAGAAGCAAGAGACTCATTTGAACATATCAGACTGAATTAGGAGCCTTAAAAAATAAATTAACTCTAAATAACAGGATATAAAGTTACAGTCTGAAGACATGGATTAGACTCCTGTTCTATCCATTCCTAGCTGTATGGCCTTGGACAAATCTCTTGGGGCCTCAGTTTCTCATCTGCACAATGAGGGGCTTGTTTGCTTAAGCTCCATCCACCATTCAAACTCTCTGAACCTGTGACGTAATCATTCAGTCAGAATTTCTTTCTCCCATCAGCCTCACATGAAGGGCATTACATGTTCACCTCCATCTCCTACTTTTGTATCCCACTAGTTATCTTCTAACACCCCTAAAAGAAGACCCTAGGATCTCCATGCTGCCTTACTGTGCCCATCTTTCCCTGAGTCAGATGTTCTGGGTTACATAACTTCATCAGGGTGATTTCCAGTAAATGAAAACTGTCTCTGCTCACAGTGCCTGGCTGTGCCTTGGCTATGAGATCTCTTAGTTCAGCAAAACATCTCAGATCACAGTGTCCGTCTGTCTTTAGCTGGAAAATAGAGTTTGAATAACCAAGTCTGCTACAAATTGGTCAGCTCAGGTCCACCACTGAGAAATCAATTGCTCAGCCTTTCATGTCTCTCCTGAGACAGTGTATGTTCAGTGGATTCAACACTACAACAATTACAATCCCTGCTCCTCCTTGGCAAGGAATGTTATTTCATTACACCTGCCTAGAAAGGTACCAACATTCCCTGACTTGCTATTGACACTCGTTGATTCAAACCTAACTCCCAGACATGTATGTTTACTAAAAAGAGCCTAAATAAAGCATGTGTTACTCATTTTCCCCAGTGAGATATTTTGTAGAATCTTTGTGAAGTAACCTTTGTCAATATGGCTTAAAAATAGTGGTCATAACTCACTAACACCCTCAGTTCCTATGAGACGGAAACACCTTTACATAGTGCGACCCAGAGATCTTAAACCCCACTTGGAAATTTTCAGAAATTTCTTTTACAACTACTTCATGGAATTGCGGGGACCATGAAATGAGATGATGCAAATGAAGAGCATAAAACCCAGCACATTACTGGAACTCTATTTTTTTCCAGTGGGTGAGAAAAATGCCTTAGAGGAGGCAGCATTGAAGAAGTCTCTCTCCTGATGATGCTAGGAAAGATTACCGTGAGTACACGGTAAAATGGTAGGGGTAGGACAAAATGAATGAATGTATAAGTAGATAGAAATGTGAAACAAATGAGAAATAAACCATGAGCACAATGTTGGAAAGTTCTCCCAGACTCTGCCTTCTCAGCATCCTAAATGGCCGCACTCATGGAAATCTGGTTTTCTGGTGGGTCTCAAGCTCCAACCTCTTTAGGGAGTCCATAATCTACCTACAAACTTCCCCTTCCTGTTCTCTGAATGCTGCCATCATAAAAACACATTCTTTGTTCCCTAGTTCTTATGTGCAATTCCTACATCTTGTCCATGGTACTAATGGCATTCGTTTCTCTACATTTGATTTCTCTGGTCTGAGTAGAAACAGCCACCTAAGATTCTGTTTTACAGATAATTTGATAAATCCCATGATGTTGGAACCCATGTCCATTTAATTCTGTAGGAATTGTATCAAATGTGTTCAATGGTCCATTTTCTTCATAGCAATCATGGAAGGCACCTATAGACTTTCAAACACTCTCAGGGCCTGGATGAAAACAGTGTCCCACACAAGGAAGAACAGTCCTGCTCTAACATCAATGCTGCCCTCTGGCCCCCTGAATTGGTAAACTCGGTCTAGCTTAGTAAAATGCTTCCTAAAAGAAAAGTTCATCAAAAGCCTCCATAATTCAAAACCTTAGCTTTACTAGGCTGATCCTACACTCCTGAACCCTGAAAGATTCCTCATGGTCCCTGAATCCCATTCCCTTGTCCCTACTAACTGGGTTCAGAGACAGTGGCTGGCACAAGACAGTCTTGTGAAAGAGACTCCTAACCCAAATCTACCAACCACAACATGAAACCCTTGGATTGAACTTGTTCCCAGTCTCTTTTCTTTGATTTTCTTTCTCTAGCTTCCTCTGTGCTTTTCGTAATTACTGCTTTTCTTCTTATAAATGAACCTCTCCTTCCTTCCGTCATCTCCTAAACCTCCCTGAAGGAATTCTCTGGCAAGTTCTGGCAATTATAAAAAGTAGCAACAATGCTGAAGACCAGTCCAAAAAAAACAAAAACAAAAAACAAACTAAAGGAAGCATGCTTTTGGTTCTGGAAACCACATGCTTCTATGCTATCTTAGGTACTAGCTCAGAAGGGTCCCTTAAAAAGGAGTCAGGCTATAATATTACTTAATATTGAGTACCTCAGCAGCTCAGCAAGGTGATGTTTATCATGACTTTCCTTGTACCAAGGTCTAGGTTTCCAGCAACTTCTTTCCTGGGCCAACTTCTAATAATTTTACTGCACACCTGGGGTGGGGGAGGGCAGGATGCTGAGGGAGGCAGCAATTAGATCCAGGTCCCAGGTGTCAGTGGCACTATGCACAAAAAGCTGGCTCCTGGAGGGAACAAAAGCCAGGAACTACTCTGGCCACTTGGCAGTTTGGGGGTGTCACTAGCTGGAGAAAATGTCTGAGGTCCAACTCAGATAAAAGGGGAAGCTGGTACCTTACCTGCCAGCTCTATACTGAAGTAAGAACAAAAGCCCAGACTCTGAAGCTTCTTCCAGCAGCCATTCTGGTGCCACAACAACTTGATGCCAGGCCCTAACCTCCCCTT
Source organism: Camelus ferus (assembly GCF_009834535.1). Taxonomy (NCBI): domain Eukaryota; kingdom Metazoa; phylum Chordata; class Mammalia; order Artiodactyla; family Camelidae; genus Camelus; species Camelus ferus. The sequence goes on along the minus strand of NC_045701.1, from coordinate 38,601,430 downwards.
CACCATACCCCAGGAGGAAAGTACCCCAACTTTCCTACTAGGTTGGGGTTCAGCAATACTCTGTCTATAAGGTGACAAACAATTTATAGCCTGACCATCTTATCTGAGGTGACAACAAGAAACCTAGAGAGAGGCTGTAGATTGTATGGCCACCACAATTTAACTGACATCTTTGTGTAAATGAGAAGGCCCTCACTCTGAGTGGATAAAGCCCATGGGTGCACAGCTTGGGTAAAACATGGGCATGATTTCAGCTCCCAGCACGTCCTGTGCTCAGGAACAGTGCACAACACAGAGCCACACAGAGCTGCCCCATTCCATAGCTCAGCATTTAGAAATAATTAGGTTCAAGACAGGTGTCATGTCTGGGTCAGCCCAAATCAAAGGCAGCCTTCTTGCACCCCTCCACATGTTAGGGCATCGTCTGTGCCAGGCTAGCTGAGGACAGAGGTGTTAGGAGGAGGAAGGGTGGCAGGAACATGATGGCCCTGCTAAGACACACTCAAGCCAGCCACGTCCTAACCCATTTTGACACAGTCACTGAGCCCCAACCCACTCCCGACATCAGGCTCACTGACCACCATCTGTCTCTGAGGAAAATTATCAGAAACAACTCATGTTTGCTTGCTCTAAGTGCATTTGGGGATCTAACGGTGATGTGTAGTACGAAAAATGGGCCAAACAGTATGCTCACCAATGAAGGAATCAAAAGGAACAGAGGAAAGCTCTCAAATTAGGGTGACTTGGTTCCTAGAAGAGGAGGAATGCCCTTCCCTCTCACCACTGCTCCAAACATAAAGTAACAGATAAAATATAAAGACGGTATTAAAAACATGGGCTCTAAAGCAAGATAATGATCTCCTTAAACCCTACAGATTCCAGCTCTTCAGAATTCATGACGACCAAACATGCTCCACATCTGGCCAGTACCCTGAGCCAGATGCATGTGGGAAATTAGGGTGGGAACAGTGTCCCTGGCCCACCATGACAGGAAAGCTACTTACTGCAGCTGCAGCTGCCTGAGGTTAAGCCTCCTCCTGTGAAGCTGCAAACCTAGGGAGACAGGAGGAAACCAGTACAGTCAAGCTGACCTGAGCACGGCTGTGCATGAATTCAAGGACTGGACCTGTGACCTATTTAGTAGCACCCAGGATAGGACTCTCCCAAAACCCATGTAATACCTGGTTCTGAACTGGGGTCCCAGTGGGGTTGGGGTTGAGACAACTATTCAGGGAGCTTTGTCTTAGTATATTCAGTTCAATGAAATATACAACTGTTCAGGACAGAAAGTAGTTTTTAAAGTGTTCAAAACAGTTATAAGTTATATATTGACTTAAAATTCTGGCCAAATAATTTTAGGGAAATTTTACCAATAAACAACTTATTAAAAGGTACTCCTTCTAAAACTTCAAGGTCAAAGTTCATTGAGCAAGAGAAATTCAATTTAATCTAAGGAAACCACCCAAATGACATTTAACTCTGTGATAAAACAGATGAATGTAAAGTCCTCATCCAATCAGTCCATCAGTCCACTTGGTTTCCTCTCTAGCTTTTGCCTATAGGAAGGGATTTATAATAATGTAGTCAGTATATCAAAATTCTCCTTTAACAAAGAAGCTCTAAGTCCATGAAAGTTTGTAATGAATATACTCGCAGGCAAGAGTAAAGAAATTATGTCTAAATAATGGACTGAGGCACTAGTTCAGAAACCAAAAATACTTAATTTTGAAGTAATGAGGGAATGTAATTGATAGAAAACATAAAATACTAGGGAGAGAAGTTCAGTTCCAACATGGGAGATGGAGAATCATTACTTATTCTTGCGTAGGTGACACGGTGAAAACATGAAAGGCTTAGAGCAGAAAAAGAGAAACTAGAACACTTGGATGGTCCAAGTGTGAGTTGGTAAGGGTGGAGGTTTAGAGGGGTGGCCTTAAGAAGAGATGTAATGAGAAGGGAGGAGGAGCCAACGAGACTGGAGACGAGGGGAAAAAAGAGGGAAGGAGGAGGTGAGAGAAGGAAAAGAGGGGAACATGTAAGAACAAAGACTACATGGATTCCATTTACAAAACTTTGGTCCATGATGACAGGTAAGAGAAACCTATATCTGTTTGTAGAGGTTAGTTTCAGGCTTATGAAATTTAAGATAAAAGCTAAAAATCAGGCCAGCATTTGGAGAATACAGTGATTCCCAATGAGTAGCCCTTAGAGCCCTACATCAGAATCCCCAGGGTGCCTATTAAAATGTAGATTCCAGGGCTCCTCTCCAGGCCTACTGAATCATAATCGCAGAGATCTGGATTAAAGGGATTTAGAGGAGGGGGCACTGAGCACACTGGAGTGTGTCCCCCACTGAACCAGAGGTAAGATATGCACACTCTGTAGACCAAACTCCAAGTGGCTGAGCTTACCTAAAGTTATTGAAGAAGAAGCAGGATCCAAGCACTGAAGCTTGGAGGGGAGAGGTCTCAACATTACAGGTCACAGACAAAGAAGAGCCAATGAAGGAGACAGAAAGAAAGGAGTTTGTGAGCTTAGTAGGAACCAGAATTATACATTATCACAAGGATGGTGTCACAAGGTGGTAACACAAGGAGGGATTTTGTGGAGAAAGCTCTACTGGGTACTTGGATGAGGTTTTTTTTCTTCTGAAGTCCTGGATAATTACATTGTGATTCTTATAGCTGACCAAGAATACAACTTGAGCCTCCTGATAAGAAAAACCAGTAAGCTAAAGGTAGGTACAAAGTAGATATAGGTAGTACCACTTTTAAGTTTTAACTTCTCCAGAGTAAGAACAGATCTTAAGTCCCTCATTTTCATCATGTTTTTAACAATAGCTTTTGGGGTTAAAAAAATGATTAGGAAATGTTTAAACAGGTGTCTAATATTTTAAGCTTTGGAAGAAAAAAGGTGATTGGCCCCAAGTGAGCTTTTCCTCTCAGTTACATTGTTTCCTTTCCAGTGTTTTTAAACGGTTCTAGTTTCCAAGGTAACAGCCAATGGATACTGGCTGGTATTCCTCCCAGTTTAAGTGTCATTAGCAGGTGCTGTTCAGGATGTAGTGAAGGAAAGCCTCTGATCCAAATACCCAAATGATTTCAAATCAATGAGTAAAAATATTCAACCACTGCAAACCTTAAAGCTGAAAAAGCTTCTCAAGGCAACAACAGCAATTTACACAGCTGCAGAGCTTTGTGATGCACAAGGCATTTTCCCAACTATTTATCACAGACTGTTCTGTCAACCCTTAGAGGAAAGCAAGGGAGACATTATTTTCCCCTTTCACAGGAAGGTGTGTGTCCAAGGGGTGGGGCTGGGATTTGAACGCTGACCATCAGACCCAGAGATCTTTTTACAATACACGAAGCACACAATTAATTAAAAGTTTTTTCTCCCGTTAGAAGTAAACCTGAGAGGAATATTTGATTGATACATGTTTTATTTGCAGTTTACATTATCAATTACAATCAGGGCAGTCTCAGTTTTTCTGGTGAACTTGAAGCCTAAATTTCCTGGGAAAACAAAAACCTTCAGCTGTGTGAATGAACAGGTGGGTGGAAGTGAAACCATAGTATAGATAAGGAGATGTGAAATGCAAATGCCTTATGCGGCTGGGGTGTTGGTTTAAGAACCAAATTCCTACTCACCTTATAATCCAAGGACATTCAGAATCACTCCTAGAAGCAGTGAGGCTGGCCTAAAAGTCCATCTTACCTTAGGGCCTGAATGGCCTCCTGAAAGAATGAACGGAGGCTCATAATTGGGGTATAGTGTGAGGGGCCAGGGCCCAGCTGTCTGTCACTCAGATTCACACTCTGGAATGATTCAGAACTAAATCTTAGCTAGATTAGAGGTGGCTGACATACAAAGAGCAAGTTAAAACAAAGAATTAGCTCACTAATGTCTCCACGAAACCCTAAGAACTCAAGGAACACTGTGGTGTGGCACCAGTTGTGCTGAAGGGCAGCGTGGGAGCACACTGGAGTATAGAAGTCATTTCTTTAACAGCCCCTATGTGAGCAGAAGCCATCCTTCCATGGGATAAATAGGATAGAGTCATGGAAATCTTATCTTCTTACAGTTGTTGCAGCTTTTTTATACATTAATTCATTCAGATCATATTTATTGAGGTCAGAATTTGTGACAGGTAGTTGGGATACAGCAGTGAACAAAACATGAAATCTTACTCTTTGGAAGTTTTATTCTAGTGGGAAAAGATAGAAAACAAACAAATTGTGTGATGGACACAGCTGCCATGGAAAAGACCAAAGCAGGATAAAGGGGATGCTGCTTTGACAAAACACAAGTTGTGTTTCTATTTTATGTTTTTATAAATCATCAAAAATCCATGTGTTACACCAGAAATTGACACAACGTTGGATACTGACTATACTTCAATTAAAAAAATCCATTTGATTAATTTTAGTACTTGTGACAGTTGGAGAATCTTTCATCATGATAACGGGATCAATCCCTCAAGAAGACAAAGAATCCCAAACGTGTACGTATCTGACAACAATGTTTCCTTCAAAATATATGAAGCAAAAACTGTTGGAACTGAAAGGTCAAATAGAGAACTCCATAATTACAGCTAGAGATTTCAATAGTCCTCTCTCAATAATTGATGAAAAAAGTACAAAAAATCAGTAAGGATATGATTTCAACAACATCATCAACTAACATGACTTATTAACTTTTACAGAACACTCCAGCCAACAACTGCACATTTTTTTCTGCGCACATGGAACATTTACTAGCCATACCATATCATGGGCTGTAAAACAAGTGTCAGTAAATTTAAAACAACTTAAGTCATACCTCAAGGAAAGTAAATTAGAAAAAGAATACAAAGATACCTAGAAAATCCAAAAGTCCAAATATTTGGATACTAAATAATCCATGTGACAAAAAAAGGTAAAAAGGGAAGTAAACATTTTGAACTAAATGAAAATGTAAACACAGCACATTAAAATTTGTGGGGGACAGCTAAAACAGCTAAAATTGCCTAGAGACAAATTTAAATGCTACTATTAGAAAAGAAGAAAGGTCTAAAATTGACGATCCAAATTTCCACTATAAGAAACCAGAGAAAGAAGAGCAAATTAAACCTAAAGTAAATAGAAGGAAGGAAATAAAGAGCAGAAATCAACAACATAGAAATGAACAAACAATAGGAAAAAAATGAAACTGGTGGGTTTTTTTGTAAAATACAATAAAATTGAAAAAATTCTAGCCAGATAGATAAGGAAAATAAGAGAGAAGATACAAATTAACAATATCAGGAATAAAAGAGGAGACATCATTTCAGATACTAGAAAGATTAAAAGAAAAAAACTTCATGCTGCTGCTTTAGGACAAAACTGTTCTTTTCCTGAAAATATAGAAGCACATACACAGAATTCTCTGAAACTATTGCTCCTCGGTGTAGTCTCAATCATTTATAATAATTATAACTTTTAACTGAAATAACTCCTATTTTGCATAGAAACTGAGGGGTAGATAATGTGAACTGTCACACTCTAGCATTTTATCAGACTAGCAGAGCTCATAAATGCACATAAACCGGGACTGTCAAGTTTTGAAAGATCTTTGGAGTTCTTTCTAGGTGGGACACTGAGGAGGTCCTAGGGAGTCAATGGGTGCAACATGAGGGAATAGGGAATGGCCATAAAAGGAAGGGGACAGCAAAGGAAGGGGCCCGGTGGGGAACTCGGATGAGCTTCACCTGATGCACACACAGTATATCCAAGGGAAAAGAAAGGAGGTGAGAGAGGGAAGGAAGAAGGGTACTGACAAGCTTGAAGCAGATCTGTGAAGGCTGAGAGCTCACAGCAGAGAGAAACAGAGAAACGGAGAACAATTAAATCAGAACCTTCAGAGGAGGGCTCTGGCAGATATTTTCAAAAGCTCTCATAGTGATTACAAACTTCAGGCCAGCTCGATAACTTCTGTTTCTCAGCTGAAGTGCACCAATTTCACACCAGGTAAACATGATTACTGATGCTGTGGTTCTAAGTGACTCATCTGTTCCCTGCTCAAGAGGAATTTGGTAAGGATTTTGGTTGAGTTTCTTTTTAATTGGAGCAAAACTCCTAAAGAGGAAATAACTTGTGGATTTTGCCAGTTTCAACTGTGTCACATCATTGAATGTTCCCATTCTGTGAATTAAAAAAAAAAAAGTAGACTTTCCACTTATCAGTGTGTACTATCCTGCTGTTGCAGTCAAATGAGCAGAACTCAGAAATATGGTTGTAAAACGACCAGCTTGAAGTCTTTATTCTCATCTTTGTAGTCTTTATTCTCATCTTTGTAAGCTACTGCAAAGAGTATGACCTAGTAATACTACAAGTGGTACAGTGGAAAAAGCAATGAATTTGGCCAGTGCCAGTACTGCCTAGGGAGATCACTACACACTTACCTCAGCCTCAGTTTCCTTCTCTGAAAAATGAGATTTTCCATTTCTTTGGATCTAAAATGCCGCTAAGATTGTAAGATGCACCATAGATTTATACACCGCTAAGAAAACACAGATGATTGTTTTATTCCACTGGTAATATAAATGGTTAGAATTACTGTGGCAGCATTTATTGGTAATGGAGTCCAAATGTTCCAGAACATAAAAATAAAACTCATTTTTTTCTTGTTAAAAATGGGATAAGCTGAGAAAAATCATTTAAATCAATCTCTCCTAAAATCAATTTATTAAAAATGAGACTGTTGAGATTCCTTCTCATATGAAATCTTAACTCAAGATACAAAAGATCATTTAACTAAAAGGCCACCTACCTCAAAATTTTCCCGTATGACTTCCAAAAGATGTGTTAAAGAACACTCCCTCTGAGAAAGTGATTAGAGATTTACATTTACTTAACTGGTGATAAGAGAAAGAACTGTTTTCGTCAAAATCTAAATATGGGATCGTAAATATTTTTCAGTTTGGCAGAAGCCAATGGTGTTTCAATGTTGCAAACGTGTGGCGTGAAAACATGAGCGTGATTACAAAAGCATAAGGTGAACTGGGTAAATGTGTTCAGTTGGTGAGGTATGCGCGGTAGATGGGAGGAGGGGCGGGATGGGAAAAAAGAAACAGGAGGAAAAGGCTAGCAGAACACAAGAGTTTGAAAATTAAACATAGACAACTGTGTAACAGAAAGGAAAGAACACAGTAAAGAAATACAAGACGTTAAATTTCAACGCCTCTGGCAATTGTCCTCCTGGATGAGGCTTTCAATAAATGTATAGCCTGACAGAAAACAACATTCAGAATATATCCAGAAAGCAAATAGCCTTCATTCAAACAGAAGTGAGTGGGTAGAGCTATTTTTCTTACGCAATCGATTCTACACAAGAAAAGTGTAGGTAAAGCACAGCAGACTGTGTGAGGGAGAACCCACAG